>NC_141051.1:43323581-43951081 GCF_041138505.1 Cibotium barometz | reverse complement strand
CTTGGTAGGGCATTTGTTCAACACATAGTTTGCGCACATAGTTACCTCTAACCAAAAACCATGAGGTAAATCTTTGGCTTTCACCATACATCGTGCCATCTCCATGAGAGACCTGTTCTTCCTCTCAGTCACACCATTTTGTTGAGGTGTGTATGGCACTGTACATTCATGCCTTATGCCTTTTTCAGCCATATATACATGAAATTCCTTGGACATATACTCCCCCCCTTGATTTGAACGAAGGGTGCAAACTTTACATTCACATGCATTTTCAGCCATGGATACGAAGTGCTTAAAGCACATAAAAACCTCTGACTTCTGCTTTAATGGATACACCCTCTATCTGGAGTAATCATCAATAAAAGTGACGAAGTAGAGATATCTCCCAATAGATGGTGTCCTCATAGGACCACATACATCACTATGTATAAGCTATAATTTCTTAACAGTTCTCACATATCCATCCTTTGGAAATGATGCCCGATGCATTTTACCAAGAATACACCCCTCACATACATGTTTAGTAGGGGTCTCAAGAGTTGGCAACTCAGACACCATATCATGCCTTTGAAGGCGTAACAAACTGTCATAATTCAGATGGCCAAATCGTCCATGCCATAATTCTGCATCACTCATAACACTAGTCATAGAGATTGAGCAAGCATCATGCTGCTACTTCTCAAATACCATCTTATATAGGCCATGAAACAAGGTACTTGAGGCAATGATAAAATAACCATCATTTCTATCCTGAACTGTACATCTGTCACATCCACAAATTTCATCATCAAGCCTGACAAGGCTAAGGCTGAAACTAACAGTAAGTTCTTCTTAATGCCTGGCACATATAAAACTTTTGAAAGAGTAAATACGCCCCCATTTGCAATAGTGAGCACAACTCTACCAACTCCTTTGACAGGATATGAGGAACCATTTGCACATGTGATGGTTCCTGCACTTGGGACAGATTCCATAGATGAGAACAAACCTTTTTGTGAAGTAATGTGCTTACTAGCACCACTGTCAAAGTACCAAGCATCCGATTCTTGAATGCATACATCATGAACAGAAGGGTATATCTCATCCATCATGGTATATATCAGATGCTTGGTACATCCGAGATATATACCCACTGACATGCATAGCCTGAACAAAAGGGTCATAACTTGAATGTACAGTCCATGCCCAATCATCTTGAGCAAAATTTGCAGATTCCTTCTTCTCTACACTTGGTGTAGATGCACCTTCTCTAGCCTTTTCTTGCACTCATGTATGTAGCGCCATGGTTTCTTGTAATAGTGACACTTACCCTTCTTTTTAGGCTTATCACCTTCTTTCTTTGCATCCTTACCTGAGGATTCTGATTTTGGCTTATAGCCACCATGCGAAGAAGCTTTACCTTTGCCTTTCTGAATGGCAACAAAAGCTTGGTCATATTAGATCTGTTTTGCCTAGACTGCTCTTCTTGCAAGAGTATTGAAGCCAGCTCATTAAATGTCAGGGCATTTGGATTTCCCTTTATCATGAGTATAAGGGTGGAGGCAAAACTCTGATAAGAATCCAGCAATGCATTGAGAACTGTGGGCACCAATGTACTATCAGGATATATCTCATCCACACTAGCAAGCTGCTCCTTAAAATCTTTGATCTTGGGCAAGAAGCTATCCATTGAGTCGCACTGGTAGTTGTGAAACAGGACGAGTTTCACTACCACTGACCACATTCGAAAGGCCTTTAACAACCAGTACATGCCTCATCATATAGGACCACAATGGGTAGTTAGTCCCATCAAGTTTGTTGAATACATCACTACTGCTAGCCATGACTTTCTACCAAATGAAAAATCTTTCAACACACTGCAAGTACTCAGTATTCACTGGATGCAACCCTGGATGGCTGCCAACTGAATCACTTGCAAAGTGTATAAAAAATAACACGGAGTCAAGAATAGAGTGTTATTGGCAAAAGTATGATGGTCGATGTTGTTGAGGACACTGTATATGCTGCTGCACACCAAATCTTTGCCGCTACACAGCCCAAACACCCAAAATCGAGCAGAACCAATCCAAATGACGCCTCTCCAAAACGTCTGCAGAAACCTTGCGGTGCCTAAAACGCGCCCGAAACGCGTCGCAGACCCCGAAAATGTTGTATACTTTGTATACATCACACTACAGTATACACCGTCTTCTCCTAAGAGGGTATCTCAATCGGAGACAAAAAAATAGGGTCGTGAGAAGGGAGGCAGACTACTAGATCAAGTGTTAAGGAAGCTAGCTCTGATACCAATTGTTGGAATTAGGGTTAGGGTTTCAACAATGCACACACACACAAGATAGAGAAGTTTGAGAGCACACAAACTCACTAGAATAGTATGAACAAATGTGTGCCAGATACAAAAGATAAGTACACACCCCAAAATGAGTAGATAAGAGGGTATACATACGTACGGGGGAAAAGACCTCATAGTGAGGGAAAAAATTGCCCCAGCGGTCCTAAGTGTGTTCACATACATCACTACCATATAATGCTACAAGGTCTACCCCCACTTCAAGGCTACTAGAGAGCCAAAACATGGTGATTCACATTTTTCCTTGATAGGGAACCAATTGGCTGAATTTGCTTGGCTGAGATATGCTCTTTTTGTTGATCTTCATTTGCATTTCTTATTCCATCTAGCATGACTAGCCCCCTAGACATAGTGAGATAAATTTAGGGTTCATAACTCCAAATCACATGTAATCTTACTTGGGAGCTGTAGCAAAGCCAAATATGCATTAAAAAATCCAATCATATATATATATATATATATATATATATATATATATATATATATATATATATATATATTGGACACACTAAGAAGATATGTTTTTGAGAAACCGTTCTCTTTACACTTTAAAAAAGAAAGAAAGACTTGCTAATGTAAATTTGCAATGTGTATGTAACTCACAAAAAAGAATAAATGTCAAAGGTCAATACCATTTCTTGAGAGTTGAGATTAAAAATCACATGATAAATCAAAATTTCCTCAAGAATTCAAAAGTGCAAGCTCCAAATTTTAGACCCTTACTTGGTGCACAGATATCTAAAGGAGGCATGCAAAAGTAATTGATGTTTTAAACCTAGTATTCAAATGAGAAGGTTGGAATATCAGATGTTTTAAACCTAGTATTCAAATGAGAAGGTTGGAATATCAGATGGAAAATTTGGAAGGGGTATGTGAGTATCTATTTCTTTGAAGAGCTAGGGTAGGAGGACCCATCTAAAGTTATCGTATCTAGTTAGGAAAGAAGTAAATGCTAAAACACTCAAATCACCTTTAATGTATTTTGTTTTTTTTACATAATTAGCTTCAAAACTATATGTAAATCAATTTGGATAGGTAAAGGGGCCAATAGCAAGGTGCCCCCCAAAATCCCTATGGGTCTACCCCCACTTCAAGGCTACTAGAGAGCCAAAACATGGTGATTCACATTTTCCTCGATAGAGAACCAATTGGCTAAATTTGCTTGGCTGAGAAATGCTCTTTTTGTTGATCTTCATTTGCATTTCTTATTCCATCTAGCATGACGAGCCCCCTAGACATAGTGAGATAAATTTAGGGTTCACAACTCCAAATCACATGCAATCTTAGTTGGGAGCTGTAGCAAAGCCAAATATGCATTAAAAAATCCAATCATATATATACATAAATGCTAAAACACTCAAATCAAGTTTAATGTGTTTTGTTTTTTTACATAATTAGCTTCAAAACTATCTGTAAATCAATTTGGATAGGTAAAGGGGCCAATAGCAAGGTGCCCCCCAAAATACCTATGGGTCTACCCCCACTTCAAGGCTACTTGAGAGCCAAAACATGGTGATTCACATTTTTCCTCGATAGAGAACCAATTGGCTAAATTTGCTTGGCTGAGAAATGCTCTTTTTGTTGATCTTCATTTGCATTTCTTATTCCATCTAGCATGACGAGCCCCCTAGACATAGTGAGATAAATTTAGGGTTAACAACTCCAAATCACATGCAATCTTAGTTGGGAGCTGTAGCAAAGCCAAATATGCATTAAAAAATCCAATCATATATATACATAAATGCTAAAACACTCAAATCAAGTTTAATGTGTTTTGTTTTTTTACATAATTAGCTTCAAAACTATATGTAAATCAATTTGGATAGGTAAAGGGGCCAATAGCAAGGTGCCCCCCAAAATACCTATGGGTCTACCCCCACTTCAAGGCTGCTCGAGAGCCAAAACATGGTGATTCACATTTTTCCTCGATAGAGAACTAATTGGCTAAATTTGCTTGGCTGAGAAATGCTCTTTTTGTTGATCTTCATTTGCATTTCTTATTCCATCTAGCATGACTAGCCCCCTAGACATAGTGAGATAAATTTAGGGTTAACAACTCCAAATCATATGCAATCTTAGTTGGGAGCTGTAGCAAAGCCAAATATGCATTAAAAAATCCAATCATTATCTTTTTTCCAATTTTCTTTTGTGGTCTTATCATTGCCACTCCTACCCTATATCATGAGGTGAACTTGTTGTAGGGCTTTGGAGGTGCAAGGGATAACTTGTTTGCATTTTGGAGGGGTTGCTTGCTATTTTCAAAGGAGCCCTACTAACACATGCGAAAAGGAGGGTGCTAAGGTATGCGTGTTTGAGTTTAGGAGGGATTGCTTGCTATTTTCAAAGGAGCCTTACTAGCACATGCGAAAAGGGATGCTATATTCTTAAGGGAGAAGAAGAATTTGAAGTCATAAGTTAATGTTATGTGCAACGTTCTAACTCACAAGTGACATAAAACGAGAGCAAAGGGATTCACACACGTCCGCCGGACAACGATCGTATAAATTATACCGTGGATACAATGGCGTTTGTGCAGAGAAGCAGAAGAAGAAGAGCCATGCCTCTCTACGACTGCGTGCTGCTGCTGAAGCCCTCAGTGGATAGGAAGAGCGTGGTGAATGTGATGTCCACGCTGGGCCGCCTCGTCTGCGCTCACAATGGTGTAATCACAGATGTCAAGTCCTTCGGCACCATCTACCTCGCCTACTCCATCAAGAAGCTCAGCGAACGATTCGACCAGGTGTCTACCTTTTTTCCTCTCCTTTTCCATGTTTTATGTTGTAGCTTAGATCCATAGCGCACCTGCTTAGTGCTGCATTTTGTAATTTACGGCATGTCTTAAAAACAAAGGTTTAAAAAAAGACAGTTGGAAACACTTCTTTTTTTTTTTTGAAAACTTTTTTTGGGGGCAGTACAGAAAATTCTTGCATTGTGAGAAAATTTCTATTTGAAATCCCAAGTCTTAAACCCGCATGATTTGCAAAAACCCTCTATGTGGTGTTCACATGTGAAGGCTGGGCTGATACCTGGCTTAAGAAATTCATCTTGGCGTCTTTAGTCGAAGATGGCCATCTCTTGTCTGTTTCGCTCTTAGGTGGTTTGAGATTTCCATGGAGCCTATTTGAACCATACAACAAGTACGGTGTGTACCACAGGAGTATGGAAATAGTGTATATTTAGTATCATGTATGCATACCTTTTTATTTCCTAAAGTCACAGTTTCAAGATACAAGCTTCATGGGCATCACATGCCAGATTTCCAATGGCATTCATGCAAACACGTTTTGTCGAATTCGGAGTTGCTTACAAATCTTTTGTCGCGTACTTTCCAATCCCCAATGACTTGCCACAAGCAGCTATGCTCCAATGGCATCCATACACAAGCATGTGTGTTCCGAGCCGAGACTCTAAAGGTCAACCATGTGGTTTAGAGTAGGTTAAAAGAACTCATAGAAGCTCTTACTAGTGAATTCGATGTAGTTTGCCAGATTTCCAATGACATTCATGCAAACACGTTTTGTCGAATTTGGAGTCAATTACAAATCTTTTGTCGCGTACTTCCCAATCCACAATGACTTGCCACAAGCAGCTATGCTCGAGTGGCATCCATATACAAGTACGTGTGTGGTAGGGTGAGACATAGTAGACTTCAATGGTCAAGCACACAGATGTAGAGTCGGTTAAAAGAACTCATAGAAGCTCTTACCAATGAATTCGATGTAGTTTGCTGGCACCAATCAACTTTAGGTCGAAGTGTCGGCAACATAAATACTCTCAAGCATTTTCAGAACATACAGATCCATAAGATAGCGTCCATACAGGTACAGGTGTTGGACAACAACATGGTAATCATGTGCAGGTTGTATCAAAGGTTGGAGTAGCATATAAGCACGTAAATGAACATGTGTGGACTGGTTTGGCTGAAAAAAATGGTATTTTTCTTTTTCCTTCTTCAAATTGTGCCAATTTCCCACGAGAGAGAGAGAGAGAGAGAAGACTCTTTCCATACTTGCAGATGGTGGCGTGGTTTGGCTAAAAAAATGGTATTTCCTTCTCCAAAATGCGCCAATTTCCCATGAAGGGGGGGGGAGAGAGAGAGAGTAGACTCTTTCTATACGTGCAAATTGTAGCCATTGGGCCACCTCACCTGAGGCCACACCTCTCCCGTAAGTGCAGAGGGTGTCCATTGAGCTGTCCACACCAAATTATGAAAAGGGCACTTGTTTATAAGAGCCTAGCCGGCCGCTAGCTAATAAATGTCCAAACTCACTTATAACCTACCCGGCCATACTTTAATGAAGTGTGAACTTGCAAAAGAGAAAAATGAGCAATAACTCTAACAAGTATAAACAAAGAGTTTAGAGTCATACCTACCACTTGTCTAAGCCCACAAGCAAGCTTAGAATACATATTCATGCGCATGGTTCAGGGGAGTGCGTTCCCTATCCATAAACTACACGTACAAGTCTTGCAGCTTATGGTAGTGCTACGTGTGAACAAGATCTAACCAAGGACACTCTTTCGCGTGTGGTTTTTCCCCTTGGATATTCAGTGTGAAAGGACACTCTATCTATTGCTTTGTACTTTCATATTATTATTATGGATGGATATATGTGGAAAGTTGACTCTATCACCTCCGTTGATTCTCACTCTCAACATTTGTGTAATGTGTCTTATCTCCATCTATGTGTGGCTGTCAGTTGAAACCCTAACTCTCTTTGTGTGTGGTTGTGGGCTTTCCAACATGTGGTATCAGAGCTTGTCTCTCTATTGGCCCGCTCGCATTCGATTTGCTGCCTTCAGCTTGATGCCTTCGACTTCCTGCTTTTGACCTCTATGATTGCAATTTCAGCCCACCTTCCGCTGCACTCAGCCTCCCTTGGCGGAACTAGTGCGAGGGTTCCACCTCCGCCCCTTTCTTCCAGTTGACTGGGCAGCTCTAGTGCGGGGAAAGCCATCGCCGCCTAGCCAGTGGGCGGTGCTCAGCCCACTCTTGGGTGTATGTGGCGAGGGGACATTTTCCTTGCGGTTTTAGCTCCTTCGTCCCGTCTCTGTCGTTGTCCTCACCCGTCTTGCTGCTTGCACCAGTGGGGAGCTTTAGCCCCTTTGGGCAACACCACCGTCGCCACTCAGCCTCTTTGGGCGACCACCATTGCCACTCAGCCCAGCCCAGCAAACATAGGGCTGAGCTGCCCATTTGCTATCTCGGCTGCTATGGCAGTCAAGTGTGTGCTTTTGTGCAGTAGAAAAGAGAAGACAACACTACAGATCTGTAGCTCTTTGAATCTGTGATATTTATGACCTTTCAGCTTGCAGATAAAACACTATAGAGCACACACATTTTGGGCCTTTTTTGAAATTCATGCAATTTAGTACAAATTGGGCCCCAATTTAGCACAAATTGGGGCCAAAATTGTATGAATTTGGGGCGTTTCTGTTTGGAGATGTTAGAAGTCGTCTCCTGTCTTTACCAGACACACCAGGGCCTCTGTTGTGGGTGTGCCCGCCCATTGTAGGTGTTTTCTCATTTTTCCTCACTCCTCTTATTTTTTCCCATTTTTCCCATTTTTCTGTGGCTTGGGGGGGTAGTCCTGAGCTGGCAGGCGCACACATCTTTTGGTCGACTGTACCCGACTGTAGTCCAGAGCTGGCCGACTCATGTTTGCTGGTCGACTGGTCTATGTGGCAGGTCGTGGAGATATTGTACGTGTCGGCTGCCTCTGGAGCAGGCCGACTGCTGCCTAGGGTCCATATATAATGGATCCCCACAGCCCCTTGTCATATCATCTTGTATCACTTCGGGATCTTGTGTATATATGGAAGGTTATGATGGAGTCTGTGCTGGAGTCATATGACCTTGTTGATTTCATCGTTGTCTTGGTTCCACGGCCGGAAGCGGAGGAAGGGGAGTTACAGTCAACCAGAAAGGACCGCTAGACACAGGCACAGGCACATATGTGGGATCTTGTCAATGCCAGGGTCTGTTCATTTATCTTCCTCAACTGCACACCGCAAGTAATCAATCATGTAAAGCATATGACGCTGGCCAGAGGCATATGGCAGCACTTGGCTTCTCTTTATAACAGGGTATCGCCGATGAAGAGAATTTCCTTGGAAGTACAGATGCGGGTTATGAACCCTGCAAAGTGGTCGACGATGCGGGAGCATATTAACAAGCTGCCTGCCCTTCAGCAGGAAGACCTCCAGGCTGGGAAGGAGATATCATCAGAAGATATGGCCATTACTTTACTGTCCCACTTGCCTTCTCAGTATTCTGCTTTCTACTCCTCTTAGATTACTAGTGACAGGCTCAGCACCATTACATGGGAGGAGCTTGTGCCCATGGTCTTGGACCAGGAGGAACGATTCACGAACCCTCCTCACAGCGGAGGTTTGGAGGCCTTAACTGGCCAACGGCTGAAAGGCCGGAATAACAACAAGGGCAAAGGGAAGGCTTTGTTAGAAGTCATCTCCTGTCTATTTGTATACACCAGGGCCTCTGTTGTGGGTGTGCCCGCCCGTATATCATTTTTCCACACTCCCCGTATTTTTTCCCTATTTTTCCCATTTCTTCCTAGTGGTGGGAGGGCTGCCAGGTGATGCCAGGAGCACCCCAATGCTAGTCGACTGGACTTTCTTCAGGCGTGGGCATCAGGGTTGCTGGCCGATTGCTTTTGCACTAGTCGGGGGCATCAGGCTGCTGGCCGACTGCATTTATGCAGTCGTGGGATTTTCTCCAGTCGTGGGCACTCTTTGTAGCTGGCCGACTGCCCTCATGGAGTTGTATATATTGCCCCTCAGCCCCCACCACTTCCTCATTCAGTATTTCCGGGATCTTGTGTATAGAGAAGAGTTTACAGACCTATCTCTCTGTGTTTCTTGTGCTGATTATTTTCTGCAGTCTACTTGCTCTTGTCTACCCAAGTTTGGTTATCATTTCCGCTGCATATTCTGACATGGTATCAGAGCCCTAGGCTCTAGGAGATCTTGGGCGTTTTTCTGAGCAAGAGGGGGAGCAACAGGTTGTTGATTGGTGGACTGTTTCGGGCTGAACGGGAAGAGAAGGTGTAAGAGGAAGGCGGGCAAAGGTGCTGGACAGCCACTTGCAGATTTTCAGATTTTTTTTCCCACCCACCCACCCTTTCAGGTTACTCTCCGCGATGGTAGATTTACTAGAGATGGCTGAGAAGCACGTGAAGATTCCGACTCTCCCCACGTTCCCAGTGGATCGTCAGTTGGACGGGTCCAATTACGGCATCTGGAAGGTCATGATGGAGTCAGTTCTGGAGTCATATGACCTTGCTGATTTTATTATCATCGGGGTGCCACGGCCGGAAGCTGAGGAAGGGGAGTTATTATCGACGATGAAGGACCGCGAGGCACAGGCACACATGTGGGATCGTGTCAACACCAGGGTCCAGTCATTTATTTTCCTCAATTGCACACCACAGGTGATCAACCATGTGAAGCACATGACGCTGGCGAGAGGCATATGGGAGCACTTGGCTTCTTTGTACAACAGGGTGTCACCCATGAAGCGGATATCCTTGGAAGTGCAGATGCGGGTTATGAACCCTGCAAAGTCTTCGACGATGCGGGAACACATTAACAAGCTGCAGGCTCTTCAGCAGGAAGTCCTTCAAGCTGGGAAAGAGATATCATCCGAAGATATGGCCATCACGTTACTTTCCCACTTGCCTGGTCAGTATTCCGCTTTCTATTCCTCGTTGATCACGAGTGGCAAGCTCAGCACCATTACTTGGGAGGAGCTTGTGCCAATGGTCTTGGACCAGGAGGAACGTTTCACGAACCCTCCTCACGGCGGAGGTTCGGAGGCCTTAACTGGCCAACGATCGAAAGGCCGTAATACCAACAAGGGCAAAGGGAAGGCTTCACCGGAGAAGTCTTCCGAGAAGAAGCCTGATCCAGAACGAGAGAAGCTGAAGGCCGAAAGATCTTGTAATGATTGTGGCGAGAAAGGCCACTACTGGAGGAAGTGCCCTAAGCGGACAGGGAAGAGTGCTGATTCCTCAGCCTCAGCTGCGAAGACTCCGGCATTTGTGCACTTGGAGATGGTGGACTCCGATGCTTCATCATCTTCGAGCGAGGAGGCAGTTGGCTTCACCGCGAAGGATACCCGGGAATGGATTCTCGACAGTGGTGCTTCCAGGCACATGACTCCATCCCATGACTTCTTTCTGGATCTGAAACGGCAGTCAGGTCGTATCTTTATTGGCGATAACTCCACTATTCCGATTCATAGTGAGGGCCGGATGGAGATTATTCCCGACGGCAAGGGGGGCAAGCATGCTTCCCGTGTTCTTTATGTCCTTGCTCTGGGTTTTCATCTTCTGTCAGTGCATGAGGTATGCAAGACTGGCTTTCGGGTGGAATTTGAGGAGCATTCAGTTGCTCTAAGGGACCGTGAGACAGGCAAAGTTGTTTGGGAAGGCGGTGTGGAGAATGGCATCTACAAGCTCTCTGCACTCTCCTCACTGACAAGCTCTCAGGTCGGAGATTTGTGGCACTTTCGTTTTGGCCACTTAAATGTGGATGCTTTGCGGCGCGCCTTCCGGGACCAGATGGTGGTTGGCTTGCCAGATGTTGGTAATAGGCAAGGACGCTGCAGTTCTTGCATACGTGGTAAGCAGCACAGGGAATCCTTTCCGAAGTAGGCTTCCAGGCGGGCTTCGAAACCATTGGAGTTGATTCACACTGACTTGTGTGGACCACAGCAGATACCATCCTTGGGAGGATCTCTCTACTTCATGTTGCTTGTTGATGATTGTACCAGATTCACGTGGGTCTACTTTCTTTCCCAGAAGGACCAGGCTTTTGCTCGGTTCAAGGATTGGCACGTGATGGTGGAGAAAGAGTCTGGATTTCAGGTCAAGACTCTCAGGGCTGACAAAGGAGGTGAATTCTCCTCGACTGTATTTTTCCGGTTTTGTGCAGATCATGGCATCAAGAGGGAATTGGCCAATACCGGATCGCCTTCGGAGAATGGAGTTGTTGAACGTAAGAACAGGACTGTGGTGGAGATGGCGAGGACCATGCTGGAGCATCGTGATCTTCCTCGTCCACTTTGGGGTGAGGCTGTGGCAACAGCTGTCCATACCATTAACCGCTCTCCGACGACTTCTGTACCCCATATGACTCCATTTGAGGCATATTTTGGCAGGAAACCCGATGTCTCGCACTTTCGTGTCTTTGGGAGTGACGCGTATGTACATATTCCGAAGAAGCAGAGGGGGAAGCTTGACTCCAAGTCCCGCAAGTTGGTATTTGTGGGGTATAACTCTCTTTCCAAGGGATACAGGTTGTATGATCCAGAGAGGAACAAGATTGTTGTCAGCCGGGATGTGGTCTTTGACGAGCATGTTCCAGCATCCACTGTCGAGGAGCCGCCACTTCTTGGAGATCCAGAGGAGTCTGATGATGATTCCCAGTCTACCACTCCAGTTGATCCACCTCGGTCATCACAAGAGGTTAAGCCCGCAGCTGGAGTTGAGCCCCCGCGACCACAGGAGGCTCCACGATCTGTTCGAGTACCTAGGTGGTTGTTAGACACCCTTCGGGAGTCAGGTGTCACGGAGCTACTCTCCGAGTGGACCACAGAGGACGGCCCTCTAAGATCACATCGAGTCCGAGATAAAAGCAACACGGCGGAGCTTCTTCAGGTGAACTATGCTCTGATGTCTCGTATCATGCGGGATAAAGAGCCCACTTCCGTAAAGGAAGCCCAGCCATGCAGGTGGAACTTGATGCCATCGAGAAGAACAACACTTGGGAGTTGGTACCGAGGCCGTCGAAGCGGTCAGTCATTGGTGTCAAATGGGTCTTTAAGACCAAGTACGCGGCTGATGGGTCGGTGGACAAACACAAAGCCAGGCTCGTGGCTAAAGGTTATGCTCAGCGGCCAGGCATTGACTACGAGGATACCTTTGCACCGACAGCACGGATGACCACGATTCGGACCGTTCTTGCCCTTGCTTCTTCTCAGAGGTGGCCCGTGTACCAGATGGATGTAAAATCTGCGTTCCTTAATGGTGACCTGCAGGAGGAGGTGTACGTTGAGCAGCCTCCAGGCTTTATTGTTCCAGGATCGGAAGGGATGGTTTACAGGTTACGTAAGGCCTTGTATGGTCTTAAGCAGGCTCCCAAGGCTTGGAATCAGAAGATTGATTCCTTCTTTATTCGAACTGGATTTCAGAGATCGGTTGCAGATCCGAACCTGTATCTCTTTCGGGAACGCGGCATGGTCACACTTATCATCCTTTATGTGGATGATCTCATTCTCACCGGCGGTCATGTGGAGCACATTGGAGTGACGAAGGCTGCCTTGTCAAAGGAGTTTGAGATGACCGACTTAGGCTTACTCCACTTCTTCTTGGGATTGGAGATCTGGCAGACCCAGAGGGGTTTTTTCGTCTCTCAGCAGCGGTATGTTCATGAGTTGCTTGAGGCCTTTGTGATGGAGAACTGCAAGCCTATTACTTCGCCGATGGACCCGAACACAAAGTTAACCGTTACAGATCCTTGTGAGCCAGTTGATGCCTCGCAGTACCGGAAGTTGGTTGGTTCATTGATCTGGTTGCTGAACACCAGATTGGACTTGAGCTTCTCCGTGGGGCTGTTGAGCTCTTTTATGTAGACGCCATTGAAGACTCATTGGGACGCAGGATTGCGGATCTTGCGGTATCTGCAGAGTACGAAGGATCTGGGACTCTTTTACACAGGAGGGAATGGAGTCAAGCTCCAAGGTTGGAGTGACTCAGATTGGGGAGGAGATCCAGACACGAGGAGATCTACTTCAGGATACACTTTTACCCTCGGCTCAGGAGCAGTTTCTTGGAGCAGCAAGAAGTAGCCAACTATTGCCCTTTCTTCGACAGAGGCAGAGTATCGGGCTGCTTGTGGTGCTGCTTGTGAGGTTGTATGGCTGTGGAGGCTGCTAGGCGAGATTGGGTTTCCACAGAGGGAGCCCACAGTCATCCAGTGTGATAACCAGAGTTGTATAGCTATTGCTCGGAACCCGGTTTTCCATGCCCGGACCAAGCATATAGAGATACAGTATCACTTTGTACGTGAGAAGATCTTGGCGGGTGACATCTTGCTACTTTATTGTTCGACGGAGGACAATGCGGCGGACCTCTTCACAAAGTCTCTACCTCAGGCTACGCTCAGGCGGCACTTCAACTCCCTGGGGATGGTTTCATAGCCAGGAGCTGAGAGGGGGTGTTAGAAGTCATCTCCTGTCTATTTGTATACACCAAGGCCTCTGTTGTGGGTGTGCCCGCCCGTATATCATTTTTCCACACTCCCCGTATTTTTTCCCTATTTTTTCCATTTTTTCCTAGTAGTGGGAGGGCTGCCAGGTGATGCCAGGAGCACCCCAATGCTGGCCGACTGGACTTTCTTCAGGCGTGGGCATCAGGGTTGCTGGCCGACTGCTTTTGCACCAGTCGTGGGCATCAGGCTGCTGGCCGACTGCATTTATGCAGTCGTTGGATTTTCTCCAGTCGTGGGCACTCTTTGTAGCTGGCCGACTGCCCTCATGGAGTTGTATATATTGCCCCTCAGCCCCCACCACTTCCTCATTCAGTATTTCCGGGATCTTGTGTATAGAGAAGAGTTTACACACCTATCTCTCTGTGTTTCTTGTGCTGATTATTTTCTGCAGTCTACTTGCTCTTGTCTACCCAAGTTTGGTTATCATTTCCGCTGCATATTCTGACAGGCTTCACCGGAGAAGTCTTCTGAGAAGAAGCCTGACATAGATCGAGAGAAACTGAAGGCCGAGAGGTCCTGCAATGATTGTGGCGAGAAAGGCCACTATTGGCGGAAGTGTCCTAAGCGGACTGGGAAGAGTGTTGATTCTTCAGCCTCAACTGCAAAGACTCCAGCGTTTGTGCACTTAGAGATGATGGACTCACATGCTTCATTGTCTTCGAGCGAGGAGGCAGTTGGCTTCATCGCAAAGGATACCCGGGAGTGGATTCTTGACAGTGGTGCTTCCAGGCACATGACTCCTTCCTGAGACTTCTTTTTGGATCTGAAATGGCAGTCAGGTTGCATCTTCATTTGCGACAACTCCACCATTCTGATACACAGTGAGGGCCGGATGGAGATTTTTCTCGACGGCAAGGGGGGTAAGCATTCCTCCCGTGTTCTTTACGGCCCTGCTCTTGGTTTTCATCTTCTGTCAGTGCATGAAGTATGCAAGACTGGCTTTTGGGTAGAATTTGAGGAGCATTCAGTTGCTTTACGGGACCGTGAGACTGGCCAGGTTGTTTGGGAAGGCAGTGTGGAGAATGGTATCTACAAGCTCTCTGCACTCTCCTCATCGACAGGTTCTCAGGTCGGAGAAATGTGGCACTTCCGTTTTGGCCACTTAAATGTGGATGCATTGCGGCGAGCTTTCCGGGACCAGATGGTGGTTGGCTTGCTAGATGTTGGCAGCAGGCAAGGACGTTGCAGTTCTTGCATACGTGGTAAGCAGCACAGGGAATCCTTTTCGAAGTAGGCTTCGAGGCGGGCTTCAAAACCATTGGAGTTGATTCACATTGACTTGTGTGGACCTCAGCAGACACCATCATTGGGAGGATCTCTCTATTTCATGCTGCTTGTTGATGATTGTACCAGATTCACGTGGGTCTACTTTCTTTCACAGAAGGACCAAGCTTTTGCATGGTTCAAGGATTGGCACGTTGTCGTGAAGTGTGCGGTACAGCCAGGAAAGTACGAGACTTCTAGCTGTGAGAGTGAATGTCAAATTTAACAAGGAAACTCACGCACAAAATTTCCCAAGGAGTATTGAACATCAATATTTCCAATGACAAGTACATGTGTCGATTCACCTCAATACATCCTTGAATTCATCCTGATGATTGCACAAAATTGCATACCAAGTGTTTGTTCCTTTACTCACTGACTTCTTTCTTGAAATCCTTTGAACCATTCACATGTAGGCATAACAAGGCCTTCAAATTTTTCCAATATACATGTGGCCAGTTACATCCTTTACATCCAGTGCCATCAAAACCATTATGTCAAGATGCTCTTTTTCACCTGAAAACCTGCCTTAAAATTCTAACATCTCACAAGCAAAAGATAGCATTCGGCATAGCTTTAACATACTCGTAATTTCCAAAATTCATTTGAGTAGAAAGTAAGACCAATTACTCTCGACTTCAATGTATTTTTCACAAATTTCCGAGCTCCAATCCTTTAGCTTTTTCCCCAAGGTCTTTCTATTCACTTCCAAATTCATTTTGTAGAATGGGATATACGATTCTCTCAAATCGTATAAAGTGAGAGTAATTTTAAAGGAAATAAAAAAAAACCACTTAACTGAAGGTTCACGTGCATGGAATTTCTTGATTCATTTCACTAATCGCAAGCTGCACGTCGCCTCTGTTCGATGAAGGTCATGAGAAAAAAAAACGAAGAGTATCTCCTTCTAGAGTACTCAAGATTTCCTCCAAATCTAACTCCTACAAGGCACAAACAATTTATGTATTCTTGAAATAAAAAAGACTGGTCGATTGGACGCTGTTCCCTTTTTTCTGCAGAATTTTTTCCTCTCTGGTTCTCGCCGCCGTCTGCCTCTGGTTTTCTCTCTTTTTCCCGCGGGGAAATCGTGCTTACACCACACTTTTGCAGCTATTCATCCGGAATTTTCCATTTCCAAAAGCTGCGCTCGCATTTCTCTTCCATACTATCTAGAAAATTCCAAATAAAAGAAATATATTTCTTTTCCACGTACGCTGCCACCCTTAGTGTATTGCTTCTAACCTTAGCATTAAGGTTAAAATTCTCAATGCAAGGCATAACCTTAGCATTAAGGTTAAAGTTCTCAATGCAAGGCATTTCATTTACAACAAATTCTTCGGCACTGTAATGCCCATTGAATCTCTATTACTCTTGATGCCTCCGTAGTGTATAAATCATCATATTGGCCATGTGATTTATAGACTCCCCAATTGTTCATTCAAGTATTTTCCCATATCTTCATGAATACATTCCTTTGTGCATTGAGATGTCCTCATGTTTGCATTCCATATGAGGTATTCACTGATTTGACCCAATCGATACCATTTAAAAGCTACCACACATTATGCACATGGGAAGCCATTAACATCATTAACTTATCCCTTTGGCGTGCCACTCATACCATCATATATAACTGGATGTTTCTAACTTACCCATGGGCTCTGAGTAACAGCAGAACCATCACCCTCCACACTCATATACAGAAACTCCTAGATCTGGCTCAGCCTCAGCTTGTCTTATTGAACCTCATTTACAATATGAACATATGTACATGGCATCATATAATGACTCGTCATGGCACATAACCTCATGCATCTGGATGTGTATTTGATGGCCTCACATGCACGGTTTCACATCATAGACGTGCCATGGCACGACATCCACCCCCTCTAAACCTGCACATCCTCTGGTATGTGCCAAATCATCATCAAGGTCCACATATAACTGGATGTCGTCTTCATCTTCTGCAGTTCCAGGAAGATCATCCTCTTCCTCTTCAACCATATCCATACTACCACTGTCAAGCCTCTCATCCTGAATCTCTTGTGAATCAAAAGGATCATTATCATGCCTTCTTTTAAATATCTTGATTCTTTTGCCAGCCACAAGATTCTTTATTTCTGTTCCATCAAGCTCACACAGAGTATACGTGGCATTTCCATGCACATGCTTGACAATGTAAGGGCCAAACCATCTTTTTGCAAATTTTCTTTGAACAGTGAATTGGTTGTCAAGGCTACTGTCATACATTAGAACCCAATCACCTTCTTCAATAGGTTTTGGCCGGAGTCTGTGTCTACTATCAAATCTTTCTTTATTTTTCAACCTTGCATCTTTCAAGCGGGCTTTAGCAAGCTCTATATCTCCAGGCCTCCTCTCCAACTGTCTTATTCGCAATGCAAGGAGGTCATCTCTGCTCAATCCTTCGACCCAGGGCAATACATTCCAAGTTAGAACTACTTCTTCAACTGGCATCACTGGCTTCTGACCATACATCAATTCGGCAGGCATGTATCCTGTCACTGAGCTATGAGTTGTACGGTCAGCCCACAAGGCATATGGTAGCAGCTTTGGCCACTCTCGCATTCTTTCTCTGCATGCCTTAGCCAAAGCTTTAATGATTGGAGGATGTCCTCGCTCACTTTTCCCATTGCCCTCAGGATTGTAAGCACATGTTAGGGACAGTTTGATACCAATTCTAGAGAAGAATTCCCTTGCTTCTTCAACATCTAGCTCACCCCTATCAGCTGTTATCTTCCCAACACAACCATACCGGCAGATCACATCTTCCAAGAGAAATTTGCATACTGTTTCCGTACTCTTTGTTCTAAGAGCACGCCCTTCTACCTGATTTGTCAAATCTTCTCTTGCAAGTGCAATGTACCGCATCTGCCAAATTCCCAAAGGCATTGTAACTAGATCCACTACCCATTTGTAGTGCATGGCAGGTGGGTAGGTTGGTTGCAAGCCATCATGATGCCGCACATTTGAGTACATTTGGCATACCATGCATGTTTCCACATATTGGGAAATATCCTTGTACATTCCTTTCCACCAATATTTTTCCTTTATTTTGGTAAAGGTGGCCCACATGCTTCTATGTCCAGCCCAGAGACTCTCATGGAATTCTTTCACAAGCTTTCCTTGAGTCTCTTTATCACATATGACTCTCTGTGGCATAGCATTCCTCTGCTTAGGATGCTTCCAGAGATACCCATCCTTTAGGAAATAACCATATGCTTTTCTGCGGATTCTCTTAAATTCTGAGTCAGACCAATTTTCTTGCCTTGTCAGAGTACTCAAATATTGACCAATAAGCAACCAATCCCCTTCATATATTTCCTCAATAAAAGACTCAAGTGCATTTGATAGGCAAATATGATCCCCTTTTGCATATGCTGTAGTATAGAATTTTGTACCCACATCATCAATGTCACTAATCATTTCTTTCTCATCTTCATACCTGGCTCTTGATAGCATATCTGCAACTGGATTATCTTTTCCCGCAATATGCTCAAACTCAGGATTTAGTGACTTGATATAAGCAATCCACCTAAGCATAGCAATATCTGGAGTGGTACAACTTGCTATCATCCCAAGAAGTGGCAAGCAATCAGTTTCCACAAGTTTAGATGTCCCAATAAGATATTCTTTTTCACATTTTAGAGCAGTGACTATCCCCCATAACTCTCTCTTGATCTGTGGATACTTTCGTTGCCGAAAGCTTAACACCTTTGCTCCAAATCTAATTACATACCTATGATCATCCTCATCATCTTGCCCTACTGCCCATCCTATCCCAGTAGGACTAGTATCAACTGTAACAATCACAGGCCTGCCACAGTCATAATCTGCCTTTCTCAAAATGGGTGATGATTGGAGCAAATATTTCAGCTTCCGCATAGCTTTAATATGTACTGCACTCCACAAAAATTTTTGATTTTTCCTCAAAAGTTGATAAAGAGGATCTGCTACATGTGCATAATGTGGGATCCAAATAACATAAAAGACACATGCTCCAAGAAATCTCCTCAGCTCTGTAACATTAATGCATGTTTCCTTCATTCTTTGTATTGCATCTATCTTGGCTGGACAAGGACGGCGTCCACTAGTACTACAAAGATGTCCCACTATTAGCACTTCACCAACTCCAAACACTGATTTCAGCCCAGATAAAGTAAGATTCACTTCTTCAAGCCTGGATAGAATCATGTCACAATCCTTTATGTGATTTGCCACAAACTTGCGGCACCCCTTTGAATCCAAATCCTCATCTTTGTCTTTCTCATCACAGCCCTTTATTGGCACATCATCCAAAAATGGCATAGTTTTTTGTGGTATGAAGTCTCGTAAGACTTTATTCATTCCATTCATCATATGTGCCACTGAGTTGGTGGCTCCCTGTGGTAAGGTACACATCCTTACTAATCCCAAAGGAGTTCTCATTGTGGTCAAGTCCCTGCTTTGTATATCCAGCTGGAACTGATCATATCCCGAATACAGATCACCCATAGAGTATATAGCTTTCCCTGCAAATGCTTCTGCAAACTCATCCACAATTGGACCTGCTCCCACATTCCTGATTGTGACTTTGTTTACAGGTTGCATGTCTTGAATAAAGCGCAACGTCCCATTTTTCTTTGGTACAGTAAACCATCTGTTGGAATATGGGGCACATGAAGGCTCCAAGATTCCCATCCTGATCTTTTCCTTTAGTAATTCCATCAACTTTGGCAAGAGAGCCTTTGGTACTGGAATTGGCCGCAGGTTCCAGGGCACATGTGGAACAGTAAAGATCACCATTGGTGCTGTTACACTTGGATCAACACAGCCTATCTCATGCGGCTGAAAAGCAAAGGCTTTCCCATGTTTTACAAGCATCTCCTCAAAGCATTCCCTTTCAACTGGCAACAGAAAATCCTTCTCACCAATCTTCAGCTCTTTTAGAGTTTCTTGAGTAAATTTATGCCCAATTTTCTTCGGATCTCTAAGATTTGGTTGCATAGAAGCTTCATCTATCTTCTCCTTGCTTCCTGGTGGCAAGGGCAAGGCAACTGGTTTCACCTTCTTTGTAACCGTTTTGTACTTTGTATCAACATGAGCATCCATCTCACAATTCATGTTTTTACATTCCACCCCTTCAAATTCCTGGATTATATCATACATCTCCACAGATGACACCTCTATCATTTCATTTCCACCTTGTAAGCATGCTCTTCCCATATCAAAAAGCACATCCATAGTATCTACAAATGACACCTCATCAAGCACCCCTGAAATAAACTCATTCTTCTCTAGAAGACCACACTGCTCAAAACTTTTTTGTTCATTTTGTATATGTTTTTGCATACCACGCTTCAAATCCTTGCTTTTTACAAAAACCAGTGACCCATAGCTGGAGAATCCCTGAAAATTTGCTGAAAAGCTATTTACATTGATTGAGTCCTGCGAGAACTCATTTCCCCTTGTACCATTGGAATCCCGCTTTACAATGGCACCTGGCCAAAATCCCTCATCTCCCTGTAATTCATGAACTCTCTGTTTATCTTTGGGAGTGACTGTGTCCGAAGAGACTCACGATTCCTTTCATGATTAATGCAAACTGTCAAAAACTGAACAGCTTTTTTGCCATCTTTACTCCTTATTCTTGCATATGCTGAACCATCATCCAAAACCTTTGTTTCCATCCTTACAGCTGTAATGTAGGGTTGCCCAAGGATAAGGGGATACGATGACATCTCTTGAACAAAGAAATTCTGATCATCCTTCACATCCCCTATAGTTACCCTTACATTTGGACATGCTGCATAAAGCTCTCCAGATGAGTTATTAGCTGCTTTAATCATCCACCCATGATCCACATCCATTGGCCACTTACATTTGTTGTAGAGATTTTTAGCCATAAGATTTATTTCAGACCCATGATCAATTAGAGCGACATATGGCTCTTCCAAATCACCTATCTTGACAAGGGTTTCAGTGGTTGCTCTTGCCCAATGGCTCCTGGAGTAATGACTCTTTGTAAGAACTTCTTTTTCATCATCCTCTTCCACAAAGCGCACTTGTCGTGCCCCATCAGCAGAGTGATTACATTCCACCACATTTTCTCTCTCTTCCTTTTTCTGTACCTGTACTCCATGAGTCTTGGAAGTGCTTGCCTCCTCTTGTGATGGAATAGAATCAATTATGGACTGCCTTTTTCTTCGTATAATATCAATTATCTCATCATGAAATTCTTTCTTTGCAATCCCCAAGACTTCCCCTAGTGTGAATTCCACCCTACTGTTTAGAATCCTTTCTTCAAGTACCTTTTTGAGATCTGTTGCAACTTCAATATCAGATTGAAGCTTGTAGAGTGGACTTTTCCCTTTACCCTTCTCCTTCATTTTTGCTGGCACTTCTTCCATTGAAACATCCTGTGGAGGTCTGCTATGCTGTGGAGGCATATGTGATGGCCCAGGATCCTTCTTTTCACTTCCACGTGTAACTCTTTTTGATGGCCCTCCTTCCTCATTTTTCCTTTTACGCTTCTCCTCTACCTGTGCCTCATTATTTTGGCATTTGGCAATATAGGCATGAATGGATAAAGAATCCACAGGCTCCTCCCAGCCAGTCTCAAGACGTATACAATCACCTGCCTCATGCAAAGCTTGCTTTGACACTTTCTTTGACGCAATTAATTCCATTGTTGATGGCCAAAAATCCTCATTCTCATAATCCTCATCATTCTCAAATCCCTGCTTTAATTGACCAACCTTTAATCCATAGGTTGCTGCCTCAACCATAGAAATGGCATGACTAGCAGCCATATCCTCTACCAGCTTTTTCATCCCTCCTTTCCCAAAGTTTGTACTCAATGGAAGACCAGTCTCTGTAAGATGGATTTTCCCATCTTTGAAAAACACAAGTTGATTTTTAAGGGCTTCTTTATAGCTAGCACAATCTTTCTTTGCATGCTCTGGGTCATCACACCATATGCATCTATATGTAAACCCTTCTTTGCTTTGAGGCCTTTGCATAGAAGCCTGCCCCAATGGTAGACCTTTTTCTTCAATCCTGGACATCTTCAATTTTAAGTCACGCATACCCTTGATAAGCTCATCCATCGGCCCATCTATCTTTGGAATTGTAGCAGCTGGTTTGGATAGATTCTCAGGGGTGACAGCAGTTATGGGGGTTGCAGAGCCCATCACCATTTTATCCCTCCTCCGCTGCCGCTTTGCTAACATAGTAACTGCATCCTCAACATCATTCCAATCACTCTTTAATCCCTGTTCTGTATCCTTATCCTCAAGGAGGATTTCCAATTTCTCCTGGAGATCTTTCCCAGCTGCTTGTAAGAAGAGCTCTGTCTTTTCTCTGTCCAAAGTTGCACGCTCTATCCTTGACAACTGGGCATAACGCTTCTCAAACTCTCTTAGCAATTCTGTGGCAGAAATTCCCATTTTAGATTTTGTGACCCATTCCAAGAAAGTTCGTTTGGTCACTCGCTCAGAATCCTCCATAAAATATTCATCCTTTAAAGCAAGCTTGAACTCTTCCCAATTCCTGCCACCATGTGCTGTCTGCAATCCTTTTATGCGCTCTCTTATTTCAGGAACACATACCAGCTCGAAACTTCGAACCATGTCCTCCTCAGTCACCCTGTTTAGCTCCATCTCCTTTATATAATTGCGCAGGTACTTTGTAATGTCCTTCCCATCAAATTAATCCATCTTTTTCACAATTGATTGTAATGCTTTGGTCGTAGAAATTTGTCCTCTTTCAGCAGCTTGTTGTTGTTGCATGTACATGGTAAACATCTGAAACATCTGCATAACTCCAGGGTCAAAATGAACCCCCTGACCCTCAGAATTCTCAGCCATAGCTTCCCTGTATATTTCACCACACTCTCACCCCAGCAGTTTCACGTCGGGTTCACCAAAAGATGTCGTGAAGTGTGCGGTACAGCCAGGAAAGTACGAGACTTCTAGCTGTGAGAGTGAATGTCAAATTTAACAAGGAAACTCACGCACAAAATTTCCCAAGGAGTATTGAACATCAATATTTCCAATGACAAGTACATGTGTCGATTCACCTCAATACATCCTTGAATTCATCTTGATGATTGCACAAAATTGCATACCAAGTGTTTGTTCCTTTACTCACTGACTTCTTTCTTGAAATCCTTTGAACCATTCACATGTAGGCATAACAAGGCCTTCAAATTTTTCCAATATACATGTGGCCAGTTACATCCTTTACATCCAGTGCCATCAAAACCATTATGTCAAGATGCTCTTTTTCACCTGAAAACCTGCCTTAAAATTCTAACATCTCACAAGCAAAAGATAGCATTCGGCATAGCTTTAACATACTCGTAATTTCCAAAATTCATTTGAGTAGAAAGTAAGACCAATTACCCTCGACTTCAATGTATTTTTCACAAATTTCCGAGCTCCAATCCTTTAGCTTTTTCCCCAAGGTCTTTCTATTCACTTCCAAATTCATTTTGTAGAATGGGATATACGATTCTCTCAAATCGTATAAAGTGAGAGTAATTTTAAAGGAAATAAAAAAAAACCACTTAACTGAAGGTTCACGTGCATGGAATTTCTTGATTCATTTCACTAATCGCAAGCTGCACGTCGCCTCTGTTCGATGAAGGTCATGAGAAAAAAAAACGAAGAGTATCTCCTTCTAGAGTACTCAAGATTTCCTCCAAATCTAACTCCTACAAGGCACAAACAATTTATGTATTCTTGAAATAAAAAAGACTGGTCGATTGGACGCTGTTCCCTTTTTTCTGCAGAATTTTTTCCTCTCTGGTTCTCGCCGCCGTCTGCCTCTGGTTTTCTCTCTTTTTCCCGCGGGGAAATCGTGCTTACACCACACTTTTGCAGCTATTCATCCGGAATTTTCCATTTCCAAAAGCTGCGCTCGCATTTCTCTTCCATACTATCTAGAAAATTCCAAATAAAAGAAATATATTTCTTTTCCACGTACGCTGCCACCCTTAGTGTATTGCTTCTAACCTTAGCATTAAGGTTAAAATTCTCAATGCAAGGCATAACCTTAGCATTAAGGTTGAAGTTCTCAATGCAAGGCATTTCATTTAATTTTATTCCCCGGCATTCAACAAATTCTTCGGCACTGTAATGCCCATTGAATCTCTATTACTCTTGATGCCTCCGTAGTGTATAAATCATCATATTGGCCATGTGATTTATAGACTCCCCAATTGTTCATTCAAGTATTTTCCCATATCTTCATAAATACATTCCTTTGTGCATTGAGATGCCCTCATGTTTGCATTCCATATGAGGTATTCACTGATTTGACCCAATCGATACCATTTAGAAGCTACCACACATTATGCACATGGGAAGCCATTAACATCATTAACTTATCCCTTTGGCGTGCCACTCATACCATCATATATAACTGGATGTTTCTAACTTACCCATGGGCTCTGAGTAACAGCAGAACCATCACCCTCCACACTCATATACAGAAACTCCTAGATCTGGCTCAGCCTCAGCTTGTCTTATTGAACCTCATTTACAATATGAACATATGTACATGGCATCATATAATGACTCGTCATGGCACATAACCTCATGCATCTGGATGTGTATTTGATGGCCTCACATGCACGGTTTCACATCATAGACGTGCCATGGCACGACAACGTGATGGTGGAAAAAGAGTCTGGATTGTAGGTAAAGACTCTCAGGGTTGACAAAGGGGGTGAATTCTATTCGAATGCTTTCGTCAGATTTTGTGCAGATCATGGCATCAAGAGGGAATTGGCCAATATAGGATCGCCTTTAGAGAATGGAGTTGTAGAACGCAAAAACAGGACTGTGGTGGAGATGGCGAGGACCATGCTGGAGCATCGTGATCTTCATCGTTCACTTTGGGGAGAGGCTGTGGCAATGGTTGTCCATACCCTTAACCGGTCTCCAACGACTTCAGTACCTAGTATGACTCTGTTTGAGGCAGACTTTGGTAGGAAACCTGATGTCTCCCACTTCCATGTTTTTGGGAGCGATGCGTATGTACATATTCCGAAGAAGCAGAGGGGGAAGCTTGACTCCAAATCTCGTAAGCTTATATTTGTGGGGTATAATTCTCTTTCCAAGGGATACAGATTGTATGATCCAGAGAGGAATGAGATTGTTGTCAGCCGAGATGTGGTCTTTGATGAGCTTGTTCCAATATCCACTGTCGAGGAGCCGCCGCTTCTTGGAGATCCAGAGGAGTCTGATGATGATTCCCAGACCATTGTTCTAGTTGGTCAACCAAAGTCAGGTGTCACGGAGCTACCCTCCGAGTGGACCACAGAGGACGGCCCTCGAAGATCGCACAGAGTCCTCGACAAAAGCAATACAGCGGAGCTTCTTCAGGTAAACTATGCTTTTATGTCTCGTATCATGCGGGACAAGGAGCCCACTTCCGTTAAGGAAGCCCTTTCACAGGATACTTGGAGGAAAGCCATGCAGGTGGAACTTGATGCCGTCGAGAAGAACAACACATGGGAGTTGGTACCGAGGCCGTTGAAACGGTCGGTCATTGGTGTCAAATGGGTCTTTAAGACCAAATATGCGTCAGATGGGTCGGTGGACAAACACAAAGCCAGACTCGTGGCTAAAGGGTATGCTCAGCGGCCAGGCATCGACTACGAGGATACCTTTGCACTGACAGCAAGGATGACCATGATTCGGACCGTTCTTGCCCTTGCTTCTTCTCAGAGGTGGCCTGTGTATCAAATGGATGTAAAATCTGCGTTCCTTAATGGTGACCTGTAGGAGGAGGTGTATGTTGAGCAGCCTCCACGCTTTGTTGTTCCAGGATCAGAAGGGATGGTTTACAGGTTACGTAAGGCCTTGTATGGTCTTAAACAGGCTCCCAGGGCTTGGAATCAGAAGATTGATTCCTTCTTTGTTCGGACTGGTTTTTAGAGATCGGTTGCAGATCCCAACCTATATCTCTTTCGGGAACGTGGCATGGTTACGATTATCATCCTTTATGTGGATGATCTCATTCTCACCGGCGGTCATGTGGAGCACATTGGCGTGACGAAGGCTGCCTTGTCAAAGGAGTTTGAGTGACCTGAAGACCTAAACAGGGTTAGGGTTAGGGTTTACAGAAAGAAAA
Organism: Cibotium barometz; assembly: GCF_041138505.1. Classification (NCBI taxonomy): domain Eukaryota; kingdom Viridiplantae; phylum Streptophyta; class Polypodiopsida; order Cyatheales; family Cibotiaceae; genus Cibotium; species Cibotium barometz. Next base: position 43,925,037 of record NC_141051.1, on the reverse strand, counting down.
CAAGCATAGAAAACCAGCAGAGAGTGAACACGACTGATGTTGATATCTCAATCATAGAAAAATGTGAAGTACAAGCCACATGATAGTGACCCCTAAAGGATAAGTGTTCACATGACCGGCCATAAATGTGCCGGGTGGACCAAAACACTTATAAACTGCATATAAGTGAAAATGAACTAAACTGGGGGAAAAAACCTCCACTAACTGAAGTAAAAAGTGCCCCAGTAACCTACTGATGATCACTAGCACTCCTCTGGGTGCATACACAGCATAAAACCCAACAAACCCCCCTGGAGTGATATGTGATCACTGTACATCATCCACCAAAAGGAAACAAATTCAAAGCATTGCGGAATGCTTCAAATTTCGGACGTGGTAATGCCTTGGTGAAGATGTCTGCCACATTCTGATCTGTAGGACAGTAGATCAGACTGATATCTCCTGCCTGGAGTCTCTCCCGAACAAAATGATAGTGAATCTCAATGTGTTTCGTGCGAGCATGAAACACAGGATTCCTGGCCACAGCAATGGCACTCTGACTATCAGTATAGATAGGTGTAGGCTCCTCCACTGAAATATCCATATCAGTCATAAGACGACGCAGCCAAACACACTCAACAGTAGTAGTGTAGGCTGCTCTGTACTCTGCCTCACAAGATGAAGTGGCCACTGTGGTCTGTTTCTTGCTTAGCCAAGAAATGCATGAAGCGCCAAGGAAGAAACAATTCCCACTAGTGGAATGTCTGGTATCAAAATCACCAGCCCAATCTGAATCACTGTAAGCATGTAGCTGCATGTCACCCCCCTCAGGATAAAGCAACCCAAGAGACAAGGTACCCTGCAAATAACGGAATACACGCTTCACAGCTTGCCAATGTGACAACCGTGGGCTGTGCATGAATCTGCTCAACTGAGAGACTGCATACTGAATATCTGGCCTTGTATTACACAAGTATACGAGGCACCCAACAGCCTGAGCATATGTAGTGGCATCAAAGGAAACACTGTCATCTTGTAGTGACAGTTTCATCCCAGGCTCCATAGGAGTACTAATAGGTTTGCAATCCTGAAATTTAAACTTCTCCAGAAGTTTAGCAACATAATGTGATTGCAACAACCCAATGCCTCTGTTATCCTGCACAAACTGTATGCCCAAATAGTAATGTACAAGGCCCAAGTCAGACATGTCAAATGTCTGTTGCAGTATCTCTTTAAATGCTGCAATTTTGTCATCATTTGATCCCATGAGCAAGAGATCATCCACATAAAGACTGATGACCAGCAGATCTGTCTCTTCTTTCTTCACATACAAAGTGGTCTGTGATGGACTGTTCACAAATCCCTGAGTGAGTAGAAAAGCATCTATTTTTGCATACCAAGCTCGTGGAGCTTGTTTCAAACCATACAAGGCCTTTTTCAGCCTGCATACTTTCCCCTCATGACCATGTTCTGCAAATCCCATGGGCTGAAAAACATAAACTTCCTCCTCGAGGTCCCCATGTAGGAATGCAGTCTTTATGTCCAACTGGTAAACAACCCAACCACGATGTGCAGCCAATGCAATGACACACCTAAGTGTCGACATACGGGATGTAGGAGCAAATGTCTCCTCATAATCAATGCCCTTCTTCTGTGCATAGCCCTTTGCAACTAGACGGGCTTTGTACCTGTCAATGGATCCATCTGCATGTCTTTTCAACTTGTAGACCCATTTAGTACCAATGGCTTTCTTGCCTTTGGGCAGATCAACCAAATCCCATGTTTGATTCTTTTTAATAGAATCAATCTCATCCTGCATGGCTTTGTTCCAATGCACATTATCTCGTGCATCCACAAATGAATCAGGCTCATCATCATCCTGTAAACTGGCTGCCATAACCAGATTCAAATCCATGATGTGTGCATGCTCATTGGTCCTTGTCTCCCTACGAGTACGACCAGCAAGAGGACCCTCTAAATGGCTGTCCTGTAGTGTCCTCAAATACCATCTAGGTATATGTCTGACCTGTGGTGCCTGCTGTCCCATATTTGGTTCAGCTTCTGGCTCATTTGGCTGCTGAATTTCTGCACCACCTACATCATTTGCTGGCTGTTCATTACCCTCATGAGTTGGATCACCAACTGTGGAATGAAACTCCATGGGTAGAAGACCTTCAAATACATCATTTTCAGCCTGATTTGCCTCATAACCAGCCATGGATAATTCTGATTTTTCATCAAAAATCACATCCCGGCTGATAAATATCTTCCTGGATAGTGGGTCATATAACCTGTAGCCCTTGCTCTCACGGCTATACCCAACAAAAATGCATTTTGTGGCTTTATCATCAAGCTTCCTCCTCAACTCTTTGGGTATGTGTGCATATGCAAGGCACCCAAAGATACGAAAATGCGATACAGAAGGCTTGCGGCCATGCCAAGCCTCAAAAGGAGTAATAGAAACCAATGCCTTTGTGGGACATCGATTCAAAATATGACAAGCACACATTACTGCTTCCACCCAAAAGATATGTGGTAGTCTTTTTGCCTTTAGCATACATCTGGCCATCTCCATGAGTGACCGATTTTTCCTTTCTGCAACTCCATTCTGCTGTGGAGTGTAAGGAGTAGTATACTGATGTTTTATACCTCTACTCCCAAGAAAAGAATTCAGCACATGTGACATATATTCCCCCCCTCGGTCAGAACGGAGAGTCTTCACCTTGCATCCAGACTCTGTCTCAGCAAGTGCTACAAAGGCCAAAAATGCATCATATACCTGTGATTTCTGTGTCAAAGGATAGACCCAGCATATACGTGAGAAGTCATCAATAAATGTTGCAAAATAAAAGCAACCACCTAATGACTTCGTCTGCATGGGACCACAAAGATCACTGTGTATAAGTTGCAACTTTGCAGTTGCTCTTAGAGCCTGATCACGTGGGAAGGAAAACCTGTGCATTTTTCCCAAAATACATCCTTCACAAATGTGATCTGGAGGCTTCTCCATGAGAGGTAGATCTGTAAACATATTATGTCGCTGCATAAGCATAAGACTACCAAAATTTACATGCCCCATGCGAGCATGCCATAACTCCGCATCAACCATAGCTGGAGTAAGAGTGAATGCATGATAAGCAGACTGATCCACTGGCTGAAATGCATCCAACTCATAAAGTCCATGACATAATGTACCAGTAAGCATCAAGGTCAAGGCATTTGCTTTGTCTCTGACCATGCATTTATCATCATCAAAGTGGACTTGCATTTCACAATGTGCTAAAGAAGAAATGGACAACAAATTCTTCTTTATCCCTGGTACATATAAGGCATCTGTAAGGCGGAGAATGGAGCCATCAATGGCTGTAAGCTGAATCTCCCCAATGCCACACACTGGATATGAAGCATTGTTGGCACACTGAACAGTTTTGCCAACAGGGGCAGGGCCAACATGACTAAACAAATCCCTGCGAGATGTGATATGCTTTGAGGCACCACTATCAAAATACCAAGTACATGCATGCTCTGTCAAACTGAGTGCCTGAGTAGACCAAGAGGCATCATAGCTGCATGTAAAAAAACAGTAATCTCTGTCCTCAACAAAAGAAGCAGTCTCTGGAGGAGCTTTAGGAGCATCATTAACAGACATCCCAGCTTCCTTTGCCTTCTCTTTGGCAATCCTCTTCCTACATTCCGTGATGTAGTGACCTGGCTTCTTACAGGAATGACATTTTCCCTTCTTCTTGGGCTGTCCATCACTTTTCTTGGTATCCTGTGAAGAACCACCATCACCTGAATTTTGATTTGCACTCTTTGGCTGAGATTTCCCTTTGCCCTTTTGACCTGTAGTAAATGCTTGTTCAGCATTTGTGTTCATATTCATATTCTTCCTCATTTGCTCCTCTTGTAGTAAGAGAGCAACAAGTTCCTGATACTTGAGGGGTTCAACAGCATTCCTCATGCTGAGGTTCAAAGAGGTATGGAAAGCCAAGTAAGATCTTGGCAAAGAGTGCAAAATGGTGGACACAAGCTGTGTCTCAGGAATAATCTCATCCACATTGATGAGTTGCTCTCTCAAATCCTGCAGCTTGTTTAAGTGGCTCGACATATCATCTCCTTCATTCATTTTCTGATTTTCCAGCTCTCTTTTCAAAAATGAGATCCTAGCCTCATTACGAGCAGCATACATCTGCTCCAAAGTCACCCATGCATTCTGTGAAGTGCCAGCTGAACGAATATGAGGTATAATGGACCTCTGAACTGACAATGCAATGAGTGACAATGCTTGTGCATCCCTGGCATCCCATGTCTTTTGAGCATTTGTTCTCTGAACAGGCAATGGCTGTCCTGGAGCTTGTACCTGTTGTCCTCGTCCACGAGCACCCCCTTGGGGAGGAGTCTCTGGAGCCAATGGACCTGGACGTGGTTCATCACCACTAACAAAATCCCAAAGACCTTTTGCCACAAGCACATTTTTCAGCATAAAACTCCACAAGGAGTAGTTCGTGTCATCCAATTTGTCTTCCTTAGACAAATATGTGAATACATCACTTTGCTGTTGATTTGCCATTATGCTTTACGCACAATGTTGTACCTGTTTACCAAAAAACCCAAAAGCAAAAACCCTGATAACAACTGTACTCCACTGAATACAGTTCACCCAAATCTGTTTGCACTCTCAATCCTCTGAATGTGCAGCTTAATGCACCAATGACTGAGTAGAGCAGCAAATGGCGTACACAATGCCAAAATGCCCCAAAAATGCCCAAATTGGCTGCACCCAAACTGTGCTAAAAGCCTGTATATTTTTCTTGCTAGAAAAACTGCCTGTTGTGCCTGTATTTTTTTCACAGAGAAAAATAAAAATGCCCAAAACTCAAAACCTGTAATGCTTACCAGCTGAGATAAGAGATGATGAATGTACTCGTAGACTGTTGTACTGTGCAGGTACTTCACGAAACCAGTCTTCTGTAAGCAAGCAGGTACTGTACGGAGTCTGAGGCGACCACAGTACTGCAGGTTCAGTCAGCGCTTCAAGTGTATGGCTGCGCAAGTGACAGTAGTCACTGTCGTGTCTGCAGGCGGCGACTTGTAATATTGTTAGCGCTGAAGGCTTAAGCGTACGGTGGCTTGTACACTTGCGCTGTACACGTGCGCTTAATTTGTAGGCGTCCGGTGGCTGGTACACGTGCGCTGAAGGCGGCGCACTGTACCCGACTGAAGAACACTTATAGTCGTTGTAGGCGGCGTACTGTAGTACCCGACTGAAGGCGGCTAATTATGGGCAGCAGGCGTAGATGTTAGCTGATGGCGCACAGGTGGTGACTTCGATTGATTGTACGGGCTGGTACAGCTGTACGGGCTGCAGCAACACAGAGCTTCAATGCTCTGCTAAAGGCGGCGCTTGATGTGTACGGGCAGGTAGTGTAGAGCTTCAAAGCTCTGATACCAATTGAAGACCTAAACAGGGTTAGGGTTAGGGTTTACAGAAAGAAAACAAGCATAGAAAACCAGCAAAGAGTGAACACGACTGATGTTGATATCTCAATCATAGAAAAATGTGAAGTACAAGCCACATGATAGTGACCCCTAAAGGATAAGTGTTCACATGACCGGCCATAAATGTGCCGGGTGGACCAAAACACTTATAAACTGCATATAAGTGAAAATGAACTAAACTGGGGGAAAAAACCTCCACTAACTGAAGTAAAAAGTGCCCCAGTAACCTACTGATGATCACTAGCACTCCTCTGGGTGCATACACAGCATAAAACCCAACATGACCGACCTAGGCTTACTCCACTTCTTTTTGGGATTGGAGATCTGGCAGACCTAGAGGGGGTTTTTTGTCTCTCAGCAGCGGTATGTTCATGAGTTGCTTGAGGCCTTTGGGATGGAGAACTGCAAGCCTATTACTTTGCCAATGGACCCAAATACAAAGTTAACTGTTAATGATCCTTGTGAGCCAGTTGATGCCTTTCAGTATCGGAAGTTGGTTGGTTCATTGATCTGGTTGCTGAACACCAGATTGGACTTGAGCTTCTCCATGGGGCTGTTGAGCTCTTTTATGCAGACGCCATTGAAGTCTCATTGGGACGCAGGATTGCGGATCTTGTGGTATTTGTAGAGTACGAAGGATCTAGGACTCTTCTACACAGGAGGGGATGGAGTCAGACTCCAAGGTTGGAGTGACTCAGATTGGGGAGGAGATCCAGACACGAGGAGATCTACTTCAGGTTTCAGTTTTACCCTCGGCTTAGGAGCAGTTTCTTGGAGCAGTAAGAGGCAGCCAACTATTGCCCTATCTTCGATAGAGGCAGAGTACCGGGCTGCTTGTGGTGCTGCTTGCGAGGTTGTGTGGCTGCGGAGGCTGCTAGGCGAGATTGGGTTTCCACAGAAGGAGCCCACAGTCATCCAGTGTGATAACCAGAGTTGTATAGCTATTGCTCGGAACTCGGTCTTCCATGCCCGGACCAAGCACATAGAGATACAGTATCACTTTGTACGTGAGAAGATCTTGGCTGGTGACATCTTGCTACTTAATTGTTCGACGGAGGACAATGCAACGGACCTCTTCACGAAGTCTCTACCTCAGGTGTAACATGCGGAAGCTCTGGGAGTCTTCTTTCAGCCCTAAACACTCCTGGCAACATGCTGATGCAAAAACGCAGATATAGAGAGAGAGTAGAGAGAGAGAGAGAGAGGCTGGAAATTCAGTTTATTGCTATAGTACAAAAAGGTACTTGTCTACAGCCATAGGCTGCCTTGAAGAAAAGGTGATAACACCCAAAATTCTGTCCTACACTAGGACCCATTCCATAAGGGAATGAATGACTAACACAATGAGCATCTTATGCTATTTATAGTCTCTTGAATAATTGGAGGAGCTGGCCGACTGCTGTCGGACCAGCCGACTGGTATAATTCTCCATTAAATGCTGAGCGCTTGCAGCCGCCTTCATCAGGTACAGCCGACTCCACTTTGTCATCCTCCAAGGGTGATGTGGGAGTGCCAGACTCATTTCTCAGGAATGAAGACCAAGACGGTGTTCAGAGTCAGGCAAGGTAAGTTACCAAGGTAAGTGGCTACCAAGGTAAGTAACAACAATGGCATCGCTGAGAGTTTACCCATCCTCTCATAGCATTGGCTGATGCCCTCCCCGGCAGGAATGGATTGTGGACTTGATGGAACAGATGCATAGATCTTATTCAGAGTCAGAGTGGTTTTGGAGAACAGGCCGGGCTTTTAGAGAAAAGGGTTGCCAGGGATGGATGGATGACAGAGAGACTTCAAGAAAAAGTATGGGATGATGACAGTCATCCAAGAACAGGTTGGAAGCCCGTCATCAAGTTTAGCAGAGGGGGATGTCATGTGCATGATCAATGCCATGGACAATCTTCAGACGCTGATCCAGAAGAGGCAACCAAATAAAGACTATGAGCCAGATAAAGACTTTGAAAAACCAGAAGTGGAGCAAGGAGTGCTGTTTGGTGGTATTGGATTTGGAGCATGGCATGGAAGACTTGGAAGAGGCTGTCGGCTGCAAGACAAGGGGCTGTCGGCTAAACTTCCCTTGGGACCGTTGCCCGAGAACCTATCTGGCTCACAGGACTGCCATCCCCTTTGGCTTTGTGGAACACCACCAACAAACCTCCTGGGAGTTCTTCCCGGTTCTGTGCTCCTTGCCTTGGGCTTCGTGTCCGTGTACTTTCCTGTACCTTGGACCTGTACACCATCATATGGGACTGATTCAGTGTTTAGCTTTGCTGAGCCTGATGCTCTGATACCAATGTAACATGCGGAAGCTCTGGGAGTCTTCTTTCAGCCCTAAACACTCCTGGCAACATGCTGATGCAAAAACGCAGATATAGAGAGAGAGTAGAGAGAGAGAGAGAGAGAGATGCTGGAAATTCAGTATATTGCTATAGTACAAAAAGGTACTTGTCTACAGCCATAGGCTGCCTTGAAGAAAAGGTGATAACACCCAAAATTCTGTCCTAAACTAGGACCCATTCCATAAGGGAATGAATGACCAACACAATGAGCATCTTATGCTATTTATAGTCTCTTGAATAATTGGAGGAGCTGGCCGACTGTTGTCGGACCAGCCGACTGGTATAATTCTCCATTAAATGCTGAGCGCTTGCAGCCGCCTGCTGTCGGACCAGCCGACTGGTATAATTCTCCATTAAATGCTGGTCCGACTGCTGTCGGACCAGCCGATTGGTATAATTCTCCATTAAATGCTGAGCGCTTGCAGCCGCCTTCATCAGGTACAGCCGACTCCACTTTGTCAGCCGACAGCCCCTTGTCTTGCAGCCGACAGCCTCTTCCAAGTCTTCCATGCCATGCTCCAAATCCAATACCACCAAACAGCACTCCTTGCTCCACTTCTGGTTCTTCAAAGTCTTTATCTGGCTCATAGTCTTTATCTGGTTGCCTCTTTTAGATCAGCGTCTGAAGATTGTCCATGGCATTGATCATGCACATGACATTAGGCTATGCTCAAGTGGCACTCCAGCTCCCTAGGGTTGGTTTCACAGCTAGGAGCTGAGAGGGGGTGTTAGAAGTCATCTCCTCTCTTTACCAGACACCAGGGCCTTTGTTGTGGGTGTGCCCGCCCTTTGTAGGTGTTTTCTCATTTTTCCTCACTCCCCGTATTTTTTCCCATTTTTCCCATTTTTCTGTGGCTTGGGGGGGCAGTCCTGAGCTGGCAGGTGCACACATCTTCTGGCCGACTGTACCCGACTGCAGTCCAGAGCTGGTCGACTCATGTTTGCTGGCCAACTGGTCTATGTGGCGAGTCGTGGAGATATTGTACCTGTTGGTTGCCTCTGGAGCAGGCCGACTGCTGCCTGGGGTCCATATATAATGGACTCCCACAGCCACTTGTCATATCATCTTGTATCACTTCGGGATCTTGTGTATATAGAGCAGAGTTACACGCATATCTCTCTCCTTCTCTTGTGTTGTCTATTTTCTGCACTCTACTTGCTCTTGTGGTCTCAGATTTGGTTATCATCTCCGTTGCGTATTTTGATAGAAGCATGTGTCAGGGTTATAGAGTTGAGATTTGACACATATGTAGACACATAGAGCATTTTTGGACATTACAAAGAATGTAGTGCAAGAATACTCTTGCTTGAGGTTGCTGTAACCCTAAGCCAATGACGTGGGCACAATTCGAAGACGTCTTCAAAAAAGAATTCCTCAAGAAAGAGGATGATTATGATGTTGTTGCCCGGTTTTTAGCGTTGACCATGACCTCGTAGCACCTCACTTATGAGGTCTACCTCTAGAAGTTTAGGGACTTGCAGATGAAAGCTACAAAGATGGATCCTACTACTCTTTTGGGGTTTTTCGTAGCTGGTTTACTAGACTCATACCGTTTACAGGTAAAAAATAACAAATGCAAAACATTGGACGAGGCCATTCATTCAGCTCGTATCTATGATGATACAATGGTCTCTTCCAAGTCGAAACTTGTTACCGAGTAGGGGAACAAGCATAAAAGAAAGTTCTCCGCACCTATGGCTAACACGACTGAAGGCAAGTCTTCGGACCAACCTTCGAAGAATTCCAGTTCGACACCAGCGAAGAAGAAACGACTCCTTAGGGCTTTAAAGCTCAAGAAGGAAGGTCGTTGTTTTATCTGCGAAGAAAAAGGACACATGCGTAATGAGTGCCCAAAGCAAAAGGGTGCAAAGACAAACGCAGGACCCAAGTCAAAGGCAGCTAACCAGTTGTCTTTGACAGGTACGTCAATTACTGTACTTTCTCGCCCTAGTACTTGTTCTGAGTGTCTGTTCAATTCTAAAGTATTTGGCTTGCATGATCTTCTCCGAGTTTATGGAGAAGTGAATGGCCATAAGATTCACATTCTTCTAGACCATGGTAGCTCACACAACTTTGTTAACTACAAACTTGTGCAGAAATTGAGTCTTGATACGACACCCAGCGATCATACCTATGAGGTACGCTATCTGCGGGAAGGCAAGTTTGGGATCGAAAGGTGGAGATGCTTCCAATCCAGATTCAGGACTACAAAGATACTCTGGAATGCTATGTAATGCATCTAGAAAATGTAGACTTTTTTTTTCCCGAGAAAAGATCCTTTCATTAGTTAAAAAACCGCCCACTGGGCTACAAAAAACCTCTCTTGCTCATCAGAAGGCAGAGCAGAGATCCAGTCAAGGCAGCTAGGGAGACTCTCCCTAGGTGCAAAAAGGGTACAAAGATCAGTACAAAAAACTGAGAGCTATATTATACAATAGGAGGGGGGAAAAGCCAAACAGGTGGCCTGTAATGCCAGCGGGGGGGCTCCCGCGTGTAGTGTATAGAAGGGGTTGCTGCACCAAGTGGTGTGGAAGGCCTGGCGCCGCAAGATCGCCGCATCCGAGTCGCCCCGGATGCAGTCATACTGTCCGCGCAGGGTGTGGATCAGCTCCTGCCAAATCCCCCGAACAGTCTTTGCTGGTGGCTCCAGTCTCCCCTCAAAGGCCCTGAAACACCGGGCTCTCTAGGTGAACCAGAAGGTGAGGCTGCTGAGGAGCTCCCATTGTAGATCCCTCTCTTATGTCCAAACGGCGGACGAGAAGTCCGGTGCTAGAAAATGTAGACTTGTTATTAGGGATTGAGTGGTTTAAGACTCTTCAAGTCTAGATAGATCTAGTCATATTTTTTCTTTTCAGCATAGAGACACCAAGTATAGTATTTTAGGTGATTGTATTCATCCCTCTCAGGGACCTCTTGTAAATACAATTGATTTGGAAATATAATGGATTCTTCTTTGTATACCGCTTTCCATTGTGTATTGATTCCACTTTCTTCCTTTCTCATCCCTTCCCTGGATGTAAATGAATTAAGTGTGTTTGAAAGCAAAGAATTACAGAAGATACTTGATTCGTTTCAAGACGTATTTCCTAAGGAACTGCCATCGGGTTTACCACTTGAACGGGCAGTAGATCATCGTATTGACTTGATCCCTGGTGCTCATCCTGTCAGTATTCCATCTTACAGGATGAGCCAAGCCGAGGAAGATGAGTTGGCTAAACAACTCGAAGATTATTTAAGGATGGGCCAGATCCGTCCAAGTAAATCAACTTGGGGTGCACCTGTGTTGCTTAGGAGAAAGAAGGACAATACTTGGAGAATGTGTATAGATTACAAGAGATTGAACAAGCTGACCATTAAGAACCGTTATCCTCTCCCAAGATCAGATGACCTGATTGACCGGTTAGCAGGAGCGAAATATTTCACGAAGATAGATTTACGTACTGGCTATCACCAGATACGTATTCATGAAAGGCATGTCGAAAGAACCGCCTTTCGGACTAGGTATGGCCATGACGAGTTTCTCGTATTACCTTTTGGGTTAACCAATGCTCCAGCCACTTTCCAGCACATGATGAACGATCTTTTTCGTAAACATTTGGGAAAATTTGTGGTGGTGTTCCTGGATGATATTTTGATATATAGTCGTACTCTTGAGGATCATGTCAGACACCTCACGATTGTCTTATCTATTTTAAGACAGAATCGACTATATGCTAAGTTAAGTAAATGTGAGTTCTTTATGACTGACATCATTTACTTGGGGCACAAGATTACTCGAGATGGATTGAGCATTGACTATGACCGAGTTTAGAAGGTTCTGGACTGGCCTATATCGCGAACAGTGAAACAACTTCGTTCTTTTCTCGGTTTTGTAGTTTTTCTTTGGAAATCTGTGCAGCAATACTCTCAGCTCACACTACCGATGACCGACTTATTGAAAGGTCGTGGACGTAAGTCAAATCAGTCTATCACTTGGAATAACGATTTGGATATGGCCTTCAGACTTTTGAAAGATAAAGTCAAGGAAGCACCTATCTTAGTCGGCCTTATGTTCTTGAAACTGATGCCAGTGACTATGCTATCGGGGCTGCTTTATTTCAAGATGGTAGACCGGTTGCTTTTGAAAGTAAAAAGCTAGACGATACTCAATCTCGTTGGCCAATCCTTGAGAAGGAGCTTTATGCTGTGATTCATGCTCTCAAGGTTTGGAGACATTATTTATATGGCTCCAAGTTTGTGGTATTGACTGATCATCAGCCAATCAAGTATGTGTGTGATGCGGATGATTTGAGAGGAAGGAAAGCTTGTTGGGCGGAGTTAATGCAAGATTTTGATTTTGAGATCCGTTATCGGAAAGGGTCCATGAATAGTATTGCAGATGCGCTTAGTTGAATTAGAGAGGTGAATACTTTGTCGTTCACCGAGATTTCTACTGACTTATTTCAGTCATTGAGAGGGCTTTGGAGGACTGATAGTTATTTTGGTCCATTTTGGCAGAAGATCCAGGACGGGAGCTCATTGATTGACCAAGACTCGATGACTGAGCAGTTTACCATTCAGGTTGCAGGAGGCCAGTGGATGATTCGGAATGGTTTCCTGTTCCGTAATGACAAAATTTGTGTACCACAGATCCCGGACATTAGGTTCAAGATTCTTAAGGAGTGTCACGACGCCCCTTTTGCTGGACACCCTGGGGTACACAGGACACTATCGTCAGTGAAACACACTTTTTATTGGCCAAAGATGAAAAGGTATGTAGAAGATTATGTTCTCAAGTGTCAAATTTGTCAGCCAAATAAAGCTGAACGCTTTAGACAGGCTGGGTTGTTGCATCCTTTGCAAATCCCAGGTAATAAATGGGAAAGTATTTCCATGGATTTTATTACCGGATTGCCAAGAACACATCAAGGCCACGATTCTATTTGGGTTGTGGTAGATCGCTTGACAAAAATGGCTAGATTTTTACCGACCCGGATGACTATTACAGCTACGCAATTAGCACGACAGTTTATCGAGCAATTGTTTAGACTGTACGGGTTACCGCAGGACATAGTCAGTGATAGGGACTCTAAGTTTACGAGTGATTTTTGGAAACTTGTTTTTGAGAAGTTGGAAACAACTTTGAATTTGAGTTCCTCTGATCATCCTCAATCTGATGGCCAGACTGAAAGAGTGAATCAGATTTTGGAGGATATGCTTCGAGCATATGTATCCAAAAGACAGAGTTCATGGGAGGATTATCTTCCTATGTTAGAATTTGCATATAACAGTACTAAGCATACGAGTACAGGTTTTAGTCCTTTCATGCTTATGTATGGTTTTCAACCTCGATCACCTGTTACAGTAGGATTCTCAGGACTTCAGCATGATGCAGCACGTAATTTTTTGTGAAAGAAGATTGCGTAATACGCTTATCACGGAATACAAGATCAAGTGGAAGGATCGTGTTGAGGAGGGCGCTACATGGGAGACATTGACTACTCTTCAGAGAGATTACCCTGGCTTTTTATAGTGAGCTCTTAGAGGAAGGGGAGTATGTCATGTGCACAGTGTGTATCTACCGTGTGCTACACGCACGCAAGACTAGTTTCGAGGCTTGGGGAAGCTTGGAACTAGGCAGGCTGATTGACGAGCTGAGTTAGGGATATACTAACGGGCGGGCACCCAAGTATGGACGGGCGGGCGTCCAAGTGTGGACGCGCGATGACCGGCCAAGAGCCTATAAAAGGGTGGCCAAGGTTAGTTATTGGGATATAGAGAGTCTCGCGAGTTTGTGAGAGCTCTATGGTCTTGGAGCTTGGATCTAGTGCAGACGTGCACCTGCTTTACGCAGCTGAGGCCAGCAGCAATCTCGAGGCCCGCGAGGCAGCTTCGTGGTGGTATGGGACGTCGCGAGGAGGAGATTGGTCGGTACGTCATCCTAGTTAGCTCAGCTCGTGGCTCGGTGGGGACAGCCAAGCCCACGGCTGTCATGGTTGGGAGGTGAGTCAGGCCTGCACTCCCTTGTTTGTTTGTTCGTTTGTTTGCAGGTTTCGAGTCTCGTACCGAGAACGATCACGAGGAGATCCGTGGGGTTTTGACAGCAGGCGCCTAGGGCTGATGGTCTGAATTGCTGTGTTTAGGGTACAGATGGACTGAACTGCTGCGTTAGAGACTGTGTAACTGCTGGCTACTGAATGGACTGCATGAAGGGGCTGCGTTAAGCTGCAAGGAAGGCTGAAAGCACAAACACAAGCTCCAAAGGCAGGGAATAGTCTAGGCTGAAGGTGGGGAATGCTCGTGGTGCTGAGGATGAAGGCGCCTAGCTCATTGTAGACTGAATGAATGTCTAAGCCCTATGCAAGCCTATTTATACTAACTAGGGCCTGGTCAAGTTGGTTGGTCATTTATTTAATAAAGTTTATGTTTATAAATGACAATAAATGCTAAATAAATACCATAAAATATGGAAAAAATACCAGATAAATCCTAGTAAATTCCCTAAGGCTTCTGGGATGTTCTAAATGATGCACATGCATATGAATGCATATTATGCAGGATGCAGAATGCTTTCTGATGCAAATCCTAAGGCTTCTACTGACTCTAAATGCATGAATGATTCTCTCCAAGTGGGTTAAGGGACTTGATTGAGTGACTGACCTGCTAAGGCTGAGGAATGACCTACGTAGCTCGTGCCTGACTTATCCTGGGCTGAGGATATACAATGGGATCACGACGTATGACAAATATCATCCTACTGGGTTCTAATAATATACAAATGTTGCACTGCTGATGATGAGCCAGTTTGTCACCATGCACTGAGTGCAGAGTGCATGTGACATTCCCTCCTGCTTAGCTTGGCAGTAGGTTCATGGCTTCCAAGTAGTCCGCCAACAACTAGGGGTACTCTTGAAAGAACTCCTCGTCTAGCCATACGGCTTCGTGGGTACCTCGATCTTGGAATTTCGTATAGAACTGATGTATCCTTCGATCGGAACCATGCTTCCAACGATGAAGAAGGATCTGCTCGGGCTCAATGACTTCTACTTCGTCTACCACGTCTGGCTGCTGTTCATCTGAAACATCAAACACTTTTGGACCAACATATGGTTTTAGCCAAGAAACATGGAAAACATAATGCATTGTCCAACTGGTAGGCAACTTTAACTTCATGGAGACATCACTTAACTTCTTGACTATAAGGAAAGGTCCAAAACTATGGAATGAAAGCTTGGGACAACGTTTGTTCACTTGTTTCAATATCTTTCATGATGCGCTGAGAGACCCAATCCCCTTCCTGGAAGTGGATATCTCGTCTAAACTTACTTGCCTGTTTGTGAATTGAATAATGGCCAGGCTCAAAATTGAGGGCCAAACTGGGTTGAGTACCAAACTTTGCGGAATCTGTCAGAATTGGTGCAGCGGAAGCTTAACACACGCATTGAGCGAGAGAGAGAAGTTGACGCAGAGAGAGAGAGAGAGAGAAAAGTTGACGAACAGCTTGAACTTTAGCAATGAATAGATGATAATTACAATGGGTGGGCATGGGTATTTATACCCTCACAATGGAAATGGCCGACTCATGTAGCATAAATTAAATAATAACTTATGCCCTTTGTTACTACTCGTTTCCACATGAGATACTACTTTTAACACCCTCTCTGTAGCTCATAGTGGGCATAGATGAGGAAACCAAGTCGATGTAGATGCAACCATGGACACCTCAGTACTGGCCGGATACCAAGTACACCTAGGAAAATGCACCAAACAACCTGTCTCCTCAAGGAATGCCATCTTGAGCTTCAGCTGCCACATAGAATAATGAATTGCAGACAACTCCACATCCATGATCCTCCATTCGTTGAACTGAGAACACACACGTCCAAAAGATCTCCTGAACATTGAACTATCGACACATGACGCCCAAAATTCTCTGACAATGAACTAGGAACTCATCCCGTCCATAATGTTACCACAATGAACTGTAAACAAAAGCACGTCCATAGTGTTGTCAAGCCATTCTTCTCGCCAGATGCATGTGCATTGAACTCCGTCACACGGTTCCAATACACCTATTTGAGAGCTCAGAATAGCCCTCTCTTCCACTCACGTGCCTCTCTCTGGCTGAAGCATGTGGTGGAACTATTATACAACTAGAATGCAGAATCCTTAGCCAATGTGGCTTGGACCACATAAGCTCGATTATGGAATTCCAATTCCTTTCTAGTATCACTGTCACGATTGTCTGCCTTCTGTCTTCCTCTAGCTTGGAATGTTTGCTCCGAATCTTCCACTGAGTTGGATGCATACACTTTACCTTGGGACATTAATATTGTCTCATCATCTTCTTTGGAGACTATATCATGTTCCTGAAGAAGCTTTCTAAAGATCAAAGCAGCCACCTGTAGACTGGATAACATGATGAATGTTGTGTGGTTCATAGCCAATAGCTCATAATGGATGATCTTTGCGTTCATTGGATATGACTCTAGGATCAAATCCCTATGCGCAAAATCCATTCCATCAAGCTTGTTGTCTTGTTTGATGACCTCGGAGGTGAGCGATGGAAGCTCGATGAATGACTTCTTGGGATTAGAGCACCTTAGGGAAGCTAATGCATAAGCAGAAGTAAGGGCCTCATTGCCGATCCAGCTAAGCACATTGCTACCATAGCGATTGAAAGGGTGGCATTCCCAAGCGCCAGTAGCCTTGTCCTGCCGGCGCACAAGCTCCTGCTCTGCTGTTCTCGTGAGCTTCTCTGCCAGGCCACACAGAGAGCATGCCCGAATGCGCATAGCTCGCTCTCTTAGCCTCTCCTCCAGCGCCCTCCTTATCGTACTCTTTCCATCAAAGTGCTCTTTACAGCCGTGCACCAGCCTGGCCATACTCAGCAGAAACAAAAAAAATGCTACACGCGAGCTGCCCTCTTCTTTTGCAAGAGCCTAGCGCTTGACTCGAGCTGGCGCTCCCGTTGAGCCGACTCCACGCTCCACGCGAACTGGTGGTCCTGGCGCTCTGTCCTCCTCGCGAAGAGCACCCGTCACGTTCTGCCTCCTGCACAGCCTGTGCGCTTGCTCTGCGCTCTTCTCTTCCGTGCCAAGGTCACGAGCTTTCCAGCTGAGAAAACGCAGCCCTTTGCCTTCCTTCTCCTTCTGCTCCTTGCGTACAGCCGAGGATCAAGAGCTCAGCTCTGATACCATGTCAGAATTGGTGCAGCGGAAGCTTAACACACGCAGTGAGCGAGAGAGAGAAGTTGACGCAGAGAGAGAGAGAGAGAAAAGTTGACGAACAGCTTGAACTTTAGCAATGAATAGATGATAATTACAATGGGTGGGCATGGGTATTTATACCCTCACAATGGAAATGGCCGACTCATGTAGCATAAATTAAATAATAACTTATGCCCTTTGTTACTACTTGTTTCCACATGAGATACTACTTTTAACAGAATCGACATACTGATCTTTTATGCTATTTAAGTCTTTTCTAGGGATGTTGAGAATGGTAGACTCCTGGATGTTGGTCTTTCTACTAAGAACATCTGCTCTACTGGGTTATACTGACCAGGGATGTACTTGATCATTCCTCCAACTTGGTGGAAGAGCTGATCCTGTCTAGTGTGCTGATCACTTCATTGGGCACTTGGCATCGTCGGGAGCCACTGAAGTGCTTGGTGGTCTGTGGTGACTGTGAAAATGTGTCCACAAGGAACAGTTTTCAAATGTTTAAGAACTGACTGTTTGCTGTTTTAGCTTGCCCTTGAAAGTCTTGGAAAGACGAGGGAAACTTGCTAGGAGGTTCTGCTAACTGTAGGATACTGGGTGGGAGATCATCCTTAAAAATGTCTGAATGAGAAAGGAGATCTGCCAACTGAGGGACTGAAGATGATGAGACAACGGTTATCGATGAGATAGAAGCTGTTTGAGTATAAATCAATGCTCCTTCTGCTCCCTTGCACATAGCTCGTCGGGCCTGGAGTGAGAAATCATAGGAATGCCAAGAATGCTTCTATCCCCCCGAATCATGACAGGCTCAGGAAAACCTTTAGAGATGATAAAGATATCCTGCCCCCAATTGGGAATAGGTTCATACTGATGAAACCACTGGATTCCTAAGATCATGTCACATCCCAAAATAGGAGAGAGAATGAAATCTCGCTGGAATGAGGCCTTTTGAACTTGAAAAGAAAATTGTTGTGCTTGTTGAGAGATGTGGGTGCGGAGACCAGGTGTAAACCCGTCTACCTCCAAATGATAGGGCACTAAGGTACAGCTCATGGTGGTAGCCAATTGGAGAGAGATGACGTCCTCAGAACTGCCCATGTCAAAAAGGATTATGAACTGTCGGCCCTTGGCAGAGTCATAAGCTCGGATCAGGCTTTTCTGTGTGGTTGTTGCCTCACCCTCCTGCTTAGCATCAAGTACCACGGATGGCATGGAATGCATAGAAGGTAAGATCTGAACCGCATTGGTGGTAGCAGGCGGGTCTGGAGGAGCGGGGGATACTGCGGCAACTGTGGCAGAAGGCTCTTTGGAGGCTTGCTCCGCTTGCCTTTTTGGACAATCTTTCTTACCATGCCCAATGGTATGACAGAAAAAACATGGAGGAAGATAGCCTCCAGTGATGCCGGCGTGAGCCTTTTCCTCAGGGGTTTTGTTAGGCTTGGATTTCTTACCCCCTGAACTAGAGCTAGGACTGTTGTCTGTCATAGTGTCTTTAGAAGACGAATTACCCTTCCCCTGTTGGGGTTTGGTACTGGACTGTGATGACTGCTTGGGCTTGCCCCTGTTCATCTTGAGTTCTTCATTCTGAGCGAGAGTCAGAGCCCGGTCATATGTACTGGGTTCAAAGTTACGAACTGTGAACCGAATGTTAGAGTCCAATCTACGAATGAATTGCACCATCTTAGCCTGCGCAGATAACCCTAACTGCTGTGCTAAAGCAATAACCTTACTAGAAAACTGAAGCACTGGGGATCCGTTCTGTCTGAGTCCATAGAACTCATCTGCCAGACCGGTCATGTACTGGGGTGGGAGAAATCTGGTCTTTAGGTCATGGACAAAGATGTCCCAGTCAAAGGCTGTGACACCTGTGGCCTGGTCTGTATGAATACTAGACCAATGCTGCCACCAAGTGACTGCCTCACCAGTGATATGGGGAGCCGCTAAGTGGACTTTATCTTGGGGGGTCTGTGATCCTAGCTAATGGAAAATGAGCATTAAACTGATGAATAAATTGATTAACTGCTGAATGATCACACTTACCATCATACTTACTGAAGTTTGGTTGACTGCGAATGATGGTGGTTGATGCTGCTGCGGATTGCGGGCTGGTGACACCTATGGCTGGGGATACTGAGGAGAGCTCTTGGGGGGTCTGTGATCCTAGCTAATGGAAAATGAGCATTAAACTGATGAATAAATTGATTAACTGCTGAATGATCACACTTACCATCATACTTACTGAAGTTTGGTTGACTGCGAATGATGGTGGTTGATGCTGCTGCGGATTGCGGGCTGGTGACACCTATGGCTGGGGATACTGAGGAGAGCTGCTGATACCTCAAGTGTATGGCCTCCTTTGTTAGAAGTCATCTCCTGTCTTTACTGAGACACCAGGGCCTCTGTTGTGGGTGTGCCCGCCCTTGTAGGTGTTGTTCTCATTTTTCCTCACTCCCCGTATTTTTCCCCCATTTTTCCTATTTTTTCTGTGGCTTGGGTGGCAGTCCTGTGGTGGCAGGAGGACCTTGATCTTGGCCGACTGCATCTGTGTATATGCTGGAGGTGGCCGACTGTCTTGCACAGGTCGTGGACCTTCTTGATGCTGGCCGACACCCCTGCTATTGGCCGATTGTACACGTCAGCAAGTCGTGGAGTATTTGGTCCTGTCGGCTGCCTATGAACAGGGACTGCTGTTTGGGGGCCATATAAAATGGCCCCACAGCCCCTTGCCACTTTGTATCATTATTCGGGATCTTTTTGTGTATATAGAGCAGAGTTACACGCCTCTATCTCTCTCCCTCTCTTGTGCTATTTTTCTGCACTGCGTTTGCTCTGGTGTTTCCAGTTTTTGTCATCATCTCCGCTGCGTATTCTGACATGGTATCAGAGCCCTAGGCTCTTGATAGTTCTTGGGATTTGTGTGAGCAAGAGGGGGATTGTTGTGTTGCTGATTGGTGGACTGTTCGGGAAGAGGAGAAGCAAGAGGACGGCGGGCTGATTTGCTGGATAGCCACTTGCAGTTGTAAGTTCTTCTTTGTTCCCACCCACCCACCCTTTTTCAGATTACATCCCCGCAATGGCAGATTTGTTAGAGATGGCTGAGAGGCTGTGAAGATCCCTACACTCCCCACGTTCTCGGTGGACCGTCAGTTGGACGGGAACAACTACGGCATATGGAAGGTTATGATGGAATCTGTTCTTGCTGATTTCATTGTTGTTGGGGTTCCACGGCTGGAAGTATAGGAAGGCGAGTTATCGTCGATTCGTAAGGACCGGGAGGCATAGACACAGTTGTCGGATCGTGTCAACGCCAGGGTCCGTTCATTTATCTTCCTCAATTGCACACCGCAGGTAATCAATCATGTAAAGCATATGACGCTGGCCAGAGGTATATGGTAGCATTTGGCTTCTCTTTATAATAGGGTATTGCCCATGAAGAGGATTTCCTTGGAAGTACAGATGCGGGTTATGAGCCCTGCAAAGTTGTCGACGATGCGGGAGCATATTAACAAGCTGCTGGCTCTTCAGCAAGAAGTTCTCCAGGTTGGGAAGGAGATATCGTCAGAGGACGTGGCCATAACGTTGCTGTCGCATTTGCCCTCTCAGTACTCAGCATTTTACTCGTCTTTGATTACCAGTGGCAGGATCAGTACCATCACGTGGGAGGAGCTTGTGCCCATGTATGGTCTTGGACCAGGAGGAACGATTCACGAACCCTCCACAGGGCGGAGGTTCGGAGGCCTTAACTGGCCAACGGTCGAAAGGCCGTAAGACGAGCAAAGGGAAGGCTTCATCGGAGAAGTCTTCTGAGAAGAAGTTCGATGCTGACCACGAGAATCTAAAGGCAGAGAGGACCTGTAATGATTGTGGCGAGAAAGGCCACTATTGGAGGTAGTGTCCCAAGCGGAAGACCGAGAAGGGTGAAGATTCCTCAACAGCAATCATGAAGACTCCGGCTTTTGTGCACTTGGAGGTGATGGACACCGATGTTTCATTTTCTTCAAGTAGGGAGGAGGTTGGAGGACTCTCTACAACGGATACTCAGGTGTGGATTCTAGACAGCGGTGCTTCCAGGCACATGACTCCTTCGTGCTCGGCTTTATAGGATCTCTGTAGGTATTCTGGTCACATTCTTACTGGGGATACATCCACTATCCCAGTTCACAGTGAGGGCAGGTTGGAGATAGTTCCCAATGGTAGAGGGAGGAAGCATTCCTCCCAGGTGTTGTATGTTTCATCACTTGGTTTTCATTTGTTGTCAGTGCATCAGGTTTGCAAGACTGGCGTACAGGTGGAGTTTGATGAGCATTTTGTTGCTCTCCGGGACAAAGCAACAGGCCAGGTAGTGTGGGAAGGTGGAGTGGAGAATGGAGTTTACAAGCTTTCAGCACTCTCTCTCTCCCAGGTCCTCAGTTTTGTGATGAGTGGCAATCTGGTAGTGGCCACTTAAGTGTGGATACACTACAGGTGCAGGCTTTCCCAGACCAGATGGTGGATAGCTTGCCAGTTGTTGATGGCAGCAGTTTTGGCAGGAACTTTCCCGTACTGATGTTGGTGGTTCTTGTGTTCGTCAGTCAGAGGAAACTTTAAAGGTGACCTATGCTCTGATGTCTCGTAGCATTCGGGACAAAGAAACTCCTGTAGATGAGGATGTTCTTTCCATGGGGACCTCTCGGAAAGCCAGGCAGGTGGTAGTTGATTACTTGCAGAAGGAGGTGGTTGTTGCACAATCTCCAGGCTTAGTGGTCCCGGATTCAGAGGGGGTGGTTGACAGGTTTCAGAAGGCCTTGCGTGGTCTTCAGCAGGTTTCCAGGACTTGGCTTTCCACCGTAATAACAGGTGTTGATTCTTGTGAGCAGTGTGATGCCTCTTTGACTCGGAAGAAGCAAAATGGTTCATTGATTTGGTTGATGGACACCAGATTGGACGTGAGCTTCCTGATGAGGCTGTTGAGCTCATGGTTGCAGATGACACGTTGGGAGGCAAGATTGCGTATCTTGCGGTTTCTACAGCATGCGAAGGATCATGGACTCTTTTACACAGGAGGGGGATTGATGGATGGAGTTCAACTCCACGGTTGGAGTGACTCAGATTGGGGAGGAGATCCAGACACGAGGAGATCTACTTCAGGCTCAGGAGCAGTTTTATGGAGCAATAAGAGGCAGTCATCTTTTGCCTTGTCGTCGACAGAGGCAGAGTACCGGACTGCTTGTGGTGCTGCTTGTGAGGTGGTGAGGTTGCAGAGGTTACATGGCAAGATTGGGCTTCCACTGGAGGAACCCACGGTCATCTAGAGGCACTTTGTTCGTGAACAGATCGTTGCTGATGACATCTTGCTAGAGTTCTGCTCGACGGAGGACAGTACGGTGGACCTCTTCACGAAGTTGCTATCTCAGGATTTGCTCAGGCGGCACCCTAGCTCCATGTGGTTGGTTTCACAGCCAGGAGCTGAGAGGGGGTGTTATAAGTCATCTCCTATCTTTATTGAGACACCAGGGCCTCTATTGTGGGTGTGCCCGCCCTTGTAGGTGTTGTTCTCATTTTTCCTCACTCCCCATATTTTTCCTATTTTTTTTGTGGCTTGGGTGGCAGTCTTGTGGTGGCAGGAGGACCTTGATCTTGGCCGACTGCATCTCTGTATATGCTGGAGGTGGCCGACTGTCTTGCACAGGTCGAGGACCTTCTTGATGCTGGCCGACACCCCTGCTGCTGGCCGACTGTACACGTCTGTAGGTCGTGGAGTATTTGGTCCTGTCGGTTGCCTATGAACATGCCGACTGCTGTTTGGGGGCCATATAAAATGGCCCGACAGCCCCTTGCCACTTTGTATCATTACTCGGGATCTTCTTTGTGTATATAGAGCAGAGTTACACGCCTCTATCTCTCTCCCTCTCTTGTGCTGTTTTTCTGCACTGCGTTTGCTCTGGTGTTTCCAGCTTTTGTCATCATCTCCGCTGCGTATTCTGACATCCTTTTCCTGTTTGTGCTCGAGTAACATACGTTCTCGATCAAGCTCACGTTGGTGTTCCCGAGCGGCGAGTTCAACCTGTCGCCGATCTTTGTCGATCCTGTGTTGGGCTTCCTCATAGTCCCGTCTTTCTGCTTTTTCTTCTTTCCCTCGGGCCTCATTCTCTCTCCTTTGTTGTTCTATCTGAAAGAAGAGGGAGATGTAGTCGGGTGCTGTTGGAGGCGGAGGAGGACGTGCAGCTAAAGCCTCCAACAGTTGGAGACGCTCCATGAGCAGCTGGTTCTGAGCTCTAAGAAGAGCTATGGTGTCTTCTATAGGCCGAAGAACATGGTCTCCTTCGGGGGAGACGTCTTCCGGCTGATGAGTACTCTCTTCTGTAGACATGATGCTGAAGTCGGTGGTCGTGCCGGAACGCAATCTAACCATCTAAGGAGGCCTCCATGCTAGGATACGGTGTGTGTGGACAATTTGAATCTGATACCAATGTAATATGCAGCGGAAGTCTTCGTATTGGAGGATCCTGTCACACAAATTCTCACACCGTCTTCTGTATCCTGAGTTTCGTGAGTTTAGCAATCCACTTTAATACTTCAAACTTTAAAGAGATGAGAGAGAGATATATGAGAACTGTACACCAGATTGGGTCCCGAATTATCCACTGAAGGGCCCCCTATCCCGATAACGAGATAGTATTTGCTTTATTACTTTAGAGAGAATGACTGTGGATTGTAGATAAGCCAAACGCAAGATCTCGGAGGATCGGAAGCCTGGCTGAACTGTACATGGCTGTAGAAACACCTCAATGAACTGATCTCGAGCCTATGCACTCTTCCCAAGGGCATGAGGAAGGGCTGCACACCTGAGGCTGAGAAAGGATTGCGGTGGACTGTTCTAAGCTATGTAACTATGCTGTAAATGCTTATGAATGATATGTTACCTTCACCAGATGACTGTTGCATGTATGGATGATGCACAGAAGGCAGAATATTGTTGTAGAACTGATGCTGGACTGAAAACGCAGACTGTAGACTGAAACACACTGCTGTACTGTTGTAGATCTGCAAACGCAGGCCTGGAGGGGACTGAATGGCTGCTGGTGGTGTTATGTGCTCAAACGCAGACTGTAATCTGCTGTCCTGGGGCCTGGCAGGGTACTGTATGCAGGCGCCTGAGGGTTGATGGTCTGAATTGCTGTGTTTAGGGTACAGATGGACTGAACTGCTTTAGAGACTATGTAACTGCTGGCTACTGAATGGTCTGCATGAAGGGGCTGCGTTAAGCTGCAAGGAAGGCTGAAAGCACAAACACAAGCTCCAAAGGCAGGGAACAGTCTAGGCTGAAGGCGGGGAATGCTCGTGGTGCTGAGGATGAAGGTGCCTAGCTCACTGTAGATTGAATGAATGTCTAAGCCCTATGCAAGCCTATTTATACTAACTAGGGGCTGGTCAAGTTGGCTGGTCATTTATTTAATAAAGTTTATGTTTATAAATGACAATAAATGCTAAATAAATACCATAAAATATGAAAAAATACCAGATAAATCCTAGTAAATTCCCTAAGGCTTCTGGGATGTTCTAAATGATGCACAGGCATATGAATGCATATTATGCAAGATGCAGAGTGCTTTCTGATGCAATTCCTAAGGCTTCTACTGACTCTAAATGCATGAATGGTTCTCTCCAAGTGGGTTAAGGGACTTGATTGAGTGACTGACCTGCTAAGGCTGAGGAATGACCTACGTAGCTCGTGCCTGACTAATCCTGGACTGAGGATATACAATGGGGTCACGGCGTACGACAAATATCATCCTATTGGGTTCTAATAATATACAAATGTTGCACTGCTGATGATGAGCCAGTTTGTCACCATGCATTGAGTGCAGAGTGCATGTGACAATTTGGAACCCCATCCGGTACATTGTGCCCTCTAGAAAGCTCTAATCAACTCTATCATAATCTTTCTCAAAGTCTAGAAGGAGCACAATGAGGTCCTGTTGCCGTATCTTGGTTGAAGCTGTCGCCTCCCAGAAAGTGAAGATGTTGTCTAGAATGCTCCGATCCTGAACAAAACCTGTCTGAGTGTCATGTATAAGTTAGGGAGGAAAGGCTAAAGTCTCCGGTTAATGGCCTTGGCCAAAATCTTGTAGGCGGTCTCAAGGAGGGTGTTGGGTCTCCATTGTTGGATTTCCAATCTGTCACCACCCTCCTTAGGAATCAAGTGAATCAAACCCTCTGAAAGCTTGTCTTATAATCTCATTGAAGGCTGCTCAAAGGCCGCCTTCCATGAGATCCCAGTGGCGAAGAAAGAAGGAAACTGGAAGCCCGTCCGCCCCCGGGCATTTGCCCCTAGGAAGAGCCGTCAATGCCTCCACCAGTTCCTCTGCTGTGAAGGGACTCAATATGAAGGCGAGAGAGCGGGGGGAACCACTTCTCTCATGTGCCGCCAGACCCTCTCTTGCGCGTCCACCACTTGTGACGATAATGGGGCACCCGTGAGGAGGGATCTGAAAAAATCCGTGGCAATGGCTCTCACATGGGGGGGGTCACAAAAATTGCTTTCCTGTTGAGGAAATGTAATTCTTTCACAAGGATCCCCTCAATAGCTTACGGCAAAACGAGAAAGCTCAGAGTTGTTAAAAGAGAAGACCCATCCCTGATTTAGTTTTCTTGTCCTCCTTAAGAGAATTGGAAAATGTTAAAGCCAAGCATGCAAAATTCAAATTCTCGTCACTCCTAAGCAACAATGCTGGCAAAGGAGGCGGCCATAGAATCATGAGTTGACCATAGTTCTTGAAACTTGGTGTTGGCAAGGTCCCAACCCCGTTTTTGGCAGGGAGGAGCTGTTGCCAACCCTGTTGAGACGTTTGGATCCCAACCTACTAGCTGACCCTTTTCAACTTGCATAACGACATGGTGTTGGGATCTGTGTTTGTTTGACATGGGTGATGGGTCCCAAAAAAATCTGGAGTAAAATCAAGTTGCAATGCATAATATAGTTACACGTACCTCCTTTGTTGATCAACTAATCAATAGTTATTCCTATGTTTCACTGTTTGAATGCTTTTGGGTATTGCATTTTTCATGTGCAGGGTCAAATGATGCAGATGACGATGATGGCGCATCCCAAGCTTAATGAAGAGCTTCAATATTTGAACAAAGAAAATTCTGTCTTGAGGTGGATCCTAGTCAAGAATAAAGGAACAAAGTGGCTGCCATCTGACATGCAATTTGTACAATTTGGGGATCAAGATGCTTAGATTGTGGAGCAGAGGAAGTGCAAAGGTTCTGAGTTTCTTGGCCTAGGAAAAGGAGCATTGTGGCTACTAGTAGGTAAGAGAATTCTTTTTGTTCCATGGTTTGTGCATCAGTAGATAGGATATACTAAAAGACACGCCCTTTTGAACTTTCATACTTGAAACACATGTTTGAGAGAAATTGTTCGGAGATGCTGTTGCTGTGGCATGGACATTGTTTGTGTGCCAACAATTGCTGTTTCTATTGTTGCTAGTTAGATCTGTATTAAGCACACTTTCAATGAATTGTTAATAAGAACTTTATTCCATTCAATGTGATTGAAGACCTCTATTCCGCCCTGTCTGATGGAGATGTGCAGCTTGTTGGTGAAGGTTTTCATAGGCTTTAGCATTACGCCCTACCAGAGGGGTTGAGTCGATTCTCTTAAAGTTGTCTAGTGAAAAATTAAGTTGAAAATAGTGGTTATAGGCCTGTGCTGAAAAAGTAAGTTCATGGCCCCCTGGTTTACTCTTAAATGCCAAACAATGATATTCACTTACACTCCATAATCACAAGACCACATGGCACTTAGGTATAACTAAGCGCCATTTAACAAGCAGTGGGCAAATGTCTAGGTCACTGGTTTCATGGAATACTCTATTGATGGGGAAGCAACAGTGCCTTTCCAAAGGTACGTGTCGCATGTGCACCATCGCGAACCTGGTTGAATATCATTTTATGATGGTCAAAGAAGTTAATAAAAACTTGCTTAATACTCTGTTTCATAAAGTTCAGGCATCACTCTACATTGCTAGAATTTGATGTGAACCAAAAAAGTCAACTGGTCTCATATTTATTTGAGTTTGTCTCCTCAAAAATCAGTATCTGTGAATGTGAGGTATTGTTTGTTGAAAGCATGTAGTGTGTTTGAATGAGACATGTCATGTATTTGAACCAGGTGCTCGATCTTGAGGAGGTTGAGGGACACCGTTGTGGTTTAGGCTTTCCAACCACATATGACTGTTTTGTAGGGTATTATTGAGAAGGTATTGTGGGAAGGTCTTGATGGATCTCAAGTTTAGTGGGTGAGCTCTCAATGGAGACGACGAGACGAGAGCTGCTTAACGTCGACTTATTGATCTAGAGAGACCAATTGACGGAGAGACTTGAACCCAGGTGGGTACATGTCATCCCAAGGGCAATTACACTAGCCAATCTACCACACTTGGGTGATGGAAAGGTAGTGCGAATTGTCCTCTTTTACCCACACACCCACACGAGACGAGAGCTGTGTAACGTCGACTTATTGATCTAGAGAGACATGGCTTGAGCATCATGATTGGGTGACACTATTACATCTCAATAGTGTGACACGGCTTAATTTGCATGGCAAAGTCATGGATGCTTGTCCTTTCCTTGGTCCATATCTTAGTTTAGCTTTCTTACCCTTTAATTCTTACAAATATTGAGCCTACACATGGGCATATTGTAGTGCCGTCAGGGTGAAAGCATGACAGGTGTGTAAAAAAGTACTCCTTTTGACCAAGGGAATTTTTTTTTTTGGATGTCAAACTAGAGTACTTTTTACGTTAGGCTACGTTGTTGGATGCAATATTTTATGAAATAAATTTTTTAAAGCATTATTTTCACATAGGATATTAGTACTCTTGAATTTTTGTACTATTTTGGCTAATAGTACGTACACCCTTTCATGCTTTCACCCATCATGAGTAGTGCTCATGAGCTTCTATGACTATACATCACTCTCGCCAATTGACAAACTAGGCCAAATCTTCTTTTTATGAAGTCAATTTCCATTCATTTGTCATTTAGGAACCCATCTTTGGTCGATATAGATGATAAATCCCCCTTGATTATGCAGATTCTTT
Organism: Cibotium barometz; assembly: GCF_041138505.1. Classification (NCBI taxonomy): domain Eukaryota; kingdom Viridiplantae; phylum Streptophyta; class Polypodiopsida; order Cyatheales; family Cibotiaceae; genus Cibotium; species Cibotium barometz. The sequence continues at coordinate 43,896,932 of NC_141051.1, read as the reverse complement.
AGTGTGAATGTATCTCAAGTGCCCGATCGTTAGTTACATGGTGCCTCTAAGATGTGTTTTCTTGTTATGGGATTTGATCTTGCCCAAATTTTGTCCATAAGCTACCCCTAGTATCCTTGACACCACCATGCCTAGCATAGGACTAATTTAATATTTTTGAAATTTTTTATTTTTGGTAAGTGATACGATCATAACTAAATTTAGTAGAAGAAAAAGATGAACTCTTATTTTCCTAGACCATAGGAGCGGCCTAGCCAATTGTTATTTTTGGGTAGTTGGTAGTTTGATCCAAAATTTGGTGTGATGCTACCCTTTGACTTAATTGGGTCAAAAATACTATCTTTGTTATAAATAACTAAGTGGTAGAATTCTAAAGATTTGTTGAGATATTGAGAGAATACATGTCAATGATTCCTTCCTTGGATCTGAACCTATACTATATTATCACAAATAACAAAGTAAGAAAATTTTCAAAGATATTTTTGTGAAGAATGATGCAGTGAAAAAAATCTTTTAACTTATACATTGGTTATCCACCATAATTCACAAAAAAAATATGAGGGAGGATTTTAGTTGGATGAAATGTTAGCTAGAGATCTTCTACACCACAAGGAGAGATATTGATGAGGAGCTTACAAATGCTAATCTCAAGACGAATGAGAACGCACACCAAATAAAGATTAAGGATCATACGATGGATCTCTTAAAATAATAGTTGGGTTTCATTACATATTTATACCGAGAGCTAAAAATAATACATTCAAAATTGTATTAGCATAAGAAAAATAGTCATTGTACGTAAGACTACAAAAAGAACAACAGATAAGCAAAGAAGAACCCTTTTTCCTATTCACTTATAGCTAGTCGCGTGAGATGTACTTATTTATAGATGGATTTAAATTTAGTGGCTATAATTAGGAAACTAATGGCTTCTTAATGACGATGAGATAATTGATTTAATAACCGAGTGGGGGCTTTATGCCTATAAGATTCATATAGGGTGATACAATTTAGGTCACGCAATGTTATGCTACGTTTCATCTAAGGTGATGCTATGCAATTTTCCTAATACATTTAAAACAAAGGAGATTTCAAGATGGTAAATATAAGAATTACTCCCTCCAATCAATTTCACTAAGCTAAAAAAGCTTTACATCTTGCTTCAATAAACTTCATATACATGATCAATCCTATAATTGGTTGGATGATTGTTAGAAGAACTTTCAGATTCTAAAAGAAGAACTTTCATAAGCTCTTGTCAAACATGCATGCGATGTGGACTTTTTAAGATAGTCAAAATAGGATAAGAATTCTATGTTCATGAAGATAGTCAAAATATAGGATAAGAATTCTACCATGGTTTTAAGTTTTATTCTTACTCAACCAGGACTAGACAGAAAAGATCAAGAAATATACACTACTAGTAGAAGATTGTCCAAATGTGCGAAAGATTACCTTAAAAAGATGCACTAGATATTATTTTAGATGGTTTCATGTGGACCACTTACCTTTGTTGTATCTAGTCAATAAAGTAGATTTAATTGGCAAAACAACAAGATGGGCGATGCTGTTTACAAGGTTTTGATTTCAATATCATGCAAATGCCAAGAATATACCATGTTTTAGTTGATTCACCTAAGGATCTCCTCAAGATCCTAGCAAGATAATAAAATATGGATCATGTGTCTAGTGTTGAGTTGTTTGAAATTATTACCATAACATATTTGATTTCCTAAACTTAGGAGAACTTCTTAGCCACATTGCATTAAGGATAATAGAAGGGATCTAATCAATATAACTAGACCGTATAAATAGACCATATCTAATCATTGTTAGGCAATTATATAAAATGGGATTAGACCATAAAACCAAATGGTCTATCACACACTTCATGTGAAGAATTCATTGTTTTACTTGAAGCTCATCATGGGCTCCATGGAAAACATTTCTTTAGTTTGCTCAATTATATAAAATGGTATTAGACCATACAAACAAATAGTCTATCACCCACTTTCATGAGGAATTCATTGTTCAAGCTGAAGCTCATCGTAGGGGCTCAATGGAGGACATTTATTTAGTTTAATCACTTCACATGAAATTTTGCAAGTAGGACAATGGTGGCCTACACTTGTTAAGAATGAAAATTAGTTGGACAAAGAGTGTGATGTCTACCAAAGACTGAGATCATACTAAATAAATGCCTCAACATCTTATTATACAATTAGGCCCATTTCAAAACTAGGAAATGGAGTTTGTTAGCCCATTCAAATAAGTCAATATATCTTCGTGGAAATTTACTATTAAAGGCAATAAAGGGAAATAGACCTCTATAGCACCCTCTAAAACCACCTTGCCAAGACACATGCACACTCTCAGAGCAAGAGAAAATCCCAACAATCCAAAAAAAAAACTAGGAAATAAGAAAACCTTTAAAGAAGATAGAGTTTGGGGAGTTCAGGTTGATGAGAAAAGAGTTAAAAAAAGGCTCTTAATGTGAAGAATTTCACAAACACACACCATCCACACTCTTAACCTTTTAGAAGAAAAGAACACTCACCCAACATGAAACACAAAAAATTCTCACATTTTCTCTTTAATATAAAAACACTTTATATATCTTCTATGAATGAAGAGGTACAAAAGTTGTTTTAAATTGAAAGAAACTAAGAAGAGCCCTCTCCTTCTTCCCTATTATCTACCATGCAATAGATACGAAGATGGACTTCACCACTTGTGAGACGAAAAGGTGCAACAGGACACCCGCAGTGGTGGCTGCAAATATTCAACAAGCACTGAAATCTTATCCTCATCGGGATATAAATTCTCCTGTGTGAAGAAGACTTGAATTTTTTGATTGATGCACCCATAAAGGTCATGTCATAGTTGAGCTCCTTTCTTGCATGTAATGTTGAGCTCTCACACCTTCCCTTGTAACACACATGTTTGTTTATATAGATATCTAAGAGCTCTCTCTTCATCTCCTTTCTATTTCATAAAAGAATGGTGCTATTTTATTATGAGTCTTGGTGTCCCCTTTTCTCAAGATGGCTTCCTTCTTTTGTAAAAACCCCTTCTTTTTTAAGAGAAAATCCCTATCTTTGAAACTGGTGAATGGAGACCTCTTTCTTTTTCTTTTGTAAAAACCCCTTCTTTTTTAAGGGAAAAACCCTATCTTTGAAACCGGTGAATGGAGACCTCTTTATTTTTCTTTTTTTTCCCAAAGATGGCACTACATAGAAGACAAGGACGGCCACAAGTGACGGCGGGCGGTGCGCATAACGGGGATACCAAAGGGATCCCATGCCCACACCATGCAAAGATCCCAAGTGTTGGGTGCTCAAGAGGACCACAAGCTACCACAAGCCAAGAGCCATGCCCCCTCTAGTTACTGAGAAAGGAGGGGGCCAAAGTCTTCTATAAGCCCTTCACACTTTGTGGAAAGACACCATGTGGGAAAAAAAAGACTATTGCACACGGTTTCTCTAAAAAAATCTTTGTCCACTCCTAAACTTTAGGCCTAAAAACTACCACTAAACTTGTTCAAAGGCTTTGAGAAGCCAAAGGTTATTTGAAAATATCCACTACTTATCGCTAATACATGCCTATACTCCACTATGTGTTTCAAATAGCCATCTCTTTGTCCACGAGGTCCAAAAAAGAGGAAAAAATTCCCGATCATATCAGCCATCTCCCACAATGAAGTAAATCTTTCTTGGATATGTCCTCCTTAGAATTTTCTTTGCCATGCCATACTTGTGTGAAATCGGGCTTGAGACATCAACCATTTACTAGGGTAGTATGCACACATCCAAATAAATCTGTAAGTTGATAATTGCCATTGTCATAAACCTTTTGGATAATAAATGGACCTTCCCAACATTGTAAATTTTTTGCATCAAATTGGTTGTCAAGATGGCCATCATATCTAAGCACAAGCATGTCTTCTATAGACCTTTCTCCTTGAGAAAGGAATCAAATTTCTTCTTAGTTTCCTGAGAACTGGTTATAAAGTGATCAATAGATGTCTCTATATCCAATTCCAAATGATGCAAAGCTATGTCTATCTTGAAACAGACCTTTAGGACCACATGTTTAGCTATGATTTTGCACAAGATACCATTAATCTTTACCACTAAACCATTGCATTGTGCATAATAAGGGGTAGAATATTGATGTTTAATATTGACTTTATCAAGTATCTGTTTCAATATCCCTTCTCAAAAGCCTAGACCATGGTCAAAAACCAATTCCAAAGGTGTGCCAAAATGACAACATATGTGAGAAAAGACGAATCTGGAAACTACAACTTCTGTCACCCTTGAAACACTTGTTGCATCAGTCCATCTAGTCATATAATCCACTGCAACTAAAATGTAAACTTTTCCATTTTGAGTCCTATGTAAAGGTCCAATAGCATCAATACCCCATTTCTCAAATGGTCCATAAGCTACTATAGGTTTTCTCAGTCCATGCATCAACCTCTTATCACTATAGCTAATTGAAAAAGCATGATAAGTTTTACATCAATGAACCACATCAACCTGTAAACTGGGCCAAGTATATCCTTCTTGTAAAACCTTCTTGACACTCAGGTCATGTGCAAAATGTCCACCACATACCTCATCATGGCAACATTGAAGAATGTGTGGAATATCCACAATCATGGGAACCCTCCTTAAAATCAGATCCTTCCCTTTGTGATAAAGAAGGTCACCCATAAGTGAATATGAAATCCCCTTCTTAAGAATCCTTTGTTTTTGTATTGTTGTTAAACCAATAGGCGATTCCCTAGTATGTAACCATTGCAGAAGTTCATTCAAAGCTTCTTCGCCTTGAAAATTTGGGTCCTTCAAAAGTGCATCAATCCTTCCTCAAGAATTGCATACTTAGCCTCATTGTTGGTTTGTACATCTTCTAAAACAACCTTCTGTTTGAGGATAATTTGTCCATGTGGATCATATAAGACTAGTCCACCACCAGCTTCCCCTATTTGTGTTTGCGATATGCACCATCATAGAAAAATAAAAATGCATTCTCCAAAGGTTTCAAAGGCTATACGCTTTAAGTGGTTCTTCAAACTTTAACCGCTTCTCATAAACTTTGTAAATCAATATATCTACAAGTGTGGCCCTCTTACTATCTTCCACTTAAAAGTATAGTCAAACTCCTACAACTCTAATATCCACTTAATAATTCTATGAGACCATGTCATATGCTGAATATCAAATGGAAAAAGTTTCTCCACTATAATCACAATAAAAGGTCTGCTAAGCAAACATGCATGAAAGTATCTCAATGCAGGCATCAAGGCCAAAACAAGCTGCTCCGTCTCGGAATAACTCTTCTCTCCAGTATTCATAACCTTGCTTGCAAAATAAATAGGTTGCAAAAGAGAAGTCTTGGAACCTTTTTGTAAAAGAATGGTACCAATAACATCTTTCCCAATGCTGAGGTTCAAAAAACATTATTGGTCCCAATCAGGTGACAACAAAGTAGGAAGAGTGCTTAATACCTTCTTCAACTCACCAAAATATGCATCACACTCCTCATTCCAAACAAAAGTTGTTTGGTTGGCTAAAGACTGTAAAGGATGCATAATCTAGGGCATCAAATGAATGAACTTGGACATATACCTGACTTTTTGGATGAAAGAAACGAGTTCCTTGAGACTAGAAAGGGAAGGTAATGCAAAAGTACTTTAATCCTAGCTGGGTCAAATGAGATTTGCTTTGCTGAAACTAAATGGCCAAGTAGAACTACTTCTTTCTTGGCAATTTTACATTTCTCATAATTCAATTGCCTTCAATTGCCCACCCAACCTATCCAATCATTGCAAACCTTCTTCCACCCTCAACCAATGTGAAATGCGAGGACTATAGATACAAAAATCATCAATGTATACCCTGATAGACTTCCCAAGACATAATGTATACCTTGATAGACTTCCCAAAGAATGGCTAGAAGACATAATTCATATACCTTTGAAAGGTTGAAGGGGAATTTGTCAATCTAAAGGGCATCACACGATAGGAAAAACAATCCCATGGGGTAATGACTGTACCACTCCTAACTATCATAATTTTTGGGCCACTGGTTTGGCATTCTCTTTCAACTCAATGTGATATTCGGTTGCATCTACTCCTTTAATCTGTGTAATTAGAAATGAAAAAATTAGGATACCTGTTTAGCATGTCCAAAAATTCCTTGCGCTCTTCGAGCTCCAGGTTAGCTGCTAACATAACTAGAACAAAACCTTCATCGGTGTACCTTTGGCATTATTGGCAACCAGAACGCTCACCACCTGTCCACTCAGGGGCCTTTTCGATAGTTCCTAGCTCATAGTACCCAGCAGTATATTCACTTATAAAAACCAAAATGGAATCTCCGTTGAAGATCAGCAAGATCAACCACAGATCCATATAAAAGAGCCATGGACTCATCTGTTGAGGACAAGCAAGGTCAATCAACTAGATCCATGCCCGAATTTAGAAAACAACTCTTACTCCTTGATCCAAATATCTTCCTCGACGCACGTGTGGGTATCTTCGACGACCCAGAGCCCGAGCACCGTATGGTCAGTACCCTCTAGGATCCTTCGCAAGTCACCTAGCGCTTTACTCATAGGCCGCTTCCTTGGTCCCTCATCCACCGTACCAGAAGCTCACCATTTAAATCGAACCGAGGCTGGTTAGGATCTTGGTCGACCTTGCTACGCGAGACGTCCTTCATTGACTCTCCGTCAGCTGTTGTAACTTTAACAGTTAGGTCTCCACGACCTCATTCACAAGACGGTCAAAATGCTTCCCTAGCATTCTTGACATAAAAGTCATTTAAAAACAGGTGTCATAAATACAGTTTCTATAACGAACTCTCGTCTTTCCACATTGTTCCACATCAATCCACATTATTTAATCCACATCCATTTAATATGTATTCCCATTCTCATCCAGTCACATCATTTTCATCTCATCACATCTTTCCTCATTTATCCTCATCAGATCTCATCCACTCGCATCTCCCCATATCCACATCTCATCACATCACATTCATTCACATCTCATCCATTCATATATCTACCCCGATCCACATCACATCACATCACATCCAATTCACCTCACATCTCATTCATTCACATCTATCCCGATTCACATCCATTCACATCACATCTCATCCATTCACATATATCCCAATTTACATCACATCCATTTCACATCACATCTCATTCACTCACATCCCGATTCACATCACATCACATCTCATCCATTCACATCCCATATCATTCATTCACATCCCGATTCACATGACATCACATCTCATCTATCCACATCATATCTCATTCATACACATCTCATCTCATTCATCCACATCCATTCTTCACATACACATTCACATCCATTTTCATCACATACACATCCAGATCCATTCTTTCACATACACATCCACATCCACATCCATTCTTTCACATACATCCACATCCATTCTTTCACATACACATACACATCCATTCTTTCACATACACATCCACATCCATTCTTTCACATACACATTCACATCCATTCATTCATTCACATCTATCTGATTCACATGAATGCTCCCTGTAGCATTTTGGCGTAAGACAGTCCTTTAAGAAAACAGGGTTTCTATGCAAGTTTTCAGTTTGATTTTCTTTTGAATACAAGGGGTACTCCTTGAATCAGTATCCCCAAAACTTCTTGATTGAAATTCTGAATTTCATACCAGAATTTCTCGAACTCTATAACCTTGATCCATAGATCAATTTGAAGGGTCTCAAACTTAGTTTCAGATTTGGCGGAGTTTTGAGTGTATTTATCTAAACTGGTCACACCTTCTTTTCTCGAAACTGACAAAAGAGTTTGGTCTTGGTCATAGTCTGATTCAAGGTTCGAGTCGGATAAGATTTTTCCTGAACTATCTTTCTCGAAAAGGTTTGATAATTCAGTTACACTTTTAAAATAAAAGAATTTCTTTATGCATCTATTTATGCATAAAAATCAATTTTTACAAGAATAACGCTCTTACAATAAAAAATTTTCTTTATGCATCTTTCTATGTGTAAAATTTAAATTTAATAAGAATAACACTTTTATAATAAAAAAACTTCCTTTATGCATCTTTCTATGCATAGAAATCAAATTTAATAAGAATAACACTTTTATAATAAAAAAAATTCTTTTATGCATATTTCTATACATAAAAATTAAATTTAATAAGAATAACACTTTTATAATAAAAAAATTTTCTTTATGCATCTTTCCATGCAAAAAAATCAAATTTAATAAAAATAATATTTTTATAATAAAAAAAATTTCATAATGCATCTTTCTATGCATAGAAATCAAATTTAATAAGAATAACACTTTTATAATAAAAAAATTTCACTATGCATCTTTCTATGCATAGAAATCAAATTTAATAAGAGTAACACTTTTATAATTAAAAAAATTCCATTATGCATCTTTCTATGCATAGAAATCAAATTTAATAAGAGTAACCATTTTATAATAAAAAAAATTCCATTATGCATCTTTCTATGCATAGAAATCAAATTTAATAAGAGTAACACTTTTATAATAAAAAAAATTCCATTATGCATCTTTCTATGCATAGAAATCAAATTTAATAAGAATAACACTTTTATAATAAAAAAAATTCCTTTGTATGGCTGACCATTTCTCATTTTTATCTTTCTTTATTTGACTTACTTAACCTAATTTAGAATTATAGAACTCTAATCTATTCAATTTTCTAAATTCAAGAGAGTAAACAATAAGAAGAGTTTAATTAATCATTTAGTTAATCTTTCTAGGATTAAGAAAGATTGGAATGTAAAGAAGAGAAGGGGGTGGCCTTTTCATCAAAGGCATAGCATTTGAATTTAATTCAATCATCTGCAATTCATAAAAATCAAGAAAACCATAGATTTTTCATTAAAATTTATAAACATTTAAGTAAGAAAAGCTTACATGGAGCTTGTAAGCTCTTCTTTGGCTTGAGGGATTGAGGGTTCTACTATTGTTTGAAGCAATAGTGGCCACCAATTCACTTTGGAGAGGGTTAGGCCAAAAACAATTGAATTATTGAAAACAATTGAATTATTAAAAAATTCAATGTAGATGGCTCAAGACAGGAGTACAGTAATAGTGCATAAACACCATTAAGCTTTTACAAAGGGAGAGGCTTCTATTTATAGGAAAAAGTGAGCCTCTAACCAAGCAAACTGATTCTAGAATTTTCCAAATCAGTTTGGTCAATTTTTGACCATTTTTGGGCCATTTCAGCTTACTTTTTGGATCTAGTTTTGAAATAGAAGAGAGGAGAGATGAAAATATCTCATTTTATTGATTAAGAATTGGGGGTAATGATGAGAAAAAGGCACCTACTTCATGAGGGGAGATCCCCACACTGAGGTGTCAAAATTCAATTTTTTAATTCTTTTCTTTGGTCCTTAGTCCACTCTTCATCTTATGTGAGCATTTACTCTTTTTTTTTTTTGGGGAGGGGGGGTTCTTTTATTCTTCAATTTATCTCCCCCCTACATTTGGATTAATCTTATTGGTCCATAGGAACCTTAATTGGACCATAATCCAAAAAATTCTGAAAATCTGGACCCTTAGGCTAAGGTCCTTTATATCTATTTTCAATTAATTCCAATTGCACATTGGAAAGTTATTTTTGAATTTTTGTTTTAGGGGAAACCATTTTAGACACTAGGAGGATTTTTATATCAAAAAATATCTCAATTTTGAATTACCTCCCTCTAGACATTTTCTCTCTCTCCAAGCCAAAACAGGTCAAAATAGGATCTTTCTTTGATTTCAGAGAAGGGAATAATTATAAGATCAGAAGGGGAGGTTCTTACACCTGCACACCTCAAAATCTAGAGGGAGGAATCTTAAACTTCCTGGGAAGTTGGTTAGGGTCAATTGGCTCCTTAGCATGGGTGGCTGATGGTAGAAATTTCTCCTCTTCAGATGGGTGGTTGTGCCGTCTTCTGAACTGCTTTTTATGACTACCTGGCTATCCCCATTTTCAATTTTTGTGGCCTTCTTTTGCGAGCGTCTAGTCGCGCGCGTGCTTGTTTTGAGACATTATTTTGAGATAAACTTTTGTGTGTCCCTAGTTTTGTGAGGTCGATGCCTCTGCTATACAGCGTGAGATGTGACCTTTCGACTGTTCTATAATTTGGTCACTACATTAAGAGAGGTACTGTGTGGATGAAGCCGTCTCTTACACTCAGCAAGTTAATGCTGGTGCTGGGATTAGCTTCACGAGCTTTTCCTATTGTGCCTACTCTCAGGGGGACAGTCCTTGTACATGTGGTCAATTTTGCACACGATGCATAGAGGGGTTAGTGTGGAAGCACCTACGGGAGTACTTGCCATTCCTTTTTTGATCGAACACTCAGCTACTCGGTGAGGTCCTACACAATGGTAACATTGCATGGGTGGTCGTTTAACCACCATGTTCATGTCCCGTCCTCGTGGTTTTGTGGTGGCTAAGTATACAGGGTACATGTGAAGTATACAGGGTACATCTGGTTGCCCTCCATCACATAGTGGCTTAAAATCTAGGAGGGTGGACTATTTGGTTCAAGAGGCTTGAAGGTGGGTCCTTTAGTAACTTCCCCCTCGTCACCTTCTTCGAAATTTTCCATCAAGGTTAGTTGACGAACAAGGGTGACTCGAGGTAATGGGGGTTGAGGTGGAAGTATAGGGGGTGGTAAGGGCATCTCTGGTACCCTAAGGATTCCTCTTTAGGTCACTTCCTAGCCTAGTTGAGGTGCGTTATGAGGTGCAGGTGCTGGAAAGGCTAGCCGCTCTGCTTGGGTTTTCTTGCAGGGCTTGAGGCAAGGATTGAGCTTGAGCACCTCTTTGTTGATAACAATTTATAATTTCATGACTACGCCATCTTTGGTAGTATGTGTAGTAGAGGGTGGGACAGGGTCTCATATGTGGACACTTCGTGCTAGTATGGTTAGCTCGACAAATAGGGCAACACACTAGTTCCCTCTTGGGTTTCCCTCTTGGGGTAGAGATAGGGTTGACCAACTCGATCCGGGTCTTGGCTGATTCTCCAGTATTGGGTCATTTGCTACATTAATGCAGTGGCCAGCTATTCGACTTGGTGTCCCGAGGTGGACTCCTTGCCTTTTCTGTCAGATCTGGTGTTGGTTGTTTTTTTGAAGGAGGCCTTAGATGTGCCCTTGTGCAGTTCTTCGGAACGCGTTCCCTTGAAGTTATCCTTGAAGTCCATAGCACTCCTATAACATTACTCAAAGGAGGTGTGGGCCAGGGTATACAAAGAATTATGTAAGGGTGCATCATCGAGGCCTTCAAGAAATCTCCCAATTAGCCTTTTGGTAGAGAACTTATCTCTGGAACTACAATGAGAATGTAGATAACTCACCCTCTTGATGTAGTTATGGATGGTTTTGCCATCCTTTTGTTTGGCATTGTGTAATTGCTCACAATGGGACTCCATAATCGGTTGCCTAAGGGGAGTATCCAACTTTGAAGGCCTCTTTTAAGGCTTCAAAGGTGGCCTTATCCTTTGTCTTCAGGGATCTAAACCATTGGCTAGCTTTGCCATCTAGGGTGAGGCCAAAGGCACTCATCTTGACTTGATCGTCCATGTGGCCGAATGCTTCACCGATCTGATTAAACATCTCTAAGTGTGGTATGGGGTCTCCAGTTTCATCAAACTTGGTGATCAGCTTAGAGATGTTAGCGGGTTTGTTTCGCTTGTGCAGGAGGCTGAGCTGGTGTTGGGGGTGTTATTCTGACAGCTACACCCCTCCCTATTTCCATGGCTATCCTCAACATTTCAAGGGTTAGTCCTGCCATGGCTGGAGCGAGTGTTGGTTGGGTTAAGATAGGTGGGGAAGCTGGGCTAGGTGGATAATAAACCATTGGGGGTCCTTGTCTCTCAAGGGAGGACCGAGGTGTGCTTCATGTGGCCCCATATGGTATCTTGGGTATGCCCCATGAGGCACGTACTGCTGGTACATTGGTGCCCTAGGTTGATAAGATAGGACGTATCAGGCCCCTGGAGAGCTGGTTCTTGTCCTGGGTTTAGCACTGGCCTATGACTTTGATTGGTTGGTGAGGACATCATAAGGAGGACAAAGATTATGAGCTCTACAGTCCGTCCACCTATTCCTTTATGTTGCTTGATCCCGCATGCCAAAGTCCGTGGTTTGTGAGATGATGTTTCTTCTCTAAAGGCAGCCTTTCAGCATGAGGGTTACATGGAGGAGAAAGGGGTTTTTATAGTGTCCTTGTGTACATCACTTGGGGAGGAGAGCATGGTCACTGATGACATTGATCAGAGTTGGGATGAGCACTGGAGGGCTATTAATACAGAGTTTGAAAATGACATCGCACATAGTAAGGAGCTGAAAATATTATCCAGTCACATGTTTTATGTTTGGGAGGAAAATCATAGGACATGGCATGGTCATTAATCATCATAAAAGAGGTTCTCTAACACATGGAGTCGACATGTGCACACTCATTGATCCTAGGAAGGTCAGTGATATTGCTTTATTGATGGGACTTCAAAGAATGAATATGTACGTCTCAGCGTAATATTTTTTTGTTATTTAATATTTTTCGAGTTTGGTGTGTCATTGGGATGCATGTCAAAAATTTAACCTTTCTTTTGGTTTTTATATGTAGTCTTTCGGCGCATGCCCTTGTGGTGCCCTCACTTAGAGACAAGATTGTCAACACTGCAAATATTTGCTCAGCTAACTCTCAAGATTTTTTGAGAGATTTTCCCAACTCGGATGTGAGAACAATTGATGCCATCCGTCGGAGAAACACCAAGGGAGTCGTTCCCTCTCACACGGGGATTCCTTGGAAAGCTTGTTTATAATGTAGGTTTCCTTGAACATGTTGGATAGCTGATGAAGTGTTGTGCTTTTTTTATAAGTGTATATAATTTGGTGTGTGTAGGTGCGATTTCAAAATGCACTGGAAAACAGGCTTGGTCCACTCAAGGGACAATTGTCCAATGAGGAGTTTGCAAAGTTGGAGAAGAAAGAAATTGAAAACCTTACTCAAAATTATTCAGATAGAATAGGCAAGGTATAGCATTGGTGTGTTCGTTGGCTTCTAACATGCAATGTATGTCTTAAAAGTATTCAGACATAATAGGCAAGGTATAGCATTGGTGTACTCAATGGCTTCTACCCTAGAGTTGAAGATTGTTTTGGCCTTGGTTAATCTTGAATATTTTGGATCCAAAGTTGGGTGATGAATGGAAGAAGGTAGTACTCTCTTTGAGATGGAGTGAAGAGAGTTTCATTGGAGAAGCTTAATTTACTTGCTTTGTGTGATGTGAGCATGGATGTGAGGTTGCGATGGCTATCACTTTTTGAAGCAAACAAGACTACAAAAGCTATGTTTGCTCTTCTCAAATGCAACCACGAGTATAGAATGTGATCTTCCAACTTCAAATATGAATGGTGTCTTTTCATGAATTGTTGTTGCTTTCTTGGTTTCATGTGTTTTGGTGTGGTGAATTCAGGTGGCTTCCAAGGGAGCTCGTTTTGGATAAGATTCCAAAAACGTTCTCTTGAGATTTTGGCAAAGTATGTGTCCATCCCAGATGGGATTGTGTTGCCATGAGATTGTACACTACAAAGATTACTATGAGAAGGTGAAGATAGAGACAAGGAGATACATGTTTCCATTGGTGAGAAAGATTGAGGTGAAATCAAGAGACAAGGAGGTGCAGGCTCTGAAGAAAGTGGATATGGTGCAGATGGCTGCTCAGCGTCTAGTGTTCAGGTACATACAGCCCGGGCTTTTCACTTCAGAACCCACTTTTCATGGCTTTAAATATTGATTGTGTTTTGGTTGAGTGGTGAACTTGAAACCTTTCTGTGCATTATATTTTCAACTGATATTTACTCTATTTAAAGGAGAGCTGGCTTTTGGGTTCTATGCCTATCTAGGAAAGGCAATGGATCTCTTTGGCTAATATGGAAACCACCATGTGCCCTCAGAATTTCCATTCCCTCAGCCGTTGGGAGTTGGATAATTATCCATGGTGGTTGAACATGGAGAAAGGCCACATCCTGGATCGAGATGAGAAAGCCAACTGTTGATGATCCTCCATTGTCAGCAAGGCAAGTAGAGCAATTTGTGATCTTAATGTGAAGAATGATATTTGTATTTCCTAAGCTTGTTTGTGGACTTGTAGTTGAAACAAAAAGAAAAAGGGGAGCCAGTGTTGTTGAGCCACATGTGGAGCATATTGATGATGACTTGCCCACCAATGAGGATGAGTTGGGTTGTACTGGTGAGTGGGTAGGTTCCTCCTTTGGTAGGTCTAGTGACCATTGCATCGTGGTGTTTTTGTGATGGTTTTACTTTGTTTTGTGCTCTTGTGCAAAGCCTTTGTCATCATCTACATCTACTTTGAAGCTTCCCTTGTCATTCATTTTTTTGAGGGACCATAGTGTACAATTTGATGGTGTCCCTCCATGGAAAGCTATTAATGGGGACTATATTGTGATTGGCAAGGCTTTTGCTTGTGGTTAGAGAGATCATGTGTACACCTGCATCCATGAGTTCTTCACATTGAAGAAGAATCCTATGAGTTGTGTGCACACAAGGAAAGGTAGGCAAGTCGCATGGGCAGTGACCTTATTTTGTTGGACCTCCCATTTGGAGGGAGTCTACATGGGAGTGCACAGAGGCCTCTATGGGATGCCTCTATGGGATGTGCTTATAGAAGATCATGCCTATTATGACATATATTTAGCGGCTACTACACTATCTGATAGTGGTTGGTTGGTGGTAGTATCCTACATGGTCGGTTTGAGCTTCCTTTGAGATCAATTTTCTGTTCGTCTCATCGATAGCTTATTGCAGAATCCAACCTAGCCAATATTTTTTAGCAGGAGATAGCATGGGATGGATTGAGTGCTAGCACGAGTATATGACTTGGAGATTTGGCGATGGATTGTGGTCTTCCATCACTCTGCATATGGTTACATTGAGCAAGAGGACAGCATGACAGAGGTAATGTGATAAGCCCTTTCAATGCCATTCAATTGCATTGATGTTTCTATGGTGTTAAGTAATTGGACTCTGTTGCATGGTTGAGTTTATACTTGTTTCTTTATTGAAAATATAGTTCCGTACTTCTATGATGTACCTGGTTTGCAAAAGGTGAATGTTTGCACCCACTTTTTCTCCAGCCACAGCAGACCATTGTTTGAGGCTTTGCACATGGGAGCCATAGACTCGTGTGTTATGCATTATCTACTGCCAATGAGTGAGCGCACTGTCAATGGTGGTGGATTTGAGCTTCGAGGTGGGCTAGAGATGAGTCACACATTTATGTCATGCTTCTTGGAGCTGCTATGTCATCCACAGGGTATTGTCTTGGAGTTGGGGTGTGGCACAACACCCGCTCTAAAGGCATGCCTCCATTCAAGGAGATCGTGTGTTTCATTGAACATAGATGATGCCATCATCTCCAACCATGTAGATCTATACTTGTGTAGCTACACGGGTGCAGGATCTTCTTCGAGGATGATAGTTGATGACCATCTGGAGGATGAGGTCGATGCTCATGCGGGGGTGAACCCCTATGATGACTAGTGAGCTTTGATAGTCCCTATCTGCCTTCTTTTGGTCATTTTTGCTATATTTGGTGTGGTGTTTTTCTACTAGATTGACATTCCCATTGTTCCTCTTTGTGTCTTTATCTCTATCATATAGAGTGTTCCTTGTTAACTGTATGTGGCAATGGGAGGGTGACTATTTTTATCTTGCGTATTTTACTTATCCTTGGTACATGTACTTTGTGCACCGGCACTTAATTTCATGTTTGAATTCACCATGTCCTTTCTATCTCTCTCTATTATGTTGATGAGTTGAAATGTGGCTATCAAGTATATCCTTTACATTTTGGGGTTCAATTCAGGCTTTTTATTTTTGACACATGTGTGCTTTTGTTGTCGTTGTAGTGCATTACCTTCTTATGCGAAGACTAAGGCTAAAAGAATGGTTTTGTTGACAAGAATTATGAAAGGATGACATGAGCACGTCATCAACAATCATGATTTTATGTGGATAATGAGTGTGAGGAGGGTTAGATAGTGTGCTAATAAAAACCATCCACTCCATCCTCTCGATGCTGTGTTTGTTGTCTTTGATGTCATGATATTTACACTTTGAATTCTATTTGGTTTTTTTTTGGTTCGTGGATATGATGAGAGTGAGGAAGGTTGGATTGTATGCTTACAATCATCCTTTCGAATGATGTGTTTGATATTAATAGATGTTATGCTATGTACACTTTGATTCCCATTTGTTTTTTTTTTTTGGTTTGTGGCTCTCACATGTGCTGGTAGAATGTCAATATGAGTTAGTGCTTGGAAAACACATGCTCGTATATGGTGGAAAAGGGTTGATTGCTTTGTCTTGCATTGACTCTATTTTGTGATCCATGTTGAATGGAGAAGACTAAAATGATTTTAAAATATATTGCGAAGACTAAAATGAGGACACTGAAATGAAATCGAAAAATATTATGAAGGCTTAAATGAGATAGAGCAAAATAGGGTTTTTTGTCGTTGCTCGATTTTTAGCCTTGCTCGGTTTTTCTCGCTCGGTGTATTGTATGCCTCCCTAAAACTAAGGTGAAGCAACTAAAACAGATGTGAATCCCAAAAGCTACTATATCAAACTTGCAACAAACCGCATATGTGACATATAGATCCTAAAGGAGAGGGAGAAACACCAACTAAAGAATGATCCAGCAACACAAGGCTCGATAACTAAACACTACCTCAAGGCCCAATGTTAACCACATTGGTTAACATCATTTTTTTAGCATGGTTACGCTTCTTGTAATTCATTGTTATGTAACCGTACTAAGAATTTTTAATGAGAAAAGATATATGGTATGACTGAGCTTACGACTTGTGTAATGTTGATCATAGGAATGAGCCTAGATGTACAAAGAACTAGGAAGCCAATTTTGGGCCCCCAATTGTGAATGGGCAGCCGGCTATTGTAAAAGTGAGCTCATGTATATAAGTGATTTATGAAATATGAAAAGATACACTCCCATTATCACAATTGAGTCTTTCCTTCTTTCTCCCTCTCTCTCTCCCTCTCTTGTGGTTATGGTAGTGAGCTTGTGTTGGTGAATGCTTGCTTGCTTGATTGTAGTGTGTGCATGGAGTGGATGAGTCTTGTCTTATTTTCTCTTCTCCTTCTTCTTGTATCCTCCTTAAGATCCCTTTTGCATGCATATTGGCATTGAGTGGAGGTAGAGCTTTCTATAGCTCCCTTCTTCTTTGCTCACTACGTAGCTTGTGGATCTCCATTTGAGTGACACAAGTGGAGGTGGAGTGAGCCCTTGGCGGCCTCACATTGGGGAGTTACCCTCATTAGGGTTGGCTAAGTGCTAGTCTTTGAATCAACCCTTGCATGGCATCATTCTCTTCTTCTCTCCCTCGCTTGTGCAAGGTAGTATGTTTTGGTTAACATCTTTTGCACCGTTGGCCGAGGATTAGCATTTAGCTTAGGGTCCTCCATACATTTTCACTTGCTAGAGCCATCACATAACCCGGTTGAAGCACAAATCCACCGGTGGTTTCATGTTAGATGTGTTTGTTTGATTTTGTTTAATCTTGCCATGGGGATCAATGGAGCATGAGGAGTGTCAAAGTCTTCATCAGATGTGGGAGACACAAGTAGGTGCTTCAACCTTGCTCTTGAGATTCATGCAATTTTTGGTTTTGTTCACATTTGTCAAGTTTTGTTCACATTTGTTCAATTTTTGGTTTTGTTCACATTTGTCAAGTTTTACAAAATTGCTTAATCCTCTAATTAATCTTAGGTAATTAGGATTTCTTAGGCATTCTAAGAAGCATCATTGGGTTGCTAGAGACTAGCTCTAGCCTCCCACAAAAAGAAAAACATTAAAAAAACATAAAGGAAGAGCTCAAAACATCAGAAATCAAAGGAGGAGAAGAGGTAATTTTTTCACTCTGGATTGTTTTCTTGAGAAGTGTATGACCGTATCCTTCTCAGTGCCATGGCCGTGTCTTCTTTGCCATGCCCGTGTCTTACCTCAAAGAAAATCTTCCAAAATCTTATGCATTAAAATGAGCAGAGGGAAATTAAAGGGAATAAATTGCACTAACTAGTCCTAAAGGACATTAAACAAGGGGTACAATTGAGTACTGCTTTATTGTCAAGGAATATCAGTGGTGGGTAGCTGTAACTACCTACACAATTAAAGATCTCTCTGACCTGACAAGCGTATGGCCGTACCTTCAGAAGCGTACACCTGTTCCTTCCCTAAAGCCACGCTCATTTCTTCTGCCCCGCCACGGCCATGTCTTCCTTTTCTACAAGCTTATGCCCGTTCCTTCCCTAAAGCGACGCCCGTTCCTTCTGCCCCATGGTCGTGTCTTCCTTTTCTATAGGTGCATGCCCATTCTTTCCCTCAAGACACGTCCAGGTCTTCATCCTCTAAGCGTACTCCTGTTCCCTTCATTTGACATGCCTGTGTCTTCATCTCCATTCTATTTAACACACCTGTGTCCTTTCCAATGTATGCCCATGTCCTTTCCAATGTATGCCCATGCCATCTCAAGACATGCCCATGTCTTCATCTCCACCAAGTGTATGCCGTACCTTTCAATTTTCCATGCCCGTGTCTTCTTGAAACGTATGCTTGTGTCCTAATCTAAGCGTTTTCCCATACCTTCTTAAAAGCATATGGTTGTACCTTCCTTTTCCACAAAAGAAAAAACAAAGGGTATCCACACAAGGGGGGGGATCCAACACTACTATTTCTCACATTCATGCACCTACGCTCGAGAAAATCTATGCGAAACTACCCTCTGTTTGACGATATAAATTCTCTTGATCCTCCCTCACTCATAAGATCTGACCTTTTGGTCAACACAGCTTGGAGCCAAAACGGTGTTAGTCTTTAACAGCACCAGTGAGAGTGAGGAGCATCCCAGCACGGGATACGATACTTGTGACTTAGAGACAAGAGGACTGGAGGATTGGTGGATGGACAAACCACCTGCCCTGAAGCAAAACCCAACATCCCCTACCAATTCACAAAGAAGCCTTGCTTCGATACTTCAGAGCTTTATCCTGGGAAACGCATAGTCAAACAATCCACATCCCAGGGTAGAGGCATGGAACACCAACCCAAAAGAGAGTCCACGCCACCTCTAGACCATAGAATGGAGATGGGGCAAAGTGAAAGTAACACCTTCTTCACTTTCCCCTTGCTCATTCTCAAAGGTGGATACATATGGAACGATCTGAAGGGAAGCCTCCATTGCAATTTGAGTGTCATCCAATTGCTCTTCCCCCCTCGCTTCATCCATCCCACTGCCATCTCCAGAAGCCTCTTTCAACTCATGAGTAGACAAAGGACTAACTTTCTCCTATTTTTGTGTTGCTTTCCTTCAGCAACACTCTATTGCTCTTTCATTTCATCGTTTGTTTTTGTTTCCTACCAGTTTTGCTCTCCATCTTGTGAACAAAAACAAACACAACTAAATCATGCTTAAAGAATATGAATTAGTCCTTCCACATTACAACAACAACAACATAAGTAAGAACTCATAAGAGAATCCACACAATAAAAAACCTCTCATGACATATCACTTCAAGTAAGCATGCATTAGGGAACACTCCAACACACCTAAAAGCCCCAAACATCATACTTGAAATGAGAATCAAAGTAAATACAGATAAAACAAAACTATCTTCACTATGGCACATGTGAGGTCTCAACTAGCTCATACATGAGGTCTTGCCATCATTCGTAGGTGAACTCCCAGGTACAAACCGCATGAATATGACTTGGCCCAAAGGACTAACAAATAGTGATCCAGGGACCTTGTATGATGGTCCAACCAAGGTGAAAGAAATTAACCTAGTAGGCTCGGGCGAAGACCTGAGACCTATCTACATTGGAGATGATCTCTCGGACGAGGAAGAAGCAGAACTCGTCACTCTCCTCATTGAATTCCAGGATTACTTCGCCTGGAAGAAGTACACAAATATGAAGGATGTACCTCTTGAAGTGGTCAAACACACCATTCCTATGGTCGATGGAGCGAGACCGGTCAAGCAGAGAGCTCACCCCATGAATCCAAAATACTACAAGATAGTCCAAGAAGAAATTTCTCGACTCATAGACACTAGATTCATCTATGAAATTGAGCACACGGAATGGGTCTCACCCATAGTGATAGTGCCCAAGAAGAATGGAAAGGTGCAAGTGTGCGTGGACCTCAAAAAGGTCAATGCAGCCACTATACAAAATCATTATCCTTTGTCCTTCATAGAGCATGTGCTCGAGAGTCACACGGAAGGAAGCCTATAGCTTCTTAGATGGATTATCTAGATATAACCAAGTGTTGATCGATCCAAAAGATCAACACAAAATAGCCTTTGCAACTGAATGGGAAACTTATGCATACTGTGTCATGCCCTTTGGGCTAACCAATGCCCCCGGCACCTTCCAACGTCTAATGTGCACAGCCTACAAGGAGTATCTCCAGAAATTCCTTGAAGTCTTCATGGATGACCACTTGGATGACCACTTGGTGGAAAGCATACCTAGAATGTTTACGAAAGGTGCTAGAGAGATGTAGGCTCTATCGTATCTTCTTGAACCCTCCCAAATGCCAATTCTGGGTTCCACATGGAGTCATCCTGGGACATATTGTCTCAAAATAAGGAGTCTCCTGCTGATGACAACAAGGTGCAGCTCATCCTTGAGCTTCCACCACCAACCAACTTCTTGAACCCTCTCAAATGCCAATTTTGGGTTCGGCATGGAGTCATCCTGGGACATATTGTCTCAAAACAAGGAATCTCCTGATGACAGTAAGGTGCGGGTCATCCTTGAGCTGCCACCACCAACCAACTTTAAAGTAGCCCAGTGCTCCATGGGACACATTGGGTACTATCGGCGTTTCATTTTCATGTACGCCGATATAGCTCGCCCCCTTCACGAACTTCTAATCCTCTTTGAGAAGACAGAGGAATGCCAACATGCATATAACACCCTAAAGATAGCCTTGAGGTCCCCCAACTAGGACATCATATTTCATGTCCACATTGACGCCTCCGCCTTTGCAGTTGGGTGTGTGTTGGCTTAACTTGGTGAACACAAGATGGATTTCCCTATTAGCTTTGCCAATCACCAACTCAACGAGGCAGAAGAAAATTATACCACCATTGAGAGGGAAGGGTTAGCCATGGTTTACATGGTTAAGAAGTTTCGCCATTATCTTCTGGTAACCAAATTTATCTTCTTTGTAGACCATCAAGCTCTTCTCGATCTGGTAAACAAACCTTGCACAATTGGAAGGATCACCCGCCGATGGTTGCTAATCTTGCTTGAGCTTGACTTCACTGTCACAATGCAAAAGGGCTCATTGCATGTCTTAGCAGACCATATGTCATGCATTGCTGCCTTGTTCCAATTGTGCTTAATTCCGAGATGGGGAGAGAAGGTTGCACACTTCCGCTAATGGCCTACCTATTGACTCACTCCTCAACAAAGACCAAGCAAGGCGCCTCATCAAAAAGGCAGCCCCCTACCAATTGATTACAAGTCAACTCTATAGGCAGGGGAAGGATAAAATTATCAAACGCTGTGTTCGAGAAAATGAACATGTCTTCCTTTTAGAATAGGCTCACTCTGCCTGTGCTGGTGGGGGGGCACTTCGCAACAGATATCATTGCTTGCAAAGTCCTCACAACAGGGCTATGATAGCCCACCTTGATGGCCGATATGCAACAAAATGTGTCAAATGTTGCGATGAATGCCAGGGCGTGTCAATCCCACGTTTTAAGGATAGCATGCCCCTGAACCATGTTGTATCCCTACAACCATTTGAAAAATGGGGCATTGATTTTATAGGACCCATTAGTCCAACGGCTTGATACACTCAAGCTCGCTACATCATCGCAACCTCGGACTATTGCATGAAATGGGTCAAGCAAGGGCTACCCGCAAGGCTAATGCGAGATCCACTACCAAATTCATGTATGAGTCAATGATCACTCGCTTCGGATTCCCTCTTGAGATCATGAGTGACAACGGCACACACTTCATTAATGAGGTGATACAATTCCTCTTACAAGAATTCCTGGTCACTCACAGAAAATCTTCCCCTTACCCAAAGCCAATGGCCAAGCAGAAAGGCCAAGAAGAAAGCACAAATAAGGTCCTTTGCTTCATTCTAACCAAAACAATGTAAGCCAACCGCAACGATTGGGAACAAAAGTTTCCCACTGCACTCTGGGTATATCGAACATCCTATAGGACTACTACCAATGCGACACCTTCGTACTGAAGCCGTCATGCCAATGGAGTTCTTGGTCCCCAATTTGCACATTGCAGTAAAGGAAAAACTCACATGTAATTTCCTCGGTTGTCATAAACAGTGGTTTGACCAACTTAAGGATAAACAAATGAACGAGGGCGACATGGTCCTCCTCTTTAGCACAAAAAACCACAAAAGGAAACTCAAGCTCAGAGGCTTAGGACCTTTCCTAGTCACTGAGATTACCCCGCAAGGCACAATGCACATAGAAACGCTCGACGGTGTCGAGATGGTGGGATATTTCAATGGTAGCAAACTGAAACGCTACTATGGCCCACTCACCAAAAACCACACTCACGGCCATTCATGACAAAAAAATAAAAAATAAAAAACAGCACAAAGAGATGAAAGAAACCGCCCCAACAAGAGGCCAAAGAACACCAAGCCAAACTTCGGGGGAAAAACATTGTGATTAACATGGCCCAAGTAGTAGACCTCGAAGAAGAAGACCGGGAAGTGAAACCTACTCGGTTGTGGTTAGGAATGACCACCCTGACAAGCTTCACCCAAAAATTAGCTCTTGTTGATATATAGGAGCTAATCACAACTTAATGTCCTATGACACATGGCTCTCCCTCGAGAGGCCCCCATTAAAAGATACCCCAACCACGGTCGCAAACAGTGGCCTCGCAAGCAGTTCAATAATTAGGCACAGTGACAACCTTATTCCACATTGGAAATAATCCCTTGTAAGGGAAGTTTTATGTGATACCTGCAAGAACTATGCGTGAGGAAATTCTTCTCGGACGAGGATGGATGAGACACAACCAACCACTGCAACATTGACTGGGATGCAAGGACTGGCCTGGTTACAGTCCTAATGATGGAAGAAGAAACCATGCCCTCCGATCACTCATTCCAAGATGATAACCCCCAATCACTCATTCCAAGATGTCCTCCGATCACTCATTCCTTACAATACTAACTCCACTCACAACACTAACCCTACTAACAAATCTAAATGATGCACACAAGGCAAGCACTCTCACTAGTGGATACCTAAGAGGCTTCTCATGGCCCAAGGATATTATAAAGGTGCCACTACTCTATGGATCCCCTACCGATCCACTTCCCAAACTCAAACACCGGCAAAACTAGCTCCTTGTCCCTCTCGATGACAACCCATTCAGCAACCCCAAGCCCACAAGGAACATGACAATCTCTAGCCCAAACGCTCCCCAAGGCCGAACCATCCTCGCCCACACCCTCGGCCTTGCCCAGTGACAAATTACTAGTGGATCCCTAAGCCTTTGCTTTAAGCTCTAAACTACTGTCAAGGTAATTGCCAAATTTGGGTCCCAAAACAATCAAGGTACACCCTTCCTACCCCTATCATCTCGCAGTTACCAACATTCCAATGGAAGCCTCTACCACTACTACTGCACAGGACAAAGGGAAACAAAAAATTCATGAAGCAACCTTGCCCCTCCAACAGCAGCCCATGGTCCCTAATTGTGATATACCCTCGACTTCGACTACTCCCCCACCACTCATTATCCGGCTCCCTCAACCCTTGGCCTCTCGAGCCTCAGCTGCTCTGCCCCTCCAAGCCTCCAAACTTCCATGGGTGATACCAACCATGCCACAACCAAATTGGAGCCGTCTTCTCACTTTGGCAAACTGGGCACAAAGTCAATACAAAACCCGCACCGAGGTGTTGACTACATAGCCCAGGGGTACAAAACCTGTTTACAAGGTGCCCCCCAAATATATATATATATATATAATTTGAAGACACGTCCGCACCATCTATGTGAAGACACGGCCGTACCATTGTGATGACATGACTATACCCTTCTCGATAGCTCAAGCCACAACCGTACCAACCTAACGACATGGTCGTTGCAACCATAAGACACAGTCGTACCCTGGTGAAGACACACCCGTACCCTTCTCAAACGAATCCACGACCATACCAACCATAAGCCACGATCGTACCCTGGTAAAGACACGCTTGTACCTTTCTTTTTGCCAAGTTCATACCTTTCTGTGCCCTGGCTGTCTCCTTCTTGAAAAACTATAAAAAGGGTCCCACCATTTCATTTTCCTCACTCCTTGCTTTCTACCTAGCCAAACTCTTGCTTATCTTTTTCTTGAGCTCTTCCCTTCCCGCCTCATATCCTTAGCAGAATGGCCGAGCATTCAGACTCCTCCCTCGAGGTCCTCTCTCACACTCCTCAGAAGAAGAAGAGTCCGGTGGGGGCTGCTCTAAAGAATATGGGAAGCACCCCACACAGTTGTCCCACTTGGGGGATACCTTGATGTGCCAATCCACAGCCTTATGAAAAATAATCATAAGGTGGAGCACAAGCCCCTCTAATATACAAGGCCTTGTTACATAGCTGTAGACCTGGTCATCGTGGCCCGCCGCCTGGAGCATATTGGCTCGACGGCCTCCCCACATTGGAATGCCGGGGCCTAAATTTGTTCAACTGCCTCTACTTTACCGAGACGTATAATGCCGATGCTGCCAGGATAGGTGCTAGATAATACAGGCCAAGCCATGACCGTCCATCTCACTGTCTCGATCATGTTGTAAGCGAAGCCCTTCATCTCCGGTAGATGGACCAGCCCTATGTTCGCCTCACCGCCGACACCACCCGCCTTGTTCACGGCACTTACCAAGGCACTAGCACCAAGGCTGGGGTAGAGTGGTCCAACATCACCCAACAGCAGGAGCTCATCATGCTGACCCGGGCCCTGGCATTTCTCCTCACCTTTCTCCTCACCACCCGCTGGACCGACCGTTTTAGTTGGTGCAGCCTCTCTACACTCTCAGAATCCACCAAGATGCACCTATCAACTGAGCTGAGTACCTGCACACAGGGAGCTACACTTTGTATGTGCAAGCCCACATGGGAAGCTCTGGTCGCATCACTACTCACACGAAAGTGCTCTATCATGCCGTAGGGTGGAATGAACTTCCCAGAGCCATCCAGCTGGAGGGTTCCAGTGCGGTTCTAATCTCTCTCCCTTCCCCTCACTCCTCTCCCAAATCTCCACCGCCCAAGTGCCATCATCTCGACCCTCAGCCATAGGAGAAGGCTCCCCCCCACTCCAGCCCTGGCCCAGATATCAAGGCACAAGACGTTGAAGCCCATCACAAGGCCTCTCCCCAAAAGAATGGTCATTCCTATGACCAATTCTCTATTCAAATGATGCTTCTCATGGAGCAATTCTCAATTCTAAAATCAAACTCTATGCTAGTTAAGCTAGAGGCTAAAGAAATGGCTTTTTAATGCTTTTATGCTACATAAATTATGATAAACTTATGATTTAGATCCATAAATTGGATTTAGATCTATTGATAGTTAATCGATCATAATTGTATTACTAAGTCATGCTTTCCAAAATTAATAGTAGTAGCAGAGCTATGGCAAAAATTTTAGAGATTAATACATAAATCATTTTTATGCATAATATGAAAAG
Source organism: Cibotium barometz (assembly GCF_041138505.1). Classification (NCBI taxonomy): domain Eukaryota; kingdom Viridiplantae; phylum Streptophyta; class Polypodiopsida; order Cyatheales; family Cibotiaceae; genus Cibotium; species Cibotium barometz. Next base: position 43,871,077 of record NC_141051.1, on the reverse strand, counting down.
AGGACTTCCTACCATATTCTAGGATTAGTCATCCTATGCTAAAAGAATAATTCTCATCATATCCATGGAAAATTAATTTTTAATGTTTATGCATAAATAGTTAATTAGAGAAAAAGAGAAATTTTTAGTAATTTCATTGTTATGATAAAAGAGGAATTCCCATGATAATGGAGATCCATGTATTTTCAATGGAGAAAGAGAAAAATAGGTATATTAAAACAATGAATATTTTTATTAAAGAGAAATTTTAGATAAATTATTTTTATGCATGAATAAATTTAAATGATGAAAGATGAATTTCCATTATAATTGGAATTCAATCATTTCAATGGAAAAAGTGGAATTCTTGTCATATTTAAATTAATGGATATTTTTATTTAATTTTTAAGAGAAATTTTAGTTAAAATTATTTTATGCATGAATAAATTTAAATGATGAAAGAGAAATTCCCATAATATTTGGAATTCAATCATTTAAATGGAAAAAGTGGAGTTCTTGTCATATTTAAATTAATTGATATTTTTATTTAATTTTTAAGAGAAATTTTAGTTAAAATTATTTTATGCATGAATAAATTTAAATGATGAAAGAGGAATTCTCATCATATTTGGAATTCAATCATTTAAATGGTAAAAGAGAAATTCTTGGTATATTTGGAATAATGTATATTTTTATGTAATTTGAAGAGGAATTTTATATAGATTCATTTTATGATAAAAGAGGAATTCCCATGATAATTGAAATCCAATCACTAAATGAGAAAAAGAGGTATTTTAATCTTATTTAAAAAAATGTATAATTGTATTTAATTAAAAGAAGAATTTTTATGATATTTAAGTAGAGAAATATTTGAATTAATTTTTAATGACAAAAGAGGAATTTTCACCATAATTTCACCTAGGGAATTAAGGTTGAGAAATTAAATGGTAGAAAGAATATCTTTAGATATTTTATGTGGTTAAATCACCAAATTGGTATTTTATGTGGTTAAATCACCAAATTGGTATTTACCCAAAAAATAGATTAAATAGAAGAAGAGTATTTTCATTAAAACCCAATATTCTCTAATAAAATCATTTCTTAATCTACTATGGAAAAGAAAGAATAAAATTCACAAAGTTGGAATTTCCTTACGATTAGAAGTTCAGTAGTTGTTTATCTGAGAAAATCCTTGTTAGAATTAAACCGAATGATTTTGGTTAGACTACGAGAGGGACGGACAGTAAACCTACTTGTCCATCTCTCGAAGCAAAAACTTCGTGACCAATTTCAGTTCCTAAATACAAAGAATAGACTACTGTTGAATTAAACTAGTTTTTCTTTGACCGAAATCACCAAGAATCTAGTTGGACAATTAGTCAAATGATGGGTAGATTACCTTGATGAGAGATCAAGGATTCTCATTATGAAATTGGGAATTAAGGAAAACAGGGTTTTGTGGAACCAATCTCAAACTGGGAATTTTACTTGCATAGAACCTATGTTTTCATTTAAAGGAGTGTTTTACGTGCCAAAATGCTGGAGGAAGCATTTGGCATGTGTTTTACTAAGAGGAGGTTCGTTGCAACAGCTGGCGGCAGGGAGTTGTCGAGGGACGTCGCTCACGGCAAAGCCTGCCGAGGTCTTTACCAGCCTTGGTACGGTTAAAATGGTGCGCTTCTGGTACGATGGGTGAGGACCGACGAAGCGGTCCCTAAGTGAAGTGCTAGGACACCTAAGTAGGATCCTAGAGGGTTCTGACCAAGTGATGCACGGGCTCACGGTTGCTAGGACACCCATGCGTGCATCGAAGAAGATTCGGATGGACTAAAAAGAAAGATTTTTGTGAATCAAATTTTGATATTGGATCTCGTTGGTTGGCCAACTGGTCTTCAACGGAGAGTCTAGATGACATATTTTGTAACACAATGGACTCAGAATTTTGGAGGATGATGATCAGTAATATTATGATTTCTTTTGAAGGATTGTTTTAAAGATAACCGAATCTGTTATAAATGGCAATTTCATATTGGGTGTGGATGTGGAATGCCTACCTTAATTTTTACATAAAACGCGGCTAGGGGGTCTGGGAACTCTTTTCCTCGGTACCCGGGCAAAACATAACCAAATCTTTATAAAGTAATCCCACCAATACATTGGTCGGGTGGTTGGCTATAACCCATGGGCCGGCTAGATCGGAGGATTCCTGCGATACCATTAAGATAGGAATTGTTGCATTACTTAGATTAAGTCGTGAGAAGACCCTTGTTCTGTGGGAGGGAATCAACGAGACTGTGCCTCGTTAAAGGAGAAAAAAAGCGGTGATTCTATGGACCAAGTATAAGTCTCTTCTTTGATATGACCATGTGACTTCAGGTTCGGTCGGATCAGTTTGAATAGTTAAGACTTTGACCCGTTAGATTAATTTTCCCATGTTCGAAGATTTTCCCTGGAGGAATCGCCTGTGCCTTCCGGGCGAGGGAAGTTTTTTCGGGCTCGATTTCGGAGGAACCACCGGACTAGTCTCTTGTCCGGACATCTGTGGGCGAGGCTCCGAGTGTGGATCCCTGCCCCGCGCGAGAGGTTGACGCTGCTTCTGCCGCCACAACGCCCTCGGAGGGGGCGGAGGTCTCACAGCTTATATCAGAGCTTTGTTGAAAGATAAGGACAAATGAATTCTTATCAAAAATTTATAATAAAAACTCAAAAAGAGCATTTACATATTGTATTTTCATTCCGTAAGCCTCATTAATGAAGATTTTTAATCAAAGAATTTGATTTTATAGATGGAAGTTCCATACTTATCTGGTGTTCCTGACCTCACCCAGTCACAAGACATGATTGCGTTCGCCTTCGAGCATCACATCTCTTCTGCTACAACTCGAGCGAGCCGAGCCAGACTCACAGGCCATTTTGAGGATCTATATTTCCCTAGCACAAGTGGTTTGCAGGGTAGTATGTCCACGCCTCTTGCGACCAGCGTGCGATGCTGAGGTAGAATCTCTCATTAACCATGATTTTGATGAGGTTGAAAGTGATACATGGTGTTATTTAATATCACTCAACGCCTCGAAATTTCAGACTTTCCTGCCAAATCTACAGACTCCTTAGTCGCTTTGTTCCTAAGGAGAAGATAGTACCTCCCTTTGCAGTAAGGGAACATTTGTATCAGGGCATGTCTATAGCCCAATATCGCTGTCTTATGCGTCTCCTGAGGAGATTTTGACTTCTGGAGCCGAGCTGCTCTATGTACATATTGCAACTTTTATATAAATAAAGAAATGTTTTGTGGAAAAATTTCCTGTTGTATAAGTGATTGTTTATCGAATTGATAAAACAAAATCTGTTACCGGACATATGTCATAGATCTCCAATAAGATCATTTATTTTGTTTAAGAAATTATTTTCCGAACCTCTTAAGTCTTAGGATCTCATGGACGATATTAAAATAGAAATTTAATAATATATCATTTTTGGCAGAATCATGAGGCAAGGGAACTGTGGCCGTCAGTCAGACCCTCTCACTGACGAAGAAGAGCTTGATCGCGACGTTCGCAAGGCTCTTCACAGAACTCAGCCAGGACCCTTCAAAGGTGATGGGGAGAACTTGGGTGAAGCTGTAGAGAAATGGGTTGAAGCAATGGAAGAGTATTTTGATGTCACCAGCTACAATGAGAGGAGCAAAATGGCTCTTGCCAGGCTGAAAATTATGAAACAGCCAGGGTGGTATGGAGAAACCATTGTGACACCAACCATGTGGACAGGAATACCCAATCATGGAATGATCTTAAAACCTTAATACTGGCATGGTCTAGCTCAGAGATCAGAATACAAAAGAATGAGGGTCTATTTATAGGTGAGGGAGGCCACTAACTGAGTCCAACTAAGTTCTAGAATTTTCCAGCTTCAATTTGGCTAAATTTGGACAAGATTTGGACTAGTTTGGCTCCCATTTTGATCCAGCTTGATCCAGCTTGATCCAGCTTGATCCAGGAGAGAGGAGAGATAAAAATATCTTAATAGTTTTAAATTAAAAACTCATTCACATGTGTGAAATAGGTGCCTCCTTAAAGTCTCTCTCCCCCCCCCCTTACCAAGGTGTCAAAAATGTATCATTATTCCAAAATATCTCAATTTTTTTGTGATATCTCATAGTTTTTAACTAATAAACCTTGTACTCAGTCAGCTCTTCATCTTATGTGGGCATTTACTCATTTTTGATATTTTCTTTTATTCATTGGATTTATCTCATCCCAACACTTGGATTAATCTTATTGGCCCATAGGAACCTTAATTGGACCATAATCCAAAAATTTCAGAAATCTTGACCCTTAGGCTAAGGTCTTTTAAATCATTTTTAATTGATTCCTAATGCACCTTAGAGAATTTATTTTGAATTTCTATTTTAAGAAAATATATTTTTGATATTTGTAGAATTTTATATCCAAAAATATCTCAATATTGAATTATCTCTCTCTAGAATTTTTTATCTCACTAGACAAAAACAAGGAAAATAATATTTTCTTATATTCAAAAATAGGGAATGATTACAGGGGATTAAAGTAAAGGCTTATTCATTATTCAGGCTGAGGAGGAATCTTACATCCTCTCCCACTTGAAAAACGCGAGTCGTCCCTCATCTCGCAAAGTGGGGGCAATCTTTCGCCAACTCTTCTTCTTTGTCCCAGGTGGCGTCTTCTAGAGGGAAGAACTTCCACTTACTATCCTCTTGGGTAAGCCATGCAATCTGAAGATCTCTTTAAGGAAAACCCTGGCAACATCCACTGCAGTGTATGTTTCTTTCACTGGAATCAGATGGGCAACTTTGGTTAGCCTGTCAACTACCACAAAAATGGAGTTGTAACCTGATTGCACTGAAGGTAATCCAGTGACAAAGTCCATACTAATACATTCCCACTTCATCTGAGGAATGTCTAGTGGGGCTCCAGTTTCCCTAGCATCTTGACTCTCTCTGCCTTGACTCTCTGACACATTAAGCATTTCCGCACATGATCAAGTACATCCTTTTTGAGTCCTAGCCAGAAGAAGCTTTTCTTCATAGACATATAGGTTTTTATAAACCCTGGATGTCCAACTATCAGGTTATCATGGGCTTCTCTCAGAATTCTTCCCTTTATTCTCTCATCATTGGGGATACATAGCCGATTATTATAATACATGTATCCTTCATCCAATTTGTACCCAAGAACTCGACTCATTTCCTGAGGAGTCTTGCTTTCCTGCATCAGAAGGGTAGTAATAGGGGCAAAGAATTTGTCGTGCATGATTTTCTCCTTTTCTTCACTAATCAATGGATTTGACACCACTGTAAGCAAGGAGGCTTTTCTGCTGAGCGCATATGCGACCACATTTTCTTTCCCTGGTCGATACTTAATTTCAAAATCAAATTCCTGCACGGTCTGCATCCATCTCCTTCGACGCATGTTGAGATCCCTTTGGGTGAAGATCCACTTCAGACTTTCATGATCTATCACATCAAGGTGAACCTTTGTCCCAAAAGATAATGTCTCCACAACTTCAGAGCATACACTACTGAAAGTAACTCCAAGTCATGGACGGCATAATTTCTCTCATGTGTTCTGAGTTTTCTGGATTCATAGGCCACTACATGACCTTCCTACATAAGAGCACCGCCTAAGGCAAACCCACTGGCATCAATAACTACTTCAAAGGGTTTGGTAAAATCTGGCAATTTAAGGATAGGGTTGGTTACTAAGTCTTCAGCCAAGTATTCTCTGAGAATATCTTGCATAAGACGATTAAACGTCACCGGGGCATTAGTCAATCCAAACGGCATGACTGTGAACTCATAATGCCCATAGCGAGTATTGAATACTGTCTTTGGGATGTCCTGCTCCTTGATTCTGATCTGGTAGTACCTGGATTTGAGATCTATCTTTGTGAACATTTGGGTCCCACTTAACCGATCCAGAAGTTCATCAATCCTAGGGATAGGATACTTATTTTTAATTGTTAATTGATTCAATCCTCTGTAGTCAATACAGAGTCTTAACGTTCCATCTTTCTTCTTTTGAAAGAGAACGGGCGCACCCTAAGGTGAGACACTAGGTCTGACGAATCCCTGCTCTAACAGTTGTCTTAACTGCTCCTTAAGTTCTATGGCTTCAGGGACTGGCATTTTGTATGTACGCTGAGCCACTGGCCGAGCTCCGGAGGTTAACTCGATCTCATAATCTACTTCGCGAGACGCAGGCATCTCAATCAGCTCTTCAGGGAACACATCTGCATACTCACTTAACACTCTGGTCCTTTAGCCTTGCATTTTATGTCTACTGGATTCATCTTAACGACATAAATAGCTTGCCTCTTTCTGACCCCTTTTAACAATTTAGAAGCCTTGACTAATTGTAGCACTGGGGATCCGGAAATTCCAGTTCCTTGAACTTTATTCCCGTGAAGGTCAAGGAAAGAGATGGTTCCTTTGTGACAATGAATATCAACTTGATTCTTATGGAGCCAATCCATTCCAAGGATTCCATCATAGACTCCCAAGGGTAGGACTCTGAACTAGCACTCTATTACATTCCCATCTAGACTAAATTGAATAAGGTCTGTCTCAAGATGTGTGAAAAGAATCTTTCCACTGGCCAATTCCACTTGCATAGGTTTCCCTGATTTTTTTTAATTTTTTATTTAGGACTAATTTACACAGACATCCTGGGGAAATAAAAGAATGAGTACTGTCTGAATCAATCAAAAGCTTGAATTTCTTACCCTAGTACTCTGCTGGAGTCTGGAGGACTGAAAATTGACGGTTATTCCCGTGATGCTCTATTGCGGCATAGATTTGCCCTTTTTCTTCCTCCACTTCATTAGCTATAGTGATAGCTCTGGCTGCTGCAGTCTGAGGTGGAACTCTCTCTCTTTGGTTACTCCAATTCTAGGAGGGAGTTTGGAGACTGCTTTGCATGGAGGCTGCAGGAGGCTGAGCTGGCACTCTTCTGGGGTTGCCTTGATTTTGGCGCTTGGGGACCCTGATTGGACTGATACGAAGGAGTCTGTCTCTGAATTCTGGGACCCTAGCTTCCTTCGCCCACAGAAGGAGATGGGCAATCCTTGAGCTAGTGCCCAAACCCCTGATATCCGAAGCACTTGTTCTCACTTTGAAGCTCTTCCCTTTGCATTCTTGAGAGAGCTGGAGTTCCTGAGAAAGTACTTTGAGGGAAAGGTCTTCCTTCATTCCTGAAGCTTCCCGTCTCCAGATTCTAGTTGGGATGTTGGTGTCTCTTTGGAGGCGAAAGGTTGGAAGAACTTCCCGGTGTCTGGAATCTCTTGAAGGATGAGGGAGCTGGCTTTGGTGGGACTTTTATGACAATGAATGCTTTGGCGCAGTCCTTCGCCACTCTGACAGCTTCTGCCATGGACACTGGTGGCTTGGCATTCTTGACCAGTGTGTCTAAGGATTCGTTCATTCCCCGAATGAACCTGGCCATGAGTTGCTCTTCATCTAGAGGTGGTGAATACTTGAGGAGAAGAGAAAATGCATGGTGATATTCTTCGATGGTTTTGCTCCCCTGATTTAGCTCTAAGAATTCATTCATTTTGGTTTCTAAAAACCCGGGGGGACAAAATCTCTTCCTTAAATCATTAAAATAAGTATATTTTCTATTATCCTTTAAAAATTCTCTACATTTTGGAGAGATTGGAGCTTCTCTCTCTCTTTAACCTTCTTTCCTCTCAACACACTAACCGATTGATTGGTTGGGGGCTTCTTCTAAGAAAGAGAAGTAAGCAAAACAAGAGGTAAGATATAATTTCATGGTTTTTTCTTTAATATTCTAAATGTCACTTCTCAACCCCTCTCAAGCTTGAGAAGTATTCAAATGAATGGTTTTTCAATGCAAATGAAGCTTTTTAAAGAATTCTAATGATTAATCACAAAAAAGTTTACATTTATGCTTAATTAGGATATTTTTTAAGTATATCTCTCTCTCCCTAAAAGAATGGTCATTCCTAGACCAATTCTCTATTCAAATGATGCTTCTCATGGAGCAATTCTCAATTCTAAAATCAAACTCTATGCTAGTTAAGCTAGATGCTAAAGAAATGGCTTTTTAATGTTTTTATGCTACATAAATTATGATAAACTTATGATTTAGATCCATAAATTGGATTTTGATCTATTGATAGTTAATCTATCATAATTATATTACTAAGTCTTATGCTTTCCAAAATTATTAAAAATTATCAGTAATAGTAGCAGAGCTATGGTAAAATTTTTAAAAATTAATACATAAATCATTTTTATGCATAATATGAAAAGAGAACTTCCTACCATATTCTAGGATTAGTCATCCTATGCTAAAAGATTAATTCTCATCATATCCATGGAAACTTAATTTTTAATGTTTATGCATAAATAGTTAATTAGAGAAAAAGAGGAATTTTTAGTAATTTCATTTTTATGATAAAAGAGGAATTTCCATGATAATGGAGATCCATGTATTTTCAATGGAGAAAGAGAAAAATAGGTATATTAAAATAATAAATATTTTTTTTAAATTAAAGAGAAATTTTAATTAAATTATTTTTATGCATGAATAAATTTAAATGATGAAAGAGGAATTTCCATTATAATTGGAATTCAATCATTTCAATGAAAAAAGTAAAATTCTTGTCATATTTAAATTAATGGATATTTATATTTAATTTTTAAGAGATATTTTAGTTAAAATTATTTTATGCATGAATAAATTTAAATGATGAAAGAGGAATTTCCATTATAATTGGAATTCAATCATTTCAATGAAAAAAGTAAAATTCTTGTCATATTTAAATTAATGGATATTTATATTTAATTTTTAAGAGATATTTTAGTTAAAATTATTTTATGCATGAATAAATTTAAATGATGAAAGAGGAATTCCCATCATATTTGGAATTCAATCATTTAAATGGAAAAAGTGGAATTCTTGTCATATTTAAATTAATGCATATTTTTATTTAATTTTTAAGAGAAATTTTAGTTAAAATTATTTTATGCATGAATAAATTTAAATGATGAAAGAGGAATTCTCATCATATTTGGAATTCAATCATTTGAATGGTAAAAGAGGAATTCTTGGTATATTTGGAATAATGCATATTTTTATTTAATTTGAAGAGAAATTTTATATAGATTCATTTTATGATAAAAGAGGAATTTCCATGATAATTGAAATCCAATCATTAAATGAGAAAAAGAGGAATTTTAAGCTTATTTAAAAAAATGTATAATTGTATTTAATTAAAAGAAGAATTTTTATGATATTTAAGTAGAGAAAGATTTGAATTAATTTTTGATGGGACAAAAGAGGAATTTTCACCATAATTCCACCTAGGGAATTAAGGTTGAGAAATTAAATGGTAGAAAGAAACTTTAGATATTTTATGTGGTTAAATCACCAAATTGGTATTTACCCAAAAATAGATTAAATGGAAGAAGAGTATTTTTATTAAAACCCAATATTCTCTAATAAAATCATTTCTTAATCTACTATGGAAAAGAAAGAATGAAATTCACAAAGTTGGAATTTCCTTACGATTAGAAGTTCAGTAGTTGTTTATCTGAGAAAATCCTTGTTAGAATTTGAATGATTTTGGTTAGACTACGAGAGGGACGGACAGTAAACCTACTTGTCCATCTCTCGAATCAAGCAAAAACTTCGTGACCAATTCCAGTTCCTAAATACAAAGAATAGACTACCGTTGAATTAAACTAGTTTTCCTTTGACCGAAATCACCAAGAATCTAGTTGGACAATCAGTCAAATGATGAGTAGATTACCTTGATGAGAGATCAAGGATTCTCATTATAAAATTGGGAATTAAGGAAAAAAGGGTTTTGTGGAACCAATCTCAAACTGGGAATTTTACTCTGTTTCCATTTAAAGGACTGTTTTACGCCAGAATGCTGGAGGAAGCATTTGGCATGTGTTTTACTAAGAGGAGGTTCGTGGCAACAGCTGGCAGGGAGTCGTCGAGGGACGTCGCTCGCGACAAAGCCTGCTGAGGTCTTGACCAGCCTTGGTATGGTTACAATAGTGCGCTTTCGGTATGATGGGCGAGGACCGACGAAGCGGTCCCTGAGTGAAGTGCTAGGACACCTAAGTAGGATCCTAGAGGGTTCTGACCAGGTGATGCATGGGCTCGCGATTGAAGGACACCCAAGCGTGCGTCGAGGAAGATTCGGATGGACTAAAAAGAGATTTTTGTGAATCAAATTTTGATATTGGATCTCGTTGGTTGGCCAGCTGTGGTCTTCAACGGAGAGTCCAGATGACATATTTTGTAACACAATGGACTCAGAATTTTGGAGAATGATGATCAGTAATATTATGATTTCTATTGAAGGATTGTTTTAAAGATAACTGAATCTGTTATAAATGGAAATTTCATATTGGGTTTGTATGTGGAATGCCTATCTTACTTTTTGCATGAAACACTGGCTAGGGGACCTGGGAACTCTTTTCCTCGGTACCCGGGTAGCAAAACATAACCAAATCTTTATAAAGGAATCCCACCAATACAGTGGTCGGGTGGTTGGCTAATGGGCCGACCATGGGCCGGTTGTAGGCTGGATCGGAGGATTCCTACGATACCATTAAGATAGGAATTGTTGCGTTAGCTAGATTAAGTCTTGAGAAGACCCTTGTTCTGTGGTGGGAGGGAATGAGCGGTTGTGCCTGGAGGAAAAAAGCGGTGATTCTATGGACCAAGTGCAAGTCTCTTCTTTGATCTGAGCATGTGACTTCAGGTTCGGTCGGATCAGTTTGAATAGTTAAGACTTTGACCCGTTAGACTAATTCTCCCGTTCGAAGATTTTTCCTGGAGGAATCACCTGTGCCGCCTTCCGGGTGAGGAAAGTTTTTCCGGGCTTGGTTTCGGAGGAACCGCCGGACTAGTCTCTTGTCCGGACATCCGTGGGCGAGGCCCCAAGTGTGGATCCTTGCCCCGCGCGAGAGGCTGATGCTGCTTCCGCCACCAGCGCCCTCGGAGGGGGCAGGGGTCTCACAGAAGAGAACCTCACCACCACCACCCTTGCCTTCCACAACAGTACCATAAGGTTGCCGAGGAAGCCCTCCATCGCAAAGCCTCTCAACTTGAATCCCAGAAGCTCGGGCCGCCCAACCCCCACCCACCCCATCTGGCCCTTTCCCCAACGTGCTCGAAAGAGGTCGACGCGCTGATGGGGGCACCGCCACCGAACTCCCCACCTTCATCATTCCTCCCCAACTCCTCGAGCTCCACTTCCACACAATTTGCCTAAATCTACTCCAACACGATATCTTCCTTGACGAACCTATCTCCCAAGCCACATTCTCATATATCCTCACCAAGCTCCCCCTTGCCTCCATCTCCCTCGTGGCCACCTTTTCTTTTAAGGCCAACTTTCTTTCACACACCCCACCCTCTTTTTTGATTTTCTTGCCCACCCCCTCCAAGCCAATCTCATGAACCGGGCCCATCTTTTTCAATTCAGGCAACCCACAGAGCAAAACAACCCCATCGACTTTGCGGTCCCAGACGGGCTCTTCCCTTATCGATACTCCTCTCCCCACACTGTCGACGCCCTCTGCTACCTCCATCACACCGGCTGGGACATTGTCTACGCTACCTACAAATCACTCCACCGGTACCAACTCCCGCCCTATAGAGCCGAGTGCCTCCTCATCCTTTACCAAAGATGCCATCTTCAGCTCTTGAAGTAATCCAATCCATGGGGATCATGCAATTCGATGACTCCCACATGGCCTTCCCTATGGATTTCATCCCCCAAGAAGCTACCGACGCCTGCACCTTCTTCCACTCCAAAATCCCCGACAACAACTCCTCCGAAGACGAGACGACAACAACAATGACGACAGCGGCAGAGGAGCCCCAAGCACCATCAGCAACCCCCACCCTCATCTCCCCTGCTCATCAACCCCCTCCTCCCAGCCCATCTCACCCCAACACAAGCACCCAACCCCCACACAGCACCACCACACTTTCTCTATTCCCCTCACAATCCTCTACACCCCCTCACTTCCCCACTCTGCCTCCATCACCAACTCCTCCCTCACCCCCCACCCTGAATCTCCACTTAGGCCTTCCCATGCCCCTCAAAGACATACCCTTGACATCAACAATGCCTCTCCCTCTATTTACTGCAACCTTGGCCACGCTTACCTCGTCATCGACCACCCCTTCACCTTTATCACAACTTCCCCTCAACATCCCTTCCCCCAACCTTTGGAGGAAGGAGAAATCCCCCTGCCCCCATCGCAAGAGCAAGACGAGGTGGATCCCCCCCTGAACCCCCTTAACTGGCATCATCCATTAGATCGCATAAAGTTTGAGCAGGCAATAAACATCCTGCTCGATCGACAACTCCAAGAGGCCCCCATCACTAGGATGACCAACCGTATGGACATCCATGTCCTGCAACCCTACCTCGACACCAAACATCGCAGGTGGAAACGCGATCACCCCCTTCGTCAATGTGGAGGCTACTACCATAGGCCCCCCGATGGCTCATCGCCCCATCACGTTTGAACTTATGGGTGAGCAGCTGGGCCCTTCATTTGGGAACAGTACTACAAGAAGGCACCGCGCCAACTACGCATTGATCCAGCCAATTTGCCCATCCTCCGCCGGTGCTGGGCCTGGGACCTTTTTCATCAAGAACAAGCAAAGAACCCTAAGCTTCACTACAACTTCCCTTGGTTTGCTCCTCTGATGACCTAGAACCTTTGCACTGAGGACACCATGCTCAAATTTGTACACGCCTTCATCGACAAATATGAGCAGGTGTCGGATCTTGCAATGGTGGCCACCATTTGGTTTTTTCACCTCATCATCATCCTCTTTGAAGCATTCCCGAACTGGCACCATTACCCTGAGGGCAATCAAGGCCTGGCCTTCAACCTCAACAAAGGCCCCATTCTGAAGCAGCTTTTCGGCTACTACAAGCACATCCAATGGATGCATGCCTGGTGCGTATAGATGTTTGAAGACATGATGGAGACCGCCTTTTAGACAAGCTACAAAGTCTTCCATTGAGCCCCCCCACATCCCATGTCTACCGCAAGACTTCATCCGCACCTACTCGATCTACTACCACTAGATCCCTTGCCAACTTTGAGGATGGATTTGAATTAGGGAGGGGGGTATGTTAACCACACTGGTTAACATCATTTTTCAAATGTGGTTACACTTCTTGTAATCCATTGTTATGTAATGGCGCTAAGTGCTTAATGAGAAAATATATATGGGATGATCGAACTTACGACTTGTGTAATTCCGATCGTAAGAATGAGCCTAGATGTACATAGAGCTAGGAAGCCAATTTTGGGCCCCCAATTATAAATGGGCAGTTGACCATTGTAAAAAGTGACCTCATGTATATAAGTGATTTATTGAATATGAAAAGACACAATCCCATTATCACAATTGAGTCTTGCCTTCTCTCTCCCTCTCCCTCACTCTCTTGTGGTTCTAGTAGTGAGCTTGTGCATGGAGTGGATGAGTCTTGACTTCTCTTCTCTTCTCTTCTCCTTCTTCTTGTCTCCTTCTCAAGATCCCTCTTGTATGCATATTGGCATGGAGTGGATGAGTCTTGACTTCTCTTCTCTTCTCCTTCTTCTTGTCTCCTTCTCAAGATCCCTCTTGTATGCATATTGGCATTGAGTGGAGGTAGAGCTTTCCATAGCTCCCTTCTTCTTTGCTGACTACCTAGCTTGTGGATCCCCATTTGAGTGACACAAGTGGAGTGGAGTGAGCCCCTAGTAGCCTCACATCGGGGAATTAACCCTCATTAGGATTGGCTAAGTGCTAATCTTCGAATCAACCCTTGTATGGCATCATTCTCTTCTTCCCTCCCTCTCTTGTGCAAGGTAATATGTTTTGGTTAACACCCAAGGACGCTATCAAAGACAAACCTTGATTTGGGTGCCAAAGATAAAGCCAACACAAGGTGGCCACCACAACAACAAAGCACGAGAGATAGATTGCATCGAAAGTCATCATTATCATGCTCAAAGACAATATACAAACTTGCCGACCCAAATGAGATATGGGTACCTAAAAGGACCAACAAAGGTGGAGGCACCATGAACTTGTTGAAATTAGAGCAATGTGATGAGCTATGGTGGATCAAACACTAGAATCAACATCATTAACAAAGTGATTAGCAAATAATTAGTGAGTAATTAGTGATTAGTAAATGATTAGTGAGTAATTAGTCGAGTAATTAGTGAGTAATTAGCAAATAGCTTACTGTAGGCATGGATAATAAAAAACCATCAAATTCTCATTAGTGAGTAATTAGCAAATAGCTTAATGTAGGCATGGATAATAAAAAACCATCAAATTCTCATTAGGATAATGCCTCAATTTATAGAGTTTACATCCAAGCATCTAATCCCATTGATTTCTCCTTGATTCACTCCACCTCTTTTCCCTGATTCTCTCCACCTCTTCACTTTTCCCAGAATATCTCCACACTTTCTAAATCTTCTCATGCTACCCTTTATTCTCTCCCACTAGATTCTTCTCATCTTTTCACAGGTTCTCACATTTACTCATCCTCTTTTACAGCCTCTAATCAAGGGCTTGTTCCCGCACACACCCTATTCACTTGTATATTTCAACACCCTCAAGTGAATACTCTCTAGCACACCTAGACCCTATACCAAGTTTCCCTCCTTACTTGATAGTCCGCGACCAGTGTCTACACCTCCCCTCAAGTTATCTTAGCACACCTAGACCCTATACCAAGTTTCTCTCTTACTTGATAGCCTACGAGACCAGTGCCTCGAGTCCCTAATCTGATAGTCCTTGACACACTCTCTCTCTATGTTTCCAAGGCTTACTACAAGTGCCTGCGACCTTGACTAAAGTGCTCACACATACATCTATCTACCACGTGGCCTACATCATCGGTGGCTCAGAGGTGGTTTTACTTTGTTGGGGCAGGTTACATTGGGTTGTGGGGTCTCTCTCTCTCTCTCTCTCTGAGATTTTCACATGGCTCCTCACTCTTTGGAGCCTCACATCTTCTCTTCTCTTCAGTCTTCTTGTCGTGGCAGCTTCTCTCCACGCGTCCGTCTCTTCTTTCAGTCTTCTTGTGGCAGCTTCTCTTCTTGTGGCAGCTTCTCTTCTCGTGTCCATGTCTTCCTTTAGATCTTCTTCTCGGTGTGGATCCTCTTCTTGGAAAGAGATATTCTCCTTCTTTCATGGTTGGGGCCATGAGCTTGTCCGTCAGGTCTTTTTGCTCCATGTGAGCAACATGTTTCAATGTTTTGCTGACAGTTCTTTTGGGCTTTTGATGTTTATCTTGTGTCATTATGCAATGCAAACCCAAATTTATGCGGGAGGTCTTACCTCTTGCTTTATTCTGGACAAGGGCATTGTTTGATCCCATATTTACACTGATGCAATGTGCCCAATACAAGCATTCATTCTTATGCACATTCCCAAATGCAACTCTGGCTGTGAATAATCTTGAATTTGAGTGAGATTTACAGGCATTAACCAAGGGTTAAATGCAAAATGATGATTACCACAATTTTATTAGCACAATTTTACCAGAAATTGCATTAAATCAAGGGTAACCAATTTGTACGGGATGGTTGGAGTATCAAACCAACTCCGAATTACAATATGAAGTTATAGGGATCTGTATCAGATACCTAATGGTTAATTTGAACCCTCAATTGTACTAAAATACAGTGATTAGTATTGATTAATCATTGATTAGTAAATTAATCCACTGTTTTGTGTGCAAAAAACAAAGTATGCGGGGAGTCCAGATCTGATGCCTTAGACTTCAAATGAGCTCAAATGCTTTCAAGGCCATCAATAGCAATGAGTCTAGTAGAGGATTAAGCCAATAAACACAAGATTTGACCAAATATTGAATGCTTAATCTGTGTTTTACCAAAGTCACCTGCAGATTTGATGAAGAGCTTGGATCTCACTGTAGACTTGATGAGATTGAATTCTGACTTCACCAACTTGTAGAGCATGCTTGAAAACCCACGGGGCTAAGAGGAATTAGACCCATTGTAGCTGAGCAAGACAACATCTCCATTCTTCTCCAGAAAAACGGCGCTAGCAAATCAGTGAAAATCGGCAGCTATACTCGGCGGTTTGCGCTTCTGTGTTGATGGGCTGAATCGTGGGGATCATGGCTATGTTGGGCTAGAAAGGTTTGGCCTAATGTTATGTGTGCAAGGAGCTAGAGCTCCTCCACCAGCTGGGGGTACAGAGGTGAGTTGAAAAAAGAGGGAAAATTATAATTTTCTACTAATCCTAATTAGCAAAATAATTAGCAAGATAATGAGCTCACAAAATGATGGATTCTAGGCATGGCTCTGATACCATGTTGAAATTAGAGCAATGTGATGAGCTATGGTGGATCAAACACTAGAATCAACATCATTAACAAAGTGATTAGCAAATAATTAAGACCAAATAGCTTAATGTAGGCATGGATAATAAAAAACCAGCAAATTCTCATTAGGGCAATGCCTCAATTTATAGAGTTTACATCCAAGCATCTAATCCCACTGATTTCTCCTTGATTCACTCCACCTCTTTTCCCTGATTCTCTCCACCTCTTCACTTTTCCCAGAATATCTCCACACTTCCTAAATCTTCT
Source organism: Cibotium barometz (assembly GCF_041138505.1). NCBI lineage: Eukaryota > Viridiplantae > Streptophyta > Polypodiopsida > Cyatheales > Cibotiaceae > Cibotium > Cibotium barometz. The sequence continues at coordinate 43,854,433 of NC_141051.1, read as the reverse complement.
CATGCTACCCTTTATTCTCTCCCAGTAGATTCTTCTCACCTTTTCACAGGTTCTTTCACATTTACTCATCCTCTTTTACAGCCTCTAATCAAGGGCTTGTTCCCGCACACACCCTATTCACTTGTATATTTCAACAAAACTGAGGGAGAAAGGGAACAACTCCAAAGACAAATTTAGGACCTCCCTTCAACCTCCAGCATGAAGGAGATTCCGCAGAGCCCAACAGAAGTGTCAATTCACAAGTTAACTCATCTCAAAAAAGCCGCAAGACCCTTGAGTCTTTGATTCTTACATGGGCAGAAGTCTTGTTTGTAAAAAGGATGATGCCACCTATGCGTCGAATCACTGGACAAATGAAGTTGTGACACAAAGTAGAAGAAAAGATCACCCGCTAAAATGTCAAGTTGCCAAAGGCCAAAACATGTGTCAAGGACATAAGAGTCAAGAGTTGAGTTGCAAAAGGCCAAAAAGTGCCCAACCATAAATCCTAAGCACTACACAATATGTTATTCACAAGGTCTTTTACAGTCAAGTCGAGTAGCTTGTCTTAGAGAGACAAGCATAAGTGTAAAGTCGAGTCGCCTATACGAGAAGTCCAAGTCAAGGTTGATGGAGTTAAGAAGGAAGTCCCACTCATGCATTGATCACCGACTACGTTTAAGTAAAACCTTGACTCCAAGAGCCTCTCAGGTACATTTCTAAATGGGGGCACTAGGCAAGAGGATGGAGGGGAAACCTTTCTCTGCTTGGCATGACCCATTGCTTGAGGATTCCTCTATAAGGTAAAAATCTCATCATCGATAAGCCCATAGACCCCCACGAAGTATTTTTACACCCATGTTTTATGCATTCTCAGTTGCATCCCTAGGTGTGCCTTTATTATTACACAGACACGTGTATTAGGCAGCTTGATTTTATTGAGATCCTTACACTAACACCAACTAAAGTTGAAGAAACCCCAAAGAAGAAAAAAGGAAAAAAACATAACTGCCAAGTTTCGGATCGTCGGCTCTGAATCCATCCAGCGATCCAAAATTTTGGATCGTCGCTAGACTTTTGGTCTCTGATCTCAATTTTTGATTCAAATCATCGACCCTAAAATCTTCACCTCTAATCGCCGACAATCCTAACTTCAAATCACCTCTTTCTTGATCATCACGCCAATAACAGTAGCTGGTCAAATCGTCAATTCCAAAATCTACCATTCAAAAATCAACGATCCTCAAATTGTTAGGGCGTCCAAGTTTGGATCATCCACCCGACCCAATTGCCACATGGATGATCTGAGTGAGAATTCTATATAAAGCAAAAGCTCTAACTAGTTCTTCAACAATCTTGATCTAACAGCTCAAAGTCTTTACCAAAAATTATCTCCAATCATCAAGATTACTCACACAGAGCATAGTTACAATCTCTCTAGCAATCAGAACCTGCCAATTGATAGTTTGCATCACTTCAAGCTGTTGATTTACATTACCAGGGGTCAGGCCCTGGAGGAACCAATGATGAAGGTGCCAACAAGGATGTTGAGGGTGCCACCAAGGGTGCAGACATAGGGGACAAAGAGCTGCCCTTGAGCATTGTCACTGATGACAAGCAGAAAGATATTGAAGCCTCCTAGGAAACTGGCACAAAAAAGGAAGAGATTCCTCTGCAAGTGGATTTCCCAAATTTTAATGCTGAGAGGAACCACCACAGCCAGGAAGGCAGCAAGCCACAAGGAGGTGAGACAAAAACAGATTAGAGAACCACACTACATTGTCCCCCCTTCCTGGCAAATTTAATCCCACCAACTTATTTTATGAAGCAGAAGAAAGCTTTCTAGAGGAGATTCCCAGGGCCCACTCTTGCGTCTCTACCTCGAGCAACCTTTCAAGTAATGGTTATAGAACATGCAAGACTGTGGGAGGATACAGGAGGCCGTCAGATGATGATAAAGCATTTAACAACGCCAAGATGAAGAACCAACCCAAGTGGATGGATACTCCACTACTTTTGCAATCTAGACTATTGGGCCATATATTGTACCGTGCCAATTAATCAACACATAAATCCAATATACACGCTGAGGGAAGATTCTAGAGGGGTGGCCTCTAACACTCTCCTAGATCCCCAGCTCACAAAACACAAGGAGGAGGGAGGCAAGGTGATGGAAAAGGCTCCAAAGGAAAACTCTCTCGAACCTCACACCAAAACATTCAAGGCCCAAGACCGCACTCTTAGATAAGGTGCATGCGTACCACTCCTTTCCCTGTTAACCGCCACCGTACCTTCCCCCCCAGGGCCATGCGGATGACTAGAGTGATAACCTAAGGATGATGGATAGAGATGAAGGGCAATGGCTCCTATGGATGGATCTCTATTTTCTCTTGTGTTGGTGCCAAGACTATGACCCTTTTATAGGCCTCCAAGAGTACAAAGATATTTCATATCATGAGATATTACAAGGTTTGGTGTCCTCTTAGCCTGCCATGTGGCGGGATATTTGGATAGATGAGGATATTTTGATAGATGGAGATACTTTGGATATCCAAGGTGAGTTGGGGTTACATGAGCTAAGATATCTCCAAGTAATTCTCCAAAATGAGCCTCTCTCTAAGGATATGTAAATGGTGTGTAGAGGCTTAGTGAATCCTCATGGATGTTTCTAGAAGTGGTGGGTTTCTCCATAAAAGAAAATCTTGAGATAATACCAAGCTTTGATATTTTGTTTCTTTATTACAAAAAAGGGAAGGTAGACTTTGCATGCCTTATTCCATAAATGGAAGGTTGTAAACTGTTGATGAAGTGGAGACCACATTTGAATATCTCTTTTGGAGACTCCTATCCTTGTAGCAAAGTGCGCATCCTCATTTGTTTCTTTTTTTTTTTTTGTGAGTTGGAGAAGCCTTTCCTTACATGCCTTTATTGGCTTACATATTTTTTCAAAAAGTAGGCCTAGTGTGGGCCTAAGACTAGTGAGGCTACTTTTAGAATATATATATATATATATATATACAATCCAAAGATGGTTTTGACTTTTGTAGGTTGATGATAAATTCTCCAAAAAGGAAAGGAATTAACAATTACATGGAGGGTGGCATGTGTGGGGTTGTTCATGTGGGAAAGAAGCTTGATGAGGGTTTGGGGGAGCATGTGTGTGCGAGATGGCTCGGGGTGGCCCACGTGGGCTCGGGTGGAGAAGCTAGGCATGAGGGTGTGAGGAGGAAACTTCCAGCATGCGTGTGGGACAAGTGGGACCCATGTAAACACTTGGGCGTGGGTGGGCCCATGTGGGCCCCACAAGGTGGTGTCGGGGAAAAAGAGGGTGGGAGAGTGGAGATTGATAACGAGGGAAAAAATGATATTATATAGCATATATATATGTGTATATATATGGTGTAGCATGACTTTTGTATCTATTAGGTGTGAATTCTAATAAATACAATATGGTGTGTAAATAATATATAGTAGTATCATAGCATAGCTAGGATAGGACATAGTAGGTTGGGTGCAAATTGAGACTTTTAGGAAAAAGATAGCTTAGGCATAAATATATATGAGGAAATAGACTTAGGATTTATTTACTTGTGAAAGTATATATATAAAGATGAGAGAGAAAATATGGCAAATAGTAGGTGGTAGAAATATGCATACTTATAGTGTAGTTATCGATATAGTACCTACAGGATTTTGAAAAGGTAGAAGGGAGATGGGGGGCAAGATTTTGTGCATTTTTCCCAAGCCCTATGAGAAAAAATTAATGCATGGGGGATTTCAATTTACCCTGTCTCAACGCCACTATGCAGGTGCTGAGGTGGAAGGACTACAAGGCCAAGAAGAAGATTAACCCTCTCCTCTGCAACTTCCATGAATTTGAATCTCTACCATTCAACATGATCCCAATAGAAAAATGGATGTGTAGACTGATCGTCCAATTTATTATATCGTATTAGACACCCTAGATATCACCATCCAAGCTACCACATTAAGTTCCTCGACACTATCCGCATCTACTTACAAGATTTCAAAGAAGACAATGGTCCCATGAAACAAATACGATGAATTACATGTGCAAGGCCTCGCCTTCAATATTAACCTCAGACCCACATTTTGCCTAATTTATGGGTTATTCGTGCGGTAATCGAGTTTTTGGAAATATTCAGGATGCGAGTCTTTGAAGAGATGTCCTCATCCGAGTCATTCTTTCGGGCTACAATTCTGTGTTAACACACAAAAACAATGGGAAACCACTCCAACGTCTAATGTTCAAAGTTACCACCTTCTCATAGAAGCTACCCAAGTTGTGGTTAACCTCACCAGAAATGTCACATGCACTTTGCACTGTAGTGCATGGTGACAAGATGGCTCATCATCAGTGCTCCATTGTACAACGGTAGAACCCTTTAGGATTTAATATTGTCGTATGCCATGACCCCATTGTAATCCTCAGTCCAGGATATGTCAAGCATGAGCTACGTAGGTCATTCCTCAACCTTAGAGAGTTAGTCAGTCAATCAAGTCCCTTAACCTAGTTGGAGAGAATCATTCATGCATATAGAGTCAGTAGAAGCCTTAGGGTTTGCATCCGATCAAGGTTGCATATTGCATCATTCATCCCATATGCACATAGACCACATAGACCATTGCAGAAGCCTTGAAATATTATCCAACGTTTTTTCCACATTATTACCATTATTTTCATCATATGCAAGTCGTGTAACATATTATGCTACAGTCGGCCAGTTCCACAGCCAGCCGACCAGCACATAGAGCATATAAATAGCATTGCTTATGATCATTCCATCATCATCATCATCGTTCAAGCTAAGCAATTCAGTCCCTCAGCCTTAGGAGCATCATCACTTGGAGCACATAGGCACTCATCAACAAAATGCATCATCTCCAGCATTCAGCCAAGGGAAGCACTTCAAAGCCTTGTCTTTTTAGCATACAACAGAATTCAGTACTCATACACATCATCGTTTTGCTCTACAGACACTTCGGTGAACATAAAACACAGCATATACATTCATTCATAGTGCATAAACTCAGCCTAGAACAGTCCCAAAGATGCCCTTCTCTCAGCCTCAGTTTGCAGCCTTCCCATATTCCATTGGAAGAGTGCATTGGCATTGAGATCGGTCATCATTGGTGCTCCTACAATCGGGTATAGTTCAGCCTAACTCTTGATCGTTCAAAGGTCTTGCGTTTGGCTTTACCTATAGCCCAAAGATAGTAGTATATTCATTCTCTTCAAAGATAATAAAGAAAATACTCCTAGCAATAGGAGGGAGCCCTTCAGTGTGGGTAATTTGGGACCCAATAAGGTGTACAGATCTATCTCTCTCTCGCTCTCATCTCTTAAAGTTTGAAGTGATAAAGTGGATTGCTAAAGACTCACGAAACTCAAGATAAAGAAGGCGATGTGAGACTTTGTGTGATAGGATCCTTCATTATGCATAATTCCACTACATCTTACATTGGTATCAAATTCAGCTTGTCCACACACACTGCATCCTAGCATGAGAGCATCCTTGGATGGTCATGACTCATACTTCACTCCAGCACGACCCCGACTTCAGTAACATGTCTACAGAGGAGAGTACATCTTCAATTTCCCCACCCACCATAGGTGCCACCAGCCAGAATCCCACAACATCAACAACTGTCATCTAAACTCAACCAAATTTTAGTAAGTATGATCATTTAGTTGTCAATCAATTTATTCATCTGTTTAATGCTTATTTTCCATTGGCAAAGCTAACACATCCTCAAGACAAAGTCCACGTAGTAGCGGCTCCCCACCTCACAAGTGAGGCAGTCACTTGGTGGTAGCATTAGTCTAGTATCCATACATACCACATCACAGGTGTCATAGCTTTTCGCTGGGGATAATACCTTTGCCCATGACCTAAAGACCAAATTTCTCCCTCCCCAACCCGGCAGATGAGTTCTATGGACTCAGACAGAATATACGGGTCACCCGTGCTTTAATTTTCCGGTAAGATTATAACTTTAGCACAACAGTTTTGGGGTTATCTCAGCAACCCAAGATGGAACAATTCATTCGTGGATTAGATCCTAACATCCGGTTCACAATTTGTAACTTTGAACCCAGCACATATAACTGGGCTTTGCCTCTGCTCAAAATGAAGATGAACGGAGACAAGCCTAAGCAACCGCAATCTAGTACCAAACCCTAGTAGCAGCAATCTGCTTCGCAACTGGGGAAAGGTCATATGCGTCTTCTAAGATGCTAAGAAGGATGGCAGTTCTAGCTCTAGTTTAGGGGGGCAACAAGGATAACCAATCCAAACCTAAGAAAACCCCTGAGGAAAAGGCTAAAGCAAGCATCACTAGAGGCTATCTTCCTTCAAAGGAGCAGAAGAAGTACCAATCAGAGAACATATGTTTTTTTTGTCATACCATTGGACATGGTAAGAAGGATTGCCAAAAATGGCAAATGGAGCAAGCCTCCAAACCACCTTCTTCCACAATTGCCAGCCTCTCCTGGTCCTCCAACCCCGCCTACTACCACCAACGCAGTTCAATATCTTCTATGCATCCTATGCCATCCGTGGTATTTGATGCTAAGCAGGAGGGTGAGAGTGATGCTCCACAGAAAAGCCTCATCCAAGCTTATGGCTCTCCCAAGGACTGCCAGTTTGTAGTCCTATTTGACATGGGCAATTTTGAGGATGCCATCTCTCCCCAGTTGGCTACCAAAATGAGTTGTACATTCGTGCCATATCATTTGGATGGTCGGGTTCACACCTGGTCTCCGCACCCACATTTCTCAAAAGGCACAACAGTTTTCCTTTGTAGTTCAAAAGACCCCATTCCAGTAAGATTTCATTGTCTTGCCTCTTTTGGGGTGTGAATTAATCTTAGGAATCCAGTGGTTTCGCCAATATGAGCCTATCCTGGGTTGGGGACAGAACACTTTTACTATGTGTAAAGGTTTCCGTGAGCCTGTCATGATTCGTGGGGAGCAAGGGAGCGGAAGGAGCATTGATTTGTGTTCGTGCTCAAATAGCCTCTACCTCTTCAATAGTAGCAGCTATCTCATCTTCATCTCCAGTTGTCCCACAATTAGCAGACCTCCCGTCAACGACACCAGGACATTATGCTTAGGGACGATTGTAACATGCAGTGGAAGTATTCGTAACTTTAAGAGATTAAGAGAGAGAGAGAGAGAGAGAGAAAGTGTACACCGTATGGGGTCCCGAATTACCCCCACTGAAGGGCTCCCTATCTCGTTACCGGAATAGTATTTGCTTTATTACTTTGAAGAGAATGACTTTGGACTGACGATAAGCCAAACGTAAAATCTCGGAGGACCAAGAGTCGGGGCTGAACAGTACACGGTTGTAGAAGCACCAATAATAACCGATCTCGAACCTATGCACTCTTCCCAATGGAATGAGGGAAGGTTGCAAATCTGAGGCTGAGGTATGGATTATTTGGGAGTGTTCTAAGCTATGTATGAATGCTGAAAATGAATGAATGCATGTGTGTTACCTTCACCCAAGGGGCTGTATAGCAAAGGCTGATGCTATGCAATGCTGAAAACTGGCTCAAGACTGAAAATGCAAGGCTGAGGGAACCCTGATGCTGGCCAGCTGCTGCTGGATCTAGTGCATTTTGATGATATGCTCTAGATGACCAAGTGTTAGTGCTCCAACAGGCTGATGGCTGAAAACGCTTGGTGTTGGATTAGTTCTATTTGTTGAATAGTCAATCGTTGATGCTCCTTAGGCTGAAGGCTCCAACGCTTGATGCTTGATTGCTGAATTATGATATGATGGAAGAAACGGTGCAAAGCAAGTCTGGCTAGTCGGTTGGCTCCCTAGAGCTACACGACTGGTTTATGATAAATAAAGATATTAAATGATGTAAAATATGGAAAAAAATTCAATATAACTACTAATAAATATCCTAAAAATACCAGATGCTATTTCAAGGCTTCTGCAATGGTCTATATGCAATGGATGAATGATATACAATATGAAGAGTGCTTTCTAGTGCAAACCCTAAGGTTTCTACTGACTCTACATGCATGAATGATTCTCTCCAAGTGGGTTAAGAGACTTGACTGACTGACTCACTCACTATAGCTGAGGAATGACCTACGTAGCTCGTGCCTGACATATCTTGGACTGAGGATTACAATGGGGTCAGAGCGCACGACAAATATCATCCTAAAGGGTACTAGTATTGTACAATGTTGCATTGATGATGATGATGAGCCATCTTGTCACCATGCACTACAGTGCAGAGTGCACGTGACATTCCCTCCTGCTTAGCTTGGCGGCAAGTTCATTGCTTCCAAGTAGTCCACCAATAACTAGTAGGGGTACTCTTGAAAGAACTCCTCATCTAGCTAAACGGCTTCGTGGGTACCTCGATCTCGAAACTTCCTATAGAATTGACATATTCTTTGACCGGAACCATGCTTCCAACGATGAAGAAGGATCTGCTCAGGCTCAATGACTTCTACTTCGCCTACCACGTCTGGCTTCTGTTCATCTAAAATATCAAACACTTCTAGTCCAACATATGGTTTTAGCCAAGAAACATGGAAAACATCATGCATCGTCCAACTGTTAGGCAACTTTAACTTCATGGAGACATCACTTATCTTTTTAACTATTGGAAAAGGTCCAAAAATATGGAAAGAAAGCTTGGGACAACGTTTTCCCACTTGTTTCAATCTCTATTTCATGATGCGCAGATAGACCCAATCCCCTTTCTAAGTGGACATCTCGTCTAGACTTATTTACTTGTTTGCTATAAGCTTCATGTGCTTTGGTGAAGCAGTCTTTAACAAACTCAATGATTTCAGAAAATGCTTCTGTCGTTTTGTTAGCCTCAAGATATGGAGACACCAATCTCATCAAAACAGAAGAGAAACGGTGACCAAAGGCTGTCTCATACACGGAGTCTGTCCATCACTGAATGAATGAGTATCGTTCAAGATGGCTTGGACCAATGGAAGATAATGTTCCCATTTGGACTACTGGTCATGACAGTATGACTTGAGAACATCAAAGGCCAACTGGTTATAGATTCCTATCTGGCCGTCTGTCTATGGATGGAATGCACTAGACAACTGTAACGTAGTTCCAAAGTTTTTAAACAATGCCCTCCAAAAATGTGAGGTAAACTTGGAATCTCTATCTGATGTAATGGTGCTAGGCAAACCACAAATAGGGTACCAATGTTTGAGAAAAAGACGGGCTACGTCCTCAGTTGTGGCCATGTGCTTGCATGGGATGAGCATGCAAAACTTACTGAAGGGCGATCCACAATGGTAAAACACTGAGTGTTATGGAATCCGGTAGATGCTGGTAGAGGCCCTACAAAGTCCATAGAAATGTCGAGGATGAAAGGTCTGTCAGGAATAGGAAAAGGTTGAAGTAACCCAGCCTTCTTTGTATGTGGAACCTTAACTTTTTGACAAATCTTACAATCTTGAATATGTGAATATACATCATGTCTCATTTTTTGCCAATAAAAGGACCGTTCCAATTTCTCAAGGGTACTGTTGATTCATCTATGTCCTCCAACTAAGGACTCATGGGCATCATGGAGAAGAGCTGCTCGCTTTTCCCGAATGACACAGAGACGATTCTTGTAGAACAACCAACCGTTTTGCACTGAGTAATGGCCAAGCTCAGAGGTGAGGGCCAAAATGTGTTGAGTACCAAACTCAGGGGAGTCGACATACTGGTCTTTCATGCTATCTAAGTCTTTCCAAGTGATTTCGAGAATGGTAGACTCCTGTAGTGCCTCGATGCTGGCCTTTTGACTAAGAGCATCTACGACTAGGTCATGCTTACCAGGGATGTGCTCGATCATTCCTCCAAATTGTTGGAAGAGTTGACTCCATCTGGCTTGCCGATCACTCCACTCGGCACTTGGCATGGTTTGAAACCACTTAAGTGCTTTGTGGTCTATTTTGACTGCGAAAACTTGTCCATAAAGGAAAGGCTTCCAATGTTTGAGCGTTGTGATCACACCCAAAAGCTCTTTGTCATCATAAACCAAATAATTCTTTTTGGCGACATCCAACTTTCGACTGTAGTAGGCCACGGGTCTATTATCCTACTCTGGAGAACTGCACCTATGGCTACATTGTTGGCATCGGTAATGACCTCACGAGGTTCATCCCAAGATGCTAACTTCAAAATAGGCTCTTCTGAGAGGCAGCATTCTGGAGTGCACGGAATGCATCAAGCGCCTTGCCTGTGAGTGTGACTTTTTATCTACGAGTCTTCACCCCCTTGAGTGAAGGTGCTACAAGGTTGGAAAACTGGTGAACATGGGTGTTGTAAGCTTGGCAAAGACCTACGAAAGAACGGATCTCTTGGGCGGTCTGAGGGATGTTCCAATCCAAGATCTCTTGAACCTTTGAGGGGTCCAATCGAATCCCATCAGAACCGATGATATAGCCCAAATATTGAACCTCTTTAATGCCGAAGATAGACTTTTTGGCGTTTATGTACAGCCCATCATCTCGCAAAAGTTGCAAGACTTTCTCCACATCTTTCTCATGCTGCTCCACAGTGGCTGAGAAGACAAGTATGTCATCAAGAAATATGAAAACACACTTACCAATGAGGACTGCGAAAATCCTGGACATCATTTTATTGAAGGTTGCGGGTGCACTGGTAAGCCCAAAAGGCATGACTATGAACTCGTAGTGACCACGCTCCATCCGGAAAGCTGTTTTAGAATGTCAGCTTCAAAAATGCGGACCTGATGGTAACCACTCTTGAGGTCAATCTTAGTGAAAAATTTTGCATCGTCTAAACGCTCCAAAATGTACTCAATCCTTGGCATAGGAAACTTATTCTTAATGGTGAGTTTGTTCAATGTCCTGTAGTCTACACAAAGGCGTGCAGACTTGTCCTTCTTTTGGACAAATAGGATGGGTACAGCAAATGGTGAGGAAGAAGGCCGAACGAATCCGGCTCTCGGAGGAGCTTAGATAACTGCTTTTCTAGCTCGCCCTCTAAAGTCTTGGAAAGACAATAGGGGAACCTGCTAGGAGGTTCTGATCCAGGGACCAAATCGATACGATGGTCCTCAGAATGTGATGGGGGGAGACTAGGCGGGAGATCATCCCTAAGCATAATGTCCTGATGTCTAGATAGGATATCTGCTAATTGTGGGACTGAAGATGAGATAGCTGCTACACCGACAGATGAGGTAGAGGCTGTCTAAGGAGCACGAACATAAAGTAGTGCCCCTTCTGCTACCTTGCGGATAGCTCGTTGGGCCTGGAGACAAGAAATAAATGGGATGCCAAGAATGCTTCTATCCCCACGAATCATAAAGTAGTGCCCCTTCTGCTACCTTGCGGATAGCTCGTTGGGCCTGGAGACAAGAAATAAATGGGATGCTAACTGTGGGACTGAAGATGAGATAGCTGCTACACCGACAGATGAGGTAGAGGCAGTCTAAGGAGCACGAACATAAAGTAGTGCCCCTTCTGCTACCTTGCGGATAGCTCGTTGGGCCTGGAGACAAGAAATAAATGGGATGCCAAGAATGCTTCTATCCCCACGAATCATGACGGGCTCAGGAAAAGCTTTACAGATAGTAAAAGTGTCTTGCCTGAATCAGGAATAGACTCGTACTAACGAAACCATTGGATTCCTAAGATCGTGTCACACCCCAAAAGAGGTGAGACGATGAAATCTCATTGGAATAAGGCCTTTTGAACTACAAAGGCAAACTACTGTGCCTTTTGAGATATGTGGGTGTGGAGACCAGGTGTGAACCCGTCCACATCCAAATGATATGGCACTAATGTACAGCTTATTTTGCTAGCCAACTGGGGAGAGATGGCATCCTCAAAACTGCCCATGTCAAATAGGACTACAAACTGTCAGCCCTTGGCAGAGAGCCATAAGCTCAGATGAGGCTTTTCTGTGTGCAACATCGCTCTCACCCTCCTGCTTTTAGCATCAAATACCACGGATGGCATAGGATGCATAGAAGGTAAAAGCTGAACTGCGTTTGTGGTAGTAGGCAAGGTTGGAGGAGCTGGAGATGTTGTGGGGCAACTGTGGCAGAAGGAGCTTTGGAGGCTTGCTCCGCATGCCATTTCAGGCAATCCTTATTACCATGCCTAATGGCATGACAGAAAAAACATCTATTTTCTGATTGGTATTTCCTTTGCTTCACTGGAGGAAGATAGCCTCTAGTGATGCCTGCTTTAGCCTTTTCCTCATGGGTTTTCTTAGGCTTAGATTCCTTATCCTTCTTACCCCCTGAACTAGAGCTATTACTACCATCCTTTTTCTTAGCATCTTTAGAAGATGCATTATCTTTCCCTTGCTACGCAGAGCAGAATGCTGCTGCTGTTGCTCGGGTTTGGTACTAGACTGCCACGACTACTTAGGCTTGCCTCCGTTTATCTTCAATTCTTCATTTTGAGCCAGAGTCGAAGCCCGGTCATAGGTATTGGGTTCAAAGTTACGAACTCTGAACCGGATATTAGGATCTAATCCACGAATGAATTGATCCATCTTGGCCTACTCATATAACCCTAACTATTGTGCTAAAGTTATAACCTTTTAATGCTGCCACCAAGTGATTGCCTCACCCGTAAGGTGGGGAGCCACTACGTGGACTCTATCTTGAGGATCTGTAATCCTAAATAAGGAAAATGAGCAGTAAATTGATGAATGAATTGATTAACTGCTAATAAATGATCACACTTACCGTTGTGAGGCAGCTCAAGAACACAAGAAGGCCACTATAGCTCGCCGACTCACCACCTTCAGAACACTCACAAAGCACAAGGGCACCACTAGCTTCTCTAGCTGGAAAGAAAAATCTCTCTCTCTCTCCCTCTACACCACCCAGAGATACCCAAAGAAAGGCAGTTTCAACAGCTCACATATTTCATTATAAAAGCCTTTAATTTGTCAGCAAGGCTAAGCCACTCACATATTACACAAACCCTGTTTGTCCATTTACAAGGGGTGATCCATCACCATAGATTTATTAATTGACAAACTTCAACCCTCTCCCTCGCACTCTCCTTTATCACACACTCACAGCTAACAACTCACACACACACACTGCCCAAAGCTTGCTCTCGGTCTCACACCAGAAGTCTCGAAACAAGGCAGCTACCTCCAGTAGAAAAGCCAGCAGTTTCTCTGGTTACCAGCATGAACCCTGGCCTCTGCTTTCCATGCATGCAGAGCAGCTCGACCAGCAGCCTTCCTTCTATGAGGTGGCCAACACCTTTAACTTGCAGCTCACCCACACGAGCTTGTCCACCAGAGCTACGCCCTTTGCCTACTTCTTTTGCTAACCTGTCAGTGCCCGGGAAGTCCCCCAGCCAGGCTCTTCAGCACAATCACTCGCCAAGCTCTGCTCTTACACAAGGCGGCTACATCGTGGTCTCTCTCTCTCTTTTCCGTCGGCTCACTGTTAACTCTAAGGGCGGCTCCCCTTAGCGCACACTAGCAGCTGCCACGTTTGCTCTTCCCTTCCTAAGTTTCCTCGATGAGCTGGGCGCCTTCTCTAGCGCTAACACCAGCCCATAATCCTTGACGCCAGCTTTAGTCTTTCTGGAAGGTGGTCTCCGCCTTATCACCAGCCAACGACCCCATACACCTCGACGTCCAGCACTTGCGCCATCGCTCGATCACCCCAAGGGCTGCCCCAGCAAGGCGGCCCACTCTCTCTCTTCAGCGACCCAGTCTCTCAAACTTGGCGGTCCTTTTCCCTTCGTAATAGCTGCTACAGCACCTCTGCAAGCAGTCTCTCCAGGCACCAATCCACGCTCTTCTCTTCCAGCGCTTGCTTTCTTACCCGGTTTTACCAAGCTTTATCCGCCCAGCATCCTTCAGCAGAGAGGCCCCTTCTCTTTGGCGATCCTCTGCAGCCCGTTGTTGCGCCTGAGAATCACCCCAACAACCTCTCTCTACCCAGAATCACTCGCCAGGCTCCTTTTTTTGCAAGGCGGCTACCATCTCTCTCTGCAGCTCCTTTGGCGGACCGACGACCCCACTGTCTCCTTTCTCTGCAGCAAGTGGTCCCTTCTTTTCTTCACGCCTCTGTCTGCACACTTGCCTCCTTCTACTACCAGGCGGCCACTCCAGTGTTGTCTTCGCCTCACACACTCTGCACACGGCGTCTCTTCTCTCTACTTCGAAGCTGCTGCAAGCTGCTTACGGCGATTCTCTCCCTTCACTACTCCTTCGAAGCGGCCATCCTCACGTTCTCTCCTCCCTTCTAGACGTTGAGGTGGCGGCCCATAAACACTTCCAAGTGGCCATTTTTTTAATTGGCCACGTATATTACATTTTTAATTAATTTTTTTGTGTATTAAAATGATGGTTAGCCATGCTACTCCTCTTTTCTTTTCCTTGCACTTCGGGTTATCACACCTAGCCCATAACCTTCCAAAATTATGCGAGAGTTGCCCACAGCCTCATGATCAGCATCATCATACCAAGACGGCCATTCCAAACCTAAAAGATTCTCAAACTCAAGCATAAAAGGAATTATATTTTGCTGGCGTCGCCTGAGGGATTTCAACATTTACAGTCTGAATTGAGCTCTCTCTACATAAACCAGCATATCTACATTATCTTCACCAGAAGCTCATCAAAACCCATCATTAATATCCTCATGCTCTTCCACCTCTTATTTACACACATCCCAGACACCTTCTTGACGACTAAAAAACTCATACAAATAAAAACTCCAAGTCTCCAGCAGCTGTCCCGAAGAAAAATGCATTCACTAACTCACTCCAAAGCCATTCCGTCTGTACACTTGCCAGGGCATTCAGGGCAAAGTTTTATTGCACACCATGCATCCCATATGTACACGGACTCAAAACATCTTTACAGAAAAATGCCTGACATACTTTGCCCAACCCCCAGCCTGCTGAATCATTCATGATCAGCAGTAAAAAGCATTTCAAGACCTAAATCCATATCCAAAAATTGCCCTTCATCTGGAATCACATCTTCAGACACTGCATCCTGCACAATCACCATCAAACGTGCATAATACTTTTTCAGCCTGTATCCATTTACCCTGGAAGCATGTAAAGTCCCATCTAATTCTGCCAATTGATAGGTGCCATTTGCAAATCCTTGCATCACCAAGAAGGGTCCTTCCCATTTAATTTGGAACTTCTTATGAAAGGCATTATCTAGCCTGCTATTATAGCGTAATACCAAATCATCCTTCATAATTCCCTTGCTTTTAATCTTCTTGTTGAACTTCTCCAGCGTCCTTGCCTGCATATCTTCATAATGCTTCAAAGCATTATCCCTATTCAGCTGTGCTTCTTGTAAATATAACAGCCGCTCTTTAAGGGCATCTTTAGGTTCTTCCAAAAGCTTTTCCAACATTTTAACAGCTGGTATCTCCACCTCAATAGGCAATAAGGCTTCTTTCCCATAAACGAGATGAAATGGAGTGAAACCTATACCAGTCTTAATTGTTGTCCTGTATGCCCACAAGGCAGCAGGCAACTCCAGATCCCAATTCTTACCTTGTTGCTCTGTCACCTTGGATAAAATCTTGATCAATTCACCATTGAACCGCTCATTCAGGCCATTACACTGTGGATAGTAAGGTGTGGTAAAACTGCGACGACTGATCTTCATCTTTGTACACAAATAATCCATAAGCTCTGCTCTGAAACCTGGACCCTGATCAGAAAGCAATTCCGATGGCACACCAAACTTACAGCAGATATCCTGATATACAAACTTTGCCACCTCCTTAGCAGTAATTTGTTTCACTGCCTTTGCTTCTGCCCATCTAGAAAGGTAATCAACTGCAGTCAAGATGTAACACTTCCCTCAGCTGGTAATAGGCAATGGTCCCATAGCATCAATTCCCCATTTTTCAAAAACATCATAAGCAAGAATTGTCTTTCTCATTTCAGGCTTTAATATCCGTCTACTGTGAGCTTGGCATTGTTTGCATGACCTGCACCAATGATTAACATCCTTATGTACACTTGGCCATACATAACCTTCTTGCAATACCTTATGCAAGGTAATCTTCGAGGCAAAATGTCCACCACATGCTCCTTTATGGTTTTCCTTAAGAATTTTGTAGATTTCTTCCTTCCACGGTACCCGTCGCATTATCAAATCAATTCCCTTCAAATACAAAGCATCACCAACCATCACATACCTTGCAGCTTTCCTGATGAAACCATATTTTTTTGATCTGTCAAAACCATTGGGAATCATCCCTGTTAACAAAAACTCCTCAACATCCTGTAAATTCTCCCTGCCACAATAAAATGATGCATGAGCTTTAAGAACAAAAACTTCACCAATCATTCCCTGGGCTGCTTCATGAGCCTCCTCATTATGGCCTCGATCCACATGCTTAAGACTCCAAGCCTCAAATTCCTTCAGCAGACCCTTAATCTTGAAACACATTTCCTTGAGTAACATATTCTTTGACTTCCAAACTCCCAATACCTGTTTTACCACAAGCAATGCATCTCCTCGGCGAATGCGAATCCTGTGTACACCATGCTTCAAGCATATTTGCAATCCAACTTCCAAAGTCAGATACTCCGCTTCATTATTGCTATGTGCATCCACTTTAACACCCTTTTTAAAAACAAGGCAACCCTGTGGATCATAAAGTACCAAACCTCTTGAGGCTGCATCATGGCTTTTCCTGTAGGAACCATCAAAATATAATAAGTGTACATTCACCAACTCAGCCGCATCCGCAACTGGCTTCTTGATGGTCTCCTCCTTTATAAGAAGAGGACTCTCCTTATATGTCAGTAGATCAGCTAAGGTAGCCCTGGTACTCTCTTCCACCAAGAATGAGAAAGTAAATTCCTGCAACTCAATCACCCACTTCATCATAGCTTTAGATAAATTTGTGCCATTTATCAACTGAGGCAAAAAAGTGTAGCTTGTCAAAAACACAAAGGGGCGAGGCAGTAAGTAATGGCGGAACCGCCTACATGCATATAGTACACTAACCATAACAAGTTCCACCTCTGATAGCAAACTTTCTCTGGCAAGTTTTACTCTGCTAGCACAGTAGACTGGTTGCATATAATGTGATTCTTTCCCCTTCTGTAACAACATGGCTCCAATTGCATCTTCACCTACTGAAGGATTGACATAAAATACCTGTTCCCAATTAGGTGCCTGCATTGTAGGAATAGCTCCCAACACTTCTTTCACTTTCTGGAAGACAACCTCACATTCCTCCGTCCAATGCAAAGGATCCTGCTTTGTTGCTTGATGCAAAGGATGTAACAACTGTGAAGATAGAGAGATGAATCGAGCCATATACTTCACCTTTTGCACAAAAGTAGCCAGTTGCCTTGTATTCTTTGGTGTAGGAGGAAGAAGAAGAGACTTGACTTTATCACGGTCTGGATCAATACCATTCTCTGAAATAACATGGCCTAAAAGCTTCACCCTCAGTTGAGCTAAAAAACACTTTTTTGGATTTAGTTGACCACCACACTCATCATAACACTGAAAAACTGTAGCCAGCTTATCACAATGCTCTTGCCTGGAGCTGTATATACAAAAATCATCAATAAAATCCTTCACAAACTTATTCAAAAAGGGAGATAATACCCAATTTGCCCTTCTCTGATAGTAGGCTGGTCCATTCATCAATCCAAAAGGAAGAACTTTGTAGCAGAAACACCCCCACGGTGTAATGAAAGTCGTCTTGCGCTGATCTTCTTCTGCAATCTTTAACTGGAAATAACCTGAATATCCATCACAAACACTATACCTTTCATATCCAGCTACAGTATCCAAGATCTCATCCAAAAAAGGTAGGGGGTAAGAATCCTTCTTTATAGCAGCATTCAAAGGCTTGAAATCCACACATATACGCCACCTGCCATCTTTCTTTGGTGTAGGACTTACCCACTCAGCTGTATCCACTGGTGTAATGAAACTTGCACTCAATAGCTTATCAACTTCCTCTCTCAGGGCCTGCATTTGTTCTCGTCCCATCCTGCGAAGCTTTTGCCTAACTGTTTTTACACCTTCTTTCAATTCAATCCTCAAATCTGGCCCTTTAAATCCTCGAATCTCTCTATAAGAAGTGATGAACAATTCTGGAAAATGAGACAGCATATTAACATATCTAACCTTTTCTCCACTCGAGAGATCCGGACTCAGCATTCCTTCAATCAGCTCCTGCTTCTTCTTCACTTCTATCTTTGGCTGCAGTAATTCCTCGATCACTTCATACGACCCCATAGTATCTTCTCCCTCAGCACCCACTTCATGCACTTCTTTATCTTCATTACCTTCTTGCTCTGATATAAGAAAAGCCACATCTGCCCCTTCTGCACTAGAAGCAGTGGTCGATGAATCCATCTCTGATTCAGAAGTAGTGGTGGTAGTTTCTTCTTCACTTGAATCCTGTGGCCTCTCCCACACATCATTTAAAGATCTCCTACTATGCATCTCAAAAGATTTTTTATTACCCTGCTTATTATGCAAAGAAATGGTCCCATACCTCCAGTCTTGTACTGCACCCACCACTCGCAACCAGGGTCGTCCAAGAATAATTGGAAAAGCACCAAGACCCGCAGGCATCACATGAAAATCTACAGTAGCTTTGACATTAAAAGCTTCAATTTCTAATTTCTTTATCATACCAAGACATTTTACCTTTTGATGATTAGCCATCCTGATTCGAAAACCAGAAACCCCAGACACCCTCAAGCCTGATTGCTCCACACATGATTGGGTAATCACACAGATTTGAGCTCCTCCATCTATATAGGCTTGACCAAGGCTCCTACCTTTACTCCACACCTCCACAATAGGACAAATATCTGGAAGCTCTTCTAAAGATAGTACTTTGACTGACCTCTTCTCTGACTCCTTTTCCATTGGATTCACCAGCAGTGCTTAAATTTGAAGCCCGTTTTGGGCTTCAATGGCTGTGCAGGGCTTCAAATGAAGCCCTACAATATTCTAAAGGCTTCAACCATGAAGCCCAATTTTTCATGCAAGGCTTCAAATTGAAGCCCTCCTAAATCACCAAGGCTTCAAAAAAATATAGTATATAAATTATAATATATATACTATATAGTATATATATATAATACTATAGAGTATATATATATAGAGAGAGAGAGAGAGATTATGAATCCCAAAATTTTGTATAAGGTTGCAATTTGAAGCCCATTTGTGGACTCCAAAGCTTCATTTTTTTTTCCATGAAGCCTTACATTAGGCATCAAATTTAAGGCCTGTTCACCAGTCTCTTCCATTGTCTTCTTAATTTTGGCACCATCTCCACCAACTGCCCAAAAGTGATGTTTGCCTTCCTGTTCACCAAATCAGATTTCAAGTCATAGCTGGTTTGCCCATCCCCCAGTGGGAAGTCTCACACCTGGAACCTTCTACGAGGCTTCCGTTTCCTTTTAGCTTTCATATCTTCTCCTTCCTGCTGCTTCCCCTTCTTACGGCGGCTGGGTCCAGCCACCCCTTTTCCTTCTCTTTCATCTGTTGTGCGCTTGCCAACAAGCATCACATCCCCTTCTTCTCTCATCTGAACATTCTCCAGAGTGACAACATTCATAACCTTTGCCTTCCCCTTCTCCTCAGCTGAGATTCCATTGGGGCCTGCTTGATCCCTGATATCAATACCATAATCATTTGACCTATCAGGTAACTGTGAAGGTAGTGGGTACATATCACCACCCATACGCTGAGGCTTATCACAATCTGTACTCAGATGACCAAGCTCACCATAGTTCCAGCATGTAGGGATGAAACGACGGCCCCTACCGCGACCACGTCCATACCCTGCTTGTCCATCTCCCCCTTCATGATTATTGCCCCGGCCTCTACCACGTCCACCACCTGTACTTCCCATTAAATTTAAGCTCAAATTCTTCATAAGATCAACCATCTGTTTCATATTCTGCCGCAATCCCTCACCAGAACCTGCAGGAACCATAGGTACTCCTTAACTAGCTTGAGGCACCATCTGCTAGCTTGGGCTTCAGTGGGCTTCATCCTCTCAATCACTGCATTCATGGGTGTAGCCTCCACTCTACAAATCTCCGGCTGTGCTACAACTGGAATCATCCCCAGCTGATTCATTCGTTGCAGCTTCCAATCTTTTGACTTAGCAATTTCTACCGCATCCTCAAAAGACCTGGGCTTCTTCAATTCCACTTTCCACCGAATACTCCTCTTAAGTCCGGCTACAAACTTGTTTTTCTTCATCATATCAGGGGGTACCTGGTCTTCCCCTAAAGCCCTGCATAGAGTCTCCCATAGCAAAGAAAATTTCTTCATATAATCATCTAATGATTCAAACTCACCTTGTGTCAGAGCTTGCACCTCATGCCAAACCTTGTCGGGGTCTTCTACCTTCTTGAACCTGTTGTTAAGTGCTGTCTTTAATCCATTCTCCGTCATATCAAGATGTGGAACAGCAACCCTCAATGACTCCTCATAAGTCTTGTACCAGGTCCTTGCATCCCCTTTCAAACAGATGCTCAGTAGCCGCAACACGTGTACCGACTCATTAATATGGTTGCTTATGCATGCAACCTCCATTCTTTCCAAGAAGTCTGCCACATCCTCATTAGGGCTACCATAAAACTCTGGATAAGACATCATTTTCACCCCCAAACCTCACCTCAGATCCAAGAAAACTCCTTCCCTAAAACTCTTAACACCTAGGGCACACACCCTGATAAACTGAAGCAAATAGCAGAGCAACTCCTCAGTGGAACACACGCCAAAGCACAACGCCAGAGTTATCCTCAGTGAGGGCACCAGAAAGATGTGAGGCAGCTCAAGAACACAAGAAGGCCACTATAGCTCGCCGACTCACCACCTTCAGAACACTCACAAAGCACAAGGGCACCACCAACTTCTTTAGCTGGAAAGAAAAATCTCTCTCTCTCTCTCTACACCACCCAGAGATACCCAAAGAAAGGCAGTTTCAACAGCTCACATATTTCATTATAAAAACCTTTAATCTGTCAGCAAGGCTAAGCCACTCACATATCACACAAACCCTGTTTGTCCATTTACAAGGGGTGATCCATCACCATAGATTTATTAATTGACAAACTTCAACCCACTCTCCCTCGCACTCTCCTTTATCACACACTCACAGCTAACAACTCACACACACACTGCCCAAAGCTTGCTCTCGGTCTCACACCAGAAGTCTCGAAACAAGGCAGCTACCCCCAGTAGAAAAGCCAGCAGTTTCTTTGGTTACCAGCATGAACCCTGGCCTCTGCTTTCCACGCATGCAAAGCAGCTCGACCAGCAGCCTTCCTTCTATGAGGTGGCCAACACCTTTAACCTGCAGCTCACCCACACGAGCTTGTCCACCAGAGCTACGCCCTTTGCCTACTTCTTTTGCTAACCTGTCAGTGCCCGGGAAGTCCCCTAGCCAGGCTCTTCAGCACAATCACTCGCGAAGCTCTGCTCTTACCCAAGGCGGCTACATCGTGGTCTCTCTCTCTCTTTTCCGTCGGCTCACTGTTAACTCCAAGGGCGGCTCCCCTTAACGCACACCAGCAGCTGCCACGTTTGCTCTTCCCTTCCTAAGTTTCCTCGATGAGCTGGGCGCCTTCTCTAGCGCTAACACCAGCCCATAATCCTTGACGCCAGCTTTAGTCTTTCTGGAAGGTGGTCTCCGCCTTATCACCAGCCAACGACCCCATACACCTCGACGTCCAGCACTTGCGCCATCGCTCGATCACCCCAGGGGCTGCCCCAGCAAGGCGGCCCACTCTCTCTCTTCAGCGACCCGGTCTCTCAAACTTGGCGGTCCTTTTCCCTTCGTAATAGCTGCTGCAGCACCTCTGCAAGCAGTCTCTCCAGGCACCAATCCACGCTCTTCTCTTCCAGCGCCTGCTTTCTTACCCGGTTTTACCAAGCTTTATCCGCCCAGCATCCTTCAGCAGAGAGGCCCCTTCTCTTTGGCGATCCTCTGCAGCCCGTTGTTGCGCCTGAGAATCACCCCAACAACCTCTCTCTACCCAGAATCACTCGCCAGGCTCCTTTTTTTGCAAGGCGGCTACCATCTCTCTCTGCAGCTCCTTTGGCGGACCGACGACCCCACTGTCTCCTTTCTCTGCAGCAAGTGGTCCCTTCTTTTCTTCACGCCTCTATCTGAACACTTGCCTCCTTCTACTACCAGGCGGCCACTCCAGTGTTGTCTTCGCCTCACACACTCTGCACACGGCGTCTCTTCTCTCTACTTCGAAGCTGCTGCAAGCTGCTTACGGCGATTCTCTCCCTTCACTACTCCTTCGAAGCGGCCATCCTCACGTTCTCTCCTCCCTTCTAGACGTTGAGGTGGCGGCCCATAAACACTTCCAAGTGGCCATTTTTTTAATTGGCCACGTATATTACATTTTTAATTAATTTTTTTTGTGTATTAAAATGATGGTTAGCCATGCTACTCCTCTTTTCTTTTCCTTGCACTTCTGGTTATCACACCTAGCCCATAACCTTCCAAAATTATGCGAGAGTTGCCCACAGCCTCATGATCAGCATCATCATACCAAGACGGCCATTCCAAACCTGAAAGATTCTCAAACTCAAGCATAAAAGCAATTATATTTTGCTGGCGTCGCGTGAGGGATTTCAACATTTACAGTCTGAATTGAGCTCTCTCTACATAAACCAGCATATCTACATTATCTTCACCAGAAGCTCATCAAAACCCATCATTAATATCCTCATGCTCTTCCACCTCTTATTTACACACATCCCAGACACCTTCTTGACGACTAAAAAACTCATATAAATAAAAACTCCAAGTCTCTAGCAGCTGTCCCGAAGAAAAATGCATTCACTAACTCACTCCAAAGCCATTCCGTCTGTACACTTGCCAGGGCATTCAGGGCAAAGTTTTATTGCACACCATGCATCCCATATGTACACGGACTCAAAACATGTTTACAGAAAAATGCCTGACACCGTCATACTTACCAAAATTTGGTTCAGTTCGAATGACGGTAGTCGATGTCGCGGGATGCTGGCTGGTGGCACCTAAGGCTGGGGAAACTGAAGAGAGGTGTTGATACCTCAAATGTATGACCTCCTTTTCCCGTTTGTGCTCGAGTAACATACGTTCTCGATCGAGCTCTCGTTGTTGGTGAGTTTAGCCTGACGTTGGTCTTCTTTGATCTAACATTGGGCTTCCTCATAGTCCCGTCTATCTGCTTTTTCTTGTTGATTTCTTGCTTTAGGTTCAGCTTCAGCTTTTTCTTCTCTCTGTCGAACCTCGTCTTCTCTTCTTTGTTGTTGCACCTAAAAGAAGAGGGAGATGTAGTCGGGGTTTGCTGGAGGCGGAGGTTGTGCTACTGTTGCCTCCAAGAGTTGGAGACGCTCCATAAGAATCTGGTTCTAAGCTCGGAGTAAAGCTATGGTATCTGGATTAGGTGGAAGAGCAAGGTCTCCTTCAGGGGAGACGTCTTCCTGTGCTAATGTGTACTCTCCTCTGTAGACACGATGCTAATTCAGTGGTCATGCAGGAACGGGATTTGACCATCCAAGGATGCCCTCACGCTAGGATGCGGTGTGTGTGGACAAGCTGAATCTGATACCAATGTAACATGCAGCGGAAGTATTCGTAATTTAGGATCCTGTCACACGTCTCACACCGCCTTCTGTATCCTGATTTTCGTGAGTTTAGCAATCCACTTTTATGACTTCAAACTTTAAGAGATTTAGAGAGAGAGAGAGAGAGAGAGAGAGAGAGAGAGAGAGAGAGAGAAAGATAGATATATTAAGCATCTACTAAAGACCCGATGGGCCTATGAGACCAAAGTGATACAATAATGTCCATGGCATATCTCATCATGGAATGGAAAATAAAACAAAATGAAAACATAAATATAGCTATCTCACTGGGGTGATACAAAACTGGAATGGAGAGAGAGAGACAGAGAAACACTGTACACCATGTGGGTCCCGAATTACCCACTGAAGGGCCCCCTATCCCATTACCGGAATAGTATATATATATATACCTAGATGAATCCAGGAACATGCCCAAATTCACCTTTTAGGAACATGCATGTTATATACTCATGGTAGTCAACCCACCACAAGACTATATAACTATCAACTCCATTATGCATATTATGGACTAGATACTACGACACCCCTACTAACGTCATCAGTGCCCAATAGTGGGTGTAGAACTTTGTATCAAGATATGCTCACACACACACACACACACACACACACACACACACACACATAAGAGCATATATTCACACAAAGCCCTTCGTACACTGAATTTTTGTCAAACCTCCGGAGATGCATGGCAGACTCAGCCATCATGAAGCCTAGCACTAAGGGAAGTAGCAAATAGAAAGAATTAGTACAGCAAATAAGTAGTTGATAGGGCAAATGCACCACTAAAGATAGAAAGAATAAGCACAATATCAACTGACCGCAACTCGGACGAAAACTTCACAATGTGAAATCTGCATGTCTGCTAATATGGCTAAATTATATACCTAGATGAATCCAGGAGTGCATAGGCTCGAGGTATGGACTGTTTGAGACTGTTCTAAGCTATGTATGAATGCTGAAAATGAATGAATGCATATGTGTTACCTTCACCACCCAAGGGGCTGTAGCAAAGGCTGATGCTATGCAATGCTGAAAACTCATTCAAGACTAAAAACGCAAGGCTGAGGGAACCTTGATGTTGGTCGGCTGTTGGATCTGCTGCATTTTGATGATATGCTCCTAGAAATGACCAAGCGTTAGTGCTCCAACAGGCTGATGGCTGAAAATGCTTGGTGCAGGATAAGTTCTGTTTGCTGAATAGTCAATCATTGATGCTCCTTAGGAGGTGAAGGCTCCAATGCTTGATGCTTGATTGCTGAACTATGATATGATGGAAGGAATGGTGCAAAGCAAGCGTATTTATACTAACTAAGGGCTGGTCGGTTGGTTCCTTAGAGCTACACGACTAGTTTATGATAAATAAAGATATTAAATGATGTAAAATATGGAAAAAATGCAAGATAAATGCTAATAAATATCCTAAAAATACCAGATGCTATTTCAAGGCTTCTGCAATGGTCTATATGCAATGGATGAATGATATGCACTATGCAAAGTGCTTTCTAATGAAAACCCTAAGGTTTCTACTGACTCTACATGCATGAATGATTCTCTCCAAGTGGGTTAAGGGACTTGACTGACTGACTGACTCACTATGGCTGAGGAATGACCTACGTAGCTCGTGCCCGATATATCCTGGATTGAGGATTACAATGGGGTCATGGCGTACAACAAATATCATCCTAAGGGGCACTAATACTGTACAATGTTGCATTGATGATGATGATGAGCCATCTTGTCACCATGCACTACAGTGCAAAGTGAATGTGACAACGATCCCCTACCCAGTCTCCCCCCCTCTCATCCTGAGGACCATCATATTGATTTGGTCCTCCCCGGATCAAAACCTCCTAGCAGGTTTCCCTATCGTCTTTCCAAGATTTTAGAGGGCACACTAGAAAGGCAATTATTTGAGCTCCTCCAATCGGATTTGTTCAGCCATCTTTCTCACCATTTGCTACACCCCTCCTATTTGTCCAAAAGAAGGACAAGTCTGCACGCCTTTGTGTAGACTACAGGGCATCAAGCAAATTCATTAAGAATAAGTTTCCTATGACAAGGATTGAGTACATTTTGGAGCTTTTAGAAGGTGCAAAATTTTTCACTAAGATCAACCTCAAGAGTGGTTACCATCAGATCCGCATTTTTGAAGCTAACATTCCCAAAACAGCTTTCCGGACAGAGCGTGGTCAGGCACTTTCCTTAGTTCAGAAGAAAGGTTGGAGTCGCTGCTTTACTTGTGGAAAGAGAGGCCATCTGTCCAAAGATTGTTTATCCAAGAAGAAGGACAAGACCAAGGGCAAGGCTTCATATAAGAGAAAAGGCAAAGACACGACACAAGATAGTGATACAGATTCTAGTACCACTTCTAGGGCTCCCAGGGTGCTTCCAGCTTAGGAGACCCCCCAGATGGAGTACTTCTCTAGTACACATGCAGTTACATGGTTATCTTTGGTGTACAACAAAGATTATGAACCAGATCTGTTCCAAGTTCATTGTTCGAGGCTTTTGGGACGTGATGTGTTCTGTCCACTATTGGCGATTATGGGCGCGGTGTGTCCAATAGCTCATCATCTATTCTTGGAGTTCACTGCACGCTTGTGTAGGAATTCGTTGCTCGCCAACAAGCAAAGCTCATTGTTGTTCGTGGTGGCATCTTGTTTCGAGGAATCAGGTTGGTGGATGCTCTCTCCGAGGTGATTCCAGTATTCGCGGTGCTAGAGGGTCCATGGTTGCATCTTCATCGACTTATCTTCTTCCGACTCTTGCACACTATGAGCTGCAGAGAGGGGGTGTTAGAATTTGTGCATCTTTGTGTTTTGGGGCTTTACAATTTATCTAGTATGTTACTGGATTCTACTCTTATTTATTTTGTCCAAGGCTAGTCGGCCAGCCCTAGAGGCAGTCAGCCAGGTCTCTACTCCACTATATAAGGAGTTCCCCTTTATTCACTCATTCATCCACTTTCCTTGCACATAGTTCAACACTCAGTTGCTAGCCATTGCCATTGTAAAGCTTTACTGTTGTTATAAAAGGTGATCTTTTCCAACTCCCTCAATCTCCTTTGCACTCTCTCATATGTTTACTATTTATGCTTCCGCCTGTGTTGTCTCCTTCACCTCAAAGGTTCAAGAGATCTTGGATTGGAACATTCCTCAGACCGCCCAAGAGATCCATTCATTCGTAGATCTTTGTCAAGCCTACAGTACTCGTGTTCACCAGTTTTTCAACCTTGCAGCACCTCACTGACTTCCTCAAGGGAGTGAAAACTCATAGACAGAAAGTCACAGTTATTACAGGCAAGGTGCTTAATGCATTCCGTGCACTCTAGAAAGCAGCCTTAGAAGCACCTATTTTGAAGTTAGCATCTTGGGATGAACCTTTTGAGGTCATTACCCGATGCCAGCAATGTAGCCATAGGTGCATTTCTTCAGCAGGACAATAAACGCGTGGCCTACTATAGTAGAAAGTTGGATGTCACCAAAAAGAATTATTCGGTTTATGACAAAGAGATTTTGGGTGTGATCACATCACTCAAACATTGGAAGCCTTTCCTTTATGGACAAGTTTTTACAGTCAAAACAGACCACCAAGCACTTAAGTGGCTTTAGACCATGCCAAGTGCCTAGTGGAGTGATTGGCAAGCCAGATGGAGCCAGATCTTCTAACAATTTGGAGGAATGATCAAGTATATCCCTAGTAAGCATAACCCTTTGCAGATGCTCTTAGTCGAAAGACCAACATCCAGACTATGCAAGAGCCTACCATTCTCGAAATCACTGGAAAAGACTTGGATAGCATGAAAGATCAATATGTTGATTCCACAGAGTTTGGTACTCAGTATACTTTGGCCCTCAATTCTGAGCCTGGCCATTACTCAGTGCAGAATGGTTGGTTGTTCTACAAGTTTCGGGAAAAGCGAGCAGCTCTTCTTCATGATACCCATGACTCCTTAGTTGGAGGCCATAGAGATATCAATAGTACCCAGGAATGGTCAATTTATTGGCCAAAAATGAGGTGTGACGTTTATTCACATGTTCAAGCCTGTAAGATTTGTCAGTTAAGGTTCCACATACGAAAAAGGTTGGGTTACTTCAATCTTTGCCTATCCCTAACAGACCTTTCACCGACATTTCTATGGACTTTGTAGGGCCTCTCCTAGCATCCAACCACCGGATCTCATAACACTGTGTTTTACCATTGTGGATCGCTTTAGTAAGGTTTGCATGCTCATCCTATGCAAGCATTACGGCCACAGCTGAGGACGTAGCCCATCTTTTTCTCAAGCATTGGTATCCCATTTGTGGTTTGCCTAGCACCATTACATCAGACAAGGATTCCAAGTTCACCTCGCATTTTTAGAGGACATTATTCAAGAACTTTGGGACCAAGTTACAGTTGTCTCGTCCATTCCATCCATAGACAGAAATATATAACCAATTGGCCTTTGATGTTCTCAAGTTATACTATCATGACCAGCAGTCCAAATAGAAACATTATCTTCCATTGATCCAAGCCATCTTGAACGACACTCATTCATCTAGTGTTGGATAGACTCCGTATAAGGCAGACTGCGGGTGCCGTTTCTCTTCTCTTTTGACAAGAATGGTGTCTCCCTCTCTTGAGGCTAACAAAACGATGGAAGCATTTTCTGAAATCATTGAGTCAGATAAAGACTACTTGACCAAAGCCTAGGAAGCTTATAGCAGACAAGCAAATAAGTCTAGACGAGATGTCCACTTCAAGGAAGGGGATTGGGTCTATTTGTGCATCATGAAACAGAGATTGAAACAAGTAGGCAAACGTTGTCCCAAGTTTTCTTTCTGCAATTTTGGACCTTTTCCTATAGCTAAAAAGTTAAGTGATGTCTCCATGAAATTAAAGTTGCCTAACAATTGGACAATGCATGATGTTTTCCATGTTTCTTGGCTAAAACCATATGTTGGACCAGAAGTGTTCGATGTTTCAGATGAACAACAGCCAGACGAATCAGAAGTCATTAAGCCTGAGTAAATCTTTCTTCGTCGTTGGAAGCATGGTTCCGGTCGAAGACTCTGTTAAATCTATACGAAGTTCCGAGATCAAGGTACCCACGAAGCATTTGGCTATACGAAGAATTCTTTCAAGAGTACCCCCAATTATTAGAGGACTACTTGGAAACCATGAACCTGCTACCAAGTTAAGCAAGAGGAAATGTCACATGCACTCTGCACTATAGTGCATGGTGACAAGATGGCTCATCATCGATGCTCCATTGTACAACAGTAGAACCGTTTAGGATTTGATATTATTGTACGTCGTGACCCCATTGTAATCCTCACTCCAGGATATGTCAGGCACGAGCTACGTAGGGCATTCCTCAGTCTTAGAGAGTTAGTCAGTCAGTCAAGTCCCTTAACCCACTTGAAGAGAATCATTCATGCATATAGAGTCAGTAGTAGAAGCCTTAGGGTTTGCATCATATCATGGTTGCATATTGCATATCATTCATCCCATATGTGATAGAATGTGCAGCGGAAGAAGGGAAAGTGGAAACACAGGAGAGAGAGAGAGAGAGAGAGGGAGATGGAGAGGAAACACAGGTGAGAACCTGCTCTCAATATCATCACCAAAAGGAATACATGTCCCGAGCAAAAGGGGAGAACCTTGTATGTGAGGGACTGCAGCTAGACAAGCTAGGCAAGCAATGAAATATGAGGGAGGTATGCTGGCTATATATACTACTACATGTAGGCAGCTGATTGGCGATAAATATCTCCACGACTGGGAAAAATACCCAGGACCATAAATGGGAAATAAATATGGGTAAAATATAAGTGAGGGGTGACCAGCCCCTCAGACTAACATGGTCAGTCCTAGAGGCTAAAATAGGACACCAAATAGCAAGCCAGCAAGTAGGGGATGATGTCTAACACCCCCTCTCAGCACCGGATGCTGAGTAAACTCCAAGAAGCCAGAGACGGAGTCCTCGATCAAAGATGAAAGACTGCAGAAACAGGTACCAAGAAAGCTCCACAAGCAATCTCCTCAGCAACTCAGCTACAAAAGCAACATAACAAGCTGCCAGGTACACCGCTCCTCTGGAAGAAAACAACCATATAGACTGGGACATGCTACTCCAAATAATGGTTCCAAACCCAAGTGTAAGAACACTCCCCGAAGTCGATTGTCGTGTATCCAGCCTGGAGAAGGTATGAAAAACCTCAGAACCAACCAAGATCAGATCATGTATATAATCAATTCTGGGAGAAGCAAACTGCTCCTCACTGGAACTCTCAAAAATAGAGTCAATCTGCTCCAACTCTGTACCAACCAAGATCAGATCATGTATATAATCAATTCTGGGAGAAGCAAACTGCTCCTCACTGGAACCCTTAAAAATAGAGTCAATCTGCTCCAACACTCCCCGAAGTCGATTGTCGTGTATGCAGCCTGGAGAAGGTATGAAAAACCTCAGAACCAACCAAGATCAGATCATGTATATAATCAATTCTGGGAGAAGCAAACTGCTTCTCAAAAAACTGGAACCCTAAAAAATAGAGTCAATCTGCTCCAACTCTGTGCGGCCAAGAGTAGCCAAATGCTGTATAAAAGCATCCTTTGAAAAGGTCGGCATTACAAGATGTAAAGACTCTGTAGAAAAGATGGGGTCCATCTGCTCAAACTCCATAACATGAGTTGCCCAATGCTGTACATAAGTACACACCACTGAGGTGGGCATCGCAAGATGAAAGGACTCCACACCCCCCTCTGAAAAAAGAAATCGTCGGACTGGTATAAGCCCAACTTGATTCTAATCCAAATCCCAAAAACTCTAGAAGTACCACTGTGCCCCAGGAACGGTTGGCAACGAGAGATCCAAAGCATCCCACTGGGTCCAAAAACCATCCTCCAAAACAACAAGCCTGTTGAACTGGCAGGGAAGAGGCATCAGAAACATCATAAAGAGATGCAGGGATAGACTCCTCACAATGAGGAAGGGAAGCAGGAATATAAACTGCAGTGGTAAAACAAAGTCCTCAAAAGCATCACAGATAGCAGAAGACTGTTCCAGAAGTAGAACCAGATCCCAAGAATCAACAACAAAGAAAGGATCCATGTGAAAGGATCACACCGCAAGGGCAAAACACCCTCCTTGTTCTGCGAATACTGCAAAGAACACAAGCTCCGACGAAATAAACTCTGCTCAAGATCTCTGAAAAGATCACTGCTCTCCTCCAAAAAACTGTAAACTACTGTCACCGAAGAAAGTCTCCATAGAAACAAAAACAGCTCCCAAAACTGATCCTCAAGTGAAGTAGCTGGAGAAAGGCCCCCTCTGAGTGTAGAAAACTCCAGTAGCTGGAGAAAGTCCCCCTCTGAGTGTGGGAAGTAAAACAAGGCCAAAACACTGCTATCCAGCAAAAAAAATAGCACTCCACCGCCAACAGAAGGCAAGGAACATGTAGAAACTGGAAAACCGTGTAGGCTAGGAACAAAACACAGGTATAGATGCTCCAAAATCAGCAAAACGCTGACTGAAATTTGAAATTCAGAATCCTCAAGTACCAAACTACCTCCAAAGCCACAATCCAAACAAGAAACCCCCTCTGCAAGTGATCTGTGTCCACTGGAGAAGAAAATGCAGCCAAACAAGGGCTACAAACCTGAAAATTCAGGTCAACCAATGTCCACACCTCCTATGAGGAAAAACGCTGAAGAGAAGGTACCTTCGGGTCCAACAGATGAAGCCCAAGTGAAGGTAGAGCTACCAGCAAGATCGGTTCATAAAAATGCAGCAACCATGGCTGCAAATCTGAAAACACACAGGTATAAGGGGCTGTAGAATAGGCTGAATATGGAAATGCTGAAGCCTCAGATCAAGAACTGCTGCAGAGAACAATCAGGGGATGGGAGGGATGGCACAAGATAACCAGAAAGGATAGGCAAAAGGGAGCCCAGAGAGCTCCAAGATCAGGGCTGGGAAAGCAAGCCCAAACAAGCCAAAAAACACAGCCTGTTTGGGACAGCTATGTTGCTGTCTAGTCTTGAAAAAAAAATGCCTGAGAATCCCTGGAAGGTGCCACCAAGAAGGACAGGTATGCTGTCCAGAAAAAACACCCTTGTCAGGCTGCCAAGAAGCTGCAAACTGATGCCCTGAAGAGAGGAAACTGCAGCCCACTGAATGGGTATCCATCAGCCCTTGAAGAAACACAAGCTTCAACGCATCAACACAAAAAACACAGATCTGTCCATGGGCAGAAAACGTAGATATGAAGAGGTAGGGGAGGGAGCATCCAACGCTGAAAATCACCGGTGCTCTGATACCATGATAGAATGTGCAACGAAAGAAGGGAAAGTGGAAACACAGGAGAGAGAGGGATAGAGGGAGATGGAGAGGAAACACAGGTGAGAACTTGCTCTCAATATCACCAAAAGGAATACATGTCCCGAGCAAGAGGGGAAAACCTCGTATGTGAGAGACTGGAGCTAGACAAGCTAGGCAAGCAATGAAATATGAGGGAGGTATGCCGGCTACATATACTACTACATGTAGGCAGCCGACTGGTGATAAATATCTCCACGACCGGGAAAAATACCTAGGACTATAAATGGGAAATAAATATGGGTAAAATATAAGTGAGGGGTGACCAGCCCCTCAGACTAACATGGTCAGCCCTAGAGGCTAAAAGAGGACACCAAATAGGAAGCCAGCAAGTAGGGGATGATGTCTAACAATATGCACATAGACCACATAGACCATTGTAGAAGCCTTCGAATATTATCCATTATTTGTATCATATTTTATAGCATTTTTTCCACGTTATCACAACATTATTATCATATTTTTCATCATATGCAAGTCGTGTAGCATATTATGCTATAGCCGGCCAGTTTCACAGCCAGCCGACCAGCACATTGAGCATATAAATAGCATTGCTTATGATCATTCCATCATCATCATCATTCAAGCTAAGCGATTCAGTCCCTCAGCCCTGAGAACATCATCGCTTGGAGCACATAGGCACCCATCAACAAAACACATCATCTCCAGTATTCAACCTTGCGTTTTCAGCATACAACAGAATTTAGCACTCATACACATCATCGTTTTGCTACAGCCACTTCGGTGAAGGTAAAACGCAGCATATATATTCATTCATAGTGCATAAACTCAGCCTAGAACAATCCCAAAGCAGCCCTTTTCTTAGCCTCAGTTTGCAGCCTTCCTACATTCCATTGGAAGAGTGCATTGGCATTGAGATCGGTCATCATTGGTGCTTCTACAGCAACCAGGTGTAGTTCAGCCCGACTCTTGGTCTTTCAAAGGTCTTGCGTTTGGCTTATCTACAGTCCAAAGATAGTCATACATTCATTCTCTTCAAAGATAATAAAGCAAATACTCCTAGCAATAGGAGGGGGCCCTTCAGTGGGTAATTTGGGACCCAATAAGGTGTTCAGATCTATTTTTCTCTCTCTCTCTCTCTCTCTCTCTCATCTCTTAAAGTTTGAAGTGATAAAGTGGATTGCTAAAGACTCGCGAAACTTAGGATAAAGAAGGCGGTGTGAGACTTTGTGTGACAAGATCCTTCATTATGCATAATTCCGCCGCATGTTACAATTCACATGAGCATTATTTTCTTGTACAAGCCCCTTCCCAATGAGCATTATTGGCATACCTAATGTCAAGTCCCACATGGATAATCACCATACATATATATCATACATTGTAATAAAGAAGCCTTTATAACAAGAAAATTTTGGTTTTACATCTCCCCCCTACCCTCGCCCCGAACCAAAATGGAACTACCTCTGTCAAACTTTGGCTCCAAGATTTGGGCGCACTGACTAGCATCAAGATCCCTCATATAAGACATTGCTTTTTTGAAGTATCCCCTATGTCCTTTGAAGTACACTATATTAACAGCAGCAGTTTCAATGCTGGAGATCAGAAAGGCACTGTATTAAAGAACTGACCAGCTATCTCCACCATAATGGTTCCCAATAACTTCATTCTTCCAGCCTCAGTCTCTACTCAGACAGCACAGCGAGAACCTTGCAGTCCCCCTTCCACTAGTTCACCTTCCATTTTCAAATGTTCATGTCTCCAATATGGAGCTTAGCAAACAGATCAAAACATGTCTCCACAAGAGCATGCACCATCCTTAAAATGATGCATGCAGCATTCATCTCTAAGAATAATCTCCCGTCTTTCCATCCTTGAAATGATCTTACTTGCATCATGGCAGTCATTGCACATCCTCAGATTTTTAGTGAGGCGTAGTGTTTCTCCTTGTGGCGTGTTCACAAGTCCAAAAGCTATAGCAAGTTTCTCTGCATGTTCACACAAAGCTACTTCCTTCTCCTCATCGGAAACAGGTTGTAAAACAAGAGCCAAATGGGGCCGATGCCCTTCCTCCTTTAGTCTTGAACTCAAGAGTGTTAGCCTTTCCAACACTTCCTTGCTTTGATTGTTACCCGCTACAAACTCATGCACCTTCTTGTTCACCTCAATCAAAGCACTTCCAGGTTTTTTCTTTGTTCCTGCATGTTTTCTAAGCTCCTCTATTCTGTAAGCGCTATCCCACCTTCCAGTGCCAGCATGGATGTCAGCCATCAGCACAAACCAAGCAGCAGCTTTTGAATTTATCGCAACAAGTTGATGAAAGCATCTGAGTCCTAATTCTGCTTCCCCATAAGTCTTGCAGGCACTCAGTAGAGCTCCCCATGTTACTTCAGAATACGGACACAGCATTTCAATAAACATCTCAGCCTCATACAAGTGCCCTGATCTTGCAAGAAGATCAACCATGCTAGTAAAGTGTTCCACCGTTGGTGAAATGCCATAATCTTCTCTCATACTCTTAAGATACTCCTGACCCTCAAGCACCAGACTGGCATGGCTGCATGCAGTCAGAAGACGTGTAAATGTAATAGCATCTGGTTTCACACCATGCTTTTGCATATCATCAAAACATTGCAAGGCCATCTTGCCCTCGTGGTTAACACCATATCCAATGATCATGGAGCTCCACGCTACAACATCTTGAACTGCTAGCGTGTCAAAAGTTTCTCGTGCCTCTGAAAGCGAGCCACATTTTGAATACATGCTGATTAGACTGTTGCCAATTGAAGAATCCCCTTCAAGTCCCCTTTGTAAGATATCTTTATGTAACTCTCGACCTGTGTCTATGGCTCCTACACTAGCACAAGCTTTCAAGATGCAAGAATATGTGACAGCGTCCGGAAAGACACCCTCTTCTTGCATTTTTTCAAACCATTTTAACGCTTCCTCACCAGGTCCATGTTCAGCATATCCTGACAATAATGCATTCCAGGAAACAATGTTTTGAATTGGTGACACATCAATAAGCTCCCCTGCCTCTGAAAGCAAGCCACATTTGGCATACATGCACACCAAACTGCTGCAAACAAGCTCATCCCTTTCATAACCATTTTGTGCGATCTGTGCATGTATTTCTCGGCCCTTGTCTATAGCCCCTATGCTACCACAAGATTTGAACACTGCTGAAAGTGTTACACCATTTGGAGAGACACCGTCTAACTGCATCTGCTTGAATAACTCAAGCGCTTCCTGACCTGGTCCATTGTCAGCATATCCTGTGATAAGCGTAGTCCATGACACAACATTTCGAACTGGCATCTCATCAAATATTTCCCGTGCCTCTGAAAGTGAACCACACTTTACATACATGCCAATTAAACTGTTGCCAACACGAAGGTCTCTTTTAAATCCCTTATGTGCAATCTCCCTACCCAATTCTCGTCCCCTGTCTATGGCTCCTATGTTGCCACAAGCTTTCAAGATGCAAGTGTACGTGACAGCATCTGGAGAGACACCCTCCAGCTGCATTTGTTCAAAATGTTTTAAGGCTTCCTGATCAGCTCCATGTTCAGCATAGCCTGCAATCAGTGCAGTCCATGACACCGCATTTCGAATCAACATCTTGCCAAAGACTTCTTCTGCCTCTGAAAACAAACCAAATTTGGTGTACATGCCAACCAAACTGTTGCCGACAGAAAGATCTCTTTCCAATCCCTTTTGCACAATCTCGCTGTGTATTTCTTGGCCCCTACCTAAGGTCCCTACGCCACCACAAGCTCTCAAGGTGCAAGCAAATGTGACAGCATTTGGAGAGATGCCTTCCAATGGCAATTCCTCAAATAAATTGAGCACTTCTTGAAGAGGGCCATGCTCAGCATATCCTGTGATCAATGCATTCCATGAGACAACATCTCGGGCTGGTAGTGTGTCAAAGACTTCCTGTGCCTCTGAAAGTGAACCACATTTAGCATACATGCCAATCACACTATTCCCAACAGCAAGATCTGTTTCGAATCCATCCTGTGCAATCTCTATGTGCAATTGTTGAACTTTTTCTATGTTTCCCATGGTGCCACATGCTTTCAAGCTACAAGAATATGTAACAGCATTTGGCGTGATATCCTCCAACTGCATCTGCTGTATACACTTAAACACTTCCTGACTAGGTCCATGTTCAGCATATCCCACGATCAATGCATTCCATGATACAATACCTCGAACTGGCATCTCCTCAAACACATCTCGAGCTTCTGGGAGTGAACCACATTTGCCATATAAATCAATCAAAGAGCTGCCAACAAAAGGATCTCTTTCAAGTCCTCTTCGTGTGATTTCAACATGAAGTTCTGCACCTCTTCTCACATCTTTCAGCTTCGCACAAGCTTGCAGGAGGGCCACAAGCGTATAGCTACTGGGATGCACATTATCCTCCATCATTTCCTGATAAAGATCAAGAGCATGTCCTAGTTTTCCACATTGTATATATCCTATCACTAAAGAAGTCCATGCATGCTCATTGCGGTGAACCAACCTGTTAAAAACCTGCTGAGCATCAAACACGCTTCCGCATTCCACAAACATAGGTACAATGTAGTTTCCAACGATTGCATGAGCTTCCAAGCCATTACAGCAGACGTGCACATGTGCACTCTTGGCAAACACTAAATTTTTCTTTTTCCTAGACTTCTGCAAAATGCAAACAGAGCTTTCAATCAAAGGCAGCTCATCCATTCGGTTTAGAAGACTAAGTGCTTCTTCTAAGCTTAGCGTATCCCAAAAACTACCGTCTTGGAGTTGCTCTTTGGATGCGTCGACATGAACTCCACATTTAAACTCTGGCTTGAACCATGGTAGCTTTCCCTTCAAAGCAGGGCTTTCCAAGATTGGACGGACTTCTTCTTGCTCAGGATGTCCATCAGATGCTTTGCTTTCGACTGCTTCTTCCGTTTCCCCTTTGCCATCCTCCATAGTCTCTACTATAATCGGCCCTTCCATCCACAATGAATCCTGAAGACTAAAATCTGGCGCCTCTCCATTAACCTGTCCAATGTGTCACCGCATAAATGCTCATTGAACTAAGCCTACACGATTTCCGGCCACCAAATGTGTCACCAGATACATTCTCATTGCTCAAGGTATTTAACTCTACATAATTCCGTAATGCCAAACACTTATTGGATTAAAGTGACTTACTCTGATCATTCTATTGTCCCCCCACAGATGAGAGGGATTGTAGTCCTGCCATGAGGGCTCCGTTTCTGGCATCAAAGAAAACTCATGACTACATACAGAATTACTAATCCAAGTTTGAAAACTCAAACAACAGATAAAATACACGATTAATCCGGTCTAGAGAGGTACCTTGGAGAGGGCGGCCCTGTGAAAACTGAAGTTCTCTAGGGTTTGAAGCAGTGAAATCCGTCTCTGAAATGGAGGTCTGAGCAGGTGAGAATATGGCGAGGGAGCATGATGATGATGATGTTGGAGAGATTTCCGAGCTTATCAGAGGAGACGAAACCCCTCCTTTTCCCCCTTCTCGCCTGCTTTCAGACAGGCTTGTAACGAACAGTGTTGTTGGAGCTTGCTGCAGTAGGCCTATGGACTGCATCTTGCACAATTACAAATGAATGGACTCTCTTACTCTTAGATGTTATTGAAGTGGGCAATTTTTAAGCATAAATGGGCTTTTGATCTATATACTATAGCTTCCATATTACTTCAATCATTATTAGGGTGTGAAATAGATGTTATTGAATTGGCCAATTTTGAAGCAAAAATGGGTTTTTGATCTATATACTATAGCTTCCATATTACTTCAATCATTATTAGGGTGGTTTCACACCCATCCTATCGGTACAAGCCTTGGAGGACACAACGGAGAATGATTCTATGATAGGTATTTCTCACATGGTCGACATACAAATGCATTGTTCGCTACCATGTGTACCATTTCATACGCAATTTCTCTTAAAAGTTGTGTGCCACAATCATCTAGCATGGGGTCACCAAGATCACCATGCAAACAAGATGCATATGTGGGTAGGCAAATGTGGGCCACAGGAGATTTAAACATCCTACCTCGTCCATATGCACTAACGGCATTGGCCAACAAATGGCTTGCATAATTGCAATTGCTTTAAAGAAAAAAGTGTGTGTGTGTGTGTGTGCGTGTGTGTGTGATCCCTTTATGAAGATGTGGCATACACTTCTTAGGCTAGCTTGAAAAATGCGATGAATATATAAGGATTCCTCTCACTTTTTCTATGGACTTGTGTGAGCGGGGCCTTAATAGTGACCTTAGCTTTGCAAAACTATGTATTTAAAGTTTCTTAAATAAAATAATACAATCTTTCAAATTTCACCTTTGCTATGATTTCCATGGCTATCATAAAAACCATCACATAAGAACCAACCAAATCCTTCTAGGCTAAAATTAACGAAGCGCCGTTGGTTTCATTTCCTATTTTTTTAAAAAGCTAGAGCTTTTCAAGAACCCCTTTAGCTTTAGCTTTATCCATTAAGCCAAATGATGAACAAGCCAAGATTGATATTGGCACATCTTAGCAAAAAGATGCACATGCTTATTCTCAATTATTTTGACACCTTATATAATGTATTATTTCTCACACTAATGACATGCCAATGGACATCTTATTCTCAATTGTTTTGACACCTTATATAATGTATTATTTCTCACACTAATGGCATGCCAATGCACATACGAGTTCTTAAATTTATGCCATGCTTTTCAACGGGGAGGGTGACCTAGGGAAGAAAGTGACACATGTGAAATGAATCTTTTGCAAAAAAACGTCTTGTGTGGCTTTGGATAGAGATAAATTTCCCAAAAGTCTTCATACTATGCATTCAAGGTTGGTTGAATAGTTTATTTTAGAATCTTGAAGGACTCTTAGATATTGAGAAGTGAAAGAGAGCTCGTAACCTTTCTCCCAGGTTTGGTTGTTTACATGCTTAAGGTCCACACATGTCCCCACACACAAAGGGGGGAAGTTCTCGCTTAAGGTAGGGGTGGTTCACATGCACTAAAAGCATATTTGAAACTTGAACCTTTTGGAAATCATCATGGCTACCATGTTTGCATCAAGTGCTTCCACACGACAAAGTATTGTTAGCACCAATTTTGCATTCTACACCAACTCCAAATAAAGTAATGATGCCTCAAGCAATGTTTGAAGCTGAGCCCCAAGGCTAGAAATAAGTAGCAATGAAGGTGTTGGCAAGGATGGGGAGAATTATGGAATTATTTGCCTCTTGAGGTTTTGGATGAAAGGTGCTTGAGATACCTACAGAGCACTTGAGCATGGGAGACCTTGATTGTACAAGAAATTATGGCCTTACTTAAAATTTTTGCTAACCTAAGGTGAATTATAACTGACAATGTTATTCATGATTGTAAGATTCCTAAAGCTTGATTTACACAGAATTAAAAGAATAACACACTGATCAAGCAAGGCAATGATGATCATTTTCATTAATCCCAGCCAAGATGTCCAAACATATAGTTGCACTAAGCAACCCATCACCACATAATACGTGTTGAGATATCGAGCTCATCTAGTGAGGCGGTGGACACTGATGACCCGCCTGGGGGATAGGCCCCACACTTACACCACTGGCATGGTTGGTGACATCCTGGGTGATATGCGGCCAGTGGGATGAAAGGCTGTGTGACAGCCATTCTAGAGACTGGCATAGTTATAGCGCCAGCTCATTTAGTTGGGTTCACACTATAGAGAACCCTAGTATGTACTTGGTTGAGTACCTTTTCATATGTGTGTACTCTTATCTTTGTATATGGTGTGTTGAGTGTTGTGTGAAGAAGAAGAAGATTTTCAGCCTCTCACCTTGTGTGTTCTCTTTTAGGGTTTTGTGAGTGTGTGTGTGCTTGCAAGATCTCAAGCTCTCTTCTCCCCTGCCTCTTTTCATGGTATCAGAGCCTGGTTCATGCTAAGGGCTGAGCTGCAAGCAAGAGAAGCACAGGAAGTGGTACGAGGGTAAGAGCTTCAACTACTCTTCCCTATTTGTATTGGCGAATACACCCTTGTCGGGAGCTCTACGGGAGGCATTGGCAAACGATTTCTGATTGAGGAGCTTTCTTCGCGGGAGTAAAGCTATAGGGCAACTATACTATCCTGTTGGACGATATTTTTCGGGTCGAAAACGCGTTTCGGGTGCGTTAGGACCTCCATTTTTTGGAAAGCAGACGATTTCGAGCACTGTAGGTAAGTCATCGATTCTCTACAGAACTCTGTTTTAAGAACTGTAGGAAGATAGATTGGTTGTGCAGACATTGTGTGTGCTGCAAGGAGGTCAACAGTTGCCATTGGGTGTATGTATGCACATTGAGGTCACTGGTTGTGACATTTGAGTGTAATACAGTACTGCGGCAGAAAATACAGCAGTTTATGTAGGACAAAACCAGAGTGCTGTTTTTCTGGTAAATTTGTGTGTCTGGCAAGATGTCAAATGATGGCATAAACCAGATTGTTGTTGAGAAGCTTGATAAGAACAACTTCCATGCTTGGAGGTTCAGGTTGACAAATTTCTTGATGGGAAAGGGTTATTGGGACTACATAGAAGGTGAGCATGAAGAGGCACCGAAGATACCGGAGATCAATCCGACTGATGTAGATGTGAAAGACTTCAAGGATTGGAACCAAGGAGCCAGAAAAGTTATGTATTGGCTCTCTATCAGTATACAGGACACCATGATTGGGCACATACAGGATGCCAAGTCCCCCAAGGAGGCGTGGGACACCTTGGTAAAACTCTATGAAACGAATACCAAGGCACGAAAGATACAGTTGAAGAATGAACTTCATACTGTGGAGAAAAAGAGTATGTCTGTGAATGACTATGCATTGAAGATCATGGGTATTGTGGAATCCCTTGCATCTATTGGTGTTTCAGTAGATGATGATGATAAGGTGGAAGTTTGTTTATGTGGTCTCGGGCCACAATACAAGGCGTTCAAGACGTCTATTCAGACTCGAAAAAACATTCCCAATTTCATAGATTTGGTGTCTATGTTGATTATAGAAGAGAAGAGCTTGGGTGAAGACCAACAGTCTTCACAAAACAAAAACAATTCAGAGCAACGGGACTTCTACACAAGTTCAGGAAGAGGACGAGGTAGAGGAGGCCGTGGATGCGGCCAAGGAGGTGGCCAAATAGGTAATCAGAATTATGGCCCGCAGCAGCAACAACAACAGTCCCAGAATTCATAACAACAACAACACGCAGGTGGACGAGGCCAATTCAGAGGCAATGGGAGTCAAAGAGGTCATGGAAATTGGCAAAGGTGGTATAATGATACACGTGGATGCTTTTATTGTGGTAAGCCTGGACATGTGTAGGCAGATTGTTATAAGAACCATGCTGACATGCAAAATGGGAAACTGCAGCAAAACAACTATGCATCCTCGAGCAGAAACAATGAGGATAATGAAAGGTTGTTTGTTATGCAGCATGTCGTTAATGCCATGTCTGAAAATGTTGAAGTAGCACATAAAGATGATGTATGGTACGTTGATTTAAGTGCTTCGAACCACATGACAAGTCATGGGGAGTGGTTCAAGGAGATGAAAAACCTTGAAAGACCAGGTTTTGTGGAAACAAGGGATGACAGTGCTCATCTAATTGCCCATGTTGGAGATGTGTCATTGTCTATGCAGGATGGCAAAGTGAAGTACCTTGCAGATGTACTTCATGTTCCGAACATAACAAAGAATCTAGTTTCAGTTGGCCAGATGATTGAGCAGGGTTTGCAGGTTCGGTTTAATCCTGATGGTTGTTATGTTGAAGACTTTAAAGACAAGTGCACGTTGGTTGCAAAAGGTAACAGAGTGGGCAGAATGTTTACATTGAATGTAAACATGCTTGAAGTGAGTGCTGCGATGTTTGCAAATGGTTCAAGAATTGTTGCAGACACAGACATTTGGCATAAAAGAATTGGACATGTGAATGTGCATATAATGTTTACATTGAATGTAAACATGCTTGAAGTGAGTGCTGCGATGTTTGCAAATGGTTCAGGAATTGTTGCAGACACAGACATTTGGCATAAAAGAATTGGACATGTGAATGTGCACAGAATGAAGTCTATGCAGACTAAAGGAATTGTGACAGGGCTGCCAAAGTTTAAAGTTGAAGGTATGCAGAAAATATGTGAAGCATGCCAATTTGGAAAACAAACAAAGCATGTATTTCCACGTGACAGAAATGTGACCAGAAATGCACTAGATGTTGTGCATTCAGATGTATGGGGTCCTACGAAGACC
Source organism: Cibotium barometz (assembly GCF_041138505.1). Taxonomy (NCBI): domain Eukaryota; kingdom Viridiplantae; phylum Streptophyta; class Polypodiopsida; order Cyatheales; family Cibotiaceae; genus Cibotium; species Cibotium barometz. The sequence goes on along the minus strand of NC_141051.1, from coordinate 43,812,182 downwards.
ATGTCTATGGGAGGCTGTAGGTATTATGTGACATTGATTGATGACGACACAAGGAAAGTGTGGGTATACTTCATGAAGGAGAAGGGTGAGGTGTTCACTCATTTTCAGAATTTCAAAGTTATGGTGGTTGAAAAGCAAACAGGGAAACATGTAAAGTGCCTAAGGTCAAATGGAGGGGGAGAGTACTTCTCCAATGAGTTCTCTGAATTTTTGAAGAAGAATGGTATTCAGGTGCAGATACACTCCGCAGCAGCAAAATGGAGTTGCTGAGCGGAAAAATAGGCACATTGCTGAGATTGCGCGAGCATTGATAGGAGAGAAGAATATGCAATCAGAGTTATTGAGTGGACCAGGAGAGCCCTCATCTAGTGGTTCAGTTTTGATAGACCATGGAGTGGCAGGTTACGTCATAATACCAGTCCTGCAAATGTGATTAGTATATCACATAAAGGTAAAGAGAAAGTGGTTGAGCCCCTTAGTATGCCTGACGTTTCTGCAGGGCATTCTCATGTTGATGGAGAGTCTAGTGGCTCAGAGATGAGCCTTGATGAGGATCTTGGGATACCAGCTATGAGAACACCTCGTGTAAAGAAGGCTATGGAAGCCATGAATGCAAAGCTACAAAGATTTGGGAGAGTGAAGAATCCTGTGCAAAGGTTTACCTATGATGGTTGTGTGGCACATCACTATGCATACATGGCAAAAGTTGTATAGGTTGTAGAGCCCACATGCATTGATGAGGCTGTTGGAAATGTGTGTTGGGAGAAAGCTATGGATGAGGAGATGGATGCACTATATGGAAATGAGACTTGGGATTTAGTGCAATTGCCTGAAGGCAAGAAAGCCATTGGATGTAAGTGGGTGTACAAAGTAAAACATAACAGTGATGGAAGCATAAGCAGGTACAAGGCTAGATTGGTGCCAAAGGATATGCACAGACATATGGCATTGATTATGAGGAAACTTTCAGCCCAGTTGCCAAGATGGCAACATGAGAGTTGTGATAGCAGTGGCTGCATCAAAGCAATGGTTCTTTACATCAGATGGATGTAAAGAATGAATTCTTGCATGGGGATTTGCAGGAAGAGGTGTATATGTTGCAGCCACCTGGTTATGAGGATGTGAGTCACCCCGAGCATGTTTGCAGGTTGAAGAAAGCCTTGTATGGCTTAAAACAAGCACCAAGAGCATGGTCTGACAAGATTTTTGAATATCTTGTCACTATTGGCTTTCATGTAGCCAATGCAGATTTCTCGCTGTATGTGAGACAGTGATAGAGGGGTTGTGCTTGTTGTCATCTATGTAGATGACGTGATCATTATGGGGGGACCATGATGCAGAGATGACGTGATCATTATGGGGGACCATGATGCAGAGATGACGTGATCATTATGGGGGATCACGTCATCTATGTAGATGACGTGATCATTATGGGGGACCATGATGCAGAGATCTTTGATGTAAAGATCTTGCTTAGGCAGAAGTTTGAGATGAAGGATTTGGGGGAGCTCAGATATTTCTTAGGCATTGAGGTGATTAGGTCACCACATGGTATTGGATTGCTACACAAACAGTATGGCTTGGACATGTTGTCCAAGTATGGTATGATAGGCTGTAAGCCTATCTCAGTGCCATTGGATCAGAATGGCAAGTTGAGTGCAGATTCAGGAGAGATTCTGGAGGATCCTACTAAGTATAGGCGCATAGTAGGAAGCTTGATCTACATGACGATCACCAGGCTAGATTTGAGCTATGTTGTTGGGTTGGTGAGTCAGTTTATGCAGGTTCCTCGTCGCAAGCCGCATTTGGATGCATTGAGATGCATACTGAGGTATGTGACTTTGCATTGTGGACTATTTTATGAAACTGGGACAGAGATATGTGTACATGGGTACACAGATGCTGATTGGGCTGGTAGTATCTCAGATAGAAAATCTACTAGCTGCTTCATGTTTTATTTGGGGAGTGCTGATGTGACTTGGAGTAGCAAGAAGCAGCCTACGGTTGCTACAGAGGCCGAGTACAGAGGTGCTGCTATGGTAGCACCTCTGCTACCTCACATGATACCTCACATGCAGCATGTGAGGTATCTTGGTTGAGAAAGCTACTTGCAGATTTGGGTCTATCAGTGGATAGACAAGTTGTCATTTTCTGTGACAACATTAGTAGTATACAGTTAGCCAGGAACCCAGTTTTTCATGCTCGCACGAAGCACATAGAGGTCCACTACCATTTTGTCAGAGAGAAGATTTTGGTAGGAGACGTTGACCTTGTTTATGTCAGCATTGGGTACAAAGAAGCTCCGCAAATTCAGGGCTTTGCTTGGTGTACATGAGATGGAGTTGAGCTTGAGGGGGAGTGTTGAGATATCGAGCTCATCTAGTGAGGCGGTGGACACTGATGACCTGCTTGGGGGATAGGCCCCACACTTACACCACTGGCATGGTTGGTGAGATCATGGGTGATATGCGGCTAGTGGGATGACAGACTGTGACAACCATTCTAGAGACTGGCATAGTTATAGCGCCAGCTCATTTAGTTGGGTTCACACTATAGAGAACCCTAGTATGTATTTGGTTGAGTACCTTTTCATATGTGTGTACTCTTATCTTTGTATATGGTGTGTTGAGTGTTGTGTGAAGAAGAAGAAGATTTTCAGCCTCTCACCTTGTGTGTTCTGTTTTAGGGTTTTGTGAGTGTGTGTGTGCTTGCAAGAGCTCAAGCTCTCTTCTCCACTGCATCTTTTCAATACGTGTGGCCTCTAGTTGTGCCAACCATGTGGCATACAAAGATTCCACATCTCCTAGTTCCCTCCATAACCTTTTTTGCTCCTTCTAAAGTGTTCTTAACCCTTTTACAAGTAGCTACCCAAATCAACCTTATAGCATACAACCATTCAATTTGAATAAAGAATAACCACAAGTAGTTACAACTTAACATTAAAATTTCAACAGAATCATCATTGTCCCACGCATTATGTCCAATTGTTGATTTTTTAGCCTATTCTAAGCTCTTGTCAAATCCTATAACCTGATTTCTTGAATGACATGAACTTCGATCTCCAAGAGTAAAAGATGTGTGCCACTCTCCTCCCTACAACTACTAGATCTCTGGTGGAGGGTGTGGGGGGGGGTTATTCTTCGCATGCTTGTGTGACAGAGTTCAGCTTCTTCTTCTCTAAGTTGCATGAGCCCACCATCCTAGTCTTGGGACTAGTCTCCAAAACAATTATTCTTCATCATTTTCATAGTTGCCTTGATTGCTTCAAGATTGATGACAAAGACTTTGGTGTTAATGGTGAAGATTATGTTGCTTATGGAAATACATGATGCACATATGCTCGCAATGATGATGATGTAGCATGCTTCAAGATTGATGACAAAGACTTTGGTGTTAATGGTGAAGATTATGTTACTTATGGAAATACATGATGCACATATGCCCGCAATAATGATGATGTAGCATGCAATCGAAATTGACATGGCAACCTTCTTATGTCCCTTCCATGAGACCACATCTTGAGGTGTAGACGTTTGATGAAATTCACATGGCAACCTTCTTATGTCCCTTCCATGAGACCCACATCTTGAGGTGTAGACCTCATGTAGACGTTCTTGATTAAATGCACATATCATTGTTATAGGCACTAGGGCTAGAGCAAAGAACCTAAAAATAATAAGTGAGAGATTTATGAGCATCCATCTATTTGTGGTTGCATAGTTAATTGCCATTAAAAAAATATCAATTTTTGGTACATTTAGCCAAGTATTTTGAATGGGCCAACAAAGTACCAATTTGGTTACATAGTGATCGAGATTCCCCCCCCCCTTTTTTGGACCTTGCTGGATGAGAGGAATTGCTATTTGGAACACATGGTGGGGTATATGCATTCATTAGCAATAAGTAGTGGATATTTCCAAATAATCTCTGGCTTCTCAAAGCCTTGGAACAAGTTTAGTGGTAGTTTTTAGGCCTAAAGTTTAGTAGGGGACAAAGATTTTTTTGGAGAAATAATGTGCAAGAGTGTTTTTTATCCCACATGGTGCCTTTTCTACAAAGTGTGGAGGGGGCTTATAGGAGACTTTGGTCCCCTCCTTTCTCATCAACTAGAGAGGGCATGGCTCTTGGCTTGTGGTCCTCTTGAGCGCCCAGTGTTTGGGCGCCTTGCATGGTGTGGGCATGCGCACCCTTTTCGATGGTGTACATCACTGTGTGCACTGCCCATCGCTTGTGGTCATCCTTGTGAGCTGTCGTCGTTGACTGTACATGTAAAGGTGCTCACCACGCCCCATTTTCGAGGGAAAAGAAAGAGGTCTCCATTCGCCAATTTCAAATGTAGTGTTTTTTCCCTAAAAAAGAAGCATTTTTTTTACAAAAGAAGGAAGCCATCTTGAGAAAAGGGGAAGCACGTCTCATAATAAAACATCACCATTTTTTATGAAACAAAAAGGGGAGGAAGAGAGAGCTCTTAGAGATCTATATAAACAACCATGTGTGTTACAAGGGAAGGTGTGAGAGTGGAGCTCGTAATTACGTGCGAGAAAGGAGCTGAACTACGACATGAACTTTACAAGTGCATTAGTCAAAAAATTCAAGTCTTCTTCACACAGGAGAATTTATATCCCAATAAGGATGAGATTTCAATGCTAGTTGAATCTTTGCAGCCCCAATGCGGGTGTCCTGTTGCACTTGTTTACCTCACAAGTTGTGAAAGTCCATATTTGTATCTGTTGCATGGTAGATAATAGGGAAGAAGGAGAGGGCTCCTCTTGATTTCTTTCTATTCAAAACAACTTTTGTACCTTTTCATTCATAGAAGATATACCTTGTCATTTTCTTAAATACATTTTGTTCAAAGAAAGTCTTTTATATTAAAGAGAGAGTGTGGTCTTTTATATTAAAGAGAGAGTGTGGTCTTTTATATTAAAGAGAGAGTGTGAGAGAATTTTTTGGGTTTCATGTTGGGTGAGTGTTCTTTTCTTCTAAAAGGCTAAGAGTGTGGATCACACAAGGTGTGTGTTTTTGAAATCCTTCACATTAAGACCCTTTTTTTAACTCTTTGCTCAGCAACCTAATTCCCCCATCTCTCTCTTCTCTAGAGGTTCTCTTCTTTTCCTAGTCTTTTTTTTTTTGCACAAATGGATTGTTGGGATTTTCTCTTGCTTTGAGAGCATGCGTGCATCTTGGCAAGGTGGTTGTCTTTCAATGAGGGAGTAGAGGGTGCTATAGAGGTCTACTTCCCTTTGATGCCTTCATTTTGGTGCCCCCACTGAGGTGTTCTTCATCGGTGATATGGCTATGCAACAAACCCATGAGATGGCTACTTTCCATGGGTACCATTATTTTATGGTAGACCCAATGAAGATGCGGAAGATTTTTTGGAGAATATGAAGATGTCTTTTTCCATCTTTGGGAATCATACACCGAGCAGAAAAGCTAAGTGTTTTCACAATGGTGTTGCGAAAGCATTCTCATACATGGTTCTTATCTCTTAATCCATTTTGGAGAGACATGCACTAGAGCTGCAGCGCCTATACCAAGAGTTTCTCCTCAAGATAAACAACTTCCTGCATAACCTTCACAAGATGCCAATACCTTGGAGCAACTTACTCAGCAACTTCGAGAATTAACAATCCATTTGGCTCAAGGAGTGGGATCTAAGCCTCATGCACCACAGCAAGGTGTAGGAAGGCCACCTAGGCAACAACAACAAGAGTTGGTTTGTTGGAATTATAATGAACATGGTCATGGTATGTACAACTGTCTACATCCTAGAAGAAATCCGCGTGAACCTTATTGTATCTATCCCATTTTAATGCCTTGAGAGGCTAATATCCCAGGAAATCCACCTAGGCAAGGAGGGAATCAAGATATGTGGAATAATCCTCCACCTAGAGAATAAACAGAGATGGTTGCACCTACTCCACCTTTACCAGATTATTGGAAGCTCACGGTAGACCCTTCATAAAAATAAACATGAGAAGAACTCACAAAGCTTAAAATAGATGAAAGCTCTTGCACGTGACACAAGAATGGGTTAAATCTCCCCCACCATGAGAGTGGTTCACGTCCTCTTCATGGTGTATTTAAATATATTTCCCTTGTATAAAAAGAAAGAGCCAAAAATACATGATACCAAAAATATATATCTCCACTTTGGGCTTACATAAATCCAAATACAAAAGTGTGAACACTCTAAGGTTCATCCACGGAATCGAACTAATGTATATAAAATATTGCACACTAATGTGCACATAAAATATCACTGTCATTGTCGATCATAAATAATCCCCATGCACCACACATCAATAAATATCCGTCGATGCAAGCCCATTGGATCCATGCACACCCCGCACACTAGCTCTGCCATTGATCTGCACTGACATTCACAATATAAGCTTAACATATGTGACAAGTTCGAGGTGATCAATCTCGCTTGCACATAAAATAAATATCCATCACGTAAATCCATAAATGTCAAATAATTCCACAAATTCATATAATTCCAACATTCCTCACGGTGGTGAAAAGCAACTGTTCTCAGTTGCTAAACATGTAATACCTCAAAGTCGGTACCTTTGCATATTTAAGCAACTATGTGCAATACCTCAATTCGGTGACCTTTGCACGAAAGAAAATATCAATTTCAAAATATCCACAAAAAATCTAATTCCACAATATCAAAACCTGCAATTCCTCAATTCGATGACCTTTACACAAAAAAAACCATGTGTGATACCTCAATTCAGTGATCTTCACACATATCAATGCCAAATACCAAAATAAACTGCCAATCATGTGATAGCTCAATTCGGTGACCTTTGCACGACTACACCGGTCTCAATACTACCAAGTGTAATATTCATTGCAACTGTTTGTGAAAGTAGTCGATCAGGCAGAGTGTGTAACAAGGGCATGGTCTAGAATCTACTAAGATTCTTCTACATGATGATTCTTGTACTTTACCAAATATCTAACATAAACATTGCCATTACGAGTTGTAGTTTGTTCATGATCAAGAATTGCTTCAGGAACTAAAATTTCTGTATCGGTATCTAGGAGAGGTGGGTTATCATAAACTAGAGTAGAATGTGGTTTACCTTTGAAAGGTCTAAGTAGATTAATGTGAAAGGAATTATGAATATTCTAATGGTCAGGGAAGGGACAAACTATAAGCATTGTCATTGATCTTACCAATAATTCTAAAAGGCCCATAAAATCGTGGAGATAATTTAATGGCTAGATGTTTCTCAACAGACTTTAATCCGCGCTTTTCTATGCGAACCCAAACTAAATCATTTTCTTCAAAAGTCTTTGGTCTTCTATGCTTGTTAGCCTGTCTAGTGTAAGCTTGTTGAGCCTTGAGAATAGACTCATGAGCTTTGGTCAAAATACGGTTATGAGTCACTGCAAAGTCATTGGCCTGCTGGAACTTCATTAGAAATTCTAATAATTGGAGTAGGTAGTTTCTTACCATAGACAATATCAAAAGGAGCTTTGCTAGTGGCTGTATGAGGTGTGTTATTATATGTAAATTGCAAAAGATGCAAATGCTAATCCCAATTTGTGGGAGAAGAGATAGTGTAAGACCTTCAAAGATCCAAAATAGTGTTGTTTGTGGCCTCACTTTGTCCATTACTTTCTGGGATGATATGCATAACTCAAATTAATCTTAGTGTCTAAGTTTGAAAACAATGCCATCCAAAAATGATTATAAAAATGAAAATCACGATCTGAAATAATAATTTTACGTAAACCATGATTTGTGAAAATAATTTTGATAAACAATTGTGCATCATGTGAAGCGATCAATGTTTTACGACATGCAATGAAATAAGCTTGTTTACTAAACCTATTAACAATTGTCCATATCATATCATTTCAAGAAGATGTAAGAGGTAAACCAGTTATAAAGTCCATAGAAATTTCTTCCCATGGTGCCGTCGGAATAGGTAAAGGCATGAGTAGCCCATACGGTTTTCCTTGGCGTTTTTTAACTCATTGACATGTCACACATTCTGATACAAAAGAAGCAACATCATGTTTTAATTGTGACCAATAAAAATATTCTTCTATGGTGCAAAGAGTGGTGAGAATGCCACGATGACCAACATATGGGGGATGATGCATCTCTTCAAGAATAAAAGATCTATAAGGAAGTGTAATGCATAAACACTTTTGAAAGAAAACGAAACCATCATTATATGCATAATCATGAATAGGCAACAAATTATTAGTTTCTAACTTGTGCTAAACATTAAAAAATCAGGATTTGTAACATATGAGTCACGCATATCATGCAAAGAATGAATGTCAAGCACTAAAATATTAGAAATAGGAGGTTGATGACTAAGTGCATGAGCCACTACATTCTCTTTACTACGTTGATACTGGATAAGATGATGAAAACTTTGGATAAAAGATGCCCACTTAATGTGGCGGTCTGAGATAAGAGGTTGATTAAGAAGATATCTAATACTTTGTTGGTCGATCTTAATCATAAACTCAGAACCCATAAGATAATGTTTCCACATGCGTAAGGTATGTACAACGGCTAATAACTCCTTGTCATAGGTACTATACGTAAGTTCAGAAGGTGTCAATTTTCTACTCTCATAAGCCAAAGGATGGTCATCCTGCATAAGGACAGCACCGATTCTTGAGCCACTAGCATCAGTGAGACTACGAGGAAGAATCGTCGAGTAAAGTCTGGGAGTTGGAGGATAGGGCATGAGTCAACATATATTTTAGTATATCAAAGGACTTTTGCTAGTTTTCACCCCATCAAAAAACTATACCTTTCTTAAAGCAAATACAGATGTACCTTTAAGCTTGTCTAGCAAATCATCAACACGAGGGATGGGATATCTATTCTTAAATGTGTCCTTATTTAGAGCCCTATAATCAATACACATTCGGTAAGTCTTGTTCTTCTTTTCAACAAGAAGAACAGGAGCACTAAAAGGAGAACTACTAGGTCGAATAAGTTTCTTGTCTAATAATTCTCTAATTTGGTGTTCTATTTCTTTTTGTTGAAGAGGATTTTGACAATAAGGAGCTTTATGAGGTGGTTGACTACCCGGAATAATCTCTATAGTATGGTCTTCAGGACGCGAGAGAGGTAAGGTAGGGGGTAAATCATATGCAAAACAATCCTGAACCTAGCCATGAATACTTGCTGAGAAGGAGTGAGATTATTTTCATATACTTAAAATCACGTATGCACGTGATTGCTTCCTAAGTGTACGTTTAGCTTGGGTATGTGATAATAATGGGTATATCTCAAGAGAACGATCCCCAACTAATTTCATGAGAGTATCATTATGTGTGAAGTCCATAGTATGCATGGAATAATTAATATGTGGATTAAATTCATGTCTAAATGGCATACCAAGGATGATGTCACTAGAATGAAAAGGTGCAATGAGAAAGTTTCGTTTTTGTTTATGAGGTCCAATTTGTATCTCAAGGTCACGGACTTCACAAGTACCCGTGTATCGTGTGCCTTGAAATGTAGATTTAACCTTATAACACGAAGGATGAGTCTCTAAATGCAACATACGAACAACCTTTTCAGAAATAAAATCATGGATACTACCATCATTATGCAAAATAGTAATATCTTTGTCAATAATAAATCTTTTCATACAAAGCAAAGAGTGAGGAGTGATCAAAGTACCTGATTCACTTTGCATACCCACTTCTTCATTGTTGAGTTGATCTTATGTCCAATCTGGAGCCGAATCACCATTACCATCATCGTATGTGCTTTCTTCTATATTGTGAAGTTGGGCTACTTGAGTAGGACAAGAAGTACACTTGTCGACAATATCCCACTCGATGGCACTTGAAGCATGTAGGCACATTACCTCTTTGACGAGGTTGGGAAGGGGTAGGACGAGGAGTGGGTGCATTACTAGTGTGACTAGAACCTGGTCTGGGGGGTACATTGCTTGGGATGGTAGCATTAAAATTGTTCTTTATATTTAAATTTGAGAAAGTGCGTGTATTACTACTACCATTTCCAAAGTTACCATTATTACCATTCCATGGACGCCATTGTTGAGAAGGAGATTGATAAAATTGAGGGCGTCGAAATGAAGATCTGAAACTTTGATTCCCCACCACGAAAGAAGATTGCCAATTAGGTGGAGAAGCATACTAACCATTGCCAGGAAATTGACGAGGCAAACCTTTCTTACACTCGAAATCATGAGCAAGAGAGATTGCATCATCAAGAGAAGTTGGCTTGAACATATTCACATCCACTTGAATGGTTGTCTCAAGGCCATCTTCATACTTTTGTTGGAGTGACTTTTCAAGAACATCCTCGAGCATACGAAGCATAAGAAGTGATTGCCAAAATGTGAGAAACAGTATCGCGATCCGTCATGCGAAGTCTCCATGCTCGACGAGTGTTAAGGTGGAATTGTGGAGAAAGAAAAGCATATTTAAATTTGTCTTGGAATTGATCCCACGTCAAAGGCTTGGTAGAACCCATGCAAAGTGTGTTCCACCACAATGAAGCTCTTGGACTCCTTGTGAGTCTGTTGGTGAGTCGAAAATAGACTTGAGTATCTTGCTCAAGCGATCATCTTCAAGAGGCATGTCAGAAGATACTTCTTGAACGCGCTGGTGTTTAAATTGTTCTTCAAGTTCCATCTCGAGTAAAAGAATGCACTCCTCCAAAGTAGGAGCAAGAAGAGGTGACACATTCGAGGTTGTCGGATGTTAAGTAACGTCATCGAAATCCATGGCTAAAAATGTAGATGCTAAAAATTTAAAATGCTTGAAGAAGAGGCTCTAAAGTAACCTTGAATAGCAGGGGAAACCTTTGAAGAAATCTTATTTGAGGTCCAAAACAAAGGTTTGAAAAATCTTTGAAAAAGACACCTTCAATATATATATATATGTATTCTCTCTTTTCGCTCTTCTTCTTCTCTGTCCTTCTTCTCTTTTCTCTCTTCTTCTTCTCTTCTCCCCACGGCTTCTCAGAAGCTGCCATGCAGCAGCGAATTATCCCACATAGCGCCTTCCAAGTTGACCAAAAGGGGTACAAAGGGCAAAGTGGCCATACGTTTTCTCTTGTATCTTAGGAGACACGGGTGCTACCGACGATGGTGTTTCTTCGCTTCCGTTCCCGTCAACCGATGGGGAGGTCGGCATTATCTCCAGCAGGGGGGATGTCGGGGCGGCGTTGTTATGCCGGTCAATCCGGCTGCTTTAAAGCCGAGTTGGTTGGTTTGCACAATCATATGACCGATGTGCTCGTGTGTGTATGTCTGACTGTTGTTCGATTGCTCAAGCGTGTGTCTCTCTCTTGTTGGGACATGCACCCACATGGGTGTTGTTGGCCACATTTCGTGCTTGCGCTGTAGTACTGTGCACATGTCCCGGGCCGTCTAAGTGCCCAAACACAAAACTTTTTTTTTATACATAGAAAATGGTGGCGAGAGTACGATGGCTTTGATACCAATACTGGAAGCTCACGGTAGACTCTTCATAAAAATAAACATGAGAAGAACTCACAAAGCTTAAAATAGATGGAAGCTCTTGCATGCGACACAAGAATGGGTCAAATCTCCCCCACCATGAGAGTGGCTCATGTCCTCTTCATGGTGTATTTAAATATGTTTCCCTTATATAAAAAGAAAGAGCCAAAAATACATGATGCCAAAAATATGTATCTCCACTTTGGGCTTGCATAAATCTAAATACAAAAGTGTGAACAGTCCAAGGTTCATCCATGGAATCAAACTAATGTATATAAAATGTTGCATACTAATGTGCACATAAAATATCAATGCCATTACCGATTGTAAATAATTGCCACACACCACGTGTCAATAAATATCCGTTGATGCAAGCCCTTTGGATCCATGCACACCCCACACACTAGCCCTACCACTGATTTGCACTGACATTCATAATATAAGCTTAAAACATGTGACAAGTTAGAAGTGATCAATCTTGCTTGCACATAAAATAAATATCCATCACATAAATCCATAAATGTCAAATAATTCTACAAATTCAAACAATTCCAACATAGAATATTTCTAAATAACCTTTGGCTTCTCAATGCCATGGAACAAGTTAAGTGGTAGTTTTTACGCCTAAAGTTTAGGAGGGGACAAATATTTTTTTGGAGAAATCATGTGCAAGAGTCTTTTTTATCCCACATGGTGTCTTTTCCACAAAGTGTGAAGGGATTATAGGAGACTTTGGCCCCCTCCTTTCTCATTAACTAGAGGGGACATGGCTCTTGGCTTGTGGTCCTCTTGCGGTGCTTGGGTGTCTTGCATAGTGTGGGCATGCCCTTTTCGATGATGTCCCCTCTGTGCATGCTACCCATCACGTGTGGTTGTCCTTGTTCGTTGTGTACTACCATCGGGTTGTGCATGTAAAGGTGGTTGTTGTGCCCCTTTTTTTGGGCTCCATATGTCGGTTTCAAAGATAGGGTTTTTTCCTAAAGAAAGAAGTGTTTTTACAAAAGAAGGAAGCCATCTTGAGAAATGGGGATAGCACAACTCATAATAAAATAGCACTATTCTTTTATGAAACAAAAAGGAGAGCAAGAGAGAGCTCTTAGAGATCTATAAAACAACCATATGTGTTACAAGGGAAGGTGTGAGAGTGGAGCTCAACATTACGTGCAAGAAAGGAGCTCAACTACGACATGACCTTTGTGGGTGCATCAGTCAAAAAATTCAAGTCTTCTTCACACAGGAGAATTTATATCCCAATGAAGATAATCTCTTTCAAGTAACACCTATAAGAGGGAGGAATAGGTCATCCCAACACTTAGTGGGACACCTAGGTCTTGTCTAATTGCACCACAATAGTATAGTCACACGTAGTTAGTTATTGTAAAACTAAGGAAAGACATTTTTGCACTTGTTATAACAATCAAATTAACAAAAATTTGGAGCAAGCTTATTAAGAATTACACTCCATTATATGACTAATGTTGTGCAATTACTAGGTTACAACATAGAAAGGAGAAAAAACCACCTCCTTGCAGGGAAACATCCTCATTGAAGCAAAAACAAGACAAAAGTTCAAAAAGAAGACGTGGGCATAACAATGCGTTGTAGTACCTCTAGTAGTTTGAGACCATAGTAGTTCTCCTTAGTGCAACAAAATAAGTGAATTCATGTAAAGAGCTTTCTTGATGTACTTTTAGTAGGTATTTTGAGAAACTTGTATATGGATGTGATAGAAGCCATGAAGACGCGGGACAATCTATGTGCACTTATGCACAACATGCATCACATAATTATAGCTTGTACGGTTCTAGGATCAACCCATTCTACATCTTTATGAGGTGGAACAAAGAAGAGACAAAGTAAAGGATTACATCACTAAGGTGTGTAGTCTCATAGCAAAATGTCAAGAAGACCCAAACATAATGAGCTAATATGTACTTTCTTGGAAGACTCAATGATATAAGTATAAAGAATGGAGAAAGTAGAAGCACCGGCCACATTGGATGACTTTCCAAAGACCTTTAATATTGGAAGACAAGCTCAAATATGATGAGACATTGATTGAGACACTGATCATAAGTCTTGACACTCCAATGGCTACAAGTAGATCAAATTGGAAGGAGGAGTTATCATAAGATGCAACAAAGAAGATAACCAAAGAGATAGTGACAATGCTGCAAGTGCAACTATGGGGGGTTAGTGATCATAACTAGCCTAAAATTATAGCTTCAACATGATCTTGTGGTGGAATACTTTAGATGTGGTGGAAATCACAATTTATTAACTATCCAAAAAGTGAAAACAAGTGCAATATCAACATGTACAACAAATGTAATATCAAGACATGTGTAAAGATTGTGGGGTGAACCATCTCTATCAAAGCAAGTGCAATATCTAGACATGTGTGTAACAAAGTGTTTTAGGATGCACATCACATGGGATGGGCCCAACTGGGCACATGGGCTTAGGATCATTTACATGTGGGATTAGGGCACATGGGCCTTGGGAACTATAAAAGGCATGTGCTCTAGGACTATTGTACCTTTTTGAACCTTGGAGTATCATTACACTTTACTTTCCATATTCCTTAGTGCTAATCTCTCAAGCTTTTTGTAATCTAGGCTAATAAGACTAATTATTCCTTAGTGCTAATTAGGCTAACCCACTAACCTAGATGTTACTTTCTTTCATAATTAGGCTAATCCAAGTCTAACCTAGATGTTACTTTCTTTCATTAGTATTAGAGCTCTAGGGTTAGATCTTAATGTTTTAATTAGTGATAATCATTTTTAGATTACTATTAATTTAATTTTTTAAAATGCATTTTCTTAATCATGATTAGTGTTAATCATTCTTGATTTTCTTGCATTTCTTGATGTTCTTGAAAATCTTGATTTTCTTGAATTTTGGAGAGTTTTTGCATGAATTAGAATCTATTCTCATCAAATCTTCACACAAACCCTAGTTCCCTACTATCATTTGCAAGATCCTTTGAGCTCTTTGTATTTTTGGGGAGATTCTTGGTTGCTATGCAGTTTTTGGTGAAAGATTCATCAAGAAAGGTGCTGGTTATCAAAGATATTGGAGGTAGACTACAAATGTTGTAGATTTTGGTGCAGTCAACAAATTGAAGACTTATTACACAGTTATTGCAATTTTCTTATTACAGATTTGAGTGTAGAATTCAACATCAATATGCAGAGTTATTGTTCAAATTACAGTTCTATGTAGATTATAGTTCTATTGTAGCATTATATGGTAGTGATGTGTGTGAACACACTTAGGACTGTCGGGGCTTTTTTTCCCTCACTAGGAGGTTTTTTCCCCCGTGCGTATGTACACCCTTTTATCTACTCATTTTGGGGTGTGTACTCATCTTTTGTATATGGCACACATTTGTTCATTATATAATCTAGTGAGTTTGTGTGCTCTCAAGCTTCTCTATCTTTGGGTGTGCATTGTTTCAACCCTAACCCTAATTCCAACAACTGGTATCAGAGCTAGCTTCCTTGACACTTGACCTAGTAGTCTACCTCCCTCCTCCACGACCCTGTTTTTTTTGTCTCCAATTGAGATATCCTCTTAGGAGAAGAAGGTATATATTGTAGTGTGTTTTATACGAAGTATACTGAGTTTTCGGGATCCACGATGCGATTCGGGCGCGTTTGGGGCACTGCAAGGTTTCTGCATACGTTTTAGAGAGACATCATTTTGGATTGGTTCTACTCGATTTTGGGTGTTTGGGCTGTGTATCAGCAAAGATTTGGTGTGCAGCAGCATCTACAGTGTGTTGAAAGATTTTGCATTTGGTAGACAGTCATGGTTGGTAGTAGTGATGTATTCAACATGTTGTCTGCTGAGGACAAACTTGATGGGACTAACTACCCATTGTGGTCCTATATGATGAGGCATGTACTGGTTGCTAAAGGCCTTTGGAATGTGGTCAGTGGTAGTGAAACTCGCCCTGTTTCACAACTACCAGTGCAACCAGCTGTTGTAGGTACATCTGAAGTAGAATTTGACGAGCTAGTCTCAGTACTCTTGCAAGAAGAGCAATCTAGGCAAAACAGATCTGTTATGTGAGTTGGTGACCAAGCTTTTGTTGCCAATTAGAAAGGCAAAGGTAAAGCTTCTTCGCATGGTGGCTATAAGACAAAATCAGAATCCTTAGATAAGGATGCAGAGAAAGAAGGTGATAAGCCTAAAAAGAAGGGCAAGTGTTACTAGGAAACCAAGGCACTATATAAATAAGTGAAAAAAAAGGCTAGAGAAGGAGAAAAAGAAAGAATCGGGCATGGTTGTGGGGGTTGATGCATTTGCACCAAGTGTAAAGAAGAAGGAATCTACAAGTTTTGCTCAAGATGATTGGGAATAGACTGTACATTACAGTTATGACCCGTCTATTCATGATGCATGCATGTCAGTGCCAAAATTGGATGCTTAGTACTTTGACAGTGGTGCTAGTAAGCACATTACTTCACAAAAAAATTGTTCTCATATCTGGAATCTATCCTCCCAAGTACAGGAATCGTCACATGTGCAAATGGTTCCTCATATCCTATCAAAGGAGTTGGTAGAGTTGTGCTCACTACTACAAATGGGGGCGCATTTACTCTTTCTAAAGTTTTATATGTGCCAGGCATTAAGAAGAACTTACTGTCAGTTTCAGCCTTAGCCTTGTCAGGCTTAATGGTGAAATTCGTGGATGACAGGTATACAGTTCATGATAGAAATGATGGTTATTCTGTCATTGCCTCAGGTATCTTATTTCATGGCCTATACAAGATGGATGTATTTGAGAATTTGCAGCATGATGCTTGCTCAGTCTCTACGACTCGTGTGCTATGAGTGATGCAGTATTATGGCATGCATGATTTGCCCATTTGAATTATGGTAGTTTGTTATGCCTTCAAAGGCATGATATAGTGTCTGAGTTACCAACTCTTGAGACCCCTGTTAGACATGTATGTGAGGGGTGTATTCTTAGTAAAATGCATCAGGCATCATTTCCAAAGGATGGATCTGTGAGAGCTGTTAAGAAATTACAGCTTATACATAGTGATGTATGTGGTCCTACGAGGACACCATCTATTGGGATATCTCTACTTCGTCACTTTTATTGATGATTCTCTAGATATAGCTGGGTGTATCCATTAAAGTAGAAGTCAGACGTTTTTATGTGCTTTAGGCACTTTGTATCCATGGCTGAAAATGCATGTGAATGTAAAGTTGGCACCCTTCGTTCAGATCGAGTTCAGATCGAGGGGGGGAGTATATGTCCAAGGAATTTCATGAATATATGGCTAAAAAAGGCATAAGGCATCAATGTAGAGTGCCATACACACCTCAACAAAATGGTGAGGAACAACAGATCTCTCATGGAGATGGCACGATGTATGGTGAAAGACGAAGATTTACCTCATGGTTTTTGGTTAGAGTCAACTATGTGCATAAACTATGTGTTGAACAAATGTCCTACCAAGGCCTTGTAGTCTAAAACTCCTTATGAAACTTGGCATGGAAGGAAGCCTTTTGTGGCTCATTTGCTTGTTTTCGGTTGTCTTGCTTATGCTCTTGTGCTGCCTGAGCAACAACACAGTAAGCTTGGTAAGGCAGTTAAATGCATATTTGCGGGATACAGTTTAGAAAGCAAGGAATATAGACTCTACCATCCAGTCTCAAAGCGGATTTTGGTAAGTAGAGATGTTGTTTTTGTCGAAAACTCAGTTCAACCCATGCTTTCATGCAAAAAACATTAGAATGTATGCTCACAGGACATGTTTGATTCGCTCCTACCTTTGTTTAATGGAGGGCAGCCATATGTAGAGCAAAATTGAATGCTCAACCAAGTGCTCAAATTTATCCTTTGCAGGTTTTAATGAGACAATTATTGAGGATGTAGTGGATGAGGAGAGAGCAGACACGCCTAGAAGAATCTAGGCGTGTGCCAAAATGGCTTGTGCAGACATTGAGGAATAGCAAGTTGACAGCTCCTTTACCTACCAAAACTCATGCAGGTTCTCATCATGTAGAGTATTCTCATGTGGATCATGTTCTCATTTCTACTTTATGTAATGAGGAGGAACCTGTTTCCTTTGAGGAAGCATAGGATGATGATCATTGGCAGAATGAGTATAACTCTATACTCAAGAATGACACCTGGTATTTGACAGATCTACCTCATGGCAAGAAGGCCATTGGTATTGAGTGGGTTTACAAGTTAAAATGCAAAGCAGATGGTAGCATTGATCGCCTACTACAAGGCCAGACTTGTTGCAAAGCGGTATGCCCAGAAAAAGGGCATTGATTATCATGAGACCTTTGCACCCACATCTCGTATGACTACCATTAGGTGTCTCATTGCTTTGGCAGCACATCATGGGTGGAATGTACATCAATATTAAGACTGCATTCTTGAATGGTGATTTACATGAGGAGGTGTATGTATTGCAGCCTCGTGGTTTTGTTGTGAAAGGAGAAGAGTCTAAAGTATGCAGGTTGAAAAAGTCTCTTTATGGCCTTAAGCAAGCTCCTAGAGCATGGTATGAGAAGATTCATGCATATTTGGTTGTAAATGATTTTTGCAATAGTTCAACAAAGAGTAAATGATATTTGGTTGTAAATGATTTTTGCAATAGTTCAACAGAGAGTACCCTCTATGTGAAGAGGAGTAAGGACACATTTTTGGTCATCGTTCTATACGTTGATGACATGCTGCTCACGAGACCCGATATAGATCAGATTTCAACCTTTAAGACTGATTTGCAGTCATCGTTTCAGATGTCAGATTTGGAGCCCTTGCATTACTATTTGGGGATTCAGTTTATGCAACACAATGATGGCATTTGTATGCTGCAGTCTAAATATATACAGAAGCTATTAAAGAGGTTTAATCTTAAAGAATGTAAACTTGTAGCTACACCTATGGAGACAGGTACTCGACTTAGTCTTCAAGATGTAGGAGACTCTTTTGATGCTAGTTTGTATCAGCAGGCTATTGGATCCCTTCTTTATGTGTGCAAAAAGAGGCCAGATATACAGTATGCAGTCTCACAGTTGAGCAGATTTATGCATAGCGCAGGTACAAAGCATTGGCAAGTTGTTAAGCAAGTTTTTTGCTATTTATAGGGCACTCAGTATTTTGGATTGTTTTATCCAAAGGGGGGTGAGTCACATCTGCTATCTTTCAGTGATTCAGATTGGGCTGGATGTTATGACACACGAGTGCCACTAGTGGGTTTTGCTTTTGTATATTATGGCTCAGCAAGAAGCAGCCTACAGTGGCCACTTCCAACTGTGAAGCTGAGTATAGAGCTACTTTTACAGCTGAGTGTGTGTGGCTTAGATGTCTTATGGCTGATTTGGGTGTTAGACAGTCATCTAGCACTATGATTTCACTGACAGCTAGAGTGCATTTGTAGTTGCACGAGGAACCCAATGTTTCATGCTCGCACCACTAAGCACATTGAGGTGCATTACCACTTTGTCAGGGAAAGACTTTCTGCAGTAGAGATCAACTTGGTCTAGGTGCCTACACATAACATGGCAGATTTATTCACGAAGGCTCCTCCTAGTGAAAAGTTTGAAGCTTTTTGTAAAGCTTTGGGCTTACTTCCTTTTCAGGATTGATCGACCATACCCTGTACATGTTCACATCATCACTCTAGGGGGGATTTTGTAGCATTATATGGTAGTGATGTGTGTGAACACACTTAGAACTGCTAGGACACTTTTTCCCTCACTAGGAGTTTTTTTCCCCATGCGTATGTACACCCTCTTATTTACTCATTTTGGGGTGTGTACTTATCTTTTGTATCTGGCACACATTTGTTCATTCTAATCTAGTGAGTTTGTGTGCTCTCAAGCTTCTCTATCTTGTGTGTGTGCATTTTTGCAACCCTAACCCTAATTCCAACATCTATGCAGATTATTACAGAGCCATTGTCAGGATTTACAATTTTGTTTCAAATTTGAACAAGTTTATGCTATAGAATTGTGAAGGTTTCTAAGCAGAATACATATTGGAGAAAATATTATGTACTTTCTGAAGCTCTGAAGAATCTTTGTGCAAATTTTTAAAGTTTACAAAAAGATTTCAAATATTTTCTCAAAAGAGTGAACAACACTTGGCTGAAAACATCATTAATAGAGATTGTTTATGATGAAACTTTTTCTCCCACATCCTGTATGACCACCATCTGATTTGTTATTGCTTTGGTAGCCCATCATGGATGGGAAGTGCACCAATTGGACATTAAAACAACGTTCTTAAATGGTGACTTACAGAGGAAGTTTATGTGATTCAACTAGCTAGATTTGCCTTACCCAATCTAGAATAGCAGGTATGCAAGCTTAATAGAGCTTTATATGGTTTGAAATAAAAGCTCCCAGAGCTTGGTACTAGAAGATTCATGCCTGTTTGATTGGATAGGGATTTCAAAATAGTCTTATGGAAAGCACTCTATATGTGAAAAAGAACGAGCAAGATTTGCTTATTGTCAAGTCTCTATGTAGATGACATGCTAGTGACATGCACCAATGAGGATTTCATTACAACCTTCAAGATTGACCTTGCCTCAAATTTTGAGATGTCATATCTTGGTCTTTTGCACTCCTATTTGTGTTTATCAAAATGATGATATAGTCATTAAGCCTACCAAAGTACATCAAAGCATTGCTAAAGAGGTTTAACATGGAAAGTTGCAAACCAATTTTTACACCAATGGAGCCTAGCGTAAAACTCAGTATGCAACATGCTGGTGATAAACCTTTCAATATAACCACATATCATCAAGTTGTTGGATGCCTAATCTATTTCTACAACTCACGGCGAGACATCCAATATGGTGTGTCATAACTTTCAAAGTTCATGCATTGCCTAGGCACTAAGCATTAGCATGTAGTTAAACATATCTCCAGATACTTGCAAGGTACTCAAGATCTTGGATTTTTCTATGCGAAGGGGAGTGCTTTAGAATTGTAAGCCTTCAGTGATTTCGATTGGATAGGTGATTATAATATATGACAGTACATATCTTGAAACTATTTCTTTCTTGGAAATTCATGCATATCTTGGCTTAGCAAGAAACAACCAACTATGGCAACATCATCTTGTGAGGCTAAATATAGAGCAGCATTTACTATGGACAGTTGAATGTGTATAGTTGAGAAGATCTATGGCCATTTAAGCACACCTACTCCTACTCACCGATAATTAGAGAATAATGAAAGTTGTAAAGAATCTTATCTTTCAGGTCAAGATTAAGCACATTAAAGTGCATTATCACTATGTCAGAGAGAGACTCCATGCATGAGAGATCAATTTGATCTATTGGCAGCATGCAGACAATGTGGCTGATCTTTTCACTAAGCCTTATCACATGAAAATTTTGAGGCCTTTTGTAAAGCTTTGGGCCTCTTCCCTTTCAAAAACTGATGTGTAATCTCTGTAAACGTACTACAGGGGATTTTGTTAGATATTTGGTAGTACTACATTGGGAGGTCATGCACTTATGCCATGGGCACTTTTGTCTCACTAGGTTTTTTCCAAGGCCATCTAGGTGTAAATGGGCACCTTAGGGTTAGCGAGTATATAAGCAACCTCATTCACAGTTTAAGGTTTCTTGCTCATTTGTACTTTCTATTGTAGAGAGCTCCATCTTTCTCCTTTGAGCTTGCCGATCTTTCTAACACTCTATACCCTTGTATTCTTATCTTTGAGGATTGTGTGTATGTGTGAGTCTAGCTCTCCATTCTGTGTGAGCTAACAACGATATAAACACTCTAGAAAACTCTCGTGTTTCTATAGGTATTTTTTGAATCGACCTAGTTTTTAAGTGGGTGAGAAAATTGGGCCTGATACCCGTGTTGTGATATGATCCATGTGGAAAAGCAACGCGTTTCTAAAGATGACGCGTTTGCGGCTATATACATACTTTTTTGCCTATTCTACCCATGCTAATTTGTAGACTAGATATTTGCCTTCCGGTTCTTTTAACTGGTTATACGACCATATTCTGATTGTTATCAGAGAGTTATGGCTGAAACAATTTGATGGTTCTATCAAGGCCTCTACACAGGGAAACTGTAAGAATGCAGCTAGTAGCCATAAGGTGATTCTAGACCTTGAGATGCATATATCCCTTCATTAGACCAAGTCCCCGACCTTGAGCCTCTTGGTTTTGATGTTCAAACTGACCGATCTTTTTCTCGTCTTCTTTTCAACATACATGCCCACCACCAACCTGGCCTCATCTAGTTTTTTAAGTTCAATGAGTCATTTTTCAGATAACTCATGTCTAGTCCATTCCATTATTTTTTGGCTACCCTCCATGAGAATTGCATAGATAACTTGTGTCTAGTCCATTTTTTGGCTACTCTCAGTATTACATCAGGAGAATTGCATCTAGTATGAAGAATAACTTGTAAGGTGTAGTCCTAGTTGGCATTTTGTAGACTATTTGGTATGCTCATAATATTGATGAAAATTTTTGTTCCGGAAGCTTCAATTATTTTTAAGAGAACTGCACATATAACTATTTATATGGATAGTGTGTGAAAACTCCACCACATCATTTAAGAAATGAGTCCCTCAGTCACTTATGAGTCCTAGGGGTAACCCAAACCTAGTGATGAGATGATGTTGTGAGAGGAGCCTAGAGCTTAAAACAAACATGGAGTGTGGAAATATCTAATGAACATAAGAGGATGTGTAATGGAGTCCAAGGTGGCAGAGACATCGTGGGCAGTAAGAGGATAAGAAACAAGTGCCAAAAAACAAGAATAGAAAGTGCATGGGTGATTGAGAGAAGCTGGCACAATTGTTTAAGAAGGCGGTAGGGCGGTGACGAGCCAAAAGAGGGGAATCGGGATAATTTTTTAAAAAAGGGAGCAAACAAGTAGAAAGAGAAGATAAATAGGAGGAGCAAGAGTGAGTGAAGTGTGTAAAGTATCTACAGTGAAGCAAACTAGCTGTAGACAAGAGGATCTTCTAGTTTGAAAGGTTGCAAAAGTGGTGTTCAGAAGCAATTGAACACCAAAGGTTGCAATTGAGGCGACATTGGGTAGATTAGAGCAGAGAAGGTGCCTAGGTCTAGAGAATCATAAAGGAGATGTGTCCTTGGCATTTTCTATGAGGCGACTCTATTAGAGACATGGTTTAGTCCAAATTTATGTTCAATTGTTGCTATTATAATTCAGCTAAGAGCTGAATTGAGTCTGACTAGGGAAGGCCAACAGTTTGTGATAGTAAATTCATTGTATAGTTAGAATAATAGCTAGAGTCTAGAAGTGGAGAATCCCCAAGTTTTAGTGTGTCTTCTGATATGTTTGAGCCCTTTGTCTCAAGGGTGTTAAGACAGTCTATCTTTGCTTTGTGAAGAGAACAGAGAGTTTGAAGCTTGTATCTGTGTCATGATTAATGAGAATTTGTGATATTGAGTTTTTTTAATTGTCTTTGTTGAGATAGAGCAACTATGTTGATATGTCTAACGTTCTGGGGATCATAGCTGTCTCATAATTGAAGCAGTAATCTTCTGTTGAGAAAATACAATCAGATAGGGTCACAAGAGTGTCAGCTCTATAGGCAACTATGCCCATTCTAGATCAATTACGAGTTCATTATGATCAGATAGATGTCTATAGGGTTGTATCTTTGTGTGGTTCAAGTATTTATAAGGTTTAGAGGTCTTAGAGGACTCAAAACTAAGAAAGTCTACTCCAGTTGAGTTAATAGTCAGCCACCATCAGCAAACCAACAGCCAAATTAGACAATAGTAAGTCGGTTGTTGACAACGGAGTGTCTTTGAAATCATATCTTTATGAAATTAGGGAAGCCTAAGGGTTAGAAGGATTTGAAGGGGGACATAAAAGAGAGAGTTTGTGATTCAGGTAAGGTTTTTGAGTCCGTTGATTTTTACCTCTGAAAGAAGAATTGGTAATAATAGTTAAGACTAGTTGGATCAGTGTCAGCAGAAGGTTCGCAGAGCATAAGGGGATGTTTTTAGCGTGGTTCTGGGGTTGAGAGATTGAGGCTAGATGGATCAAGAGGATAAAAAGATAGCAAGGAGGATGCATATTAGGATCGGATTCTACATCAATCCAGCTAGTTTACAAGCAATTAGGGTAGACTAGAGTCGACAGGGTGTCATCGAAAGGAGAGCCGATAGGTTTTAAGAAGTTTAGGGTCAAATGTTTATTTTTGGCAAACACTGGAGGTCAGGATGTGCTTCTGTCTGGAATCTGTTGTAGGCATCTATTTTAAACTACGATCATAATTTAATCATTTTTGAGCTAGTCTTCTGAGGTATTTTTTAATCATTTTTTCTGTCAGTAGGAGGTCCGAAGAGAGGGGTAGTGGCTATAAGGTTAGCTAGTGCAGGAGGATTGTAGAGGATCCTGAGGACTCATTTTGGACTAGAAACGAAAGGAGGATTTCAGAGGCAGTTTTCTGTCATTTTTGTATTCACGTCAGCAAGGGAATGTTGACAAGTGCTATGGAGTTCTTAAGCAAGGTTTTGAAGTGTGTTGGTACTGGACAGTTTTTTTTCTTGGGGTCATCAGCTAGTGTCTGATTCGGGTGTGACAGTCAATATTTGATCTATCTGGGACAACTGGGAGAGATTGAAGGTTAGCCACTTGTCACCTGAAGTCAGTTGAAGCATTTAGACTAAAGATTAGAAGTCTTGGTGATTTGATATGACCGAGGAGGACAGTTGGAGGAGATAGTCAAGTCGGATTGAAGGTGTAGAGGTGTCCATTTGTGTCAATCGGAGGTCAAAGGATAGAGCCTAAGCCGATTGGTGCTTTAAAGCTAGGATCCTACTGTCCCCTAGTTTTGATCACTATACAGTTTCCTCTTGTGTGTTTACTCGTGGTGTTATAGAGGCCATCACCCAACCACCACACATGCTTTGGTGTCCCCCACTGAGGACCAGAAAACTCTTGTTTAAGGCTTTGATTTGTAGGTTGGAAACCACTTGTAGATCAACTCAGGACTAAGTTAATCTAGCATATGATGTGTTCAGGGGTGAGAGAGGGGAAGATGTCACCCAATTCTTGAGGAGGATTGAGTTAGTAACATTGAGAAGTAGTAGGGATGACGATGGGTATAAAGCTCGGATGATAGGATTGCTTCTTGAGGGAGCAGCCAGGCAATGGTATGAAGATGTACTGATAGAGGAGCAGAGGGGTGATTGGGATTATTTGAGAAATGCATTAAGGAGGAAGTATGGGAGGACTGAAAGTCCATAGGAGATTTGGAAGGAGCTCAATATGCTATACCAAGGGGTGGAAGATGAAATTGTTGTTTTTGTAAACAAATTTGAAGGAGTTTGGAGGAGAATAGTGAGGGTGTTGGGGG
Source organism: Cibotium barometz (assembly GCF_041138505.1). Lineage (NCBI taxonomy): Eukaryota > Viridiplantae > Streptophyta > Polypodiopsida > Cyatheales > Cibotiaceae > Cibotium > Cibotium barometz. Next base: position 43,787,333 of record NC_141051.1, on the reverse strand, counting down.
AAAATCAGGTACCTCCCGATTTTTTAAAGAAAGAAAGGTTTATAGGATTGCTGCATGGAGTTATAAAGGATAAGGTGGAGCTCAAAGACCCAGATACCTATGCTGAGGCACTTAAACTGGCAATATAACAATGGAAGAAGAAGTTATGAAAACAGGAGTTGGCTAGGAAAGAACGAGAGTCACATCTATCAGCTAGATATGAACATGGTATTTGTGGACATGTTGTTGAGTTGTTGGCAGTTGAAGTTCATGTAGAAAGAGACCATCATGCTAAGATTCCTAAGGAAGTAAAGGTCGGAGACAAAAGTTAGGAAGGATTGCATCAGGAAATCTAGAGGCCGACGGAGCAAATTGGTAATTTGAACTTTGTTGTGCATGGTATTCAGAATCAGGTCAGAAGACCACCAGGGCATAGACCACTAAGAAAGAGAATGGAGAACTTCCAGTGCTTTAACTATGGTGAGAGGGACATATTGCTCCAGAACGTACCTAGCCAAGGAGGGAACCAAGAGTAGTATACCCAATAATGTAAAGACTTGAAGGAAACAGTGGAGTAGGAGGGCAAGTACCCACCCCAAGGCCCTTTAGGAAATGTACATATGTTGGAGACTATTGAAGAAGAGGAGGAAGATGAAGCTAACATGTTAGCTAACAAGAGAACAAGAGTGCAGAGATCTGAGTCAAAGGGAGATGGTAAGGAAACAAGGGCAAAAAATAAAAGAGAAAAAGGGAAGGCACACAAGGAGAAGCTAGAGTCCCCAGTAAGCAAGGGAGAGCTAGAGCCAAGAGAAGAAAAATTGGTATGGAAGACTTTCAGTTGGGAGAAGAGGAATACCCTTACAATCTCATAATTGAAGCAGTCATCTTCTATTGAGAAAATACAGTCAGATAGGGTTAGAAGAGTGTTCGCTACTACTATAGGTAGCTGCGCGCCCAGGGGGGTCAGTTGACGAGATAAAAGAGTTGTTTTAAAATTTTTTGGATTTAAGATAGATTATTCTGAGTTGATTCTGCTAATAGTTAGAAGCCAGATAGAAGTCATACGGGTTTGTGGAAAACTGATCATTTTGGATCAGCTACTATGAGATCATTGTGATTAGCTGGATGTCTATAGGGTTGTATCTTTTTGTGGTTCGAGTTTCTAGAGGGTTTAGAGGTCTTAGAGGAATTATAGCTAAGAAAATATACTCGAGTTGAGTTAGCAGCCAATCATCACCAATTAGCAGATTAAACAATAGTAAGTGGGTTGTTGATAGTGAAGTGTCTTTGGAATCATATCTTTATCAAATTAGGGAAGCTTAAGGATTAGGAAGATTTGGTGAGGGACATAAAAGAGAAAGTTTGTGATCCAGGTAAAATTTCTAAGTCCATCGATTCTTCCTCTGAAAGAAAAATTTGTAACAGTAGTTAAGACCACACAAGAAGGTCCGTAGAGCATAAGGGGATGTTTAGTGTGGTTCTAGGGTTGAGAGATTGAGGCTAGCTGGACCAAGAGGATAAAAATTGAGCAAGGAGGATGCATATTGGGATTGGTTTCTGCGTCAATCTTCACCAGAGCCAGTTTACAAGTAGTTAGGGTAAACTAGAGTCGACAGGGACGAGAGCCGACATGTTTTAAGAAGCTCAAGGTCAAGTGTTTATAGTTGGCAAACAATGGAGGACATTCTGGAGGTCAGGAAGACATGTTTATGTCTCGAATCTGCTGGCAAGCATTTATTTTAAACTGCAATCAAAATTTGATCCTCATTTCTAAGCTAGTTTTTAAAGGTAGTTTCAATTAGTTTTTCTAAGCCCTTCGGGTAGTGGATATAAGGTTAGTTGGTGTGTGCCGAAGGATTATAGAGGATCTTGGAGGACTCATTTTGGACTAGAGACGAAAGGAGGATTTCAGAGGCGGTTTTCTGTCATTTTTGTATCAGTTGAGGTGAATTCAGGTCAGCAAGGGGGTGTTGATAAGTGCTATAGAGTTCTGAAGTAAGGTTTTGAAGTGTGTTGGTATTGGATAATGTTTTTCTTGGGGTCATCAGCTAGTGTCTGATTCGGGTGACAGTCAATATCTGATCTGTCTCGGGTAGTTGGGAGAGACTTAAGTCAACTACTTGTCAGCTGAAGTCAGCTGAGGCATTTAGACTAAAGATCAAAAGTCTTGGTATTTAGACTTAAGTCAGTTGAGGCATTTAGACTAAAGATCAAAAGCCTTGGTAATTTGATATGACTGGGGACGACAGTTGGAGTTGATAGCCAAGTCGGATTGAAGGTGTAGAGGTGTCCATGTGTGTCAGTCGAAGGTCAAAGGATCGAGCCTAGGCTGATTGGTGCTTTTAGAGCTGGGATGCTACTACCCCCTATACATTTTCCTCTTGTGTGTCTGCTAGTAGTGTTATAAAGGTCATCACCCAGCCACCACACATGCTTTGGTGGCCCCCACTGAGGACCAGAAAGCTCTTTCTTAAGGCTTTGATTTGTAGGCTGGAAACCACTTGTAGATCAACTCAGGACTAAGTTGATCTAGCATATGATGTCTTCAGGGGTGAGAGAGGGGAATATGTCACCCAATTCTTGAGGAATTGAGTTAGCAGCATTGAGAAGTAATAGGGATGAGGATGGGTATAAAGCTCGGATAATAGGATTGCTTTTGGTGGGAGCAGCCAGGGAATGATATGGAGATGTGTTGATGGAGAGGAGCAGAGGGGTAATTGGGATTATTTGAGAAACGCATTAAGGAGGAAGTATGGGGAGGAATGAAAGTACATAAGAGATTTAGAAGGATCTCAATAAGCTGTACCAAGGGGAGGAAGATGAAATTGTTGTTTTTGTAAATAGATTTAAAGGAGTTTAGAGGAAAATAGTGAAGGTGTTGGGGGAAAATTAGGTACCTCCTGATTTTTAAAAGAAAGACAGGTTCATAGGATTGCTGCATGGAGTTATAAAGATAAGGTGGAGCTCAAAGACCCAGATACCTATGCTGAGGCAGTCAATATTCACTCGGATTGTAAAAAGAAAATTCAGGAAATCTATTGAGATCGAAATATTCAGATAAATGATTAACTTTTTCCTCATTGGAATTCCTATCTAATTTAGAAATCAGTTAAGTGAATATTCAAAGAAAGAAATTCAATAAAATAGTAACTGAATTATCAAACCTTTTCGAGGAAGATAGTTCAGGAAAAATCTTATCCGAGTCGAACCTTGAATCAGACTATGACCAAGACCAAACTCTTTCGTCAGTTTCGAGGAGAGAAGGTGTGACCAGTTTAGAAACATACACTCAAAACTCTGCCAAATCTAAAACTAAGTTTGAGACCCTTCGAATTGATCTGTGGATCAAGGTTATAGAATCGAAGGAATTCCAGTATGAAATTCAGAATATTGATCAAGAAGTTTTGGGGATACTGATTCAAGAAATACTCCTTGTATTCAAAAGAAAATCAAACTGAAAACTTGCATAGAAATGAGATGTGATGTGAATAGATGTGATGAGATGCGATGTGAATCAGATAGAAGTGAATGAATGGATGGATGTAATGTGATGTGAATAGATGTAATGTGATGTGAATCAGATAGATGTGAATGAATGGATGGATATGGATGTGTATGTGAAGAATGGATGTGAATGTGTATGTGAAGAATGGATATGGATGTGTATGAGTGTGTATGTAAAGAATGGATGTGACTGTGTCTGTGAAGAATGGATGTGGATGTGTATGAGAAGAATGGATGTGCATGTATGTGAAAGAATGGATGTGGATGTGTATGTGTATGTGAAAGAATGGATGTGAATGTGTATGTGAAGAATGGATGTGAATGTGTATGTGAAAGAATGGATGTGAATGTATATGTGAAGAATGGGTGTGGATGTGTATGTGATGAACATGGATGTAAATGTGTATGTGAAGAATGGATGTGGATGTATGTGAAAGAATTGATGTGGATGTATGTGAAAGAATTGATGTGGATGTGTATGTGAAAGAATTGATGTGGATGTATGTGAAAGAATGGACATGGATGTGTATGTGAAAGAATGTGATGTGATGTGACATGAATATATGTGGATGTGAAGTGATAGATATGAATATATGAATAGATGTGGGTAGTCGTACATGTGAATGATTGAATATATGAATAGATGTGGGTAGTTATACATGTGAACGATTGGATGAATGAGATGAGATGTGTATGAATGAGATATGATGTGGATAGATGTGATGTGATATGTGGATAGAATGCATGTGATGGGATGGTTATGAGAATGAATGTGGTGGATATGAATGAATGTGATGTGATGGATGTAAATGAATGTGATGGACGTGAATAGATGTGATGTGATGTGAATCGGGATGTGAATGAATGAGATGTGATGTCATGTCATGTGAATTCGGATGTGAGTGAATGAGATGTGATGTAAATTGGGATAGATGTGATATGTGATGTGAATGAATGTGATGAGATGAGATGTGGATATGGGTAGATGCGAGTGGATGAGATCTGATGCGGATAAATGAGAAAAGATGTGATGAGATAGAAAATGATGTGATGAGAATAGGAATACTTATGAAATAAATGAGGATTGATGTGGAACAATGTGGAAAGATGAGAGTTCGTTATAGAAACTGTATTTTTATGACCTGTTTTTAAATGAATGTTTTATGTCAAGAATGCTGGGGAAGCATTTTGACCGTCTTGTGAATGAGGTCATGGAGACCTAACTGATAAAGTTGCAACAGCTGACGGAGAGTAAACGGAGGACATCTCGCGTAGCAAGATCAGTCGAGGTCTTGACCAACCTCGATTTAAATGGTGAGCTTCCGGTACGGTGGATGAGGGACCAAGGAAGCGGCCTATGAGTGAAGCGCTAGGTGACCTACAAAGGATCCTAGAGGGTGCTGATAATACGGTGCTCGGGCTTTGGGTCATCAAAGATACCCACACGTGCGTCGGGGAAGATATTGGAAGAAGGAGTAAGAGTTGTTTTCTGAATTCGGGCATGGATCTAGTTGATTGACCTTGCTCGTCCTCAACGGATGAGTCCATGGCTCTTTTATATGGATCTGTTTGCTGATCTTCAACAGAGATTCCATTTTGATTTTTATAAGTGAATATATTGCCGCGTACTATGAGCTAGGAACTATCGAAAAGGCCCCTGAATGAGTGGACAGGTGGTGAGCGTTCAGGTTGCCAATGATGCCATAGGTACACCGATGAAGGAAAAATTAGAAATTAGGATTCAACTGGATATTTTGGAAGATTATGATCAATGATACTATAGTTTCATTAAAAGATTGTTTTAAAGACAGCTGAATCTGTGAAAAAGACAATTTCATATTGGGTGTGTAAGTGGTCTGACTAGTTCTAAACTGCATGAATATCCGGCTAGGGGGCTTGGGAACTCTTTTCCCTGGTACCCGAGACAAAACCTAACCAAATTTTTAAATGGATCCCATCACTATAGTGGTTGGGCGGTTGGCTAATCCACGGGACTGGATGGGGTTAGGCTAGACTAACGGATCCCTAATATGAGACTCAATTCTGTTATGGTACGACAGATGAAGTAAATCCCAGATAAAAATTGTTCTATGGAAAAGAATCGACGACTGTGCCTCTCAAATGAGAAAAAAAGCATTGGTCTCTATGATCCAACTGCAAGTCTTTTCCTTGATCTGACTATGGGACTTACGGGTTTGGTCAGATCAATTCAGTTGGTTAAGGCTCTTGACACGTTAGAGTAAATTTATCCTGGAGGAATCGCCGGTGCTTTCCGAGCGAGGAAAGTTTTTCCGGGTTCGAAGTGACGGATTAGTCTCTTGTCCGGATATCCGTGGGCGAGGCCCCAAGTGAGGGACCCTACCCTGTGCAAGAAGTGCTACTTCCGCTCAGAGCGAATTGGCTAAAGTGGATCAACCGAGAAGCTAAAAATGTCAAAAATTTATGAAGTAGCAGTAAAAAGTTAGAAATGTGTGATGAAATTCATACAAATTGATATTCAGATTGAAATTCATAATTTAGTAATTGGGTCTTTAGATGGAAGTACCGCAATTGTATGGAATCCCTGACTTGCTTGAGGCCTAGACATGATTGTATTTACCTTATAATTCCAAGGATCATGACTACCCGTATATACCGAGGGTATAACTGCAGCTCTTTACTGGCAGTATATACGAGTAAATCTAAGACCTTGAAATTATAAGCATAAATGCTATCCAGATGATGAATTCGAATGTGATTGATATGATTTTATAACTTTAGTTGAGAACTGATGAGTTGATTTGGATTCTGACTGAAAAATGATGATTCCTGAATTTTGGTTGAAAAACGATAAGCTGAGCAAAACCACAATGAGGATGAATGGGACGAGTCCCTGTGATGATGTTCGTAACTGGAATGATGATAATGACTTCAGCAAATCACTATGAGATTAGTGGATTGTGCTGACAGATTGCTACTGTTAACACTTGACCTAGTGGATCAAGTTAAGGGATGACAAATTAAAAATCTGTATAATTGAAATTCCCATGGAGGATTGTTCAGATGGAAATTTTGGTCTAATGGACCATTATTGTGTTAAGGATATGAATGATATGATCTGAAAGAATTATTATCTGATGATGAGTTCTATATAAGGGATCTTTATTCCAGGATTCTGTTGGGTTCACCAGACTACAAGGAACCCCAGAATCAGTTGGATCTTAAGGGAAAGAGTTGTCCTCTAGTTTGCGAGATGAGGACATCTCGCGTTTTTTAAGTGGGGTAGGATGTAAGATTCCTCCCTCCAGCTTTTGAGGTGTACAAGTGTAAGAACCTTCCCTTCTAATCTTAAAATTATTCCCCTCTCTGAAATAAAAGAAAGATCCTGTTTTACCTTGTTTTGGCCTGGAGAGAGAAAATGTCTAGAGGGAGGTAATTCAAAATTGAGATATTTTTGGATATAAAACTCCTCCTAGTGTCTAAAATGATTTCCCCTGAAACAGAAATTCAAAAAGGATTTTTCAATGTGCAATTGAAATTAATTGAAAATAGGTATAAAGGATCTTAGCCTAAGGGTCCAGATTTTTAAAAAAATTTAGATTATGGTCCAATTAAGGTTCCTATGGACCAACAAGATTAATCCAAATGTAGGGAGGAGATAAATTGAAGAATAAAAGAAAAACCCCCCAAAAATGAGTAAATGCTCACATAAGATGAAGAGTGGACAAAGGACCAAAGAAAACAATTAAAAAAACTAATTTTGACACCTCAGTAGTGTGGGGATCTCCCCTCATGAAGTAGGCACATTTTTCTCATCATTACTCCCAATTTTTAATCAATAAAATGAGATATTTTCATCTCTCCTCTCTCTTATTTCTAAACTAGATCCAAAAAGTAAGCCTGAACTGACCCAAAAATGGTCAAAAATTGACCAAACTGATCTCCAAAATTCTAGAATCAATTTGCTTGGTTAGAGGCTTACTTTTTCCTATAAATAGAAGCTTAATGGTGTTTATGCACTGTTACTCTGCTCCTCTCCTGAGCCATCTATATTGAATTTTTTAATAATTCAATTATTTTTGGCCTAATCCTCTCCAAAGTGAACTGGTGGCCACTCTTGTTTCAAATAAGAGTAGAACCCTCAATCCCTCAAGCTAAAGGAGAGCTTACAAGCTCCATGTAAGCTAATTTTCTTACTTGTTTAATGAAGAATCTATGGTTTTCTTAATTTTTATGTTTTGCAAATATTGAATTAAATTCAAATGCTATGCCTTTGATAAAAAGGCCAGCCCCTTCTCCTCTTTACATTCCAACCTTTCTCAATCCTAGAAAGATTAACTAAAGGATAAATTAAACTCTTTTTATTGTTTACTCTCTTGAATTTAGAAAATTGTGTAGATTAGAGTTCTATAAATATAATTTGGGTTAATTTAAGTTAAATAAAGAATGATAAAAATGAGAAATGGTTAGCCATACAAAGGAGGTTATGGCAAAATTTTCAAGAATTTTGTGGAAAAGAAAGTTTGTTTTTATGTTATTCAAAAAGAGTAATTCCCACCATTTTTGCATCTAAAAGAAATATTCTAATTAGTCCATGTACATATTCACCTATGAATATGCATGGATATCACTGATATTAATTATTAAATTTGATTTTTATGCATAGAAAGATGCATAAAGGAATGTTTTTTATTACAAAAGTGTTATTCTCATTAAAATTGATTTCTATGCATAGAAAGATGCATAAAGGAAATTTTTTTATTACAAAAGTGTTATTCTCATTAAATTTGATTTTTATGCATAGAAAGATGCATAAAGGAATTTTTTTATAAAAAAAGTGTTATTCTCATTAAAATTGATTTCTATGCATAAAGGAATTTTTTTTATTACAAAAGTGTTATTCTCATTAAAATTGATTTCTATGCATAGAAAGATGCATAAAGGAATTTTTTTAATTAAAAAAGTTTTATTCTCAGTAAATTTGATTTTTATGCATAGAAAGATGCATAAAGAAAATTTTTTAAATATAAAAGTGTTATTCTTATTAAATTTGACTTTTATGCATAAAAAGATGCATAAATGACTTTTTTTAAATTATAAAAGTGTTATTCTTATTAAATTTGATTTTTATGCATAGAAAGATGCATAAAGGAATTTTTTTAATTATAAAGTGTTATTCTTAATAAATTTGATTTCTATGCATAGAAAGATGCATAAAGGAATTTTTTTATTTTAAAAGTGTTATTCCTATTAAATTTTATTCTATGCATAAATAGATGCATAAAGAATTTTTATATCAAAATTAGAATTCTCTTAAGTTCTATGAGTATTTGATAAATAAATAATTAAATACTCTAAGAGAGAAATTTCTATCGTTTTATATTCACTCGGATTGTAAAAAGAAAATTCAAGAAATCTATCGAGATCAAAATATTCAGATAAATGATTAATTTATTCCTCATTAGAATTCATATCTAATTTAAAAATCAGTTAAGTGAATATTCAAAGCAAGCAATTCAGTAAAATAGTAACTGAATTATCAAACCTTTTCGAGAAAGATAGTTCAGGAAAAATCTTATCCGACTCGAACCTTGAATCAGACTATGACCAAGACCAAACTCTTTCGTCAGTTTCGAGGAAAGAAGGTGTAACCAATTTAGAAAAATACACTTAAAACTTCGCCAAATCTAAAACTAAGTTTGAGACCCTTCGAATTGATCTGTGGATCAAGGCTATAGAATTAGAGGAATCTAGTATGAAATTCAGAATACCGATCAAGAAGTTTTGGGAGGATACTGATTCAAGAAATACTCCTTGTATTCAAAAGAAAATCAAAGTGAAAACTTGCATAGAAATGAGATGTGATGTGAACAGATGTGATGAGATGCGATGTGAATCAGATAGAAGTGAATGAATGGATGGATGTAAGGTGATGTGAATAGATGTGATGAGATGTGATGTGAATTAGATAGATGCGAATGAATGTATGGATATAAATGTGTATGTGAAGAATGGATGTGAATGTGTATGTGAAGAACGGATATGAATGTGTATGTGAAGAATGGATGTGTATGTGTATGTGAAGAATGGATGTGGATGTATGAGAAGAATGGATGTGGATGTATGTGAAAGAATGGATGTGGATGTGTATGTGAAGAATGGATGTGAATGTGTATGTGAAAGAATGGATGTGAATGTGTATGTGAAGAATGAATGTGGATGTGTATGTGATGAAAATGGATGTAAATGTGTATGTGAAGAATGGATGTGGATGTATGTGAAAGAATGGATGTGGATGTGTATGTGAAAGAATGGATGTGTATGTGTATGTGAAAGAATGGATGTGGATGTGTATGTGAAAGAATGTGATGTGATGTAAAGAGATATGATGTGACATGAATATATGTGGATGTGAAGTGATAGATATGAATGTATGAATAGATGTGGGTAGTCGTACACGTGTGAACGATTGGATGAATGTGGATGAATGAGATGAGATGTGTATGAATGAGATATGATGTGACGTTATGTGGATAGAATGCATGTGATGGGATAGTTATGAGAATGAATGTGGTGGATATGAATGAATGTGATGTGATGGATGTAAATGGATGTGATGTAAATGAATGTGATGGACGTGAATATATGTGATGTGATGTGAATCGAGATGTGAATGAATGAGATGTGATGTCATGTGAATCGGGATGTGAGTGAATGAGATGTGATGTAAATTGGGATAGATGTGATATGTGATGTGAATGAATATGATGTGATGAGATGTGGATATGGGTAGATGCGAGTGGATGAGATCTGATGCAGATAAATGAGAAAAGATGTGATGAGATGGAAAATGATGTGATGAGAATGGGAATACTTATGAAATAAATGAGGATTGCTGTGGAACAATGTGGAAAGATGAGAGTTCGTTATAGAAACTGTATTTTTATGACTTGTTTTTAAATGACTGTTTTATGTCAAGAATGCTGAGGAAGCATTTTGACCATCTTGTGAATGAGGTCATGGAGACCTAACTGATAAAGTTGCAACAGCTGACGGAGGATGTCTCGCGTAGCAAGATCAGCCGAGGTCTTGACCAGCCTCGGTTCGATTTAAATGGTGAGCTTCCGGTATGGTGGATGAGGGACTAAGGAAGCGGCCTATGAGTGAAGCACTAGGTAACGTGCGAAGGATCCTAGAGGGTGCTGACCATACGATTTTCACATTCTTATTCCTTCCGGAGGAACAAGAACCATTTAATGTCACTCAACATTAAAAGCCATCAACAAATCTTGTTAATTCTTCCCACACAAAGGTCTTCAATGCGATTTCACGAGGACATGATCAACATCAGGAAGGGAGGAATTTTAACCCATTCCTAGGGTTAACAAAAGCTATTGTCATTATCTTACATCAAGGTCATACATCCAAGATATGAAGCAATGGTGTCCAAATCTACAACTTGGACGGGTGCCCGTAATAGTCTAATGCAATACTAATGGCAATTTTCGCTTCAAGAGTGTGTGGTAGTAAGTTAGGATAAAGTCTCAAGTGATTTACTTCATGGTTATATTATGAGAGTAGTCATTGTAATAGCATTAGGCCTCTTATGAGCCTAAAGTGCTTGGTCGGCCATAGTTTAAGTGAGTGTGGACACTTATGGCCATGTATATAAGTGAATATCTCTCATAATACAAAGAGCTCTCCCATTGTGAAATAGAGTCTTGCTCTTGCTAATCCTCTTGCTAATTGATGGCCTTGAAAGGATTTGAGCTCATTTGAACTCTAAGGCCTCAGATTTGGGTCCCCGCATACTCTATTTTTTGCACACAAAATAGAGGATTAATTTGCTAATCACTGATTAATCAATGCTAATCACTATATTTTGGTACAATTGAGGGTTCAAATTAACCATTAGGTATCTAATACAAATCCCTATAACTTCACATTGCAATTCGGAGGTGGTTTGATACTCCAACCATTCCGTACAAATTGGTTATCCTTGATTTAATGTAATTTTGGTAAAATTATGCTGATAAATTTGTGGTAATCATCATTTTGCATTTAACCCTTGGTTAATGCCTGCAAATCACACTCAAATTCAAGATTATTCACAGCCAGAGTTGCATTTGGGAATGTGCATAAGAATGAATGCTATATGCATTATGTATTGGGCACATTACATCAGTGTAAAAATGGGATCAGACACTGCCCTTGTCCAGAATAAGGCAAGAGGTAAGACCTCCCACATAGATTTGGGTTTGCATTTCATAATGACACAAGATAAACATCAAAAACCCAAAAGAATTGTCAACAAAACATTTAAACATGTTGCTCACATGGAGCAAGAACTGACGGACAAGCTCATGGCCCCAGCCATGAAAGAAGAAGAACATCTCTTTCCAAGAGGAAGATCCACACCAAGAAGAAAAGCTAGAGGAAGCATTGAAGGAAGACATGGACACGAGAAGAGAAGCTGCCACAACAAGAAGACTGAAAGAAGAGGAAGACATGGATGCGTGAAGAGAAGCTGCCACGACAAGAATACTGAAGACAAGAGAAGATGTGAGGCTCCAAAGAGTGAGGAGCACGTGAAAATCTCAGAGAGAGAGAGAGAGAGAGAGAGAGAGAGAGAGAGAGAGAGAGAGAGAGAGACCCCACAACCCAATGTAACCTGCCCCAACAGAGTAAAACCACCTTTGAGCCACCGTTGATGTAGGCCATGTGGTAGATGTATGTGTGAGCACTTTAGTCAAGGTCACGGGTACTTATAGTAGCCTTGGACACATAGAGAGAGAGAGTGTGTGTCAAGGACTATGAGTTTAGGGACTTGAGGCACTGGTCACGGACTATCAAGTAAGAGGGAAACTTGGTATAGGGTCCAAGTGTGCTAGGATTGTTCACTTGAGGGGAGGTGTTAAAATATACAAGTGAATAGGGTGTGTGTGGGAACAAGCCCTTGGCTAGAGGCTGTAAAAATGTGAGAGAACCTATGAAAAGGTGAGAAAAATCTACTGGGAGAGAATAAAGGGTAGCATGAGAAGATTTAGGAAGTGTGGAGATATTGTGGGAGAGGTGGAGAGAATCAAGCAAAAGAGGTGGAGTGAATCAAGGAGAAATCAGTGGGATTAGACGCTTGGATGAAAACTCTATAAATTGAGGCATTGGCCTAATGAGAATTTGCTGGATTTTGATTATCCATGCCTACATTAAGCTATCAGTTAATTGCTCACATCTTAATTATTATCTAATCTCTTTGTTAATGATGTTAATTCTAGCATTTGATCCACCATAGCTCATCACATTGCTGTAATTTTAACAGTTATGAGCTTGACCAATGGAAAGATCCTCATGATAGTTATGGTTCACCAGGTAATCTTCTTGTTGGATATGTTTCGGTGGGGGCTACACGAAATAGTTGTTTCACGGATTAGCTATTTCATGGATTAGCTATTTCATGAACTAGTTGTTTCATGTGTTAGCTATTGCCAAAAAATAAAACTCATAAAAATATAAAAATTCAATCACTTGCAAAACCCCCACCCCGTTAGGAATTCTCGCTAATCTCTAACTTTTTCATTTAATAACTAGACTTTCTCATTCCTTTTGGAGTAACAAGAACCATTGAACGTCACTCAACATTAAAAGCCATCAACAAAGCTTATCAATTTTCCCCACACAAAGGTCTTCAACGTGATCATGAGAGGACACGATTGGCATTAGTAAGGGGGGAATGTTAACGCATTCCTAGGGTTAACAAGAGCTACTTCCATTATCTTATATCAAGGAGTCAAGGTAGATATGCTAAAAGGTCATACATTCAATGTATTAAGAAATGGTGTCCAAATCTACAACTTGGACGGGCACTCGTAATGGTCCGATGGAATACTTATGGTGATTTTTGCTTCAAGAGCATGTGGTAGTAAGTTAGGATGAAGTCCCAAGTGATGTAATTCATGGATATATTATGAGAGTAGTCATTGTAATAGAATTAGGCCTCTTACGAGCCTAATTTCCCGGCCAGCCACAGTTTAAGTGAGTGTGAACACTTATGGCCATGTATATAAGTGAATATCTCTTATAATACAAAGAACTCTCCCATTACCCAATAGAGTCTTGCTCTTGCTAATCCTCTTACTAATCTCTCTCTAATCCATGCTAGTGAGTGTGTTTTAGTGAAGTAAGCTAAGAGGAGGGACGAGTACACATAATGCAACGCGGCGGTATGGTGACAACGCTTGCAGAGGGGAAGGCACGATGGAATCGCTTCTTCTCATGGAGTTGTGGAGCTTGCAGATCATAAGGGTTATGAGCTCGACCAATGGAAAGATCCTCACAAAATAGTTGCGGTTTACCAGTTAATCTTCTTGTTGGATGTGTTTCGGAGGGGGTTGGGGTGAGCCATAACACACTCACTTAGCTCCATTCTCACTGGCAAAAGCTCCACAGGGTTTATACCCCATAATACTGATCTCGTCTCTTTTATTGCAAGGGAATCTTGATCTACTTTCGAGATAGTCTCTGTTATAAAATGAGGGAGGTCAATTCTACTCGTGGTCTAGTACCACTCCCTAACATTGGATCATGAGACAAAACCTTATATTCAAAGGTTGGGTTAGAATATCCACTAGGAAATAATTTGACTTGATTGCAAATGTAGAAGCACTTGATCTAGTGCCAAAATCTCTTGTAAATTTTATAAAAATAAGGATTTTATGATTTTTGAGTTTTATGGATTTTTATGGTCTTCTTATAATGTTTTTGTAATTTTTAAGGTTTTTGATGGAAAAACATAATCTCATAGAAGAAAATAAAGAACATGCAAGCTCTATATAAACAATGTAATTATGAATATGTGTGTGTGTGTGTGTACATTTTTTTCTTTTATGTGTATACTTGAAGCTTAGACTCCTTGGGTCATTTGCCATGTTAGCATGATTAAGGATGTGCTACTATAAAAAACTATCTATTTATATAAATATATTACAAAAGTGTTATCTTGATATAGCTATTATCTTAATTATAAAACCCTATTTTGTCTCTTGAGAAATATGGAGAAGATTTGAGAAATATAGGGATTAGCTGATGGAAATGAATAGAAAAGAGATTAAGGTGTAGAGATTAATAGATATAAGTAGAATTAGAGTTAGTAATAATGAGTGGCTCAATGGAAAAATGAAAGAGAAAGAACTTGGCTTTGATACCAATGTAATGTTCCTTGCATTATAAGCTTGAGGACTTGTAAGACTAGTACTTTGATTTTCCACCCAACCACATCCCAAATAGACCCTAAACTCATGGGTTATAAAGGCCTACGTGGTGTATGATCTTCTAACTTTAGTCCATTGGCTAACATTTCCTTTTCATTTGCCAAATGTCTCTTCAGCTACCCCTAGAAGGGGGTTCTCTCTTTTGTGTCCCTTGGGCTTCCATTGTGCACCATTTATTTCCCCTTTTACTTTAAACACTATTGTGTGGACAAAATAGATCATATTTCCTAAAAAATGAGAAACATTTGGCATCTTTCAAAGATTCCATAAAAAAGGTTCACTTTTTACCTCTTTTTGAAAAGTGGTCTACGCATGCGTACAACACTGCTAAAAAAAACATAGTTTTTTGAAAACACATCTAAAATTCCATGTATACATTTAAAAATTACATGAATTTTAATTTTTTTTCAAGATTGAGAACATGTGTGGCCTTCATAGATTTATAAAGTGCTATTGTTTGACATAAGAATAAACTTGAATTACAAAATGACATAGGAGTCTACACAACTTAAAGAAATATCAATCTTTGTCAAATTAAAATTTATTTTATAAATTTCATGAATGTAAGACACTTTTTTTAATGGACTTTCTTGCGACAACTTTTCTACCACTATGCATAAATATACACATTATTTGACAAGCACTCAAAAAATATTAGAATACATAACATTATAAGCTCTAGAATTTATGAAAAAATCCTACAAACATCCTCGAGTCTATTTCTAGACCCACATAGCAAAGCCTTGAGTCTATACTTACCTTGACAGTTTGCATGGCATAATTATTTGCTACATTATTTATAAGTAGGTAGTGGACATGATATACAGCCAATGCTGAGATTTTAAAGAGGTCAGCTTATAGGTGTGTAAAGGTAGACTTCTATTCATATATATGTAGAAGATGGTAACTATGGAGGCTCTGAGTAAACCTAAGCATGTTAAAAGAGTAGAAAATTGAAGTATTTTTTTGGTAGGATAATTTTAGAGACAGACATCATATAGCCTATGGGTGTAAATTTTGACCCACATAGGCATTTCTTTTCATGAAGGAAAATCTTTTTATGCAATATGGATAATGGTGGTGCGAAGAAATTGTAGCCTATATCATGTAGATATGTGGTGGTGGCAAAAATTCATAGGATGTATATGTTGATGTTTGATCCAGATAGCCATTATCATGAACGTAGGTGATGGTATATTTAAGAGTAGTGTAGGAATGAGCTCTAGTTACAATTATTTAGAGTACATGTGAAGGATGTTGAGAGATGGTATGTCTAACGGTAGTGTAGAATGAGCTATGGTTATAATTATTTTGAGGACATGAGAAGGATGCTAAGAGATGTAATCTTTGCCCGACATTGGCTTTTGTGTACAAAGAGAAAAGAGAGGAGCTTAGGGCTTCTTGAATGGTGGTAGAGGAGCTTGGAGCTTTCACGATGACGGTAGATTCAAGGTCCCCTATGCTAGAGAGCATAGTATTACACATAGGCATGGCAGAGTCCAGGCTCACACGCACCCCCTCCCTGACGACATAGATGGTCCCACCCACATGCATTTTCTTATAGTTCTTCAACTTTAAAATTAAATTTTATAACAAAAATTAGGATTGGCAAATCAATCAACTCATGGTCTTCTAAATCAATAGAACCTTGCACATTTGGATCAAAACCAATGGATTATAGGTCATCATGGATTATCTCATCTAGCTCTTCTGTTATCATGAACTTTTGACATCTACTATGTAGCGATATTATTGATGATACAAAGGTTACATGGATACATAGACAAGCATTTTTTTAAATGATCTCCTCCCAAATTTGTAGTCAAAGGTTGTGACCATGTGTGTTTTTCAGGTCCTTAGCCTTAAACCTATGTCCTACCTATATCACCTTATCCTAGGCATATTTTTTCTTTAATTTTATGATTTATAGGATTTTTTAAAAAATTTGAGATTTTATTGGCTACTATCTACTTTTTGGAATGAGTTTTTACAGATTTGTTGGTGATAAAAATTAAAAAAATCTCATAAAAAATCTAAAAATATTTCAAAGTTATGAAAATAGCCCCTAAAAGTTGATGTTTTACATCAAAGTTGATGCAAAACATCAACTTATAGGCTAAGAGTTGATGTTTTACATTAAAGTTAGTGCAAAACATCAACTCTACCATAAAACTTGATGTTTTGCATCAAGTTTTAGATGCTCTAGAGAAGGAAGTTGGAATTACTTTCAGCTTACTATAGTATGGATATGGACCTTAAAGATGTCTACATGTTAAACGATCTTGGATATTTGATCATTTTTATGGTACTATGATTGAGATGATGGATGCGCTTGCATAATTTCTTATTTTTAGGCCCTCATTAGTTATTATTAAGGATTAAAACTTAATGTTTTTATATTTTTCAAATTGTAGCATCTTACCTTGTTATGCTGGAAAAATGACCAAATTGATGGTCAAATATAGGAGATATGATAGGGAAAAACAAGAGCTGATGAGTGTGAAGAGGACGATTGACATCATTCTTGCTAATATGACTTACCATTAATGTTTGAAAAAGATACATTCTATGCAAAACATTCTCATAGTAAGTATATTGGCTATATACATATTAACATTTTGATGATCTCAGATATTCACACTTTTTTAGTGATGATTTTTAAAATGGAGGATGTTTGAATAGTTGATTTTTTTAACTTTTTCTACATGGTTTGTATTAAATATTATTTAATTTCTTTTAATTGAAGCATATATTTCCTTGTTCTCCCAATAGACAACTAAACTATGGTCATATATGCAATACATTTGTATGCTTTCCAAAATGTGCAACTTGTTTGTGCAAATATTGTTTGATTAATGCTATGACATGTTTGATCATGAAATTCATTGAAGACATGTTTCAAGCCAAGGTCAAAAAACAACATTCCTCATTGTTTGAAATAAATTTATAATTAGGGATTGAACTTGCTTTTTAGTCTTGCTCATTTTTAGTTGTTTGATCTTTTGGTTGCATGCCCTATAAGTCAACTTGCTTTGCTTAATTGGCGAAGTAGTCTAGCTAGGGAGACATTGTAGCTAAACAGGAGTAGCCAATATAGTTGTTATGCAGCAATCAAATTTGTGTGGCAATTACAAAGAACCCAATGTTCCACCCTTGCACTCTATGCTTGCACTATGTGCCAAGTTACAATCACAAAGAACCCAATGTTCCACCCTTACATTCCATGGTTGCACTATACAAAGGACCCAATGTTCCACCCTTACACTTGATTCTTGCACTATGTATATGAGGTATAGTATCACTTTGTGCATGAGTTTTTCATGGTGGATAGACAAGTTAAGCTTGGTTCACTACCCCCAATAATGGATAATTGTACAGATATCTTCCACGAAGGCTCTTAGGAAAGATGTGCTAGAGCAACATCTTCATTGACTTAAACGTTGGGACGAATTTGTAGAGTTTATCTATGTGTGAACATTGAGGGGGGGGAGGGGGTTTAGAAATTAATGCTCCACCCTCGTCATTTTGATTGTGTGGGTGATAGGTTGCCCCACTTTGTAAGGCTCCCTTTATGGAGGAGTTGTTATTGTGTGTTAAACATGCTCGGGTGTGTGCACACACGCGCGCGCGCACACGTGTGTGTGTGTGTGTGCGTGCGTGCATGTGTGTGTGTGTGTGTGTGTGTGTGTGTGTGTGTGTGTGAGAGAGAGAGAGAGAGAGAGAGAGAGAGAGAGAGAGATGCACTTTAATAATGGAGGATTGTCTAAAGGGAAGATAGAGTTTTTACTCTAGAGCTCAGGGGTGCACTACTAAGAAACCCTACATATCCTCACATGCATTCAAGGGGTATTAAGAATTTTTCATGAATAAAATGATCCCTTTTTCTTTATGAACTTACAGATTTTTCTTTCAAAATCAATAAAAAAAACCCTTCTGTAAATGTATTTCTATAAATTTACCTTAAAGTTTTGAATTAAAAAACCCCTTCATTTGAACTCATGTGGTATACTTACATATTTTTAGGTGAACCCCCCAAGCTCTAGAGTATGATGTGGGGCCTTGATTAAAAGTGATTTAATGAAAAATAGTTATTATAAATGTTCGAGCTAAAGACTTATCCACATTTGAGAAAGAAATAAAATGATTTAGAAGTGTGCCCTTGGGAATATGCACCTAGGGAATGTAATAGAGAGTCTTGATGCATATTAAAAAATCGATCAGTAATCCTATGAGACAAGTATACAATTTTGGGTTTTAATATTTATTTCTTGATTAAAAGTGATTTAATGAAAAAAAGTTATTATAAATATTCTAGCTAAAGACCTATCCACTTTTGAGAAAGAAACAAAATGATTTAGAAGTGTGCACTTGGGAATGTGCACCTAGGGAATGTAATAGAGAGTCTTGATGCATATAAAAAAACCAATAAGTAATCCTATGATAAATATACAATTTTGGGTTTTAATATTTATTTCCTGATTAGAAGTAATTTCATGAAAAAAGTTATTATAGATATTTTAACTAAAGACCTATCTACTTTTGAGAAAGAAATAAAATGATTTAGAAGTGTGCACCTAGGGAATGTAATAGAGAGTACTGATGTAGATGAAACCGATCAACAACCCTATTACAAATATACGATTTTGGATTTTAATATTTATTTCTTGGCAACATAACAAGTGGAATGTTGTTAACCCTCTAATTTTACAAAGGCAAGCGAGAAAGGGTAGCTTATAAAGTGAGTGTAAAGTGAAGACTTTTTATTTCAAAAGTGTACAACATGAATATAAAAAAAGGTTTCAACTGTCGACAAAATCTATTTCAAATTGATGGAAAATGTTCTAAATGTTCAAAAGATAGATGAAATGTAAAGAAAATGTTTGTCCATAACTACCATATCTTCTATAGTGAGGTCTGGTCTCCTATAGTGAGAAGAATTGATACAAGAAGGTCCAAGAGACGCATTTTTTTCCAGAACACTAGGATTGTTAGAGAATCTAGGAGATTTAGTTCCTCCATGAAAATGTGAGGAAAGCCAAGCATGTGTGCTGCAACGATGGGAACGCACTATCCTAAGGTGCAAAAGTTCTTGTCGTTTGGTCTTTGGTATGTTTTTCTTTGCTAGCTAAAAGGGTCTTCAAACAATGGTATTATATTAATAATATGTGGAGCCTTCAAAGTTCAAGCCTTCTTCTTTATTGATTACATCGTTTCCATTGAAAAGAGTTCACAAGGGGGGGAGTGGGGACTCAATGGCTAATGTCAAGATGGGGCAAAGTCTCATTGCAAAAGGTGGAACTCGAGATACTAGTGTGGAAAAGGTGGTGAGGGGAAGTAGAAACAGGAACGCACAAAGCCACCAACTATATAGTTGAAGTGCTTTAGCTTTTATAAAATTTATTCAAAGGTCGGTGTTCTAGCGTGCAAAGGTGTGACGCTTAGGCATGGTGTAAGATTAATTTAATGAGAGGCCACACTGTGTCAAAGTGAAGGGACCCTTTTAGGGAGATTGAGGAATGCGTCCCCCCTCTTTCATATTGGCGACAGGCTTCATTGACGTTTTACGTGTAAAGTTCAACTTGTATATTATAAAATTCCCAATTAACGCTCCATCCAAGCACATGATCGAATCGAACCCCCATTTCAAAGGTCGCCCTTAAATGAGTGCCCATTAACGCACAAATAAAGTACACGCATTAAAAAAAATGGAAGAGAGAATCACAAACTCTATTGAATGCCTTCTATTCAGGCCGCCATAGTATTATTTTCTTATTTTTTTTTGGAAACAATAAAGTATATATTATTAACTATTGAAAGTCAGACCAACAACATATATCACACCCACACCCAACTTTCTCTCGTAACCTCTAATACCCCATATCTACACTACTCTACTCCTTATTGATCTCGTTCAGAATTTTACAAAGGAAATCCCATCTATCATCTTCACAACATAAAAAACTGGATTGATCCCAAGAAATTTGATATCCGAGCAGCAGTAAACAAGCCTCCATCACAGCCTCAGTATTGCAGCCCCCGGGGAGATTGTTTCTCCAGTAGCCCTCCGTGTTTTGACCACACCTTAACAGTAGGTCTTGTGCCAATAACCGGGTTCTCAATAAAAGCCACAAATGGGTGATCCACTTGCTTTTCCTTATGGTACCATCTCTGTGTTTTGGGCCCAAATCTAGGGGGCCTTTTCTTCTCAATCTAGCATCTAACCTACAGCTACCATCTCTGTGTTTTGGGCCCAAATCTAGGGGCCTTTTCTTCTCAATCTAGCATCTAACCTGCAGAGCTAGCAAATCCAGATTAGGGAGTAACCCCAAGTATGCAAGAGGCTCAGCTAATATAAAGGGGGCATCATTATGAGATATTCCTCTGTAAGTTCTGAATCAACACATCCAACTCCACATACTAGATTTTGTTTATATTACTGAAAGACTAACACATGCAAATGCATTTATACATCAGCTCAGAATCCTATAGTCCTGTACAAGTAGTCTTCAAAAACACAATGTCATTTCTGCTAGTCTAAATTTCCCATAAGATGCATGCTGTAATAATGTTAAAAACCAGTCCACTACATTCATCATTAATTGCCCATTGCCAATCCTCCTTAAAAATTTGCAGATTTAATCTCTTTTGTATCCACCTCGTCATTTTGCTCCAAGTGCTTCTTAGGGCAGGGCAATCCCAAAACAGATGCTTACTACTCTCCAAAGAAGACCTGCATCTAGGGCATACACCACTAGCCATGTTTCTTTTCTGCATCTTATACCCCATAGGAAGTGTCCACATACAAACCTTCCACAAAAAAACCTGAAACTTTCTAGGCATCTGAGAGTTCCATAGCACATGCCATCTCTTTTTCCAACTTGTTGCCACACTCCACTTTACATTCCATATTTTATTACAGTACATAACATTAGCATCTCCCTTCCTCATGAGAGCATAAAGGTCTTTGGTTTTTCCATCCTTCAGTTTAACACCATCAGACCATGCCCAATCCTTGATCCCCAGACTAAAATATATGTGGCTGTGGAACATAACTCACTCGGCACAGCAGCTCCAACACCTGCATCATCAAGTCTCTCTCTTTTATGGTTAACTCAAACTCCAGGGATAATGCATTTAACTCTTTCCATCCCGCAGCATTACTGTCCCAACAATCAGCTAGGTGTCTATTACCTTTGTTATTAAGGCACTTAGCCACCTCAATATCCAATGATGCAAGAGGAGGGTCAAACTTGTGAGTCCACCATAACCCAAGTGACAACATGGAATTCCCAGATACTCTCCCTCCACCATCCCAGACCAAA
The DNA here is from genome assembly GCF_041138505.1 of Cibotium barometz. Taxonomy (NCBI): domain Eukaryota; kingdom Viridiplantae; phylum Streptophyta; class Polypodiopsida; order Cyatheales; family Cibotiaceae; genus Cibotium; species Cibotium barometz. The sequence goes on along the minus strand of NC_141051.1, from coordinate 43,765,282 downwards.
AGTCTTAGATTCTCTTTCTAACTGTTGCAAGCATTTTAGAGAAATAAGAGCATGTAATTTTCAGAGGAGCAGCTGAAAACACTTCGTCTATCCAAGTTAAGTTCCTCCATTTCCCTCTGGCCAAGACCTCAATCAGTTCCATCATCTCCCTTATCTCATCAAGGACCAAGTGGAGGATTGAGAGAGAATCCTAGGTAGCATCAAGCTCCTTCTAGCTTCACAATGGGTGGGCAGATGTATGATACCAATGCCTCCTTCATTTTTGGGCACTGTCAATTTCTCCCAAGCCAACCATGCAAGAACTCTTTTCTTACCTACATCATTTCTCCATAGAAAATCCCTGATAGGACCAATAATCTTCTTCAGTGACACTTCCCAAATTTAAGCACTAGACTTAGAAACATAACATAGGCACTCAACACTGAGTTGCATAAATCAATTCTGATATGAAAGGGTACTCTCAGACCTTCCCACTTCTTTAATTTCTCAACAAACCTGTTTATGGCCCACATGACCAGTTGTTTATTGGTAAGATCCACCCCAAAGGGAGCTCCAAGTAGCCTCACTATGTGGCCCTTTTGTACTACCTCACATCCCCACCTCTGGAGATCAAAATCATTATCATCTGTCAAACTTATGATCCTAGATTTTAGAATATTGCATTTAGACCCTGAGGCATCAGTAGCAAACTCCTGAACAATATTTAAGGCCATTCTCACATTGTTGTTCTTAGCTTTTAAAAATAAAAGAGAATCATCAGCAAAACATTGAATGACTAGCTGCTCACTATGTTTAAGTTTTAAACCAGTAATCTTGCCTTCCCTACATGCCAGCTCAAGTGATAGGATCAGAGGATGAGAAGCAATAGCAAACAGTAGAGGGGCTAAAGTGCATCCCTCTCTAAGTGACCTATTGATTTCAAAGTCTCCTACTATTCTTCCATTGAGAAGTACATTAGAGAAACCACCTAGGGAAAGAGAATAGATGCAAGTAGCCCCCATTCTTTCCATCACTCTTGCAAATGAAAGACCATTGTATCCTATCATATGCTTTCTCAAGATCTAGTTGCATCATGATACATTTCTGCTGGGTTTTAATGGCCACATCTCTACCCAATAAAGCAACAAAAATGTTATATATGGATCGACCTTTAATAAAACCATGTTGTTTTTTTGAGATGATCTCTTGCAAGACAGGGGTAATTCTGATAGCAAGCACCTTAGCTAAGATTTTATACATCATAGTCAGTAAGGTGATAGGCCTCCAATGCCCAAACCTGTTGTTGCAAACAGTTTGTTTGGGGATGAGTTTCACCAATCCTTCTTTAAAGACTTTGTCCCAATGACCAAATTTGAAGGCTTTCTTACAAATGTCAGTCACCACCTCTTTTTTAAAGAGAGCCAAAAGGTAATAAAGAACTCAGTTGAAAGACCATCCCACCCAAGTGCCTTCTCTCTTTCCCAACTTTAGTAGAGCACACCAGCACTCATCCATCTCAATATCTCTTTCTAACCATTTAGCTTTATCAGAGTCCATTTTCTGATTAAGAAGACCAAGCAACGTGTTTTTAGCTTGGAACCTCCTCAAAGAGGAATCTTCTTTTAAGCTCAATGTAGACCCCAAATATTTGACCCATTTCAAAGAAAGAAGTTTGGGTCATTTAAAGGAGTGCCATCCTCATCTAAAATGTACCCCCCCATCACACTGTCATTTTTATTCTTGGAAAGTTTAAAAAACTTATTGTCAGGTTTCTTTTTGCTGAAGAGACTTTTTCTAGTCCAATATTCATGTTCTCTAAGCATTTATCTTCCTCCATTTTGATATTAGCTTGACACTTAAAGTATAGCTCAGTGTCACTAGAATCCAGCCCAATAGTTTGTCTTTTCAACAGTAACTCTTCTAGAAGAGCAGACTATTTTTTTTTCTCAGCTCTAAGTTTTCCCACAGCCCTAATGACACCTTGCATCTCATTGGCAAACTGTTTCCAAGAGATCTCAGCTCCCATTCTCCTTTTCAAGTTATTAGTATATTCCACAAAGAGAGGGCCTTTCAACAGTAAATTATTAGCTCTCAATTTCCTAGTGGGGTAATGACATATGTCCAAACCAGACCCATCATAGTGAGACCTACCCCACATTAAAGGGAGATGGTTAGATAAAGTAGAGTTGTAATCCACAGTCACCCTCAAAGTTTGAGGCACCCAAGCAGCCTGTTGACTAAAGAAAACTCTATCAATTCTTGATGAGGAAGAAAGATATTGCAAACTAAAATATGTATGCCCTGGCTTATCTCTCCAGTCCCCAAGATACCAGCTATCTTTAAGTCCCAGTCTCCGTCTAAGATCTTCCCACTTCCCTTTTTCCTTCCCTATTAAAATAGTGCTACCACCACATCTGTTCACCACTCTTTCTGCCATGTTGAAGTCTCCTAACAGAACACCACCAATCCAATCCCACATGCAGCTCCTAACCTTGCGATTGTGAGCCCCATAAATATTAATGATCCATATTCTCTGACCATTAAAAATGATCTCTACTATTAAAATCCTTCCCTTAGGATGATTAGCTATAACACTAGGATTGAGATCCCTCTTAACTATGGTCATAACCCCACTAAAACTTAACTTGATGCCACCATAAAATATATCCCATTCCCCAAAACAATTCATCCTCAAAATGTTACCAAAAAAAGATTATGTTCCTGGACAACTAGAACATATAAGTCCCAAGACTTTGTAGCATTATATGGTAGTGATGTGTGTGAACACACTTAGGACCACCGGGGCACTTTTTCCCTCACTAGGAGGTTTTTTTCCCCCGTGCGTATGTACACCCTCTTATCTACTCATTTTGGGGTGTGTACTTATTTTTTGTATCTGGCACACATTTGTTCATTCTATTCTAGTGAGATGTATGCTCTCAAGCTTCTCTATCTTGTGTGTGTGCATTGTTGAAACCCTAACCCTAATTTCAACAATTGGTATCACTTGATCTAGTAGTCTGCCTCCCTTCTCACGACCCTATTTTTCTATCTCCGATTGAGATACCCTCTTAGGAGAAGAAGGTGTATACTATAGTGTGTTGTATACCCTCTTTTCATACACTTTATAGGTGATTCAGCCAGTTGGCAGCCATCCAGGGTTGCATCCACTGAGTACTTGTAGTGTGTTGAAAGATTTTGCATTTGGTAGAAAGTCATGGTTGGCAGTAGTGATGTATTCAACATGGTGTCTGTTGAGGACAAACTTGATGGGACTAACTACCCATTGTGGGCCTATATGATGAGGCATGTACTGGTTGCTAAAGGCCTTTGGAATGTGGTCAGTGGTAGTGAAACTTGTCCTGTTTCACAACTACCAGTGTAACCAGGTGTTGCAGGTACATCTGAAGTAGAATTTGATATAGATGTGGTTCTTCGCATGGTGGCTATAAGCCAAAATCAAAATCCTTAGGTAAGGATGTAGAGAAAGAAGGTGATAAGCCTAAAAAGAAGGGAAGTGTCACTATTGCAGGAAACTAGGACACTACATACATGAGTGCAAGAAAAGGCTAGAGAAGGAGAAAAAGAAAGAATTGGGCATGGCTGTGGCTGATGCATCTGCACGCCAAGTGCAGAGAAGAAGGAATCTGCAAGTTTTGCTCAAGATGATTGGAAATGGACCATACATTGTAGTTATGGCCCTTTTGTTCATGATGTATGCATGTCAGTGGTAGAATCGGATGCTTGGTACTTTGACAGTGGTGCTAGTAAGCACATTACTTCACAAAAAAGTTTGTTCTCATCTCTAGAATTTGTCCCAAGTGCAGGAACCATCACATGTGCAAATGGTTCCTCATATCCTGTCAAAGGAGTTGGTAGAGTTGTGCTCACTACTGCAAACGGGGGCACATTTACTCTTTCAAAAGTTTTATGTGCCAGGCATTAATAAGAAGAACTTGCTCTCAATTTCAGTCTTAGCCTTGTCAGGCTTGACGGTGAAATTTGTGGATGACAGATGTACAGTTCAGGATAGAAATGATGGTTATTCTATCATTGCCTCAGGTGCCTTGTTTCATGGCCTATATAAGATGGATGTATTTGAGAAGTTGTAGCATGATGCTTGCTCAGTCTCTATGACGACTAGTGCTATAATGATGTAGAATTATGGCATGCACGATTTGGCCATCTGAATTATGGCAGTTTGTTATGCCTTCAAAGACATGATATGGTGTTTGAGTTGCCAACTCTTGAGACCCCTACTAGACATGTATGTGAGGGGTGTAATCTTGGCAAAATGCATCGGGCATCATTTCCAAAGGATGGATATGTGAGAGCTGTTAAGAAATTATAGCTTATACATAGTGATGTATGTGGTTCTATGAGGACACCATCTATTGGGGAATATCTCTACTTCATCACTTTTATTGATGATTACTCCAGATATAGCTCGGTGTATCTATTAAAGCAGAAGTTAGAGGTTTTTATGTGCTTTAAGCACTTCGTATTCATGGCTAAAAATGCATGTGAATGTAAAGTTGGCACCCTTCATTCAGATCGAGGGGGGGAATATATGTCCAAGGAATTTCATGCATATATGGCTGAAAAAAGGCATAAGGTATCAATGTATAGTGCCATTGAAAGATCCCTGTCCCCTCCACGCAGCGAATTCAGGGGTACTAACACTGGAAGTAGCACTTCTTGTGAGGGGCAGCACTTCTTGTGAGGGGCAGCACTTCTTGTGCGGGGCAGGGTCCCTCACTTGGGGCCTCGCCCACAGATATCTAGACGAGGGACTAATCCATTGGTTCTTCCAAAACCGAACCCAGAAAAACTTCCCTTGCCCGGAAAGCACATGCGATTCCTCCAAGATAATTTTTCTCTAACGTAGTCAAAAGCCTTAACTAACTTAACTGATCTAACCAAACCCATAAGTCCCATAGTCAGATCAGGGAAAAGATTGCACTTGGATCATAGAGACCAACCCTTTTTTCCTCATTTGAGAGGCACAGCCGTTGATTCTTTTCCATAGAACAATTTTTGTCCGGGATTTACTTCATCTATCGTACTATTACAGAATTGAGTCTCAATTTAGGGATCCATCAGTCCAGTTCCATGGGTTAGCCAACCACCCAACCACTATAGTTATGGGATCCAATTAGAAATTTGGTTAGGTTTTGTCCCGGGTGTACCAAGGAAAAGAGTTCCCAGGCCCCCTAGCCGGATATTCATGCAAACTTAAAACTAGTCACACTACTTACACACCCAATAGGCAATGTCCTCATCATAATCAATGCCCTTTAGCTAGGCATACCCCTTTGCAACAAGTCTGGCCTTGTAGCGATCAATGCTACCATCTGCTTTGCGTTTTAACTTGTAAACCCACTTAGTACCAATTGCCTTCTTGACATGAGGTAGATCTGTCAAATACCAAGTGTCATTCTTGAGTATAGAGTTATAATCATCCTACATAGCATGCATCCATTGATCATTATCCTGTGCTTCCTTAAAGGAAAAAGGTTCCTCCTCATTACATAAAGTAGAAATGAGAACATGATCCACATGAGAATAATCTGCATGATGAGAACCCACACGAGTTCTGCTAGGTAAAGGAGCTGCCAACTTGCTATCCCCGCTCAATGTCTGCACAAGACATTTTGGCATATGCTGCCTAGATTTTTCTATGGCTGCTCTCTCCTCATCCACTACATCCTCAATATTTGCCTCATCAAAAGGCTGATTTTGCACTTGCTGCAAGGCTGAATTTCAGCACTTGGTTGAGCATTTAATTGCTTTACATATGTTTACCCTCCATTAAACAAAGGTAGGAGTGAATCAAACATGTCCTGTGAGTATACATTCTGCTATTTTTGACATGAAAGCATGGGCCGAACTGAGTTTTTGATAAAACATCTCCACTTACCAAAATCCGCTTTGAGGTTGGATGGTAGAGTCTATATCCCTTGCTTTCTGAACTATATTCCATAAATATGCATTTAACTGCCTTATCATCAAGCTTACTACATTGTTCCTCAGGCACAAGAGCATAAACAAGACAGCCAAAAACACGCAAATGAGCCATAGAAGGCTTCCTTCCATGCCAAGCTTTAGAAGGAGTTTTAGACTACAAGGCCTTGGTAGGGCATTTGTTTAACACATAGTTTTCACACATAGTTACCTCTAACCAAAAACCATGAGTAAATCTTGGGCTTTCACCATACATCCTACCATCTCCATGAGAGACCTGTTCTTCCTCTCAGCCACATCATTTTGCTAAGGTGTGTAGGGAATTGTACATTGATGCCTTATACCTTTCTCAGCCATATATGCATGAAATTCCTTGGACATTTGAATGAAGGGTGCCAACTTTACATTAACATGAATTTTCAGCCATGGATACAAAGTGCCTAAAGTACATAAAAACCTCTAACTTCTACTTTAATGGATACACCCTGCTATATTTGAAGTAATCATCAATAAAAGTGATGAAGTAGAGATATCCCCTAATAGATGGTGTCCTCATAGGACCACATACATCACTATGTATAAGCTGTAATTTCTTAATAGCTCTCACAGATCCATCCTTTGGAAATGATGCTCGATGCATTTTACCAAGAATACACCCCTCATATACATGTCTAGCAGGGGTCTCAAGAGCTGGCAACTCAGACACCATATCATGTCTTTGAAAGCGTAACAAGCTGCCATAATTTAGATGGCCAAATCGTGCATGCCGCCATAATTCTACATCACTCATAGCACGAGTCGAGCATCATGCTGTAACTTCTCAAATACATCCATCTTATATAGGCCATGAAATAAGGTACCTGAGACAATGATAGAATAACCATCATTTCTATCCTAAACTGTACATCTGTCATCCACAAATTTCATCACATCAAGCCTACACAAGGCTAAGGCTGAAAAACTGACAGCAAGTTCTTTTTAATGCCTGGCACATATAAAACTTTAGAAAGAGTAAATGGGACCCCATTTTCAGTAGTGAGCACAATTCTACCAACTCCTTTGACAAGATATGAGGAACCATTTGCACGTGTGATGGTTTCTGCACTTGGGATAGGTTTCAAAGATGATTTTTTTTTTTGTGAAGTAATGTGCTTACTAGCACCACTATCAAAGTACCAAGCATCCGATTGTGCCAACAACTGACATGCATACATCATGAATAGAAGGGTCATAACTACAATGTATAGTCCATGCCCAATCATCTTGAGTGAAACTTACAGATTCCTTCTTCTCTGCACTTGGAGATGCATCAGCCACAACAGCCATACTCGATTCTTTCTTTTTCTCCTTCTCTAGACTTTTCTTGCACTCATTTATGTAGTGCACTGGTTTCCTGCAATAGTGAAACTTGCCCTTCATTTTAGGCTTACCACCTTCTTTCTCTGCATCCTTACTTGAGGATTTTGCTTTTGGCTTATAGCCACCATGCGAAGAAGCTTTACCTTTGCCTTTCTGATTGGCAATAAAAGCCTGGCCACCAACTCGCACAGATATGTTTTGCCTCGACTGCTCTTCTTTTGCAAGAGTACTAAAACCATCTCATCAAATGTAAGGGCATTTGGATTTCCCTTCATCATGAGTCTAAGGGTAGAGGTAAAATTCTGATAAGAATTCGGCAATGCATTGAGAGCTGTGGGCATCAATGTACTATCATGATATATCTCATTTACACTAGTGAGCTGGTCAAGAAGCTATCCATTGGCTCTCCCTCATTCATGCGCTCAGACTCCAACTGTTTGCGTAGATATGCAACATGTGCTTCATTGTGCACCTAGTATAATGCAGCAAGTGCATCCCATGCATGTTTTGAAGTCTTAAATGACCAAATATAAGGAATAATGCTTCACTTCACAGAAAGTGCAAGCCATACATGTGCCTATGCATCTCTTCCATCCCATCTTGTTTGAGCGTAGCAGTGGGAGGTACTAGTGGTGCATGTGGAGGAGCCACATCTGTATCAGATTCTACTTCAGATGTACTTGTAGCACCTGGTTGCACTAGTAGTTGTGAAATAGGATGAGTTTCACTACCACTGACCACATTCCAAGGGCCTTCATCACAACCAGTACATGCCTCATCATATAGGGCCACAATGGGTAGTTAGTCCCATCAAGTTTGTACTCCTCAATAGACAACATGTTGAATACATCACTACTGCCAGCCATGACTGTCTACCAAATGCAAAATCTTTCAACACACTACTGCAAGTCCTCAGTATTCACTGAATGCAACCCCGGATGGTTGCCAATTGATTGAATCACCTACAAAGTGTATGAAAAATAACACAGGTAGTGTGACTGGTGAAAGTATGATGGTCGATGTTGTTGAAGACACTGTTGTTGAAGACACTGTGGTTATTGGTGCACTCCAAATCTTTACCGTTGCACAGCCCAAACACCCAAAATCGAGCAGAACCAATCCATAATGATGCCTCTCCAAAACGTCTACAGAAACCTTGCGGCACCTCCATTTGTCAATCCAACCACACTACAAAATGGACTTCTTGGTTATATTTCAGCGCAGTCTGCATTTGCAGAAACATATAAAACGATGTACCTACAAGAAAAGGGGGCCAGGATGCAAGAGATAGCCATTTGTGCAAAATTGGAGCAGTAGTTTTGCAGAATGAAATTGAGGAGCATTCAAAGAGTAAAAAAGAGTTGGCAAGAGCAAGAAGGAAGAGAACCGTGCTTGGAGACAGACAATGAAGTAGGAAGATTAAAAACATTGCAAATTTGAAGGCTGGGACTGGTGGATGCAAGCGAAGAATTCAGGAAGCAAGGCTAGTTTGAATTTTTTCATTTTTTATACTCAAAAAGGCTCTCAAATGACTATATCTATTTTGTCCATTAACGCAAAACAAGAATGGAGGTGTTGAATAATATATGCATATTGTGTTGTTACTATAGGAAACTATTGGAGTCTACAAAAGAAAGTATGGATCCCAACCTTCTTCCTGTTAAACGAATGAAAGGATTGCTTTCTTGTGGTGTAGCAAAAGGTTTGATTGAAGGAAAAAAATACAAAACAATCAAACGCAATGTTGTAGAGGATGTATATCCAATAATCAAGTTGATGGTACTACAATCCAAGAGACTCTTGATGTTAGTGGAGTTAGCAGGAAGGGATATAGTTCGATTTTCCATGCGATATCCTCAACTTTGAGAGATCAAAGGATTGAACGAGTTTTACTGCCAAATCCAGCAAAACCGTGTGGAGAATAAGAGGTCATTTGAATGAAAGTATAGATGAGTTTATTGGGCAATATATCCATATTGAAGAAATATTTCATGGTGGTAAAGGAAGCACTGTGTATGACCCTTGGAACAATATATTTGTAGATCTACAACAACTTCAAAGAAGAATGGTCGAGTTTTATGGAATAACATTTGAGGAGTGCAAAGGCATTTTGAAATTTGTTATCAAACTGGATGAGTGTGAGGTTGTAAAGAAAAGAAAATGGAAAGGATTACTATTACATTGATGAATGGAGCACTTGATACATCATTGACTGAAGCGAGTTCGAAGTATTTTAGTGTGCAGTCAGAGAAACACATATGGTGGTTAGGCTCATTCTAGGTATGATCATTTTTTGTTTCGTACTTGATTTTAGTCATTGTTTTCAAATCTTTTATAGTAAGACTTTTGTTTTCTATAATCACAGGTGAAGACAGAAGACCATGAAACACTAGATTGGGTGTTTCACCGCACGGAAATACCAAGAATAATTAAAAGACAAGTGCAAGAAGAGAATCTCCATGTTGCAGGAAAAGGTGATTTTCAAGTAGAGTGGCACATGGCGGGGGATCTTAAAACACTTAAGTGCATGTATAACGTTAGTAAAGGAGGCAACTCAAAGTCTCCTTGTCTTTACTGCAAAGAATCAGCTCAAGTAATGGATTCCAAATGGTGGAAAAGAGCACCTAATAGAGATAAAGTTGACCCTGACTTCAAGGCCATTCTTGACATTCCACTATGTAATGTTCACATATGCACATTGCATGCTCTATGTCGAATTATTGAGAAATTGGTATTTTTGTATATTGGATTTGCTTGGAAACTCCATCTTGAAAAAAATAGAAAGGATGCTCTTCAAGCATTGGAAAAAGTGTTATCCGATATAGGTCTGCATGGAGGTGATGTTCATATCACAAAGGATTTTAAAAAGTCCACCAATGGCAAGGAGGTACCAATCAAGCCCTCTATTGGTGGTGTTAAGGCAAGAAGATTCTTGTCTCGACCCAAACACAGTAGTAAGCAAGTAAGGCAAGGTAGAACAGTTTCAAGGGGAAGCACGAAATGTGAAGGCAGAGGTGTGGAGGTCTCTTGATCAACTCTTCATGTTCTGTGACAATGTAACATGGACAAAGAGTGATTACAAGAACTTTGAAGAGGCAGTTAAACATTTTGGGAAGTCAATGAAAGACGCGTGGATAACCTGCAATATAACTCACTACATGGTAAAGTTCTGTCTTCTTCTTTTACTTAAGTGTGATCCTCTTTTTTTTTATAACTTACTATGCATTCTTATGTCTCTGTGAAAACAACATATCATCTACAACCACCTTCTCTATTTTGTCAAAAAGTATGGATGCCCAGCAATTTGGTCTACCCAAGGCATGGAAGTCTCACTACATGGCACGTAATGCATTTTTCAGACACACACAACACTACAGAGGGAGTCAAAAGGCAAATAGTCTGAAGGAAGTCTTCCAATGGTTTTACCGAGGCATTCTACAGAGGCTGCATGCTAAAAGAAAAGTTGCTAGTTCCAAAGTCAAGCTTGCTTTTATTCTAGCCCAAAAGCAAAGACGAAGACAAACTTTGGACAATTCAATGGCAGCAGAGAGACATAGACAATGGAGGGATTCGAAGATATTTAGAAACCATAAATGGACAAGTAAACATGAATAGCAGTTTGTAACTTATTGGTGTTATGTCCACATGTTTTCAAACTCAATCAATAGATTTTTATTTTGTGGAACAAGTGACTCTTGGTGTTATGCCTATATGTTTTGAGACTCCATCAAAAGTATTTCTTTTGTGAAACATGTGATCTATATTAACAAGCATCAATACATCCATGAGCTACACACAAAAAATTCAATCAATACTACTTAATTATGCTAGACACACTATTGATCCTTACCAATAAGGTACTGAGTGTCAAAGGCTTTTAGAAGCTACGGGAAGAGTATTGAAGTGTCGTACGGTGATGGGACAAATGAAAAAGGGTACTGATCGTCCGTACGGACAAGGAACTGATGAGGATCAAAGACTTTGTACAAATCAGTTCAACTTCAACATAATGTTTGTGCTGATGACTAAATCCTATTACTCCCAGGGCCTGCCAATCGGAACTCTCTTTTTGATCTTAATTGGACTCTTTTTCTTCCTTGTTGGCTTGATGTCGACTGTTTGTTTATCAATGCTTGCCTCTGTTGCTTGTCTGGGAGGGGTATCCTTGTCTTCAGCTATCTCCACGTGTTCTTCTTCTTGGATTGTGTCGCCTGATGCAATCATGGGTGGCTCTCGAAACCTTATGAGCTTGTGTTTTCCATAGCCCTCCAGACATTTGGGCTCCTTAACACCACATGCTAATGCATAAGAAGTGTAAGATCAAAAGTAAGAGGCCCTAGAGGCCTGCTTATTCACATAATCCCCAAATATATCAATGGCAGGCAACCTCTCTATTAAAATGATCTTTTTCTTTTGCCATGAAAGATCATGTCCACCTAAAACCCTAGACAAACATTTAAAGAAGTAAACAATGGCTTCTCCATTGTTGCTCAACTGCCTAAGGTAAATCAAGATCTTAGCACTGCCTAGATCATGAATATAATGAGCTAGGCTTGACATTTTGCCAAACCCAGCTGGCCTGCTTCCACTTGTTCTCTGGAGGAATGTGTCATCCTCAATTTGTAGCTGTCACATATCAAAAGATTGGAGTGAGACAATAATACACAACTACAAAACATTTAAACACAAGATAAAGTATTTGATTTGAAGTAACAAGATCATACCTTCTCATTTTCATCAGCACAAGAAGGTCATCTTTCCAAAGATTTATTCCTCTCCCCTCCAGTCCAGCCTCTTCTTTAAGCTTTCCCTTGTATAGTGCTGAGAGATTCATAGCTTCCTGTGTGAGCTGGAAGGCAGCTTCATCTGGCTCTTGGAACTTTTCAGCCTCTTTGAAACAAATAGTAAGGGCCTCTGCAGGATCAAAAGTTGTTTCCAAAGCCAGTAGTGAATGGTCATCCTCTATGCCAACCTCCTTGTCAAGCCTTGAAGCCTGGGCAATAAGAGAAATGGCATAGTCCTCCCTCAAATTGAACATACACTCTATATCATGGAAGAAAACATAATCTTTACCACCAATCAAGACACTTGGAAGCATGGGCACTGCATAGTTGCTGCTCTGAACATCAAAATCTTCAACTGGCTATGCTGCCCTAAGAGTTTCAGTCCTCAGTTGAACAAGGTCAAGAGCAGCCACTTGCAACCCCTCATCCTGGAGGTTGATATCTTCTTCCTGCTCTGCCATTTTTGTTGCCACAGGAACATCCTCTTTTTCCTCTGCTACCAGATGTGTCTTCTTCTTGAGCCTCCTGCCCTTGCTCTTCTAGAGAGTGCTGATGGAAGACAATATGTACATAAGGAATGCCATGGTTTCCTCAAGCACTCTACACTTTCTGGTGTGGAAGTTACATCTGAATTTATATTCGGGCAGGCTGTCAAATCTTCTATTCACATGGTACCTCAGCCTATCAATGGAGACAATATGATTTATATGCACAAAAACCTTTTCACCTTCCACGATTCTTCCTGCCTCTATCAGTTGTTTGAAGGTATCCCAATGGTCTGAAAGAAAATCTTTGTGATGTTCTAGTACAGAGCTCATTGTGAACTCCCTGTTGAAAAGACTGTGGTATATGTGGAAGTTCCTCTGAGCCTTGCACTTGTGAAGAAAGTCAAATAGGAGCAAATATGGAGATTTGTCCTCTTCTGGTTCCTTTTGTTTTGAAAGGGAAGACTCAGCTTTCTGCTCCAGTCTCTTGCTTTTGCCTGAACAAAAATTTATATATCATGAATTCTATATGCTGACATATGCAATCAGGGAATGTATAGGATATCACCAAACAACTCTCTTCATGAGCACACATGACTCATCTGGTGATTGCTGTGGTCTAAGTATAGCAGCAGAAAAGTTCCTCTTGAAAGGAGGGGCCTGAGAATCACTGTTCCAAAGAAAAAACTTTTCTCATCATTAAGAAAGAAATCCCCAGGGCCAAAGAAATCAAAACAATGAGGAAGAAGTGAAAACCAAAAGGGACACATGAATTTGCAAGAAAACGCGATGTAGGGCCATTTGGAAAATGTCAAGTACTCTCCTCGCATTTTGTTGCAAATTCTCCATTTCTATTGACATCCATCTACAATCAAATGCTAGGATCATCTCACAGTGTCCTGGACAGTAGATGATACTAGGAAGAATTCCCCAGGGCCAAAGAGAGCAAAACAATGAGGAAGAAATGAAAGCCAAAACTAATATAAGAATTTGTAGGAAAACGTGATATAGGGCCATTTGAAAATGTTAAGCACTCTCCTCACATTTTGTTGCAAACTTCTAGGTCCTATTGATATCCATCTCCAATCAGATCCTAGGGTGATGTACCAGATTCTTGGGCAGTAAGATTCAAGAATTCTATGGATGGAAGAAATATATATCAAAAAACATTGAAAAGAATATAGATCTCTGACCTTTCCTTTCCTTTTCCACTGGTGATTCTTCTGCTCTCTTCCAAACTTGAGCTGCAGCCTAGGTAACCTGGAGATCTGGCAGTGGTAGTAGTCTTCAGGCAGGTTGCAGTCTGGATGGAGTGTGTTGGGTAGGAAGTGATCAGAGGGGGAAGGAAAAGGATAATGGGAGGGTGTGCTGGCAGGGATGAAAGACGGGGAGGGAAGAGTGTTTATGGATCTGATTATGAAATCATGCTTGGCACAAGTTCCAAGGCAAAAAGTGCCATTCACATGTGCCAAGTTTCAAACTCCAAAAGATCTGGGTCCCATCCACACGTGTGAAAAAACGACTCCATTCCACACGTGTGGTATTTATTAGCTGCTTTGTTTGTATTTTGCACTAATCTTTTCCCTCTTGTTTAATCTCTCCTATCTAGGCCCTCCCCTCTCAGTTCTCTTGCCTCTCTACCTCCCTACTCTGCACCATCAGCATCCTGACTACTAGCAGCATAGATTCATCCCCAGCACAGGGTACTCATCACCAGCACAGCACACCTACAGATAGCTTCCAGGTCAGTAAGACTCTCTATATCCTTTTCTTCTTGTTTAATAGTATATTAGGATAAGGTACTGAGTGATGTGATGTAGCTTAGATATTAGGATAAATATTATATGCATTCCTTAGCTTTTTCCACTGCAACCACCACAAGCAGGAAGACTTTTGAATTGGGCTGGTTGAGTGAGAGATTGATCACTTCTTGCCTTCCATAGACTCAATCCATCTTGCACCAAGTTGCAAACACAGTGAAATGACTGAAGGCATGTTCCAGTATGCTGCCTCATGAATTTTCAAGAAAATGCGAGGAGAAGGCTTTAGGAATTTCAAATAGCCCAAATCGCATTTTGTTGCAAATATAAAACTGTTGCTTCATCCACCCCTCTCATTGTGATTTTGTGTCTTTCTAAGCTATCCAAGGCTGTACACTCCTTGCATAAACTCAATCCATATTGTTTTCAGTTGTAAAGACAGAGAAATCACTGTAGGAATGTAATAGCATGTTACTTCAGGAATTTGCAGGAAAACGTGAGAGTGAGCTGTTAGGAATTTCAAATTGTCGAAATCGCATTTTGTTGCAAACTTATACATGTTGCTTCATCCACCCCTGTCATTGCCTTCTTGTATCATTCCATGTTCTCCATGGCTGTAATCTCTTTCCATTACTTTGTATGCAGCTTGTCAGAGTGATGGCAAGAACAACTACAAGGAGGGCTGGCAAGGGGCCAGGGCTTGCAGCAGCAGCAGCTGGGGCAGGTATCAAGGAAAGTAGTGTGCCTCCAAAGGGAAGAGTTACACATGGCAGGAAGGGGAAGCCAATGAGCTTGTTCCAGCAAAAGGCCAAGAGATTGAAACATGGTGCAGGTGTGCTAAAGGAGATCAGGAAGCAACAGAAAGCTATAGGCTTTGCAATCCCCAAGGCATCTTTTCAGAGACTAGTGAGAGACATATGTGATAGTTGGCACCTTGGTTTCAGGTGGAACAGGACTGCCATTCTTTCCTTATAGGAAATGGCAGAGGATTACTTGGAGAAATATTTTGAAGATGCAATGCTGGTAGCAGCCCATGCTCACAGGGTAACTCTGATGGCCAAAGACTTCAACACTTTGTCCAGAGTGAGATGGAGGTATGACAAGCTGGTCCATGCTGTGGAATGGCAGGACATCAAAATGAGAGACATATGATTAATTCCACCTACAAGAAAGTTGAAGGTAGATGAGGTTAAGGTTGTTGAAGTAACCCACTCAAAGAGCACCAGAGGGAAAGCTGCTTTTATGAGGAGTCACTGAAGTAGCAAATAAAAGAATCCAAATCTGTTATAGATGTGGAGACTATACAGATGGAGCTGCAGATACAGAGAAGGTTGCAGGAGCTGGGCCCTAACATAGTTGTCCATATTGAGGATGAAACTTCAGAGAATAATTTTGACTTGACAAAACCATGCTTGGCAGCATTGGCTCATAAGAATGAGTATTGCTCAGATACTATCATTCTTGCAATGCTCTAGTAAGTGTCTTTTATTTTATATTTGTTTACAAAATAATCCTTCTTGTACCTCCTTTACACCCTACCCTAATTATTGTTTGGTCCAATGTAGCATGATGAGAAGCTGGCTTAACCACGCTGTACAGCATACAGTTCATATTATTGATCCTGTCATTTCCTTCAAGTTAAGAGATCCAAAGGAAACTCCCATGGATATTTTCAATTGGTTCAGACACTGCGATTTTGATGTTGTCAATATTTTGCTACTTCCATACCATAACAAGTATGTGGGTGACTACTTCTTTTAGGATTTTTCTTCAAGATTGAGAACTCTTGTAGCCTTTGATTTCTTAATGCTTTTTTCCTTACGCAGTGACCACTGGAGCTTTGCTTCTATTGACATCCAGGAGAAGCAATGCTTTTTATTCAACTCTCTTAAAAACACACACAGAGTGCTGAAATTGTAAGTGGTGTGTGTGCTATGTTTAACTTTAAACTTCATTATTTTGATTTAATGCACACTAACTGAATTATATGTATTGCAGTTGTATTAGAAGGCTTCTAGATGCATTGGATCACTGTCCTCCTAATGTCAATCTTTTGGATTCAATAGAGCCAATAGATTTAGAGGTAGAAGTCATTCCCTCTACTGATGTCTATTTCATGCTATGCCTTTGAACTTATTGAATAATTTTGTTTTGTTCAGATATTAACAGTTTCTAACATATCTTTCCAATTGTCCAGACACCACAACAAGATGATTCAAGTAGCTGCCCGGCTGGAGAGTGCTGATCAATGCCAAATATATACTTTCAAGCTATTTTGAGATAGGACAGCCAGAGCTTGTAAGAAAAAATAATTTTCATTTAGCTTCAAAATAATTGATATTGGTACAAAGTGTTCTAAATCATCATATCTCATTGCAGATGAGAGAAGATAGCTTCAGCTCGAACTATGTATATAGTTTCAGAGCTGATACAATTTGGAAGTTTTTGAAGTATGCCTCTCCCAAACCTATTGTACCAGCTACTGTCGAGTTGGGTGAGAGCTCTAAAGTCCAAGAAGGTGTCATACACCTTGATGACACAGATAATGCTGATGTGGTGCCATAGGAACAAGGACCTAGTGCTGATGAGGAGAAGCCACAAGAACAAGGACCTGCTTGCTGTTGATGTTATTGAGGAGAAGATGGAGCAGCAGCAAACAGATGCTCCAGGGGCAGTAGAGGAGACAATGGAGCAGCACCAAGAGACTGTACACGATAGGATGGAGCAGCAGAAAACAGATTCTCCAAAAAAAAGATGATACGGTGAGCTTGGACCATGTAGAGCAGCCTCTGGATCAGCCTATAGATAAATAGAAAATGGTTGTCAAGAATATGTTCTACATATATAATTAAACACTTCTGTACAAAATTTTACTTTATTGAATATAATACCTTTGTTTATGGAGTCTGTGTTATCTCAATTTTCAAATTTTCAATGTCTTTGCATTTTAGTGAACTCTCTCTTCTTTTGAGCACCTCCAAAAAAGCAATATGAAATAATAGGGTAGAGTAAACTAATAGCAGTGCTTAATGAGACTAGGATAAGTCAGATGGTGTACCTTCTTATTGTTGTAGATAAATAAAAAGTCCTTTGAAATAGAACCTTCTATCTCAAACAGAATGTCATTGCGCAGTTGAGCTAGGGAGCAACATTGTCTTAATGAGATATTGACTAGCACATCACCATTCTCAACAACATCAATATCAAGAAGTTTATTTTCTGCACCAAAAGAATCTTCATCTTGATCCATTGGGACTAGTTTTGTACCTAGCATTCGACTACGCTTATAATAAAAAGAAAAAATAAAATTTTGTGATGCAATCATGTACTTCAGTTGCATATAAGGTTGGACAACCTCACAAAACACTGAACTACATGTCTTCTTATCCCAACCTTTATCCAAAAATTGTGGCATGCATGCCAGACTTGTTGCTTTAACTGTGAACATTGTTTTTGAAGCCTTCACTGGAAAGGTATTAAACAAGTCTACAAAAACTGTGAGAGGCATGCATAAAGAAATTTTTATTATCCTTGTGGCAATATTGGGCCTCATAGCTTTCTGTACTTCTTTGAAAAGCTTGGCCCTATATGCCTCTGTAACACTAAAATGTGGGAGAGGCCAATCCACTGAATTCCATGCCGAAAGGTCTTGTTTTCTTAACACACCATGTGTGTTAGCATTGTCCAGCAAATGATCAATAGAAAATATACCCGATTGAGCTAGCTCTGTTGCACATCGACCTTGGTATTGTTGTTCTCCTATCGATCCATGCAAAACATCTATAAATCCCAGAATACAATCGATGTTTTGCCATGTCTCATACGATGAAGGGTATAAATCTGAAATAAAATAACACAAGAATGTCAATAAGCAAAGAAAGAAAGCTTTATCTTAAAAATCCATACACCTCATAAAGAACAAAACCACAATAGAAAAATATACAATTAGGCCTGTGTTGCGGAAGATCATTTGGATAGTCTCGCAAGACAAGTTCTTTATGTATGTACACATGCTGAATCAAAACTTCTTTCACCGATATCTTCCCTCTGGTGATTTTAAAATCTCGTACTCTTCCCTTCCATGACGCCAAGAAAATGTTTTTTGTCTAGGGTCTCTTTCTTTTGCTAGGTTGCATGAGCACCCATGCTCCTTTCGAAACACTAAACCTTTCCCAAGTTCCTTCCGTTTTGACTGTACTTGAATTCTCTACCGAAGAAATAGAAGAAGAAAGTTGACGGGGTAAGGATGTGTGGTATAATTCTGCCTTCATAGCATTATCATCCACATAGCGTCTTCCACAAGAACGGCCATAGTTGACAAGAAACATCTTACTCTAAGCTAAATAGGATCAAGGGAGCAGTTTTGGAAAAGAAGAGGCTGCTGCACAATGAGGCAGTGGTGTAGAATGGTAGACCTTTCGAAGGAAAGGCAGCACAACATTTCAAAGTTCAAAGGAAGGTGGAAGCGGGAAGGCCCTTGTCAGAGAAAATGTCAAACTAGATTCTATCTTCATGTCCAAAGATCTTGTGAGAATAAAAAACCAATCTCCACATTAATGTAGCACGCTTGTACCTACATAAAGTATTGTTTCTTTTATCTATTTTCTCTTATTTTTGTGAATTTTCAACGTTACGTTGGCCCTCTGTTGATTGGTTGAGAGCTTATTTTTCCAAACCGTAAAAGGCCCCAAAATGAGCTCCCTTTTTTCCTAATGTATGTGTGCTTGTAATACTTATAGCCGATAAAGCCATGATTAATGAGCTCCCTTTTTTCCTAATGTATGTGTGCTTGTAATACTTATAGCCGATAAAGCCATGATTAATGCATCCATAAGGATGAGGTTTATAATGGAATACCTCCAAGGACAAGGTTGATAATGGTCCAATAATATATAGCCGATAAACCGCAAACTCCAATGAATTATATAGCTGATTAATGCATCCATGGAATACCTCTAAGGATGAGGTTGATAATGTCAAAATTATGGGGAGTATGCACAACGGAAGCAATAGTTGATGGCAAGATAGAGTAACATATATGAGAGAGAACAAGAATACAAGATGTATAGAAAGCTTCTATATTTCCTTCTATTTCAGCTCCAAAGTTGGCTTGACCTTCTTGTGAATGTCTTGATTGTGTTATAAAAAGTGAGGCCTCCTACCCTTTATATAGGGTCCACCAAGGGCTAGGGCTGGGCCAACCCTAGATCCCTTTTCCACCCACATTCCCACTTTATTTGGGGTGTGTTCACGCCTGCATGACCTCTTTCTCTCACCTTTTATCACTTGTATATCATATATTTCAACACTCCCTCTCAATGCCATGGGACAATGCCAAACATGGATCAAGGTGATCATTGGACATATAAGAAAAAAATGACCCCCTCTCAACCATAGGATAGATGATAAGGTAGATAGCCTTTATAAATTAGGCTTTTACAAAAGTGATGAGTTATAGAGAAATGTGGTTCACTCCCAATTCTAGAAAACATGCTTCACTCTTCAACTAGAAACTTAACATGTGAGGAACTTACAAAATTCCCCTCAACCTTAAGTAACATATTTGGTACCATCTCTTCCATAGTGCCTTCATGCACCACCCTTGTCGCTCCTTCGCTTTGATAAAACCATCTTCTTGCAAAAAAAAATCTTTAAGTGGGATTTGGATGTACCATTCTTCATATTACATTGGCTTCATTGGTTGCATCTCATGCTTCTCCAATCCTTTCTCATGGTAGACACTCTTCATGCGTACATGTCTCCTTCCAATCATGCTAGCTTCCTTAGTCCAGTTGCCACATACACTAATACGTGGCTACCAATTATGTTTTAATACCTGATGCATGTGCTTCACAATATGCTTCTTGCTTCCACCTTCCACTTCATCATGATGCAAAAATACATACACCAATGTGAACATTGATTTAGGAGAGGTCAAATGATCACAAAGAAACTCCCATGCACCTTCAAAGAACATCCACGATGGAAAAACATTGATGGAAATTTGTGTTTCTTCTTTCTTCTTCTTCTTGATGATGAGGAATCTCCTCTTTGATGAAACTCTTTTGTTGCCTTCCTTCTTGATGCCTTTTTACTTCTCACCTTCTTCTACCGCCATCCTTCTTGATGAGGATGTGAATGGCTTATGATAGTGAAAGAGATAGAAAAGGGGATTGAAGGGAAACTTGGCCTTTGTAAGGCTCTGATACCATGTCAAAATTATGGGAAGTATGCACAACAGAAGAAATAGTTGATGGCAAGATAGAGCAACATATATGAGAGAGAACAAGAACAGAAGATGTATAGAAAGCTTCTATATTACCTTCTATTTCAGCCACTCCAAAGTTGGTTTGACCTTCTCTTTGTGAATGTCTTGATTGTGTTACAAAAAGTAAGGCCTCCTGCCCTTTATATAGGGTCCACCAAGGGCTAGGGTTGGGCCAACCCTAGATCCCTTTTCCACCCACATGGCCGCTTTATTTGGGGTGTGTTCACACCTACATGACCTCTTTATCTCTCCTTTTATCACTTGTACATCATATATTTCAACAGATAATGGTCCAATGATCTTCCATCTTTTGGATTGGCCACATGCCTAGTGTAACCCCATGGGCATATTAGTATGTAAAATGTTACTACATTGAATATTAGAAAATATCATTAGGTTTCTTTAGTTGGAATATGAATACTAATTGTCATGACTTAGTGTATGCATACATGGCAAGTACTCAGATATATGATTAGGAGCCTAGAGAAAGGCATGCTACTTAAGTATATCGATGATTCAACTAGACATTTAAAGTATATTGATGATTCATATACTAAGATGTAGTGAGCTTATAGCGTTATTTTTTGGTTTGGGCAACCATATGCCATCTTCTTGTTTGGGCATCCATATGTAGTGGAACTATGGTAGCTTTCTCTCTCGTTAGGCATCCAAATGCCATCATTTTTTTAAGGCATCCATATGAAGTGGGACTACAATTTTCTTTTTGAATGGGCATCCATATGAAGTAGGACTACAACTTTCTTTTTGAATGGACATTTATATGCTCCATATCACTTCTTTTTTATATCTAAAATAGATGATGGCACATGTAGCATGGTGTGGCTAAGGATATACTATGTTTGACAATTAGATTCCACTTAGTATGTTAAATTGTATGTTTATCAAATATTAGTTATCCCCATGAGTGACCACATGCAGTCTTTCTCAATAAATTTTTATTGTGCAAGTTTTGAGACTCACAAGTATATTTTGAATATCATAATGACATATGAGTATGGTTATGCCATGCATATTTTTTGTTTTTATTATCTTTTGATGTATGCTACATTTCTCAATGGGGAAACTTGTGATTAACGTTTATTGCATACAAATATTATATGGTTTATATCACATCAAAGATCACTTCCCAATATAAATTATTGTAAGAGAGAGTCTCTTATACATACTCATGCACGTGGTTGCAAATCATATTTATGTTTTCATCAAAAACTAATTTAGATTTTTATTACATTGATATAATCTTGGTGTGACAAAAAGAATTGAATGATGAGAACATATACATGCTAGGGCTTGATGTAAGAGATTATGAAATTTTATTTGTGTGGTGAGGTCACTCCCAATATCACAATAAGATGTCCACCATAATCCTTTTTTTTTGGATCACATGTATATTTCTTAGAGAAATAGTGTTAGTTGAATTTCTTGGAAAAGTGTGCTACTAAAATCCTAGTCAAACATTTTTGGTTAAAAGATGTACGGATCCCCAAATAGGAAATAAAAAAGGGAGGATTCAAGTAAGAAAAATTAATAATAGCTTGTAGAAGATTAAATGAATTCACCTAAGTGGAATAAGAGTATGGAGGGGAGGAAAAGAGGCTGATAAAAGGAAAAACTCTAGGTTGTCTTGGAGTGAAAATTGGAAAAGTGAATTCTAGGTTTGAGTTTGATATAGAGAAAGGGCAGATGTAGGACATATGTATTTTATGTTTTTTTATAGAATGTCCAAATTGTAAGAGTGAGTTTGCAAATAATAGGTGCTCAAAATGTTCAACATAGCGCATTTGAGAACACATGCAACATCACATATACATCTAACATCAATGCTCCAATTTGTGTCAAAAAATAGGATTAAAGAAGCTAAATGAAATGTGCAATGATGGGGTCATTTATTATTGTTTTTGTATGACATATTTTATTGCAAAGAAGAATCTTCCATTTCACAAGTTGTGCCCACATTAAACTTGCTAAGGGAATGCAACGATCCTAATACTCCAAGACAAATGTAATAATGACAAATCTCCACTAACATAAAGAAGAAGGGTAAGGGCTCTAACTTTTCACATCAAAAGAAAAAGTTTGAAATGTTTTTATTGTGACAAGAAAGGGCACATATCCAATGAATGTAGCAAAAAAGAAAGCAAAGGCAAAGAATGGAACTCTAAAGACCAAGGAATAATCCAATCATGCCTTTGATATAGATTTGTTTGTTTCCACTAAATAAATGTGATGTGTGAGATAGATACATTGTAGAACATATGCTGATTCTTGGATCATCAATAGTGGGGCTTCTAGGTTGTAAGGATTGGCATTCCTCCTCCCTAAAGGATGTGGGAGATGACATCATGGTTGTTAAGACTCATGGTGCCTAGGGAAAATCATAGCAAGTAATGCATGACATGATTGAGAGTAAAGATAATTAAAACATTAATAAGATAAATCTATGTAATATTAATGACCTCACAAAGTCACCGCAATAATCATCTCATTGCATTAGAGTTGATCTAAGTACATCTTTTTATAGCTTTCATGGAGCTCCCAAATTAAAAGATATGTGTACCCTTTTGCCATCCATGTGTCAATAAATTATCACACTCCATGTGCCTCCTTGTGCTTTCCATGTGCTACCTTTTTTTACCAAATGACATCACCTTTTACAAGTAACGACCATTGACTTCACCTTTTATAAATAAGCATTGACTTCACCTTTTATAAATAACCGTATGAATTAACCTTTGAGTTAGGAACCTTAGTCTTTCTTCTTCCTTTCTAATGTGATTTCTCTACTCATCATGGAATACTCACACACATTGCTATTTCAACACTCCATCTCAACATGATAAGGCTCTATCTCCCAACTTGCTAAATTGGGCCCACACTCCTAATCATATGCTAGAGTGGTCTATATCAGCTTGCCCTCTAGGCTATAATGTTGGCTTTGACTTAACAGTTTACACATGGGAGGATGACGTTTCAAAGATAAGGGGTAAGACTCATGTCCTTTTTCTCTTTATTGCCTTTAGTAGCCTTCAATTTGCTAAGTTATTAGCTTGTTATTTGCTTTAAACTTAGAGGCTATGAGCTTGGTCTACTTGTTTGTTGTGAATGACTCCTAGACTTTCGTGAGAGATCCTTATTTACTCTCACAGACACATACTCATTTGATTGCAAAATCATAACATTTTTTAATTCATGGTTGCTTCACTGGCTGCTCATATTAGTGGTATTTATAAAGGTTACAAATTCTCTGGTGAAAATATTTTATACGAGTTCATTGCCCATTTTGGCACAATGATGCCAATGATGTGCGATGATAGATGTTGAGATTAATTTAAAACCCATATCATGTGAAACATTAGCATGTGCACAATTATGATAGAATTTGTGGTGATAGAATTTGTGCCTGCCCATATGACCACTTCCTTACTAAAGGTTACTTACACCATAAACTAAAGGTTACAAAGGTCAAGAATTTTAGTTAGAAAAATTAAATGAAGATATTATCTTCTTCTTGTGGTGGTCGTGTACATGCCTTCCAATGTTCTTCCTTTCTTACTACTTGAAGGTTACTCACCATCCTTGTTGTGCTAATAAGGTTGCTTTGTGCTCCCTCTCTCTGTGTAATTTCATGTGTACTAGAAGTATGCTAACACCAGACACTACTATTTTTGAGCTACAACAAGTGTTTTTAGGCATTGAAGGCCTTGTTGTGTGTGCTTCTAGCCACTATGCTAGAAGCTTCTCTGCACCTATCACATTTCTCCTCTCTTTTTCAATGAGACAATGGCTAGTCGGTTGAAGAGATTTTATTTTGGTTATGGTGTATGCAACTTGTTGCTTAATTTTGGATTCTATCACCCCACTATGCTATATGAGCTTGGTGATGCCTTCTTGAGTGTTGTACTTGCACACTTAACTCCTTTGTTATTACTACAAATAGATCTATATCTCTACATAGTGGAATTGGACAGGCTCTTGTCCTCAGTGGGTTATCTAACTTCTTTCCCTCTTCTCTCTTTTATGGATTCCCTTTGCATGTATAACTATGTATATGAAGAGCTTCTTACGTCTTGTTACCTTCTCCTATAGTTTTGCTAGTGCACTCCAAAGTTTGTTGAACCTATTGGTGGTAGCCTTCTCTTGTCTTTATCTACTTGAATTTTATTGCTCACAATCGTAACCATCTACTTTGGATGTATCCTAATGCAAAGATTCTAATGAGATCCTAATAAACTGAGAAAGAAGTGATGCTCACAACACATGAACTAATCTAATATCTAATTAAACACTTGCTATGGCTAGCCCTAGATGGCTTTGATACCATGTTAAGATTCATGGTGCTAGGGTGGATCATACCAAGTAATGCACATGATTGAGAGTAAAGATAATTGAAACTTGAGTAATAATTCTACATAAGATTAATGATCTTACAAAGTCATAAGAATCATCTCATTTCATTTAGAGTTTATCCAAGTACATCTTTTTATATCTCTCTAACGAAGCTCCCAAATCACAAGCTATGTGAACCCTTATGCCATCCATGTGCCAATAAATGCCCACACTCCATTGTGTCTCCTTGTGCTTTCCATGTGCTACCTTTTTGACCTTTAAGTTAGAACACTCAGTCTTTATTGCTTTTATAATGACCATGGTATCCCCCTTGCTCTACTCATACTCTCCTCCCTGTTCTACTCATGGTGTACCCTCATACATTGGTATTTCATAAATGGTGTCAATGGGCAACAATGCAAAGTGCCCAATCAAAGAGTAAGGCATATACAACATTATGAAGGTTGTACAAGAAGTCTTTCAAATGTTCTTTGGGGTTCTAGATATGAAGAGGAACCTCCTTTCTATCTTAACCATCATGGATATTAACTTGTGGGGGCTCAATTTGACAAGAATAGTGTAGTTATTCTTGATGTGGAGAGGTCATTTCAAGTGGAGAGGTCATTTCAAAGAGCATTCAAAGGAACAACTTGTATGAGCTTTTTATTCTCTAAATGGATATAAAATTTTCGTTCCTTTGTGGGAACCTCAAAGAAAGAAGAGGTATATGTGGAACAACCCCACCAAGGTTTGTGGTTCTTGATTTTGAAAGGAAAATTTGTAAGTTATGAAAGGCACTGTACGGGACCCACAAGGTATCAAAGGATTGGTGCTTTTTTAATGAGTATTGATCTTTTATGGTCTTTAGCATAGCCCTATAGATGCAAATTTTACATCTTTTATGAGCAAGAAATATATGTGGTCCTTGTTCTTTACGTACATCTCTCAATAGAAATACGTAGGTGAGATAATCTCAAAGCATTTGGCATGACCATGAATGCAAGGTAGTTGGTACACTAATGAAGGTTGATTTGAAGTTATCCACCATCATCGAACCACTATCAAAGACTTTTCAAACCTTATGGATGTGGTTGGTAGTGTTATGTTCATGCGTAGTACTAGTAGACCTGACATCTTTATGTGGTGTTTTGAGCAAGTTCTCTAACAAGCCTATGCTAGAAGAATCATTGAAAAGTAGGTATGTAGGTGTTGTACATCCAAGGTATTCATAAGTACAAAATCACCTATGATGTGGGTAAGATCACTCATATATTCAGACACCAAGAGCTTAGTAATAAGCATTTCTTAGATTAGTGAGAAATAGTCCATTGTTGCACTCTGATCCACACAGGTTGAGTACAAAGTTGTATTCTTTGCATCATGTAAAGCATTATGTCCAAGGTAAAAAAATAAGATGCCTCCATGAATATATAAGTGTCGGGGGTTGACGATTATTCCTCCTATATAAAATATAAAATTATAGAAAATGGGATGAATGTTTTCAAAAATGCCCTAAAATGTCCAAAATTGGGAGAATATTTTTAAAACCCTTCAAAATGGTCAAAATTTAGGCGAATGTTTTAAGATACCAGACCAATGTTTTTGCGAGAAAACCCCAAAAATAGCCAATTGGCAAAGATTAGCCCCTATTTTTTTCGTTGATTATGGCTAAGGAGTATTCTACATGATATGGGTGTGGTGCAAAGAAGTAGGCCACAACGCTATAACATGTTGCATGTCCATTGCTCAAAATCATGTGTTTCATGCTCATAGAAGCACATTGAGATTCATTATCACTTTGTGCAAGGAGATGATATAGAATTGTGCATAAGCTTCTAATGTGTGCTAGGAGATGACATAGAATTGTGCATAAATATTCATAAAGGCTCTTAGTAGTCCAATGAGATAGAGTGGCATCATCATATTGTATCACAAAGGTAGTTCACCTTTGAGTAGACATTGAGGGGGATGTTGGATGTTAATGCTCCACCCTCCATATTCTATTTTTTAGGAACATGCTTAGGAGTCTAAGCACTTGGCATTCCTGTATTCACACAAGAAAGTGACCTAGGAGGTCACATGGTTTAGAGATAGCTTGGATTATATTCGGCACACTACCAAATAGGCTACATGCTACATTGGATGGTTATATCATGATGGTCCATGCATAGAGTAGATAGACTTTACTCTTGGACACCTTAACATTGTGGGGCCTGTGAATAGGGCCCAAGGTGAGCCCAGATGGTCATAGGACATGGGGACATTTCATAGCAAATTCCAGCATAGAGAATTCTAGTTTACCTTTATGTGCCAAGGCACTAACTATGATCATGAACCTATGTGGTCAGGTCATGGCTACACCCCATACATGCCTATGTGGTCATGTCATGCAAAACCCTATACAAGCCTATGTTGATACACAAGCAGCTCTTTCTCTACACATTTTATCAATCATCATTATGAATTTACTCCCTAGCTTCTACTAGCATATAGCCTTTGTCTTAGAGTAGTTTCGAATCGACCATCACAAAAGCACACGGGTGTGGGGCTATCTATTATATCACTTTAGTAATACATCATTTTTCTCTATCTCTGTTACATGTGGAGATATATAGTTTGAGTCAAAATTGAGAGGGAGTTGACAGCTACTAGGAGGTCCAGTAGGGACTCTACCACCACGTTGCACATTATTGCTATTCTAGAGTCTATGCTTACATCACTTTATAGTAGCCTTGATAGATTTTGAGATGTAGACGCGTGTCTAGAGAGACAACATAGAGCAGGCATCTCACATGGCATGACATACCAATAGATGTCTAGTATCCCTAGATTAAAGAGGGAGTGCTAAGTCTTTTGGGTATATTAATGGAGTTTGGTCTAGATCAACACCCTTTCACATATCTAGGTGTACACATCGTGCATGTCGTCACATGTATATAGCTGATATGTTGTTGCATATGGGAAAATGCCTCATCCCTTTATACTTTACGAAATAGTTATACACAGAGTTTGTGTTGGGGCAGTAGTAGGTTGATTACACAAATGCTTGGCCTAGTTGTGGTGGTAGTAAGGGGCACATGTAGGAGCAAGCTAGGGGACCTCATCCAGCAGGCCCTATCCTTAGAGAGCTAATTTTGTTCCACTTAGTAGCATTGAGTGATCATGCAGTGGTGGGTGTGAGCCTAGTCATAGCATATGGTTCATCAGTTCTCATCCAATAACTCAAAGTTTACCACTCCACCTCTTCAGGTAGCGTTAGACACACTCTCTCTCTCTCTCTCTCTCTCTCTCTCTCTCTCTCTCTCTCTCTCTCTCTCTCCCTTTCTCTAATGATCTCTATCTATCTATCTTGGGACACTCCATATTAATGGTTCTTGATTATTTGTGTAGGCTTCCTCAACTAGAGCAGAGATCGTTAGTAGTAGGGATAAGTGAGACACTTACTTAGGAGCTATAAGAGGCGAGAGCTACGATTGAGAAATTGAGAGCTATATTGTAGAGATGGCAGAGGTAGCCACCACTACAGAGAGTGAGAGATATTGATGTCCACCTCGAATATCTCTCTCTTTTGTGATTAAATTATTTAAATCTATAAATATCTTAAGTTATACTTAATTAGAGAGAATAATCATTTTTTATATGCTTTACTTTTAAAGCACATAGTTCATAAGATGGAGACATAGCTTTAGCAAGCTAGGGCAAAGGCAAAGAGTTTTATAGCTAAGGTAGAGGAGCACAATATTATGGAGAGGATTGCCTAACATAGGGCAGAGTAGTTGATCATGCATGTTTAAGAGTTTTGTAGGTCCTTTGACGTGATAGTGTCTTACCTACCTTTATATCCATAACCTATTACAGAGGTTCTTAAGTTATACATAAATAGAGAGAATAATCAAATTTTTATGGGCTTTACTTTTAAATCACATAGTTTATAAGATGGAGACACAGCTTCAGCAAGCTAGGGCAAAGGTAAAGAATGCTAGAGCAAGGTAGAGGAGCATAAGATTATAAAGAGGATTTACCAACATAGGGCAGAGTAGTTGATCTTGCATGTTCAAGAGTTTTGTATGTATTTTGACGTGATGTTGTCTTACCTACCTTTATATCCACAACCTATTACAAAGGTTTTTTGATGACCTACCTCTTGAGATGCATTGTCATTTCTCCACAAGGCTTGTTGCACTCTATGTCTTCAAGATATGGATGTGATGTTGTCTTACCTATTACGAAGGTTTTTTGATGACCTACCTCTTGAGATGCATTGTCATTTCTCCACAAGTCTTGTTGCACTCTATGTCTTCAAGATATGGATGTGATTGGTGGATATACTCTTGGGTGTGGACATTTTTTCCAATTTTCTTGCATCACACTATATGCTTCTTAACATATCCCTCTTCTCAAGCATGATTCAACTTGGTGATATACAAAGTTCTTGGCATTGATGACCTCCACCTAGGATTTTCTCGTGTTGATGCTAGGAACATCAAGGCTTTTACTTTACCTTAGCTAGTAACTTACCAGTTGATGTGTTAAAATTGCGAGGATAAGGAAATGTGACACCACGACTAGCAATCAAAGTGAATGAACAAGTTGAAACCGAATCAACACTGTTTATTAATGATCCTAAGACGATGGTGGCAGGCGACCTGAGATTACTCCTTTGATGTAGGGATCTCTTTGCACCAAACAAGCACACGTCACATGCGCATTTTCCAAAGGCTTTGCATGATGGTGTGAACTTGTTTGTAGGTTGGAGTCAGGAGAGCAGCTGGTTGAATCAGCTACTACCAGAGTCAACTAACTGAATCAACTATTTGGGTATGACGGCATGGGGAAGAGTAGGATTTTTCAAGGCCTCTTGAGCATTGATAGACTTGAAAAATGCATACTGGGCACCAGTTAACCAATCAAACATCATCTAATAGTCCTAAAACTTTATAAGCATGTGGCGGGGACCTAAGGTATTCATGGCATACCAATGGATAAATTTGAGTTACTGGATTTAAAGGGGGTTATCAAAGCTTTGAATAAGTGCTTTGGCTTGAGAAGTTAGCTACCTATGTAGATTATGGTCTCATAATCCTCCAATGGGATTTCTTGCATTACTTATTTTGCCAAGGATCATGGTCTTGTAATCCTCCAACGAGATTGCCTACATTACTTCTTACCATGGATCTTGCACTGAAACTTTACAATCATGTGGGGGGACACATGCTTACAAAGTTTCATCACCATTGGAGGATGTTTGGGTATGTTGGCATGGGGAAGAGTGAGATTGTTCAAGGCCTCTTGAGCACTGAGAGACTTGAAAAATGTACATTGGGTGTTAACTAATCAAACATCATGCGATGGTGATGGAACTTTGCAAAGCATGTGGAGAGAACCCCTCCCACATTCTTGCAAAGTTTTATTACTGATGGATAATGTTTAGGTATGATGGCACGGGGAGGAGTAGGATTTTTCAAGATCTCTCAAGCGCTGAGAGACTTGAAAAATGCATACTAGGAACTACTTGATCTATCAAACATCGTTCGATGGTAATGAAACTTTGTAAGTTGGAAGGGGGATTCCCCACATGCTTACAAAGTTTGATTCACCATTGGATGATATTTTGGTATGATGGTATGGGGAATACTGGGATTTCTCAAGGCCTCTCAAGCACTAAAAGACTTCAAAAATGTGCACTATTCGACCAATCAAACATTGTGCGATGGTAATAAAACTTTGAAGCATGTGGGAGGGGGTCCATCATAGGAAAAAAAATAAAAATTGGATACTTACAACAAACCTGGTGTACAAATATAAAATAGACACTTAGTTGGAGCCATGATCAACAAAACATAAATAATAATGAAGATTAATTATACACATATAAAATACAAAGCTAAAATCAAGGCATAAGAAAATGTCAACATCAATAAATATGAAATGCCTCTAAAATTACAAACATAAAATGAACAAAAGTACTATGACAGAATGTACCTTGTCATGATAGAGATCTAAGCATTAATACACCCTTTAGCTCTCAAATGCTCTAAAATTTCTCTAATGGTTATTCCCTCGAAGCCAAAAATGCAAGCAATATCTCCATTTTTTACTATGTACTTGATCAAGAGTGAGCTTGATCACAAGCACTCGATGAGAGCACTAAAATTCCTCTAACTTCCTTTGCCACCACCACTGCTACTAGAACTCAAGACTCCCCTAATGATGTTGGTAGAATTAGCCTGCACAATCGTGCTATGGGCATTAAAAAAACCCATG
The DNA here is from genome assembly GCF_041138505.1 of Cibotium barometz. Classification (NCBI taxonomy): domain Eukaryota; kingdom Viridiplantae; phylum Streptophyta; class Polypodiopsida; order Cyatheales; family Cibotiaceae; genus Cibotium; species Cibotium barometz. The sequence continues at coordinate 43,734,072 of NC_141051.1, read as the reverse complement.
ATCATCGTGGTCGACTACTAGAACTCATGAGATAGTAGTCTAACTATTTCCCTCATAAAAAATTATGGTAATACATCACTCTCCTATAGCAAACATGTCATCTCATCATAGTTGGCCATGAACACAGGACCAACATGCTCATTGGACAACACTTGACATGAAGACACTTGTTTGATGTATCCATGCATCTTCCCATCCTCTCAAGGCACAATCTAACTAATCACCATGCATTTTCCCATCCTTTTGAGGCATATTTTACCCAATCACCATCCTTTTGAGGCATATTTTACCCAATCACCATCCTTTTGAGGCATATTTTACCCAATCACCATCCATACATGCTCCACAAAATCATGTAAGCCATCCTATGTGTGTATTGTGGTGTGGGGAATGCCATGCACATGCTCTTGATGGAATGCAAGCACAAGAAGATGCTTGATAATTTGTCACAATCATGAGGGCCTCAATGGTCAATAAGGCCACCAAAAATTCCCTCGAAAATCCTAGCATCACGGGAGGGATAGGATGAGGTTGTGCTCCCACATAAATGATGGGAACACCAGTTGACCACATAGTATGCATCTCTGAATTTCTCAACATCTTGCCAGAATTAATGATGTTGCAAAGTGTGTTTCACACATACAACCACACCATCATCATCACCCTTTCCATGACCAGTTTTGAAGAAGCTCCAAATCACTGGGATACTGGACTGCACATACCACCTATAGACCCATAAAAACAAGTCTTGGTTATTGTTTTCTTTAACTTTGCTTAAGTGAATTTGGGTTATTTACAAATCCTTGACACCTATAAGTACCACATATAAATCCAATAGAACTTTCATGCCCAACTTGAACTGTGCACCACAACCATTTGACCAAACCCGTCAATGTTGCCAACAATGACCCGTGATCTTGAAAAAAATCATCATGGAGATGGAAATAGTGCTGCATTAAATGTGCATCATTCACATCACTGCCGATATAAATGTGCATCATTCACATCACTGCCGATATAAATTGATACTCCCAAACAATGGCATATGGGCCTCAGCTACTCCATCTACATGCTCATTTGCATGCCGATAGTTAATGTGGACCATAATAACGACCTAGTGAGGCTAGGTGGAGAGGTGATTAGTTCATAAAAATTAATTAGGTAATATAGCTTAAATATGAAACACATAATATAAAATACAACCATTACCTACTCTCTCTGAGAAGTAATGCTTAGATTATATCTCTTGAAAAGGTGTGAATGTATAGTTCTCTGCAAAATTGATCACACAGATAACCACACCAATAGGGAACTCCACTAGGCCTGCTCAAAATTGACAATCCTGCCACTTGGCACAATGTGTGCCCTTTGTAGGGATATATTTTCTCCCTAAATGTCACTGTGAAGTGACATAGTGTATGTTTGTTCGTGAGATACAACTTCCTGAACTGCCCACTCTAGAGCTTATGTGTTACATACTCATAGCATCGCCATGTAAAGTGAACCACATGATGTGCTCCACACAAGGCATTATATGGTTACCGGCATCTTCCATGCATGCACATAAAAGAGAGTGGATGAAATCATGAGGATTGTGAGGAAACTTCTCTATGTCCACTAAGAGAATAAGACACATCATAAACATGGTAGTGACAACACCACGTTTTGCATTGTCGTGAGTACCTCATCACGAACTAAGGATTACATCCCTTAAATAACCTTTGCCTAATTTTAAGGTCTAGAAATGATGCCACAAACAGAGAATACAACTCAATTTGGGTCATTTCAAGAAAGCAAGCATCATGCTCAATGAACACTCCTCTTGTGAGAGTAAGGGAAGAAAGACATGAAGGTGGAGAAGATGGTGTAGTAGTCCCCTAGTCCAATGGTATGGATGTCGTGGAGCTTTAGAAGATGTCATAGCATTGTTGGCCATATTATCTTGGTCGAGACGAGCATCATATGTTCAATATTTTTCTCCGAGGAGGCTTACTCGACTGCTCCTCACATATACCACATCACACAAGCCAAGTAGATTTTAACAAGTTTTAGCCTTACTGTGGAGCTCAAGATTTCTTACAATGGCATTACTACATAGAGAAGAACTTCTCAGTGCAAGAAGACATAATTGACAAGTTGGAGATACGAGCGACTCAAGCAATCCATAAGTGAGACTAGAGTGGAAATTGTATCCATCTTCCAGGGACTATTGGTGGATGCAATGTCATGATGGGATTGCTATTAAAGTAGGAGAACTAAGAAGAGGAAAACTTACATCACTAGTATAAGTACGAGATGGAGTGATGTGAGAAGATGTGGTAAAAGGTAGACTACGTCCAGGCGCAACACACAATGTGAATGTAGCTACTACTTGCATTCAGGTTAGCCATCTTCATTTCTAATCTTGATACTGCAAGTAAGTCAATCTTAACTCAAAATATTTTTAGGTCACTACTTGGAATCATAGTTTACACTAGTTTTGTTATTGAAAAGTAAGATAATTTATTTGTTTTGGCAAGGACTTGTGTTGATTGATGAAATGATACAAAATGAGGTTTTCACCCTAGTTATTCATCTTGGGTTGTGACCAAGTTACCCATGGTTGGCCTAAGGTCTATGTGATTTCCTAAGGCCTAGGATGTGGCTTGAGAATGTCATTGTTCTCTTGAGTACTAGGATAAGATCTTTTGTTGGGTAACTCACCACGAGGCGGTGCAAGGGTTCTTTCTAGTAGTTACAAGCCTGAGTTAGAAAGGTTTTTCATAGCAAGAAGAGGGTGAAGGAGACACTTCTCATTCTACTATGTGAGTGATTTTTTGCCATGACGATTATAAGCTCTAGCCTACTATTTTGTGACTCGGTGATCCAGCGATTAGAATGGATGAAAATCGGGATGCCAAGGGTTTGAAATTATAGTTGTTCTTATGATGAGTTTCTTTCTGTGTGTACATTGACTTGATTGGAAAAGAATGTATTCATTAAGGGATAAAGGAACTTGTGCACAAGGATAAATAAATGAATCATGTTATAACTTACATCAGTGTGTGAACAATGTGCCTAGTAATTAAGGTAAACCTCATAGATGAATGGTTCTAGTCACTGGGAAAGCAGGTGGTTGGGTGGACCTGATGAGTCGGGTGTTTCCTTTACAAGAGACTAGAAACTAAAAAGAGATCCTTGACATATTCAAGACTCCCAACCTTGTGGAAATTGTTTATAAATCGGATCGTCCAAGAGAGGCGCCAATGAGATAGCTCTCACAATGGGTTGGGATTAATCTTACTGAGGGAGATGCCTCCTTATCCCTAGTGTGATGAGATATGGGGTGGTATCTTACAGGTGGTATTAGAGCCTTGGTTTGTGGGAGTAAGGACTCTTACATAGATAGTTTTTACTTGACCAACAACCTTGTACTAGTGTCGGTAATGACCACATTTATATAGTTTAAAGGACCTTCGACCATTTGGTAGTCAGACCCATTGTCAAATAAAAGGCCTAGGCAAAATACTTCTTGGACCATTACCAACCATAATCACTGGACTGGAAATTTTATTATCCTCGTCTACTCATTAATACAAGTAGGATTAGGATCCTAGATGCTCAAATATACATGCTCTGAGTTTTAGAAAAATTTTAAGCTGTGAAATACTTTATATTTTTGGATTCCATGTATTGTGGATGAACTTAGAGGTAATTAGAAAACGAGTAGAAAACCAATCTAGGACTAATTTTCACATGACATCATTATAGATCTATAATGGCAATCTCGCATGGATTGGTTAGAAGAAAATAAATGCCAACCTCAATCGAGAGACTAGAAAAGCCTCAAGAAGTAGTAACCTCAAGGAGAATTGGTAAACCCAAGCCACAGTCAATAAAAATAGGCAAATTGAAAAAGGGCCTTAGGACAAATCAAAGGGTGTTTGTAGTTAAAACTCAACCAATGATGATACTAAAAGGATTCATCAGGCCAAGTGTATCACTTAAGGAGTTATGTTTTTGTTTTAGAAAAATAATAATGGAACCTTCCAGCTACGCATTGCTTATAGGGGTCTAAATCAACTCATTGTGAAAAAACAAGTATCCTATTTCTAGGATTGATGAACTTCTAGACTGACTTCATGGAGACAAAGTTTGCACAAAGACCGGTAACTATTAGATTTGAGTTAGGGAGGAAAACATCCCAAAGATAGTATTAAACTTAAGATAAAGTTTGCACAAAGATAGGTAACTACTATTAGAGTTAGGGAGAAAGACATCCCAAAGATAGTATTGAACTTAAGATATGTGTATTATGAATACACTTTGATACCAATTGAGTTGACTAATACCCCAGCAACTTTCAATAGGATCACATAAGATATATTTAGGAAGAAGGTAGGCAATCATGTCTTGGTGATCTTTGATGATATTTTGATCTACTCTAACCATGGGAAAGATCATGAATTTGATTTTGGAATCAAATACAAACAAGGCAAAGATAATGTAGTTGCAAATGCAATTGAAGAAGTCCTTTGTGGATGCAATCTCTATGCTAGGTCACCCTTTACTTATGGAGTGTTTTTTTTAAACTCTTAGTGCGTGCATTCCAAACATTAAGGAGTTAAAGGTCAAATCCTACATGAAGCTCATGATGCACCATCAGCCAGACATCCAAGACATGTGATGATGCTAAATGTTCTACAAAGGAGTTTAATTTGAGCATGATTAAAGAAGGATGTACTCAAGTATGTCACATAATGCTTAGCTTGTTAGAGGAACAAATTTGAAGGAGTAAAGATGCCAAGCAAGAAGATGATGGGAAAATTATTATGCCATCCCAAAGCACTTTGGAAATTTAAATAGATAGAATCCTTATTAGCTCTAGAGAAAGGACTCTCAGAAATAGAGTCATTAGGGAACATCTAGATCAGTAGAATGACTTCCTACTAAAAGATGCTACCTGGAAGAAAGATGAGTCTAAGTTGTATCAATATTCTCCCCTACCTATTTTTGAGATGAGGACATCTTGATTTCTTTAAGGGGGGAAGGATGTAAAATCCTAGATTTCATGACTCACATGTGTAAATCTACCCTTATAAATATAAATATATATATCTCTTTTAGAAAATCTATATATATAGAAAGAGCTAGCACTCTACCAACAACCACCCCCCTTCACATTGACCCATGACTGGACTTCTTGTGTGTGTGTTAGTGTTGGCCACACAAACTATTCATCGTTATCTTCTTTCCAGCCACATCATCTCCTCTCCCATTTCTCTCTTCTCCCACACTTGTGCGTACACTCTTTCCTCCTCGTCTTTTCCCTCCATGCATAGTAACGGTGTTGACTTCTCTCTCTCTCTCTCTCTCTCTCTCTCTCTCTCTCTCTCTCTCTCTCTCTCTCTCTCTTATGCGTACACACTTTGGTCTCCCTCTCATTCCTATAAAACCATCCCCCCCACCATCTCGACTGCAACAGCCCCCTATAGCTTTTGTCAGTCCCTTTTGTTTTCTCCCGTGTGGCTAGCCCCTCACCACCCTTGCTAGCACACACTCCCCCTCTCTCTCTGTCTCGGCCCCTCGTCACCTCTCTCACCCTCCCTTGCTAGCAAACCTCCTCACCACCTCTTGTTGGCGAACCCCTCACACACTCTACTTCTCTCCCGCATACTGAGTGGTTCAAGGATATAAAAAATCATGAAAAGCCAAGTTTTGTTGAAACATGGGATGATACTACTCATCCAATTGCCCATGTTGGAAATGTGTCATTGTCTATGTAAGATGGTAAGGTGAAGTATCTTGCAGATGTACTTCACGTTCCAAATATTACAAAGAATCTAGTTTTTGTTGGCCAAATGATTGAGCAGGGTTTGCAGGTGTGCTTTAACCCTAATGGTTGTTATGTCGAAGACTTTAAAGATAAAAGGCAATAGAGTTGGAAAAATGTTTACACTAGATGTAAATATTCCTGAAATGAAAGTTGTAATGTTTGCACAGGGTTCAAGAGTTGTTGCAGATACAGATATTTGGCATAAGAGAATTGGGCATGTAAATGTGCAAAGAATAAAGTCTATGCAGACTAAAGAAATTGTGACTCGGTTGCCTAAGTTTAAGATTGATGGTATGTAGAAAGTATGTGAAGAATGTCAATTTGGAATGTAAACAAAGCATGTATTTCCACCTGATATAAATGTGAGCAAGAATGTACTAGATGGTGTGTATTTAGATGTATGGGGTCCTGTAAAAACTACATCTATGGGTGATTGCAGGTATTATGTAACATTCATTGATAAGGAAAGTGTGGGTGTATTTCATGAAGGAGAAGAGTTAAGTTTTCACTCATTTTTAGAATTTTAGAGTGATGGCTAAAATGCATACAGGAAATAATGTGAAGTTCCTAAGGTTAGATGGAGGGGGAGAGTACTTCTCCAATGAGTTCTCTAATTTTTTGTGGAAGAATGGCTTTCGGAGACAGTTTACATGAGATACACTCCGTAGCAAAATGGAGCTGCTGAGTAGAAAAATAGGCACATATTGCAAAGATAACACGAGCATTGATACAAAAAATAATATGTTGCATAGCTATTCGGCTGAAGCTATTTCTACATCAGTTTATATCATGAACATGACTCCTATTGTAGCCATACATGATGTAATATGCCAGAGGAGAAATTCAAATGCAAGAAACCTGATTTGTCTCACTTGAAAGTTTTTGGATGCATTGCCTATGTGCATGTGCCAGATGAGTTGCATACAAAGCTGGATTCAAAGGTAGAAAAATGTTTGTTTATTGGTTATTCTCTTGAGAAAAAGGGATATAGATGCTATAACCCTACTACGCGTGAGTTAAGGGTAAGTAGAGATTTTGTGTTTGATGAAATGAGTAGTTGCTATGCTGCTAAGAAAGATGTTATTAGCGTTGATGTAACTGGAAATGTGATTGCACATAATGCAAGTCAACAATCACAGTCATTGAGTGGATCTGTGGAGAGTCCTCTTGTGTTGGGTTTGTTGTTGAGACCATTGTGTGGTAGGTTGTGTCAAAATACCAATCTTGAAAATGCATTTTGGTACATCACAAAAAGGTAAAGAAAAGGTTGGTGAACCTCTTGGTATGCCCGACATTTCTACAGGGCATTCTTATCTTAATCGAGAGTCTAGTGGCTCGAAGCAGAGCCTTGATGATGATCTTGGGATTCTAGCTATTAGAATACCTGTTGTAACAAAGGCAAGAGAAGCTGCAAAAGATGCTAGGTAGAGATCATGGACAATAATGTAGGTCAGAGAGATTTAGAAGAGGTTGACATATGATGGTTATGTGGATGCAAGTGGGTGTACAAAATAAATCATAACTCAGATGGAAGTATTAGCACATATAAAGCAAGATTAGTTGCCATAGATTATTGTCGATATCCGGTCAGTATTAGCATGTATAAAGCAAGATTAGTTGCCATAGGTTATTGTCAATATCCGGTCAGTATCCGGTTAAGACCCGGCACTTGCATGGTTCTAAACCACCTAGTTAGTAGGTATAAAGCAAGATTATTTGCCAAAGGTTATTGTCAGTATCCAGTTGAGACCCGACACTTGCATGGTTCCAAACCACCTAGTCAGCTCCGAAGGAGATGCGACTAATGCAATTGTGCCCAACACGATAAGCCAACACTAGCGCGTTGCGCCACTGATATGCCTAAGATAAGGGAGTTAGTCAATCATGATAGCGCAGAGGTTAGCTCCTGAGATTCTTGATGTGGCTCTCCTGATTCTATTTCCAAATAGGAGTCACATCTAGATAAGAATGACATTGGACCCTAATTCCAATTAGAAGGCATCTAGACAAAAAGCACTAACATAACCTAGAAATGAAATATAATTTCATAGTAGAGAGAATGGAGAATTACACCAACAATCATAGTAGAGAGAATGGAGAATTACACCAACAATCACTGTATCATTAGAGTGAAAGCCTAGCACCAAGTACAACACAATAGTCCCCACCATTCACATTCTCTACTCTCTTCTCCCTCCCGTATATCTAGATAGTTCCCCTTACTTTCTTTACATCCACTTGGGTCCTTCCCATTGGTAAGACTAGTTACAAGGTTGTTATTACAAGAAACAAGATTCCATTCCAGAGTTGTTGCCCAACAGATATGCTTGGGCGGCAGCCAACTGGATGGCCTGCCAACACCTGGAAATCATAGTGGACACTGTGCTAGTAGCAAATCCCAAATCCTGTTGACGACATTCGGTGTGGAAACTGCAATCAATCGGTTGGCCTTATTCCTCTGTAACTAGAATTGCTTTCTTCTCTTGAGTAAACAAAATTATGTATCTGGATCACGTATGCATGTGAGTTCTGCAATTCTTGCATTTAGGCCTTGTCCATCCCCCTTCTTCAGGTTCCCCATCCATGGCAAAGCCCTCTGAGACAAATTTTATTAGCTTATCTGGAGCATACCTAGGCTTATAAGACCTTTTCCTATTGCTCACCCATGCATGCCTTATCCCAGTCTTTTTTCTCTAGGACTCCAAGTATAGTCTGGAACCTGTGAAGCTTCCCTTCTCCCAAGCTTTCGTGAAGATGTCAGTAGCTACTTGCTCCTTTATACTAACATACACAAGATCAATGTCTCCTGCTAAGATCCTCTCTCTAATGAAGCTATAGTGGACCTCTATGTGTTTGGTCCGTGCATGAAAAATTGGGTTCCTCACCAACTCTATGCTACTAAGGTTATCATAATAGATGACAACCTGCAACCTGTCTGTCAACCTGCAGCCCCAAATCACCAAGTAGCTTTCGCAACCATGCTACCTCATATGATGCCATTGCATCACCCTATACTCTGCCTCTGTACTTGACAAGGCAACTGTTGTGGCTAATTCTTGCTGCTCCATGTCATAGCACCACTCCCAAAGGAGAATATAAATCCACTGGTAGATCTATCTGTGATACTACCAGCTTCGGTGTATCCAAACAACTGCAACTCCGTACTACCAGCCTCATAAAAGAGACCAAAGTCTAATGTAGACTTCACATAGCACAATGTGTGTCTCACAACATCCAAATGTGGCTTCCCAGGAACCTACATAAATTGACTCTCCAATCCAATTTTATAGTTCAAATATGACCTTGTGATTGTCATGTAGATCAAGCTACCCACCACTATCTTCTTGTATAGTGGGGTTCTCCAAAATCTCACCCACAACTGCACTCAACTTGCCATTTGAATCCAATGGCATAGAAATTGTCTTACAACCAGCCATACCATATTTGGACAGTATGTCAAGGGCATATGGCTATCTCTGTGAGATAGCCATATGCCCTTGGCCGTCCTAATAACCTCAATGCCAAGAAAGTATCTTAGCTCACCCAAATCCTTCATGTCAAATTTCTGCTTGAGAAGACATTTCACACTTTCAACTTCTTCTCCCCACTGTCACCCCCAACAATGAAGTCATCCACACAGATTGTGACGATGGCCCTTATCACTCTTCTACACATAGAGTGAATGATGAGCATCTACCACATGAAAGACAATGGTGATAAGATATTGTGCTATCTTATCATGCCATGCTCTCGGTTCTTGTTTCAAGCCATATAAGGCTTTACACAACTTGCATACAAAATTAAGGTGACCCACATCTTCATAACCTGGTGGTTGATCCATATACACTTCTTCTTGCAATTCGCCATACAAGAATGCATTCTTAATATCCATTTGATGTTAAACCCATCCTTTTGATGCAGCCACCACAATAACAACTCTCACAATTACCATCTTATCAATGGGACTAAACGTATCCTCATAATCAATGCCGTAAGTTTGAGCATAACTATTAGTAGCCATCGAGCTGTTCGCTGCCAGCCCAAGTATATCTGTTGGGCAACAACTTTGGTATGGAATCTGCTTTCTTGTAACAACCTTGTAACTGTTCTTGCCAATGGGTAGGACTTGGGCAGATGTAAATAAAGTAGGGAGAACTATCTAGATATACGGGAGGGAGGAGAAGAGAGTAGAGAGTGTGAATGGTGGGGACTATTGCATTGTACTTGGTGCTAGGCTTTCACTCTGATGATACAGTGATTGTTGGTGTAATTTTCCATTCTCCGTAGTGTACAACTCTATTTGATTTCTAGGTTGTGTTAGTGCTTTTTGTCTAGATATATCTTTTAATTGAAATCCGGGTCCAATGTCATTCCTATCCGGACGTGACTCCTATCTGGAAACATAATCAGGAGCCATGTTAGGAATCTCATTAGATGCAGGAGCTAACCTCTGCGCTATTGTGACAAACTCCCTTAGCTTAGGTAGATCGGTGGCGCAATGCGCTAGCATTGGCTTACCGTGTTGGACATAGTTGCATTTTTGTCACATCTCCTCTGGAGCCGACTAGGTGGTTTGGAACCACGTAAGTACCAGGCCTCGACTAGATACCGATATTTTTGGCGATCCTGCTGGGAAACTGGTACGCTCTGCATAGGGAAGTAGAGAGATAGAGGCTAGTATAGGTTAAGTCTTGCAGAGACAGTAGAGTAAACTGGGCAAAAAGAAGCCCAGAAAGAAAGCACACACTAACTAACGGTCAGGAATGCTAACTAGAGAGTCATAAGAGCACAATGGAGTAGGCATGGAGAACGAAGGAAGCTCAAATAGGGAAATGTGGGACCACCGTAGACAAGCTAAAGATGTAGAACAAGAAGCACCATTGCACCGTCCACCATGCCAAGACCTAGAAGATTAGCCAAATGGGATTCCACAGTAGCTAGAAAGACTAATTCTGAAACAACTAAGGAATCAAGAAGAAGATCACCAGAATTCAGATGGGATTCCACAGCAGCAGGAAAGATTGATTCTGGAACCACTAAGGAATCAAGAAGAAGATCGTCACACAGGAACTACCAAACAAGAGGCATGAAGCTTAGGAAGGGGAAGAACTGGTAGCTGTAGGTAGGATGTTCCTCAAGTACCCAAAATTCAAAAGGCAAGAGTGAGGAGGATCCAGATGCCCACACCTTTACCTTTGAAACCACGTTCCAAGACAAATAGAGCTCTGTTGGCGGCGACAAAAGATAGTATTTTGCTACAACGTTGGGTGACAAAGCCACCAACAACTGGTACGCCCAATATGGTTGGGAACAATTCCAGACATTTGAAGAGCTAAAGAAGGCTTTCCTAAAAATATTCAAGAAAGACAAGACCATGACGGAGGTACTAGAAAAGCTGCAGAGGATGACACAACAAAAGAGGCCAACAGACTACGTAGCCGAATTCAAAGCACTGTTGATGCGCCTTGACCAACCCAATCATCCCACTCTAGCCACAGTGAGCCAGTGGTTTTTGTGAGAGGACCAAGGGAAAAGCTCCAGAGACAACAGTAGTCTCCTATGACTTGGAAGGCGTAACCTTTGAGCAAGTGGTGGTGGCAGGAGCCGCCAGAGCTGAAGGAGTCTTGAAGCAAACAAAAAAAGACTCCGAGAAGAAGAAGAAGAAGGATAAGAGGAACAAGAAAGAGGAAGAAACCTCAGAATTTGATTCTGGAGAAGATACCTCAAAGTTAGAATCTAGTCAGGAGTCAGATGCCGAAGAGCGAAAACCTGGGAAAAAGAAAGGCAGGAAGTAGGAAGAGAAAGTTCAAGAAGAAGTAAGGGCCACCCTAGTCAAGATTACCGAAGAACACACAAGATCCAAACTCAAAACAGATGTCTGGTGCAGCACGAAGTGCAACAATCAAGGGCACACGAAAGAGGAGTTCTAGTTAAGAGGAGTGTGCACCATCTATGGAAGGGACAATCACTCTACAAAGAGTGTTACTATAACATATGAAACAAGAACCCAAGGGTAGTGAAAAGGTAGCAACAAGCCCTCTCCATTAACGAGGTCACCACATGACCTCAAATCAATAGACCATATGGAAGAGGAGGTGGAAGATTTGGGGGAGGTGGAAGATTTGGTCCAAGGGAAGCCTGCTTCTATTACAATGGTCTAGAGCATAGACAAAATGACTGCCCCATATTTCAATGCCATCGGGATAAGAACTGGAGGAGGCAAGGCCAACAAGGGAGGCAAACACAATACAAAATGATGCAGCTATGAATATGGTGAAAATAGACCATGGGGCAGGAAAGGAAAAGCCACCAGAAGTGATGGCCGTGACAAGATCATAAAGACTTTTCAAGATGCCAACAAGTAGGAATGGCAAACCAAAACAAAGACATAAGCTAGTGCAGTGGGCAGCAGGACAACAAAAAGTCAGTGATGACTAGATCACCAAACTAGTGCAAAGTGCACAAGGAACAGTGAGGACAATACATGAAAGCCTGCACCTGGGAAATTTTGAAGGAAATCCGGATAGGAAAACCCCGATCAAAAAGAGAGAAGAAACTGTGATAGGAAAGGACAGACGATGAAGTGCCAACTGGAGCCAATAATAACAGTCCAGAGCAGTAGAAGCGTTGCAAGAAAAGAAGTAGAGGAAAGTCCAAAAAATATTCAGAATGGAAAACTGACAAGGGAAAGAAGCCGGTTTGCAATGAGAGGGCAACCAGAGGAGGACAGACGATGAAGTGCCAACTGGAGCCACAATAACAGTCCAGAGCAGTAGAAGCGTTGTAAGAAAAGAAGTAGAGGAAAGTCCAAAAAACATCCAGAATGGAAAACTGACAAGGGAAAGTTAGGAAAAGGAGAGAGAAGAAAACCAAAAGGAAGAAAGAATATGCAGAGGCAAAGATGGGCCCACTAGGCAAGGAGAAAAGCAGCAAAATGCAATAATGTGGAAACAATTCAGGACTCTGACCTGTCCATTCCAGAAGTGACCATCAAGATCAGAAGACAAACAATGGAAAGGGTTATTCTGGATGGAGGATTGGGAGCGAACATTATGTTAGATATCATGACCAAAAAATTGGGTATCATTGATTTGCAATCAGCCCCATTCCATATGGCTAACTAGTTAGAATAATCAGAGGTGAGCAAATGGAAGTGGCAGGATGTATGCTCACTGCAGTATTCATAGTCCTCAAGATGACGGAGATAGCAAGTGCATATCCCATGCTGTTGGGAAGGCCTTGGCTTAGAAGTGGAAGGACAAAGAACAACTGGGAGATATACAAGATCACAATCCGAAGGGGAAAAAATAAGGTCTGCATCTCAATTTTAGGAAAGGACAAGCTTAATCTGGCTAGCCGACTGTTGCGTACAAGAACTCAATTACTTGGAAGGAGTAGAAGACAATGAAGAGGAGCAGATCATTCGGATTTGCTGTCACTATTCGAGGTTGACATAGAAAGGATTGTACAGAGATACGACCTAGAGGTCTTGGTGGCTCATCTTGAGTTAATAATGAATAAGGAAGGTACACAAGAAGAGGAAGAGGACAATCAAGTTACTATGAAAGAACTACAGGAGGGTAAGCAGGGAAAAGCAATGGTGGCACTCAAGCAGGAGGAAGCCCAGCTTAGGAAGACAAACATCAGAGTTCAAAAAGATGAGCTTGAAGAGGTCAACCTAGAGGATGATTAGGAACCCAAGACAGTCAGGATTAGTGCCAAACTAAATCAGGAGGCTCCTGGAATTGCTGAATTCCTATAAGGAAGTATTTGCTTGGAATTATGCAAACATGAAAAAGGGATTGATCCAAGTTTCTACACCAGCATAAAATTAACATGAAAGAGGATGCAACCCAAATCAGGTAGAGTAGATATACAACAAAACCCAAATTATCCCAAACAGGTGAAGGAGGAAATTGACAAACTGCTGAAGGTGGGGTTTATGTCTATCCGATGGATAGAGCGGAATGGCTCACCAATAGTCATTCAAAAAGAATGAGAAGATGAGGGTCTGCATTGACTACCGCCACAAGCTCAATGCTTCCACCATATTGGACCCATTCCCATTGCCATTATTGATTCCTTGCTCGATGTGCAGTAGCTAGGCAGCATGAAACATGCTCTTTCTTGAAATGGCCCCAAAAGATAAAGAAAAAATAGCTTTTGTGTTGGAATGGGGGGCTTTTGTCTCAAATGTCATGACCTTTGGGCTGAAAAATGATCCTGCTACATTCCAAAGGATGGTTCAGGAAATATTCGATGAATATTTGACCACGTTCATGAGGGTGTTTGTGGATGACTTTAGCGTGTTTGGGAAGAAAGAAGAGCACATTACACACCTCACAATGTGCCTGAAAAAGTGCAGGAGGGCCAGACTGAGCCTAAATCTAGCCAAGTGTGCCTTTGCTTCTGTAACTAGTGGATCTCTCTTGGGACATATAGTGTCTGTAGAAGGGCTTGCGGTGGATCCAACCCCAAGGTCGCAGTTATTGTGAAGATGCAGCCCCCAAGAATGCCAAAGAGCTTGCAAGGTTCCTGGGGCTAATCAAGTGGCACATTAGATTCATGAGGTTCCTAACTAATGTGGCAGTGCCTTTGTATAGCGCCTTTGTATAGCCTGACGGTGAAAGATGAAGAATATGTCTCATCTGGATCCTGTCAAGAGGCATTCCAGAATCTCAAGAAGATATCGTCAGCAACTCCTATCCTCCAGCAGTGCTCAGCCCACTATGACCTAATGTTTCATGTGTTTGTCGACGCCTCTGATGTAGCCATTGGCAATGCTCTGATGCAGGAAGCACAGGAGGGATAGTACAAACTAGGTTACTATGCAAGAAGGAGGCAATACAGACCAAAAAAGAACTACTCCACCATAGAGAAAGAGTCACTAGGAATGATCTACTCCATCAAGAAGTTCAGGCACTACTTGCTGGGTAAGATGTTTGAATTTCATGTAGATCAAAAATCTCTCCTGTACTTAATGAACAAACTAGATTTGGCGAGAAAGTTGGCCAAATGGATGCTCTTCTTTGCAGGAAATTGAGTTCAACATAAGGCACAACCCCGGGAGGAAAAAGCATGCAGTGGCAAAATTCCTATCAAGACTAGAAACATGAGAAGAACTAGAAGAGGTGGAAGACAATTCCCCATATGTGGAGCTTCTCCTCACGTAGAAGGAGAAACACGCAACTCGTACAACAAAATTATGAAATTCTTGTTTGACTTGTCCTTTCCAGAGTACATGTTCAGAGATCAGAGAAAGAAGCTAACTCTTCGAAGCAAGTCATTCATGATGGTAGTGGGGGGTGGCTGGGCAGCTCTACAAGATGGGCATCGACTAGATTCTCAGGAGACGTGTCCTCGAGCATGAGCAACATGCTGTGTTAGCAGAATCACATCAAGGTGTAAGCGGAGGGCATTTTTCTGGAGAAGTCACATGATGGAAGGTATTCAAGGCACAAGTGTGTAGTGACCAATTACTTTAAAAGATGCACATAAGTTCTCAAAAGAGTGTGAAATATGCTAGAGGATGGGGCAACCAAGAGATGCAGACAGAATGCACCATAATCCAGTCCTACCACTCGAGCCATTTCAAAAGTGGGGTCTGGACTTTGTCGGCCCATTCAAACCAGCTACTCAAAGGATAGGAAACAAATACATCTTGGTGGCCCACTGATTATTCCACAAAATGGGTAGAGGCCAAGGCCCTTAGAGACTGCAAGGCATCATCTGTAGTAGCAAAGTTTCTTTATGAAACCATAGTGAAACCATAATAACAAGATTTGGATGTCCTATAGAGATAGTCAGTGATGAAGGGAATCCCTTCATCAATGAAGTGATCAAGAAATTGATGGAGCAGCACATGAATACACAAGAAGTTGACAATCTACCCACCACAAGTCAATGGGCAAGCAGAGTCCACAAGTAAGATCCTCAAGGGAATCCTGATCAAGACAATAAATGAGAACAATTGGGACACGAAGCTGCACTTGGTATTATGGTCATTCTGGATAGCTTATAAGAATGCAACAGGACTTACATCCTTTAGTATGGTGTATGGACTAGAAGCAGTAGTGCACCCATGGAGTTCCTGACACAGAGTCTTAGGATAACAGTTGGTTGAAAGGCTCTCTCTAGAAGAATCAGAGGTGCACAAGATCGAACAACTCTTGAAGCTTGATGAAAGGAGGCTGTACAACACATGGACAACATAAATTATGCAAAAGAGAAGAAATTTGCAAGTAGACAGGAGCACAAGGTTCAAGATCTTTGAGGAAGGAGATGTTGTCTTGCTGTTCACATGAAGAATGGGAACCCACCCAAGCAAATTTAAAATGAGATGGACGGGCCCATATAGGATTGTCACAAAAAGCTAGGGATAGGAACTTTTGAGCTAGCGAGTCTGAATGGTGAAAAACTCATGAAGTTGGTAAATGAAGACCTATTATGGAAAGATGCTAGATAAAGGGAGAAAGTGTCAAGAAGGGAATCAGAATCCTTGTCCAGAGATGATTAAGGAACCTGTCCAACCAGGAGCAAGAAGAAGGATAGGATTCGGGAGAAATTAAAAATGCTAAAGAAAATAGCCCAAAATTAGACTCCCCATGTGTAAATATGATAATTGTATGTATGGATACTGAGGAGCCAGGTGGCAGTAGCATGGCACAAATGAGAAAGTCGAGGTTGCCCGCCACAAAAGGGGTGCATGGATTTGAAAAGGAACTCGTCACATCGCACCGATTCCTTCAATTTCATGTTCAATTAACTATTTTTTTCTTTTCAAAACTAAAAAACGTAGAAAAATAGGAGATGCAAAAATCCAAAAATTAAACTTGTAAATGATAAGTTGGAGTAGAATTAACCTAAATACACAAATTCCAGAACTCACTGAAAAAGTAAATCATACAGAAAATGCAAAACATGTAAAAATTGCAGAAAATAGAAATATAACAAAAATTAATCATACACACACACAGTCGAAATGAGACTTCAACTTGGGATCTCTCAACTAGGAGCCCAATATGTAACCCATTATTACTCTCTCTCTCTCTCTCTCTCTCTCTCTCTCTCTCTCTCTCTCTCTAAGCCTATCAATAACATAGATCCTTATTATTGCATTGAAGTGGAAGAATGGGACTTTCACTTTAGATCTCTCAACTGGGAGCCCAATGTGTAAACCATTATGCTCTCTCTCTCTCTCTCTCTCTCTCTCTCTCTCTCTCTCTCTCTCTCTCTCTCTCTCTCTCTCTCTCTCTCTCTCTAAGCCTATCAATAATATAGATCCTTATTATTTCATTGAAGTGGAAGAATGGGACTTTAACTTTAGATCTCTCAACTGGGAGCCCAGTGTGTAAACCATTATGCTCTCTCTCTCTCTCTCTCTCTCTCTCTCTCTCTCTCTCTCTCTCTCTCTCTCTCTCTCTCTCTCTCATCAACACACACACGCTGACACATTAACACATAGCCATTGGTAAGTCTTCTTAAATTTATTTGACATGAAATCTTCACGGATCTTGGTAGTCTTCTTATATATGAATAATGCTACAC
Organism: Cibotium barometz; assembly: GCF_041138505.1. Lineage (NCBI taxonomy): Eukaryota > Viridiplantae > Streptophyta > Polypodiopsida > Cyatheales > Cibotiaceae > Cibotium > Cibotium barometz. The sequence goes on along the minus strand of NC_141051.1, from coordinate 43,716,710 downwards.
AACATTAAATTTTATTTGACATGTAATCTTCATGGATCTTTCCTTGGTAGTCTTCTTATATGACTAATGCTACACAACATTAAATTTTATTTGACATGTAGTCTTCAAGGAAAGATATTCTTCATGGATCTTTTCTTGGTCCAATGCATGACTATGAGTAATCATCTAAATTTAAAAATTAATCACATCCTATCCCAAACATGGGACCTACATGAAATAGTCTTCACAGATCTTTCCTTGGTCCAATACATGACTATGAGTAATCATCTAAAATTGAAAATTAATCACAATTTATGCCAAACATGGGATCTACATGAAATATTACCCTGAATCTTTGATGCATTTAAGAAGTTATTGTGGAAAAAACATTACTTACAGAGAACTCTTCATTTGAATTCAAAACAAACTTATGCAAAGAATTCCAAACTGAAAGAGAACTCTTCATTTCTCTTGGAATTCAAAACAAACTTATGCAAAGAATTCCAAACTTTTAAAATAATGTAAGTATACTATGCTTTTTTCACTCTATTTATATTTTTGTTCTTTAAGGAATGTTTTTTGATTGAAAGTGTAGAATAGACAACAATTAATATATTATCTCTTACTAAAATAAGAAACACATTAAGCATTCATATATATTTGTTAGATTCACAATTTGATCATCAGGCCAATAGGATATCTATGTAAATATCATGTTTCCCTCGATGGTGTAATCTATACTTACATTATTCTGAGGAACATTTCATTAAAATTCTACCAAACAATAAATAGGATACCTATGGAAATATCATGTTGCCCTCTCGGTGCCCTCCATGGTGTAATCTATACTTACATTATTCTGAGCAACACTTCATTAAAAGGCTACCAAACAATAAATGGGATACCAATGGAAATATCATGTTGCCCTCCATGGTGTAATCTATACTTACATTATTCTGAGGAACACTTCATTTAAAAGGCTACCAAATGATAAATATTTCATTTACTAATTGACTTTAATAAATGCTATAGATTATTTATGTCCTTCTAAATGTTGATGTACCTAGCCCTTTCATCTTCTTCAAGACTATCAATAAGTTTCTAGAGTTAAATTTTTGGATCTACCCTCAATATTCTTCACCATTAACTTTCCTAATAGCATCTTCACAAAAGGCAATGGCACTTCCTTAGTTTAAGGAAAAAATTATTTATTCCTCTATTACCATATAGTGCCCTTAGCACTTCAAACTCATTGTACATGTGGATGTATGATTGGGTTTTCACACTTTAACCTTGTTTTTTCAATTGACTTTTTTATATAGGAAAAGTGCTAGCTTTAGTTTCATTGCCCATAATTTGCAAGTTTAAAATATTGAAGCATAATATATAGTCATTAATTATACCTTTGCCTAACTATATTGCAGAATGGATTAAATCTCCCCTCTTTTTTCAAACATAAGAGGCATTCAAATATAATAAATAAGAAATCAAGTGGTTAGTGGTTTTAATAATCAAGTAAGCTATAGAGTAACTACATCTATAAACATCATCTTTTAACATGAGAAAAGCTATAGAGAGTAACTATGCTACAACCATCATCTGTTGATATCACTATACCAAAGCTGATTATACCAACTATGAAATAATCCCTTTGATATGACCATCTTCACACAATAGTAAAATAACAATGCATAGCCCAACACACATGGCATTGTGACTAGGGTAAAAAATAAAAGACTATTATCATGGTATAAATAAAGATAGGGTGGCAAATATGCCATTTTTATGTATATGAAAATATAAAAATGGTAAATACGAAAATATAGAAACATTGGGTGAATTATATACTAAGATGTAGTGTACTATTGGCAATTTTGCTTTCTAAACTCACTCATAATTAGTAATTTTGGGTGATTTAAAAACATTTCTACATCGAATTTTCCTTGTTAGATAGCCCAACACTTTTTGGAGGACATCATAAAATAGCCATCAGTCTCCTCAATTCTTTCTTGATTGTGACCTTAATATTCTATTATGGGATAGATTATTTAATGTCTCTACCTTCTTCCCATGCAATACCATGTGTGCCAAGCCATCTATACTTTCTCAAGTGGCGACATTATAGTAAACAAGGGCACCAAATTATGTGCATTCAATCATGCTTCTACTTACCCTTTTTCTCTAGCAAAATTTCACCTCCTTCACTCCACATATATGAAATATACTAGGTTATGGATCAAGGTCATTGGTGTAAAGCCCTTTATAGAGATTCCACAACTTAGGATCACCTCATATTGCCTCCTCCTCTCACAACATAATCTCTTTCAACAAGGTATAGCCATAGGAAGACCATTGTTCATGTTATATTGAAATAGAAGTTGTTGGTGACATAGATAATAAATGCTTAACACCATAATCCCAAACGAGTTGCTGGTGATATAGATAACAGTTTCTAAGGACCTATAAAACCTATTAGTCCCAATAAACTCTCTAAAGCTTAGCTGGTTTTATTTAATAAATGTAGGTAAGCATGTGTTTAGATTGCAAGGGCCCTAAAAATTCCAATACACTCTATCAATTCACCTCTTTTTTGGCATCACAAGTGTAATATCAATACTAATAATTAGCAAGACTTTCTTTCTTTACTTCTGTTTTGCAATCTAATCTGAGTTTATTGAATGTGCACACGTATATGTGCATGTGTGTGTGTGTGTGTGTGTGTGTGTGAGAGAGAGAGAGAGAGAGAGAGAGAGAGAGAGAGAGAGAGAGAGACTTGGGGTGTTGTCAACTTAAGGGGGGAAGAGGGTGAGAAATTTTTGGCATCAATGCACTATAAATTTATAAGCATTGAAGAGGAATACATTGTAGAGATTTATCATATATGGTACATAGAGGACCTAGTTGATAGGAGAGGGGATGTATTAAGATGGGCGGGGAATCAAATATATTCATTTTGTTTGGAGAGAGGTCTAATGTAGTGGGAACATGAGAGGTGAGCATGATAGACACTAGGCAAGGAAAAGATGTTCTACCTAGGTGAACAGTGTACCTATATAATTCCCATTCTATTAATTGTATTCGAAGATCACGTATAAACCTACTTCATTTTTTTCCCCAAAAGTAATAGAACTCAAATAACCATTATAAATAGCATGCCATCATGTAGAGAATAAGGGACTTCATTCATGATGACTCTTTGCTTTTCTTTATATGATCTCTCTCTCTCTCTCTCTCTCTCTCTCTCTCTCTCTCTCTCACACACACACACACACCACACATTTACTTTAATATTTATGGTCGACTTTTTTTAAAACTCCATAAACTTATTATTCTTTTAAGTTAATGGTATTCTAGGCTTTTTGTCTTGTCTTTGCAAAAGGGAAGTACTGGAATTTAGCCAACCTACAATTTAAGGAATTAAAAGCGAGCTTGGTGAGTGCCCTTATTTCTCGCCCTTTTGTTTATGCATTTTTTCGCTCTTAACTATGGGCAAGAAAAAAGGTTCACCATGTGTTCAAAAGATGATTCTTTTTTTTTGGGGGGGGAGGGATCAATTTTGAAAAAGATAGATGGATGTGAGAGAGAGAGAGAGAGAGAGAGAGAGAGAGTGTGGGGGAGAGAGAGAGAGAGAGAGAGAGAGAGAGAGAGAGAGAGAGAGAGAGAGAGAGAGTGTGTGTGTGTGAGAGAGAGAGAGAGAGAGAGAGAGAGAGAGTGTGTGTGTGTGTGAGAGAGAGAGAGAGAGAGAGAGAGAGAGTGTGGGGGAAGAGAGAGAGAGAGAGAGAGAGAGAGAGAGAGAGTGAAAGTGTGTGTGTGTGTGTGTGTGAGAGAGAGAGAGAGAGAGAGAGAGAGAGGGAGTGTGTGTGTGTGAGTGGAAGTGTGTGTGTGTCCCCTCTAAGACGTGTATACGTACATATGTGAGAGTGAAAGTGTGTGTGTGTGTGTGTGGGTGGGTGAGTGGTCCCCTCTAGCATGTGTGTTAAGTTTTTTATTTAGAGCCATCCGGTCAGTTCCAATGATGATGCACCGTTTTGTTTTGCGTTTGCAAAACACGTTACGTTGTTGAACGAGGGAGTCAAACGACGAAACCGCGCATGAATGATGAAATGAAAGGAGGAGGGCCGGCAAATCATGAGAGGCCAGTGGAGTAGATACTGTCGGCCATGTGACGAGGACAGTGCCATCAACTCCTTAGTGAATGAATGATACATTCCGTTCGGTACAATCCCATTCATCTGTGTACCATGCCCAAACGTGGCCAATTAACCTCATTATTCTTTGCGTGTAGCCATTCAGAGCAACAATGACTCCCCCCCCCCCCCCCCCCCTCTCTCTCTCTCTCTCTCTGCCTTTTGCAAGAAGCTAGAATTATGAAATACACGGACCTCTGCACATAAAGCCTACAAATTTGTGTGGAGGAGGCCCATACAAAAAGGACTTCAATAATTGGTGGGTTGGTGTGTGGTTGATTGATTGATTGATTGTTTGTAGGGAGGGCAACATCATGCACAAGGTACTAGCCAAGGACTTTCTTTCTCATAAGCCATGAGTAGGCAATTGTTTGATGCACACAACACAACTCCACCGTACATATGTTTCTAATATCTACACACATGTGACATAGCCACACTGCATTATGCAACACATGCGGCTCGCATGTGCTATAAAGGAGAAAGAAAGTGGCACATGGCACACATACATACATCATGAGCTTGAGAATCTAGGGTTGTCCTCTCCCATAGCCTAGTCTTTTTCTTCCAAAAACAATGTTGCAACAACTTAGATGGCTCCCCCACACCATCATTTGTTCTAGACCTTTTCAACAAGCAAAGAAAAGATGCCAAAGACCAAACGACAACAACTTTACAAGTTTGGATAAACAAATTTCTTTTGGTTGGTTCAAATTTCCACACATGTTTGGCCTTCCACAATGCAAGGTCATCTTTCCATCGGCATATACTCTTTTCAAGTGTTTTTTTTAAATTCACACTAGCAATAAATTGTTGCATCTTCGTTGCATAGAGATATGGCTTTTCTATAGCCTTATAGTTTGTAACTTAGGTCACATTCACACATGCGCCTAGTGTGACAATGGGATGCTTAGAAAGTTTTCTTGATTGTTGAATGTGATGCCCCATTTTGCTTTTCATTATTTTCACATGTCACTTGTGGAGAAGTCTAAGGATTAGCTTAGGATCAAAACTATGTCTCTTAGAGTCATTTTATGTCCTATAGAAATTTCAAATTTGGATTAATTTTGAGGGTCTCTTTCACTCTAAATTTGAAGAAAAAATGTACACGAGAGTTGTACATATAATTTAGTCTTAGAGAGTTGTAGAGAGAATGGAAAACAACTTTGCTTCATTGAACCTCCAAAATTTCAACCCTCTCAATGCTTTTTTGCACAAGGTACCAAGGAAGATTTTGTAGAGCTCGAAGAGTACTTTAAATATAGCTTCACAAAATGTTTTTAGATCTATATCATTTTTTTTTGTGCAAGGAAATGCTTATTTATATTACTAAAAGAGCTACTTTGCATGCCTTGGAAAAAATACAAATTTTACATGAGGTGGCTATATTCATCTGAAGGCTATTCTTGGATCACATATGGGTGCTTCTAGACCTAATTATAGATTTAGCATGCTAATTGAGGCATGGGATTAATTTATCATGAAGGAAAGCGGCCCTTGCCGTTTTGGATCTTCTTAGATTGAGACTGGGATTTTTTGCATATTCTTTGATATGAAGATAAGTATAATTGTAATCTCAATTTTGAGGTGATTGTGATTGCGATCCCAAATGTGAGCGAGTGTGATTTAGGTTAAGAGTGAGATAACACATAGGTAGTGAGCTGGATTCGGGCTCCATGTGAGTAGTTTGTACTTTCTTCATCTTTTATGAAAGGGCTCTAAAATTTTTATCTATTGTAAAAAATTTAGAGGTGTGGAGAGTGACTATGATTGAAAGAGACTTTATGATCATTTTTTACAATTTATAAATATATGATTGTGATTTGGAACCTCACGTTCACTATGGCCATTGCATTCACTCTTTGCACTTGTAGCCATCGTAATGGCCATTAAAGTAGCTGAGGGTTTCGCTACCACAATAGTCACCATGATGCCCATTTGTGCATATGCTAGGTGTCAAGGAGGAAGTAGAATTTTAGGATTTGAATTCAATGCTTTTTCTCTTGGCAAAAGTTGAAAAATGAGTGCTAGATGTTATTTCACTTAATTAAGTATCATTCTGTCCAAGCATTTCTTAGCAACACATGGACATACATATGGCGGCCTGCTTATGTATTATGAATGGTGGCCATGCTTCCAAGCATTTCAGCCACTATGGTGGCTAACCACACAATCAATTTGATTGTGTGGCTAACCACACAATCAAATTTCAAGGTATTAAATGTGTTACCATGGTACTACCTAGAGATTTCCAATGCAACTTATGAAGGAAGGAAGATAGATGACTCTTCTCTATATTACATGCATGTATCAATAGCCTCACAGAGGCCAATGCCTATATGCATTGGATAACCACAAAATGCCACAAAAAGGGTTAATTGTTCATCTTAGGGGATGTCTACATAAGCATCTCTAACTAGCTTGTTATTATTCTTTCCCCAATATTATTTTACACAATAATCTACATAACATGGCATTAACTTCTATTTAGAAACAACATATTTTTCCTTTATCAATAAAATTATCATAAAAAAGTACCATCTAAAGTCAAATAAAATATTCAATAATGAAACTCCTTTTTATGTTAAGTCATTAATTTAAGCTGAATTAAAAAGAAACATTCAATGTATCGCACCTTTTATATTTTATATAATGCCTTTTTAGGAATTTGTTTACCATTAAGACTTGGTGCATACTTTTTATTTTGTTCTATATATTATATCCTAATATATAGTATTGCTAGTAACCACTTGCTACACCCCACCCTAAATATGTTATTGATGGAGCTACTCCTACCACCAAGATATTCAATATGAGTAGATGTATCCTCCCCATAACACTATTATTTTCTATCTCTAAGGTAATTAAAAAAATCCATGAATAATATCCACACTTTATTGCCTAGCCCTAGAGCATTGACAGCCACCTTTCCTTACAAAGCTTCATGTGAGATTAAAGCAAAGCCTTCTCCTTTATTTCTCCCTTCTATGTTACTTTATAAACTTCTTTCCTATCATAGTACTATAGTATCTAGGGTCTTATCATAAATGTTTCTTTAAGAGAGATTCCAAATGCCAGAATCATCATGTCAAGAGAAAACGATATACTACAGCTATGTGAGTATGGTTCAAAATAAGCCACATAAACTTAGACGTAGAATTTAGGAGATAATTATTTTTAGAAAATTAAATTTCTCACTAAAACTTGATGCACCACTAGCTACACCCTATTTTAAATATGTTAATAATGAATGTATTCCTACCACCAAGATATTACTATAGGAGTAGATGTAGCCTCCTCTAAGTTAATTTCATTACCATTGAATAACATCATCACTTTGTAACATAGTCTCACTAAACACATTTGATAGCCACCTTTCCTTATAAAAGCTTCATATGAGGCAATCTTAGAAGCTAAAAGCATTATGTCAAAGAAAATTCAAAAACAAGATACATTATCGCTTTTTGTGTACATGCTTGAAAATAAGCCACATGATCTTAGAGGTCCATAGTACACAAACATTAGCTAGAATCTAGGAGCTTTGAAAAGTAAATATCTTCAACATTGAAAACAAGTCACCTTACTAGTGTAATATAAACTCTCAAGTTGAATAGAGTAGTAAAAAATAAATATATTTTCATTAAAAAAATCATTTATTTGAGAGATTTGAATTTCAAAAAGTGTATAAAGCGATATAATTATTAGTTTTAAAACATTGAGAAAAACTAAACTCTATAAGTTGTAGGGTTATTCATGTTTATTAATGGTATGTATAGAAAATTAATAATTGCATATACATTCAAATGGATAAATGCTCTTTTGAGGCCTATAACTCTTTAAACATAGCTTGAATTAATTAGATTAACAAAATAAATATGGAATATGTTTTATGCCTATCCTCATGTTTGATGTTTTATAACTTGGTATGGTACCACATTACAACCATCATCAAAGAGTTGATGCTTGTCTAGATATCAAAAAGCTTGACACAACTTGACTAATAATCGAAACAGAACATTGATTTATGATATGGAGAGGGTGGTATTATGCAATCCCAGTTTTCTCTAGAGTAGTAACGGAGAACAAAATCTTAAACAAATTTATGAGCTATTCAACATGAAATAGCTAATAAAATCTTAAACAAACAAATGTACGAGCTATTTGACATTAAAAAAAATTTAGAGTGCATTAGTGAGATTAGAAACTTTGCACTTAGGATGGTCCTCTATTTTCATTTCCTTTTATATGATAAAAAGAAGAGGAATCATGTTCTTCTTCTTTTTCTTCTATGTGCTAAGAAGAAGAGAAAGAAGCTATTTTTCTTCTTCTTTTCCTTCTTCCTATGTGTAAGAAGAAGAAGAGAGCCTCGTTCCTCTTCTTTTTCTTCCTATATGTAAGAGCGGGAAGAAGAAGAAAAAGAAGAAGCTCTTTGTGTTGTTCTCTCATGTGACAAGAAGAAGAAGAGGAAGGTTCTTCTTGTTGTTGTCATTCTCTCATGTGACAAGAAGGAGAGGAAGTTTCTTCTTCTTCTTCTTCTTCTTCTTCTTCTCACACCAGAGATTGAAGAAGAAGAAGAAGTAGTAGAATAAGCTCTTGTTCGTCTTCTTCTCTCATGTGAAAAGAAGAAGAAGAAGAAGAAGAAGAAGCTCTTCTTTTCTCATGTGACAAAAGGAGGAAACAAGAAGAAGTCTCAATTCCTCTTCATTCCTTTTATAAGGTTCTTTGTCTTACTCACCTAGTATTAAAATGTTTTTATAATTTAATAAAAATTCTCTTTGTGTGATTTAATCATGGAGAATTTTGAGTGCTAGAGAGAATACTTGAAGGATTAGATAATCGATTACTTGGAATAAGGAAAGATAATGATAATTTGTGAACTACATAAGTCATCATATATTTGGTGATCCCATAATGGACTATCACATATAGAAGATGTGGATCTTTAGGAAGGAGGAGTTGGTGGAGTAGGGAAATTCATATGCCCTTTAACATATCATAGATGCCAGCACACATGTGTACACATCTAAAGAAGAGTAATAAGAAATAAAAGAAGAAGAGGTCAAGGGATTTAGAAGAAGATGTGTACATGTGTGTGTAATCACATCTAAAGAGGAAGAAGAGTGCAAGGGCTTTAAAAGAAGGTGTACACATGTGTGCAATCGCATCTAAAGAAGAAATAAAAGAAGAAGAGGGCAAGGGATTTAGATGTAATCACATCTAAAGAAGAGTAAGAAGAAATAAAAGAAGAAGAGGGAAAGGGCTTTAGAACAAGGAGCGGTCACACTAGTAATACATATCTTCTAGTTGGCATCACAATTTGCAAGGTTTTTTTACCTGACAATTTGCAAGGTTTATCATAACACATCAATAGTGAGGGTTATAGTGTTTCTTATTACAAGGTTTTAGTACTTGCCATCCATCTTTTTCAAAGTGTATTGATCTCACAAAAAGCATGTCGCTATGATAATGTATGATTGTACTGAATCTTGAAATAAGATATAGGATACATGGAGAGAGATCTAATCATCTGATCTGATCATTCTAATATAATTGGTTAGCTAATCACTAAGATGATGAAATATTATATTATGAGAATCTAATCATCCTAATATAATCATGGAGAGATCTAGTCATCCTAATATAAATGCTTAGTGTATGACTAAGATGATGAAATATGTGAATATGTGGAGAAGCAATGAGTGTATATTTAGAGTAATGTATGAATATATGGAGAAGCAATGTGTGTATATTTAAAGTAAATATTCCATTGGTGAAAATAGGAATATGCTCTTAATTATTTAATAACTAGGTCCCCTCTTTTCATGCAATAGAGACACAACACTAGGTGAAAATGGGTATATGATCTTAATGATTTAATAACTAGGTTCCTCTTTTTCTGTAATAGAAGAATGCCACTTATTTCATACTTTTCTAGTCACTATCTCATATTTCTATATCAAAGAAAGATTCACCAACCCATCTCTACTTTGACCATAGGATATGCTCCTTATTTTTTACCCTACAAGTAAGACATTAATATTATGTGTCATGGACTTGTATCTTGAACTTGTGTCATACATTTAATGAAATTATAACTTTTTTTGAAAATTTCCAAGCATGGCATGATTAATTTGTGGTTGGAGATGTCAACTTGCAAGCCTTATATAAAATAAGACAAGTGTTGAGCAAGTACTCTTTTATTCGTGTATCTCTGTATACCATCTTTTTTGTTTGGTTTAGGTTATCAATATAATTGATAACCTAAGCATGGTGACGACTGGGGATCCAAAGTATAGTCTCTAAAATGGGGAGCAAATAGCTATGCAACTTTGGAGAAGTTGAACCTACTTGCCCTGCATGATGTAGAGTTTGTAGAAAACATTGGTGAATGTTTGAAAATTTTTAAGATATATGCTCACTTTTAGTGCAAATTTGATGATTTTTCCTCTAAAATTTACCCAAAGGGCTAATATATTAAAAAAGTCACCTTTTTGGGTTTAAAATAGCCTAGGACTTTTAGAAGACCCTTGAAAATTAGCCTTTGGGCCAAATTTTGCCCCTAATTTTTCCCTTGCTTACTTGAACAATGTTAATGGGTTCAATTAAACAATGTGTAGAATAACATAGATTCAGCAAAAGGAGTTTTTTATTTTTATTTTATGTGAAACATAATTTAAAAAAATGGGGGAAGTCTTGATAGCTCTTTACTTTAAGAATGCATGTAATTAAAATTCAAAATTCATGGCAAAGGAGACCTTTTAAACAAATCTATTGTTCTTATACTCTTGGGTTTCTTAATTCTTTGAGAGAAAGCATGCTAACTCTTGATCACACTCATGTGAAGTTGTTTTATAAATAACATAGTAATAATGCATTGAAGGAAAGTTCTCAATACTATAACTAATGAAATTAAAGGAAAGTGCCCAATACTATATTTAACAACTCCTTAAGGGGAAAGGTACCAATTCTCAAGCACACTCATGTGTAGTTTTTCAAATTATTTCTTCTAAACACAAACACATTGACTAGACACATGATGGAAACAAGAACACATGATGACACAAAGGGAATGACCCATTTCTAAATTTATGTATGTCAATGATCCATTTCAAATTATTTCTTCTAAACACAAACACATTGACTAGACACATGATGGAAACAAGAACACATGATGACACAAAGGGAATGACCCATTTCTAAATTTGTGTATGTCAATTCTCATCACCAAACACCCCACAGAAAGTTTTCAGGCTTTAATTTATTCTCTCCCCATCTTAAAAAACATAATAAAATCAATTAAAAGATTAGACATATGAATAAATTAAATACATAAAGCAGATTAGAATATCCATGTCTTAATTGTATGTGTGTTTGAGAGAAAGCATGCCTACTCCCACTTGTATGTGTGTTTGAGAATATACATGTTTAAATTGTATGTGTGTTTGAGAGAAATAATGCCTACTCCTAGCCACAGTCTTGTGTGGTTTGCTTTTATTTTATGACTTAAGAGAATGAAAAAAACACATGACTCATACATATGCAAGCTATACAAAAATATGCATGAATATTTATTTTTATAATAGTTATCAATAATTCTTATCTATCAAATATCTACATATGTGTAATTCATTTACAACATGCACAAAACATGAGCTTGATGTGCCCAATCAGTACCTTGTGTGAATCTAGTATAGCCTTCGGACTTTTTAAGTTTATCTAGTATAGCCTTGGGACTTTTTAAGTTTAAAGCACTCTAGTATATCTAGTATAGCCTTGTCTATATCTAGTATAGCCTTGGGACTTTTTAAGTTTAAAGCACTCTTTTTCTTTCTTTGTATACAAACAATTATATTATAGATTCAATTGTATTTTTTCTTTCTAAGGTAAGGGTTGTGATGAAGTTCATGTTGATGAAAAAATATAGACTAATAGTAGCCAAATGTCTCATCTAAAGGGATCTCCATGATGGATGAAATACTCCTCCCTTCAAAAACATCACTAAAAAACTTACATATCATCTCATAAGGGCCTTTCTATAGCTTTCTCAAAACTCATATTCCTTCAATTAGAACCATTTTCATGTTTGATGAAAAAAATATAGACTAATATTAATGTCTCATTTAAACCATGATGGATGAAATAATCCTCCCTTCAAACAAAAACATCACCAAAAAACTCAGTACTCATCTAAACTGTGATGGATGAAATAATCCTCCCCTCAAAAACATCACCAAAAAACTTACATATCATCTCGTAGGGCCTTCTTACATATCATCTCGTAGGGCCTTCTTATAGCTCTCTCAAAAATTATGTTCCTATAGCTCATAAGGGCCTTCCTATAGCTCTCTCAAAAATCATATTCCTTCAATTAGAATTATGGATTTGGGCTAAATTTTACCTCTATATATTAAAGTTATATTTTCCCATGTAATTTTAAACAAAACTTAAATACTATTCAAATTCCCACAGTTCTTGAAGTGTAGCCCTCCTCTCCTTAGTCCTACTCCCTCTTAATATAAAGGCATGTTTCTTGAAGTATTATATTTTGTACACTTTTTCATGTCTTTCCATGTAACTTTATTATGATTGTGTCATAAAATTATGTATCCTTAGGTCTCGATAGAAGGTGGTTACTCCAACATGAATTGATCCTATCTCTTGTGTTTGATTAAATCCAATAATGGAGTTCTTATTTGGTTACAACCCTTAGCTTAACCACTAGGCTTGGTGAGCCACACTAGAAATATCTTTTATGAAGTGGCAAGGTGTTCATAAAGAGAAAACAAAAGTGAAAATCACATCCCCCTCCTCCCACCCACCACCACCACCACACACACGTGCACACACACACACACACAAAGGCCATTTTTTCTTGTATTTAATTAACACCATATGTACTAAACATAGACTATATGAATTAGACTCCATACTTTAAATGTTACTTTCTAGTATCCCTTTGAGAATTCTAGCCAAATGCATTTTCTTATGTTTAGGAAGCCATTGAACCCTTGTTATTAACTCCTCAAGAGTGATTAAAAGTAAGAACATTACTATGGACTTTAGAAGGCACCGCTACCATACCATACCATTACTAACTTTGGAAGGCACCCCTACTGTAAGTTGTAGGGGAGGGAGAGGGAGTTAATGAAAATAAGGTTCAAAATCAAAAGAACCGCTCAATGCATCCACATTGTTAACAAATAATTTGACAAGAAATAAAACGACAACACTATGTGCTTATTATTATCCAAGTTGGACTACCGCATAAAGAAGAGCTAAATGATTTTTCCTCTCAACTATTGCCAAGGTTTTGTAGGTGCTCATTATAATACATATTTGGACTTTGTTAGAGGCTAGGACTTTTCTTTTGAATGGCTCAAAGGTAAGTGTAGCTATCATTTGTGGGGACTTTGGTGTTTGTCAAATCACCCTGGGAAGATCACCTTCTTGGGAAGCTCATATCATAATTGTTACACCTAGGATTCAAAGCTTTTCTTCCTTGAGTCTTAAAGGAATTTTTCTAGCAATGGAGGTTCACGTAGGAAAGCTTTGTCCAAAAAAGAGATATGCTTATCACCTCTAAGTTTGCAAAAGGGAGTGTATTTAAAATGCAAAAAATCGTACAAAAGGTGCTTTAGAATACATCTTGAATGTAACATTATGAGTTTTGATGTGATGACCCCCCCACACAATCCCTCGTATACACATTTCCCTTCTGCTTGGGTCAGCTGGTGAGCTTGTGTTAGAGCCTATTTGGGATTTTTTATGATTTTTATGAAGAGGTCATCACTTATAGTTGTGGTTAACAACATCCAAATTTCTTATCTTGGCTTTTGGGGTACTAATCCTATAAGGTAAAGAAGAGTTAAGAAATATTTGTTTGGGTTCCAATGGTGAACAAAACTCTATAAGTGGTGGATCATGCATCAATTTGACCATCCCAAAGACACTAGTATAGGCTAAAGTAGTGTGCCCAATGTCTTCCCAGTTTGAATGTTTCCAAGGAAATGGTGAAATGTGCACACTATTACTTGTAGTAAGTGTGGAAAAAAGCAACATTCCAAGTTATCTAAGATGTAAATAAAAAAAATTATTTGTTAGGTTAAGTGAATAAGAAACTTGTGATTTATTTCGGTTTGCCTATTGTTAGAGCAATAGCATCTTTGAAAATACATGCATATAGCTTGCTTACAACCCTAGGGCAATCATTGTAAAACTCCCATGTAGTACATGCAAGGGGCATTTAAAAAATACATGCATATAGCTTGCTTACAACCCTAGGGGGATCACTAGGTAAAACTCCCATGTGGTACATGCAAGGGGTTGTTAAAAAATACCACGTTTACATAATTTTTATAAGCTAGATACACCCTTCTATAACTTTTAAGATGATAAAAGTACCCATTCTATATGGACTTTCCACTTTAAATAAAAACAGCCTTTGAGTGTTTGCATAAATAATAATTTTTTCCTTTAAAGTAGCTATTACCTACCACCACATACAAAAAAGTGTTAAAATGTAAAATTCAAAAGTTTCTTTGAGTTATCACATTGGCATAGACAATTGTGGTATAAACTTAGCATGATTTTAACTTGATAAAAGTGTAAGAATATATTGTCATCATATCACCTCACAAAAAAGTGGGTCCTTCTAATATATTATGAATTTCAAAGTATATGCCAATAAATCATATAGTTACTTTTCCTCAAAGTAATACAGATACACTAAGTGATGAAACATCTTCAAGGTAAGAGAGATACACTAAGTGATGAAACATCTTCAAGCAAACACCTTAGTTTTTGGCTCAAATTTTGCCACAAATGCACTATATGGCTAAGCAAAACTCTTTAGAGTACATTGTAAGTCACAATGTTAAAGTTTAGTTTGTAAATCCTATGGTTCCAACGAGGGAAGAAAATTATCTTAAATATGCTTGAGCCAAAATTGAGTTTATATAGGTAAGAGATTATTGCAAACACACTTAACCTAATCAAATGAATATTTAAGCAGCCAAGTGAAACATTTTAAATACGTTTAATCCAATGACATCATATATAGTAAGTGATGAAACACCTTCAAGCAAATACCTTAGCTTTAGGCTTGTTGTTTGCTACAAATGCATTATATAGGCAAGTGAAACTCATTGGATCATATTGAGTAATATCTCAATCTTAAAGATCAATCCATAAATCGTTTGATCCAATGAGGGAAACAAATTATCATAAATAAAGATGCACATAAATAATAAATATGTTCTAATGTCTCCCATGAGCTCATACAGCTAGAATGTACAATCAAATGTTAGATTTCTCTATCTTACTGTTAGCTTTGGAAACTAAAACTTGTTGCATGAAACACTTTTTAAATTTTCTCAACATAGGAAATGGGATTGCATTATTGTGCATGGATGATTTTCTTGGACACTTACACTCAATGAATGGTCCTTCTTTTTGTATTAAATTACCAAAACCATCACAATTTCAAAATAACTTGTCACAATCACTATTAAAAATTGTGTAGTTGATCATGGCATCAATGGATTGACTCTTCACTATAGCCATAATTCATTAGGATAATAATGGGTTGGGGTACTTTTTCCCTCTTTAGTAGGTTTTTCTCATGAGCTTATGACTGTGTGTAAGTGGCCTTATCATGTCACTTTATTTGTACTTCTCTCACTCTCACCAATCTACTTTAAGTGTTGTTCTTCCATCTATCTCACTGCATCTATGCATGTGTTGTTACATTGATCTCCAATCCAAAAATTGTAGGTTCTCTTGGCTCTCATCCCCTTGTCATCTTCTTCTTCAGTTGCTCTTTTGATTGTCTTAGATTGATCTATCCTCTTAGGTGGAGAAGGTATACCCTATATTAGGATTTTTTTCACGTTTGGATATGTTTCAAGGCTCTCATTTCCATGCTGTAAGGTATTTGCAGGCATCTCATATGGGAGTGTCAATACGAACTATTTTTGTTTAATTTTGGGTTTTCCTCACAACACCAACAATAGAATTTGGTGTGCAGACATTCTCGTCATCATCTTTGACATTGCATCTTCTCTTCAACAGTTTCAATATCATCAATTTTGTCATCAATTTTTGCATTCTTGCTAACTATCATTTCTACACTCTACACTCTGTAATTTTTCATACAATTTGTAGGTTTCCTTCGTCATCCCTAGTGAGATCTATTGGCAGCCTTTGCATTTAGTTGTTGGGATTGACATTACCTCTTCCTAGTAGTTGGGATATTTGCATTCTGTGTGAGAGATTAGTTATTTGAAGGCTGAATGGCAGAGATAGTGATGTATTCGAGATACTTTTTGCTAAGAATAAGCTTGATGGGACCAACTACCCATTGTGGTCCTATATATGATGCATAATGTATTAGTTACCAAAGCAAATTGGAATGTTGTTTATTGGCATCGACACGCCCTATCTTGCCACCACCACGAAAAAACATAGTGTATGTACTTTTTTTTTTAAAAGTTGGGCGTTAGGAAGCGGGCTTAGTACCCATGGGACCCCTCTTATCCCACAAAGCAGGGGCAAGCTTCAATCGGTACACAAGGGTGAGGCATCAATCGTCGGGGTAGCCAGCAGGGTTCGAACCCATGACCTGGGTTTTGACAACGAAACACCTTAACAACTGAGCTACCGCCCGATGATGATAGTGTATGTACTTTGGATGGTGATACGAGTCTTGATGTAATGGTGGTATCTGCCTCCGCACTTTCCACATTAGAATAAGCTAGGTGGGACGGCATCATTTTATCATCAGCAAGTTGTTGGATGCCTTATTTATCTATGTAATACGAGGCCAAACATTCACTTTCGAGTCTCCAATTGAGTAGGTTTATACACAATCCTGAAAGTAAGCATTGGCAAGCTGCCAAGCAAGTATTTATATTACTTATAGGGCACTTAGCATTGGTAGGCTTCCAAGTGAGTATTCAGATACTTATAGGGCACTCAATTCCTTGGCTTAATCTATGCTAAGGGGGGTGAAGTTCAGTTGCATGCTTTGAGTGATTCTGATTGGGCTAGATGTTATGACACATGACTGTCCACTAGTGGCTTTTGCTTGCACCTTGGTGATTCACGTATCATGGCTTAGTAAGAAGCAGCCGGCAGTGGCCACTCTAAACTTAGTAAGAAGCAGCTGACAATGGCCAATCTGAGCTGTGAAGCTCAATATCGGGTAGCTTTTACAATGATTGTGTGGAGTGTGTATTTTGGTAGATCTTGGTGTTGGACAACGATCCCCCACCTTCATCTTCACTAAGACCTAGAGTGCATTAGTTGTTTGTGGAGGAACCCAGTGTTTCATGCTCCCACAAAGCACATTGAGGTGTATTATCATTCTGTCAGGGGAGAGTCTCATTGTAGGAGAGATTAGCCTGACTTATGTTTCTACACATGACAATGTGGTAGATATGTTCATGAAGGCTATCTCAAGTTTAAAGCTTTTTGCAAAGCTTTGGGATTATTTCCATTTGGGGATTGATTAGCCCCACAAGATCCCTATACATGTTCACATCATCACTACAAAGGGGATTTGTAGAGCCACTTATATGGTAGTGATGTGTGGATGTATAATAGTGGACAAGGGTACTTTTTCCCTCTTTAGGAGGGATTTTCCCTCAAGCATATGTACGCACTCTTATGAGTGTGTGTAAGTGACTTTATCATATCACTTCACTCACTCTCATCAATCTACTTTGAAGTGTTGTGCTTCCATCTATCGCTCCTTGTTTGCTACATCTATGTTTGTGTTGTTACATTGATCGCCAATCCAATAATTCTTAAATACGGCAATGTTACAAATAAAACCTCCTTTCTTTGCTTCATCAAGGTACTAAAAATAGGGTAAGCAAGTGGACAATACCAAGCAATCTATTTGTTGTGCCCTAATATATTTATTTCCACATAATAATCTTGACTTCAATGTAGCATGATAGGATTCAATTGCACCATTCGTATCTTGATTAGCATGTGGAAGGGTCCTCATGCTCCTTAACCACATCTCTATGTTACATTTCAAAAAATATTGGCATGTGTAATATTAGCATGTGTAATTTAGAGTTATAATGGGCACTAATATGAAAGAATCTAATATTAAATAATAATAATAGCATATATACTTACCCACTATGTGCATCCAATTTTTATGAAAATAATCAATGAATTCCTTCTCATATGAATAGTCCACCACCAAAAATCAATGATTTGAATGCCTTCTCATCTAAATAGTCCACCAAAAACTCATGTATACTATCTTTGATATTTTCTATAGCTTTGAATCTCCTTCTCACACACACACTATCCATGATAGCATGCTCATGTTTCCCAATCCTTCACTTTCTTGATAAGCCTTTCAAGTTGCCATGTTTGAATGCCTAAAACAAATGGATTACCTTTATTCATGTGAATGTTAGGTAACTCCACATGAGAATAAGCCTTTCAAGTTGCCATGTGCCTAAAACAAATGGATTACCTTTATGTATGTGTATGTTAGGTAACTCCACATGAGAATAAAATCCCTTACATTAAACTTATATGTTGAACTTACATGTTGTTTTAAATATTGCTCACTAACAACCCACATACCCGCCCACCACCCTGGGGCTTACACTTAGTTCTACTACTAGCTAGACATAAGATAAAACACAAAAAAACCTTTTAAAACCCGAATGCACAATTGTATATACACTCTTACACACAACAAATAAAATGCTGCATAATATTACAAATGATAGTTAAGTGAGAATTAACTCATAATGTATCCAGTTCGATGTGAAATATTAAAATAGCTCACATCTAAACCTATGTAATATGGAGAGCTAAAATTAATGTTCAAACAAACTAGATGTGGCATGTAACCATATATACCTTTAATATGCAAGAACTACACATTTATGTCCTCAAATTTTTTGGTGTGGCTATGGATACCCATGTTGTAGGCTCTCCAAAAAAAATGTAAGTATTTAGACAAGACAAGCGACCCTATTAGTTAAGAGCCACTTTTTCAAGGCCATATGCATGTTGAGAGATGCTTATTAACATGTTGGCATGTTTTAGGGATATGATCTTGTTGTTACATCATATCACATCCACAACATCATGTGGTCATGTACAACGACCATCCTAACAAAGATATCCACCACTATATGCTAAGTGGCTCCATTAATTAATAACTACCAAATTATCTAAATTAATGATCTAGAATAAATATCAACATGACCTAAAGTGATAGGTGTGAACATTAAAACAACTTATGAAGCATGTATATGGTTAAATCCCAAGAAAAACTAGAATTCTCATATCAAACCCATATTTCTTTGACTTCAAACATGGCTTTCCCATCAATACAAGGTCATCCACATACAAGGTGATGATGAACAATTATCTACCCATATCTTTGATATACAAAGTGTCAATCTCGGCACTTCTAACTTTGGGATCATACAATGCTATTCTTAGCTTATAAACCTTTCTAGGATGTTTGGGTGTGCATAGCTCTCTAGCTATTTTATGTATACTTCTCCAATAGGTCTCCATCTAGAAAATCATTCTTTATATCCAATCAATGAAACGGTCCAACCATTATGTGTCAAGTGTTACGAATGAAACCTTAATCCTTATTATTCCCTTCTTTGCTATTCGACTAAAAGCTCGTATAATCTATGCCTTGTAGTTGGGGGACATCCTTTTGCTACTAGCTATGACATGTTTTCCCTAAAAGAAAAGCCACCAAAAACTATGTTTGACTCTTCTAAAAGGGTATCAATATCCTTATCCATGGCTAAGTCCCATTTTTGGATGCCTTGGACATCTAAAACCCTCTTTATCTTTGGGTTTTATTGATGCTCTTGGGATGTATGCATGATGTTCTACCTTGTAATAAGCCAACCTCTCCATTGGTTTATCCCAACTATTTGCAATCTCCTAAATCGACTTACGTATTGTTGCCCTACTCCATCCATTATTTGGGGTAGAAATTTGATCCCTTTTGTGCTATCTAATTGATGTTGCTTGCATTTGTACTTTCATTTGCATCCTATGACATGTTTGCCCTTGAAACAAAATCCACCAAAAACTATGTTTGGCTCTTCTAAAGGGCATCAATCTCCTTATCCATGGCTAAGTCCCATTTTTTGGATGCCTTGGTAACTCTCCTAGAGCATGCGAGACCATTCTACTTCAATTTACTACACATTTAGACCTAAATTCTAATGCATGTAAGCATGTTAGCATATAAGGTTCAATGGACTTAATTGATATTATTAGCACTACTTTTTGCATGCGCTTTGACATTTACATCACATTTTACTATTCCTTCTGGCATATAACATGCATTGAGCTCATAAACATGAAATTCGCTTTCTTGGGAATACTCAAGCAAGTTACATTTTTTCAACTTTTGGCATCAACTTGATTTTAATGTCATGTGGGATGTGTACATTGCATGTACATCTAAAAACATTTTGGTATATGAGGCTTGAGACTTATTACGTTGTTTCTATCTATATAATTTCATTTCAGGGAGGGAATTGAGTGGATAACTTTGACATTTTGTAATTTCTTTAAAGATATAATCATTGTCTAGAATAGTAAGCTTATCTAGTTATCTCATTAGCTAAGTGAGGGATCAATGAAAAAAATTTGGGTCGTTGTTGAGATCTCTGGTAGATATGTATGCATGTTTAGTATACGTAGATAAACACTGTCGTGGTCTTGCATGGAATGAGAACAAGACAAAATATGAATTGCTAATATATTGTTCTTAGATATTATTAAGTATACTATTTGAATTGAATTAGACAATGTGAGGACATGAAGTAGATTGTTGCTAATATTGTCTATTGATGTTAGTTTGATCACTCAAATTTGAGTGAAGAGATTAATAGCATATGCTAGAAATGCATTATAATCTACCAGTGGATTATGGACATATGCTTCTCTACCAAGGTTGAAAGCTCATTAAGTGTCAAAGAGATAGGGTTGTTAAGTTAACAAAACTTTTGAGGGCCTAGATGGTGAACCCTCTATGTGTCCACAAAATCCTAATGTATTTTAGATGGTTCATGTGATTAATGTCTTTACTATATGCTTTTGTGATGTCCTCTGTGTTACAGACTCCTAATGTATTTTAGATGGTTCATGTGATTAATGTCTCTACTATATGCTTTTGTGATATCCTCTGTGTTATAGAATCCTAATGTATAGATGCTTTGTGATGTCCTTTGGGTTATAGACATGGCTCCATGAATCCTAAGTCTCCAAAGAAGTCTCATGCGGATGGCTGAGCTCTGCCTTGGGGTCCACTGGACTAGTGTCATCTGGAAGATTCTACAAGATATCTCTAGACAAGTCCCATGTAAATGGGCCTTAATCTGAGCTCTACCTAGGGGGTCCTTTGACTAGTGTCATATGGACAATTCTATAAAATATCTCAAGATAGGTCCCATGTGGATGGGTCTCGATCTGAGCTCTGCCTGGGGGTCCTCTGCACTAGTGTCGTATGGCCATCTTAATCTATGTTGCACCCTCTATTTCTACTAGTTTTTTCTTAAAGAGGGTTTGCTTTGGTTTTTTGAGACATCTAAAACCAAATAATTATGTGATCATTTTCTATGTTCAAGATATGCAAAAATCAAGTCACCTCCCTTACTGGACATTTGTTTTTGTGTATCCACATAGGCATGGGTCACGCTCAATCACCCCACAAACACCTTCAAAAGTGCCTTTTAGGTTGAATTGAATAATTATTGAAGTTGTCTTGTTGAAGAAGTATAGGGTGAACCCCCCACCCCCCATCACACACAAAAAAGAAAAAAAAGGTTTGATGAAGACCAACTAAAAGTTTCCAAAATTGAGAAAATTGAGAAATTTTCTAAATGTATTTTTTGAAATTTTAAGGGATGCAAAATACAAATTTTAAATAAAAAAACACTTATGATTCACACCCAACGGTCAACATGATGAGTTTGGACTGTAGGTACTTGTTGACGGGGATTGTTTCTTAGGGGGATGGATATTTATCATTTAATTATGGGATTAGGATCATCGTTTCATATCATATATATATATATTGATTATGAGCTCAAATTATTTTGCGAAGCACGTGTGATGTGGACATATGAGCTCGGATGATTGACCACCATGATTGAGAGTTGAAAGTCTTTGGACTGCGGTAAAGAATAGGAAATTGCGCGCATCAGTAATAATGCCGTCGTGCAGCCCACTGGAATCATACGGCGTCCCATCCGCTGGTCGGCCATGCATTGTGAATTATATAACTTTCGATCTCGAAAGCTTAGACACACCTTTGGGTCTTAACACAATTTTTTATACCATTGTTATGGCCTTGGAATGCAACAATTGCTTGGTAATACAATAGACATCCTTGTCTTTTCTTGATCCATTGCTCAATAATTGCTTTTGGGTGGTGGAGATCGTTGTTCCATGGCTCCTTAATTGTTTATGGGCGGTGGAGACCTTGGCCTTTCCTCGTTGCAGAGCTCAATAATTGCTTATGGGATGGTGGAGATCCTTGCTTTTTCGTGTGAATTCCAGCATTGCAAATCCAAAATTTCTTATGGGGATGGTGGAGATCCTTGCCTTTTCTTGTAAATTCCAAGTTATTTTGCATAGCAAATCCATTGCTCATCGGATACCCAATGCTATTGAAATAGTTATAATTACCTTTAGGTGGAGCATTAGCTTTCTTTTTAGCCCGCACGGCAAGCAAACAATCGATCCATTATACAAAGAAAAGAATTCGTTTGTGTCATATCCAAGACAATGAGAGGGGTTAGAAAAACTTTTTAAGAAATTAAACAATAGCTTCAAAAAGAATCTCCTAAATCATATAACTTTAGGATCTTGATCTCAAAATCTATAGGTTTTTTTTCAAGATTCGAGGTTACAATTACACAATCTCTCTCTCTCTCTCTCTCTCTCTCTCTCTCTCTCTCTCTCTCAAACACACACACACACACATGTGTATATCATCATCAATGTGGCCAACATTATGTTGATATAGTCATAAGAATAGGCTTTCAATGTAGTAAATCCTCGAGCCACCACAATGTTAGTATAATCATAAGAATAAGCTTAAGGTGGTTGTACGTGTTTTGGCTAGTGTGGTGGTAAAACTAGCATTATGAAGGCTATGCTTGTTTTGGCCAATGTGGTGCTAAATCTAGTAGCCAAACCCTAAAGCGCGTGGTGGTAAAATAGTGTAATCTCACAATATCACTAGGGGGAGTGTGTGAATAATTCCTTTTAATACACACATACTTTATGTGAACATATTCACTTTTATGTACTTATAGTGCATTCTCACAATATCACTAGAGGGAGCACGTGAACATAT
This sequence comes from Cibotium barometz, assembly GCF_041138505.1. NCBI lineage: Eukaryota > Viridiplantae > Streptophyta > Polypodiopsida > Cyatheales > Cibotiaceae > Cibotium > Cibotium barometz. The sequence continues at coordinate 43,693,163 of NC_141051.1, read as the reverse complement.
TTATTGTTATATGCACATACTTTATGCTTTATTCAAAATATTTCTATCAACACTCCTATAATTACTCATAACATCAATAAGGCCATTCAAGAGATTGACAATACCTTTTATCTTCTTTGATAAGGTAAGGAGGTTGTGGAGAGAAAATTTGTATCTAGACCTTGATGGAACCATAGCATGATTCATTTCTATTTGTCAAGGATTAAGAAGAATACAAACACACGAATAACATGGATAAATGTAAAGTAGTAGTGGATCTTCTAACTTTTCCTCCTTCCATGATAAAATATCATTCTTTCAAAGGTCTTTTTAGGGTACAAAAGTACCCAACTTACTTTGATGTATTAAGTCTTTTGTTCATATTATTGAGAACCTTAAGTGAAGAATACAGAATGCATTGTCAATTATTGAGTATTCAAAGATGGTCCCTACTATTAAAGGGACATAGAATGGTCTTGTGTTTGTAATGTCCCAACAATAATGATTATTATGCACCCTATCATTCCACGACAATGTGATCAACAAATGATTTCCACTCTAGTCATATAGCTTTCAAGGAATTTAATAAAAGATGTGTTTTTGTCAAGCTTTCTTTTGTGGAGAAAATGACATCAAAGATCTTTTAAAAAAAAGCATATCCCTTTTCTATCTGAAGCTATTAAATAAGCCAAGGCATCCTTTTAACCTATATTGCATTTCATGTGCACATTTAATATGCATTTTCAAAGAGTAATAGTATAACATCAACTAAGTACATCTAGTTTAATATGCATTTTCAAAGAGTAATAGTACAATATCAACTAATTACATCTAGTTTTTTGGGGCAAAAAATGTTTCAACATGCTTTGAAGAGTAAAGTGTATTACCATCATCATCATAATCAAACCTTACTATTTTTTCCTTCACATAAGTACTTTCTTTATAAAAGTGTGTATAATATACTAAAAGGGTGACGTTTTCAAAAGGTTTATAGTATTGATGTGGAGAGAGAGAGAGAGAGAGAGAGAGAGAGAGAGAGAGAGGACGCTAGGTTTGATTTAAGATATGGACAACCTATCAACATTGTTATGTTTAAAAGGATGACATTTTTTAAAAGTACATTCTTTATAAAAGCGTGAATAATACACTAAACGGATGACATTTTCAAAAAGTTTAACTATTTATGTGTATGTGAGGAAGATAGGTTTGATTTAAGATATGGGGAACCTATCAATGTTCATTGTTATGTGGTTACTTACCTTACTTTCAATGTGTCAAGTGTTACTATATTTAATAGGATTACTATGGAGGAGGATACATAATTATTCTCTATCTCCATTACTTACCTTACTTACCTTACTTTCAATGTTCATTGTTATGTGGTTACTTACCTTACTTTCAATGTGTCAAGTGTTACTATATTTAATAGGATTACTATGGAGGAGGATACATAATTATTCTCTATCTCCATTATTATGTACTCTGAGTTTAAGTTTTATGTTTTGAAAGATCCTACTTCATTTTGCACTTTGTATCCTCTTTCACGATACCTCACCACCATAAGACACTTGCTACATGGATGTTAGTTAAGGGTCACCATATGGTATGCTTAACACTTACTGCATAAACACATGTTGGCATGCAAGATGCATTCCCATGTGGCATAATGTGGCTAGCAATCTAACTTCAGTATCTACCATGCCACTAGGTGTAAATGTGGCAAGCACCAGGCGTGCCATGTGGTGGTACATTATGTGGGAGCATGGTTTCATGTGGCATGGTGGGTATGCATTTAAAGGCACCCACATGGTTTCATGTGGCTAACTTCCACTTAAAGGCACCCACATGTATCCCAGTAGTTGAGTGCACACCACCCACCATATGGTGGTTGGGAGCTTGCCACACGAAACCTGACACGCTAGGTGCTAGTCACATTGTGCCATGTGGCATTTTGGAATCCCTCACTATAATTCCACATGGAACACGAGGCAGCACCCACTACATTGGCACTTAATGGCATATTTTCCACATGTCACCCACATAGGTGTGCGAGGTGGCACTGTGACCGAGTTGCACAATGGTAGCCACACCCACCATATCATAATTGAGGGCTCACCACCACAGAAAGACACCCATAGTGGTGAGGAGATTGGCACATAGCAGCAAATGACATGTTGGCTCCGCTAGCCACATTATGCCATGTGGCATTTTGGGGACCCCTCATGTGTGATTCTACATGCAATGTGAGGTATCCATGATATTGCCCTCATGGCAAGTTACATGCCACCCACATAGGTGTGAGATGGCATTGTGGACCAAGTTGCACAATGACAAATTATGATGTAGAAAAATATGTATTTAGTATAGGACTTTACACATTTACCCATGCAATTTGATGATATTTAAGGAGATAGTGAGAAGAATTATGCCAATGCATACCATTAGACAAAAAATGGGACACATCAGGGTAATTCTTGGACACCATGTTGTGAAATTGTTGTGGGTTGAGTCTACATATGGCACGAACTATGATTGTGGGGTGCATACCATTAGCCAAAAAATGGGACACATCAATGTAGGTAGACTTTATTCTGGGACACCCTATTATGACATTGTTGTGGGCAGAGTCTACATCATGGATGATGGCATGAACGATGATCGTGGGGTGAGTTTCCTAGTCATGGTCACACCACATCCTCAAGCCTATATAGATGCACTATAAAGCAAGTCTCTACACAACTCATCAGTTTTCATCACTGTGTATGATTACTCCCTAACCTTATAACCTCTCATCAGTCATTTGGTGGGTATGATTGCCCTATATGTGATTACCCCTAACCTTACAACCACACTCTATATGATTACACACTATGTGATTATCCCCAACCTTACAGCCACACTCTATAAATAGATGTGATTACCCTCCTTACGAGTACTCCCTATGTGCCCTATGTGATTACACTCTATGTGATTAACCCCTAACCTCACAACTACATGCTATGTGATTATCCCCAACTTTACAACGACACTCTATAAATAGATGTGATTACCCTCCTTGGGATTACTTTATGTGATTACCCCCTAACCTTACAACTACACTCTTGATAGTTCTAACAACCATCTAAGCTCACTCCATAGGAGTGCATGTGTGGACATAGCCATCCTTGTATCTTTTTGCTTATTTAATAATACACTCTACTTCTCTCTGTCACTATCTTCTATCACTCTATTTCTCTCTATCACTATCTTCTATTGTGCTTTTGAAAAAGATCTTGGAATTTGTGAGTGCTCTAAGTTTACACCATCATTGTAGGTTAGCTTTCATGGTAATGGAAAATATTTAGAGTCCTTTGCCTAGTGATTGTACATTATATACATGTGTGTGTGTGTGTGTGAACCATGATAGTTAGGGACGCACATACATACACATCCACACACAAATAAAAATACATGAATCATGATAGGTGATACCGTATACTGCATACATCTTTACCTTGAATAAAATTTAAGAGATGTGTAAGGGTTCTTTCATTTTGAGCATCATCAACAACAAATACTTTGACTAAGCACCTATAAAGTCTCCTCTTTTTTACCAATAGAGAACTACTAGATGTATGATTAAGCACATTACAAGATAAACTTTTTGTCTATATAATGATGTTGACAATACTGACATGGAAGGCAAGGTTGATGAAGATGGAGAGAAAGTTAATAATGCCCAGGATGATGCAGATGATAAGGCAAGGATGAATTTTTATGTTTATACATGTGAACACCCCTTAACTTAGGGAACTTAAGAACTCGTGTGTGAATAGAAGTGAAAGGGCTTCAAATATATTAACCTTCAACCGACCACACTGAACACACACGAGAAGATAAGATTGCAGATACAACAAGGCTACATTTAAATACCATGATTGATTAAACACGAGAAGATAAGATTGCAGATACAACAAGGCCACATTTTAATACCATGATTGATTAAACAAGGTACCACCACACTTAACACACATGAGAAGACAAGATTGCAGGCATAACAAGGCTCTAATAATTCATTTCTTAATCCATTATAAAATGAGCTTAAGATTACATCAATTTATAGATCTATGAGAGTATCTCTAGATCCACTTTCCTCTCCATGTTTCACTCCACTAAATCTCCACATCAATTTCTTAATCCTTTATAAAATGAGCTTAAGATCGCATCAATTTATAGCTCTATGAGAGCATCTCTAGATCCACTTTCCTCTCCATGTTTCACTCCACCAAATCACAAATTACTCATGCTACCCTTGATTCTCTTAATCACCTAAATTCCCACCTCTTACAATGTCGCCAACAAATGACCTTTGGATAATCAATTTGTTTCTAACACACATCATACAAAATAACATTATAAATGAACCCAAATTTCAACACCACTACCATTGCTCACGAAGTTTTTACAAGCCTTCGGATTTTAATATCTTAGGCCTGAAAGAAGAAATTAGTCAACTTCCCGTTACTTTGCTACATAGCATATAAAACACTCTGTAAGAAAAATCTTACCAAATTAGACTAACTATTAATAATTCTTGGAGGGTCATATAACCTCTGTAAAATAGGAGAAGGTAAGTGGGATTCATAATAGCAATAGCTCACATTAAAGAGCAAAGAAATATCTTAAAGATATGGAACTTGACAATGGGAAAGATGTAGGATTAGAAATATGAGGCCAAATGAAGAAAATTGTGAGTAACGTAAAACTTTATCCTCCTCCTCTCACAGACTACCCCCTCCCCCCTCCCCCCCCTTTCCTTTCCCCCAAAAAAACCACCACCACCACCAAATTCACAGTAGCCCCTTTGTAGGGAGAAATAGACTATGGAAGAGTAGATGCCACATATATGCTCTTGGGAACTACAAAGGGTATTCATAAAAAAGGAAGAGGATTAGCCTAAAATGTGCAAGATGCAAAGACCCAAAGGCCTTGCTTCTAAGAAAATTCTCATATCACTTGCGTATATAAAAAAATGTTTTAGGTATGTACACTTTGGAGCCGATGCCCAATGTGAGCATGCAATTCCTACTTGAAAATCCATCGTGTATACATAGTTTTTAGTGGGTGGGCCATGACAAGTGAGTCCCTCAGTACCTTGACTGCTTTGTCGCTGCCCTACCTAGGAAGCAAGAGTGGGTCACCCTGGGGAAACACCTTAAGGTGGATAGTGAAACCGCTCTCGGTTAATGAGATCGATGAAACTAATGGCAAAAGCATTTCTTTGTTCGAGTCTACAAGTGGCACTCTAAAGGTGTGCTAGACCCTGATTTGAAAAATAAATATCTTACTAGATGAATATTTCATACCCCTACTATAAGCCAACAAGTACATTAGTACATAATAAATGAGATACCTCATATAAATGTAAACTACATATGTAGACCTAATTTAAAAGTGTGCATGTTAGTGTTATTAGAAATTTATTTTCAGTGACACCCTTGATTGCAAACACTCTGCAAACATCACTTTAATTTGCAAACAATATAGGGATATGTAACTCACATATGATCACTCTCGATGGAAAGGTATGTTGGCACACTCTATTTACGATGCAAGAAAAGTCAAGACAGGGAAAATGGACATATTGCATACATGATAAGATGCCACCTGAGCCTATCCTATGTGATCCAAGAGTCTGTGTAAAATTATATATTCTAATCCATTTTAACATACAAAAGAGATGACCTCCTCATTTTATTCAATGCATTACCTTCCCTAGACTTTAATGATAGAGTAGATTGAGACCAAAAGCTTGGATAGTTAGAGGAGGAGAGAGAAAAATTTAGATGCAAGGAAGATGTTATAATTTTAAAAGACATGAATGCATGTACTACTACCCTATAAGTAAATGCAATCAATTCAGTCATGCTATGGTGATCGAGTGGTGATCTGGCTTGGCCACTAGCAACTCTAATGAGAAAGAAATGTAATAATAGTGACTTGCTAATAGGACATGAAATGCCATAGAAGCCTAGTACAAATCTAGGTACTTGCAAGAAACATGCAAGTAGCACCATATTTGACTACCTTCTCGTGAGAGTAGCATGACTTATGTTTATAACTTCTCATTTGGCCCATGGATACCAGAGTTGACTACTACATGTTGGGTCTCATAATAGGCTTTAAGAAAGCTCTTCTTACAACTTGCCAAAACTATGTGGTTCACTAGCGACAAAATAGGAAGTCTTTAAGGACATTATATGAGAATCTTCTAAGGATGCTCAAATGTATGTTTTGCGATTATAGAAATTCTAAAATATGTGTATGCTTAAGGATGTTCTACAAGTGCTAGGGGTATGGAACCTTGGATTTATGGTACCAATCTACCAAGGTCTCCATGTGCAGCTAGGGAAAAGCTACATTTGAATTAGCATTACCTTTAAATGAATAAAGGAACGAAAGGATTGTAAGAAAAGAAATAAATTGGGTGTGCAGGTGTGTGTGTGTGTGTAGAGAGAGAGAGTAAGCATTCACATCCACTTGCATGTATACATAGCATGCTTACACACACGTACATGAGTTTATACACAATTGAATGATAGACTACAAAAGTTTTAATTCTACCTAGAGTTTTTGATCGGAAGTATAAACTTTTGATATGTCCAAGCGACAACATGCATACACACCACATGTTTGATGTTGTGCCTTGCTTTCCAAAGTACTTCTAGATATTTCCACGAGTTTTTTTTTTTGGGAACATAAGTTTTATAATTATATTTATAAACTGGGTAGAGGCATGTATATTTCTAGGAGTTTTGTTGACTAACACGTTAACTTAGAGCATGTAGGGTGGTGTTAAAAGTACATTTGAAAGGTTCTAAATATTATGGAAGGTAGATTTAGGCTTGGTTACAAAATAAAAATTAAAAAAAATGTGAGAGAGGGTTCTGAAATTACAAGTGGATAGGACCAAGTGAGGGCCATGCAGGTGTTTTACTTGTTTATTTTTGCTTAATTTGATGGTTTAACAAAAAAATAAGTGAAAAGGATGATTTTTATGCATGTGTTCCTCCCAAAATAAAATAAAAAATCAACGGGGACATGGCATGTAAGAAAAAAAAAAGGGGGAAAAAGCAGCTTAAGAAAAGAAAAAAGAAAAAAGCAGGTGGATGTAGGCTGTAGGTAGTTGTTAAAAGAGAGCAACTAGAGGAAGTTGGAACCGACCTTGGGTGACTTGAACTTACATGAACTACCTATCTATAGATAGACTCATGAGTTTTTAACGACTGACGGGAGTTTCAAAGCCGTATCACAACGGAAGTCAGAAATAAAAAAATATTTTCAATTTCACTTTTAATATATCTGCGGTTGGTGGGAACTGGACAGTGGAAATGAGTTTTCAAAGCCAGAACAGAGCTTTGACCGTTGCTTTGACCAGAAATCCCCTCGTAATTCATACCTCGGATCATAAGCTGTAAATAATGTGCAGAGTTACTGGTGGGCCACATCACGTGGGTCAGCGTTGGGGCCACTTGTCCCAATCATGCACTAGTCAGATTGATGTGCCCTGATTGCCCGACATAATGACGTGGCATCTGTACCCCACCCTGCGCGCCGAGCGTCGTCATGATGAATTATCCGGCTCGATCATTACATGTCGGACCCACTATCATTTGTCCTGTCGGTGCAGTGGCGGCCCCTACCAAGCAGCCGGCCTAGGGCTGCGACCAATAGGAGGGGACTTTGCACTGACGTGGCACGTGAAAGCAGTACGTGGGAGGTCCCAGCTCTGGCCACGTGGAACGCTCTTCATAAGTACGTCGGCGGCGGGGCACGCGCCGGGGGTCCGGGGTCATGATTCGTGAATAATGATATAGTTACTTATAAATTATAGTACGAGTTCATCATGCATGGTGGCATGGTGGGATCATATGGATGGTGCCATAAAGGGCTTCGGTGGGGGGCCCAGGTAAGGTAGAAGATGATCGGGGCATGATGAGGCGGTATGGGATGGCCATCATTTATCGTGTTGGTATGGGGAGCAGCCAGGCTGGCCAGCGAGAGGGACACGCAGTCGACATGCAGGGGAAGGTGGGGCCCTGGTTGCCGGCCAAACCTTTTGGGTTGCCGTGAGGACTGAAGCGCCGGCAGTGGACGCGAGACTAGCGGGCCATTGTCGAATGTCGAAAAACAGCCCCACCCGCTTGCTTAGGGTTGGGTCATTCGCCCGCCCTCCTAGGCCCTAGCTAACACTACCAAACGAATCATTTTCTTTTTCTTGCCTACGAATCCTAACTCCAAATTTCAAAACGTTAGAGTTTCGACTTCAATGAACCACGGTTTGCCTTTCATTATCAGCCTTGAGCCCCTTTTTTTTCCTTCTCTACTGAGCACTCTGGTTATATACAACGTACCTATAGACTTAAACCACGACATGGTTACATTACAATGCTTCTGCTAACGAACATTGGAATACAAATTCCTCGTCGGTGACTTCCAGTTCCCATCATTAAATATGCTTATAGAAATATTGCTCTTGAACATGTGTTTTTAAAACTATAAATGTACCCAAAATTTAAAGAGTTGGAAATTCTTAAAATTTGGAGTATTGAAAACACACACCACTAAGAAAATACTTTCTATGTTTTTTTTTTGCGTGCTTAATGCATACTTACATTTTCTTCAAAAGTTGAGGGGTCTTTCGACATGCCTTCTATAGACCTATAGGTGGCATTGGCACATTATAGAGGTGTTTAAAGTGTAGCGTACTTAGGAAGTTTGCAACTGGGCACACTTTCCATGGGGTGATAAAAAACAAAGATCAACACTCTCCATAAGCCACATTACACACGGTCTTCCCTAGGTCTCATCCATTTTCTTGCACATTATTGAAGTGAATAAAATTCTAGGATGAAGGTTATGTGGGAGTGATTACAAGTGAAGTGTAAACACAAATCTTTTAAATTACGCTCACATTTTTGAATCCCTATAGGCGATAATGTGCTTTGTGGGAGCGATTACAAGTGAAGTGTAAACACAAATAGCTTTTAAATTACGCTCACATTTTTGAATCCCTATAGGCGATAATGTGCTTTGTGGCATTTTCATAATAAGGTACCTTGGATGATGCACTATTGGCATTTTTTTGTTTCTTCAAGCTTTAGGTGCACAAAAAGTGCCTCTTTGCTAAAGCTTTGGGGTAGACCCCCTTTGGCCCATGTGTGCCAATGTGGTTGTACGATGTAGTATGATACCATATTGAATGCAAAAAGCAAGTTGTTAACACACAAGGGCACACCAAGATATAGTAAAGAAGGATCTCATTGAACTAACTTAGCAAAGAGTTTAACTACAAACCAAGTCTACAATAGGCAAATAGAACCTTTCCCAAATTATGAAAATGCTTAAGTGGTGGTATAAATAATTTCTACAGAAATTGCACCCACTATTGCCAATAACGTAACTTAAGTTCAAAACCTAGCCCTTTGCTTTTGATAAGGCAATATTCATCACAAAGTCCATGAACATAGCATTGGATGACCTTGTATGACTCTCTATTTCTTGGGATTTAGTTTTGTATAACTTTGTGCTTTTGATACAAAAGCATAATCTTATTATTGGAAAAACATTTAGGAAAAAGTTAATCTAGTAAATCCGAAGATAACATCCTTTGTGGTAGACTCTTAGAGTTTTGTTCCCATGTACCATAGAAAAGTGAGGCCACACATGCATCCAAAACTACGGAAATCTTTCAAAAAGATTTTACTATAAGGCTTCTTTTTGTTGCTATGAATATGAGTTACCCTGTAGAGCTACTTTAGACCCATTAGTTGTGTACTATGCCTACTTTCGAAGCATGAATTTACCACATTAGTTGCATCTACATTGGCAAAACTTTGTTGTTATGGTAAACAAGAGTGCTAAAATTGCAAGATTGTTGATGGGCCTAAATTTGGGGGTAGGTCTTGCAACTATGCCTTTGGGCCATGGATGCATCGGAGATGAGAAACATTGTGTAAGGGGGCCTCGGGGGCATTAAGACCTTCACTTCAAAGTTAATGCATTCATGGCTTGGGTATTGACTCCATGAGCACATACATTTTTTTTAATAGTACAACCTAACACAGCTTTTTTTAAAATAAAAAGTACAACCTAACATAAGAATTAGGACTTAGCCTATAGGTAAGGTGCAAGTGCCAGGATGTGACTAACAGCACAACTTGAAGGGCTAGCAACAAGTTAGCATGGGAACGCACTCAAACGCTACTAACCGTCTGTTAAATGTTTGACAATCATGGGGGGAGGGGGAGGGGGGTTCTTTAAATTCTTTTTTTTTTCCTTTTTTTTTAATGATGTTCATTGTTATTCAAAAGAAACACGGGCTTTCATTAATTTATTGTTGCAAGGGCTGCGTGAAGGGATCATCGAGAGAATACATCATCATATATTGGCCCATGCCTTCTCATGAGGATCTCTATCATTTCTTCATCTTGTTGTGTGCGGCTACTCTTGCAGCAACACTATTTTAACGCTGAGAGCCCTTCATCCTGTCTGAATCTATTCACCTCCTCCTCATCTGTTCGTCTCTCTCTCTCTCTCTCTCTCTGTGTGTGTGTGTGTGTCTCTCGCGTCCCCTTTCTCTTGTTTTCTTTCCTTCCTTCTTGCAAGATTTCCATGGCTAGTTTCCTCTTTGCCTTCTAAAATTCTCCTCCTCTCGTCTCATCCCATCCCCTCCTCCAAAGAAACTATGCAGATCACTGATTATAACAAAGAGCAAGTCCTTCTTGGTGTTCAAAGGCTCAGAACCATGGCCTCCTCTAACCCTCCCACAAGCTTAGGTCTGGCTATGGAGCTTTCCATGTCTCTCTCTAACACCACGAAGACCACCATAAGAAGCACTGTTGACATGCCCTTCTGCCCATCTCCCCCAATTCAATTAGAGCTACTGCCCCCCCATCCGTCTTCAATGATGAGATCCCAAGCACAGCCTAACAGCCTTTTGTTCGCCAATATGCAGTGTATGGCCTCTCAAGGTACCTCCAATAGAGGTATCGATGTGAATCAGATCCCTTTTAGCCCAGAGAGCGAAGAAGAGATGTGTGATTATCCAGCCCTACAACTCTCTGATTCCATGAGAGGAGGGGTCATGGAAGGTGGTGCTGGCTCTCCTGGCTTGAAGAGAGAGAGGGAGAAAGCAACCGAGGCAGATCAAGAGAGAGTATATGAAGTCAGCTCTAGAGCTAGTGACGAAGAGGAGGGTGGATCTACCAGGAAAAAGCTAAGGCTCTCCAAGGAGCAGTCTGCCCTGCTAGAGGAGAGCTTCAAAGAGCACAGTACCCTTAATCCGGTACGTAAAGCATGCGGAGAGGAAGGCGGTAGGTTTATATTTGTAGTTAACTCTAATCTTGCTAGATTTGTGCTTTCTCATGAATTTATGTGGATTAATGATAACAGAAGCAAAAGACTGCTCTAGCCAAGCAGCTTAACTTAAGGCCAAGGCAGGTGGAGGTCTGGTTTCAGAACAGGAGGGCAAGGTGTGTATTATTGGGTTAAGATTATTACACTAAATCATGTTAATCCCGTTTGGTCGGTATTATTTTGTTAATATTGTATTATTGTGGCATTTTTTTTATTTTTTATATTTTGGGGTGAGTTGATGCATGCAGGACCAAGCTCAAACAGACAGAAGTGGACTGTGAACTGTTGAAGAGGTGTTGTGAGTCTCTAACAGAAGAGAACAGGAGGCTGCAGAAGGAGGTGCAAGAGCTGAGGGCACTCAAGGTGGCCGCCCCGTGTGTAATCGCCCACGACTTCTACATGCCGCTGCCTGCGGCCACCCTGACGATGTGCCCATCGTGTGAACGCCTGGGGACCATGGACAACCGCTCCCTAACGTTCTCCAAACCCCAGCTTCCCCTCAACTTTCAACAGCAGCAACAACCCTCTGCGGCCTGCTAAGCCCATCTTTAATCTAGGGTTACAAGCGTAGATCTGACCCCTTAGCCTTCTTGGGTTCTCCCAACTGAGTGCTTGGTGGGTGGGGCAAGTTTTATATTGAGCCCTTCTCCTCCTTATTACAAGAAGAGGTTGATGGCTCTCCCCCTTGGCCATCTCCCAATATCCCCTTTGTGAAAGATTAACAGCCTCCTTTATGATCTTATTAGAACCTTTTTTTGTGCCTGCAAAATATCATTAACATTTGAGTTCTGTAGCTGTACATGGATCCCTTTGATACTGCATATAACATCAAAATGTACAGTGTCTCATAATCTCCATTTACTTAGGCTAAAATGGCAGCTGAAAGGCCATTGTATGCTTACATATAACAAGGCCGTTGCTTATTAAATAAAAATATTATAAGGAAAGGCCACTCTCTATTTGCTTTCTTTTCAACAACTGAATTAAAATCAGGGAATGGGAAATGTTTTTACGTTATAATTAAATATGTTACAAAGTTACAATTAACAAGCTAGAAGCTTGTAACACAAGAAAACAGAGTGGGATTGTAATAATGTTTGGGATTGAGGTAGGGTTTGTGCCTTGGGAAACTCGTTGAGTTAAAACTTGTGCGTTGGAGACTGCCACCTTTTTTTTTTTAAAACCAAATTTTTACTGTGGGTCTTGTTTCCACTAGGTTCTCTGCCAATGAAACAAAGGTATGCTAGGTTCTCTGCCAATGCAGCAAAGGTATGATCTTTCTGTTTTTCCTTGAGGTACCACCTTCTGATTCTGAACCCAAATCTGAGGAGCAGCCTAGCTTTTTGTTAGAGGAAAAGAGATGGTCAAATAGAGGTCTAGTGAAGGAAATTTAGATGTATATGACTTGAAAGTGTTCTTGCCCTTTTCAGCACTTATATATAAATATATACTAGTGATCCAAAAAAAAAAGAACTTGTGCCTTGGAACTTGAAAGGGGATGATCTAGAAATAATCACTCATAGTTGACATCATTTAGATCCTTACAAAATTCTGTCTCCTTGCATTATTCACACTTTAATGAACTGAAAACCCAACTATGCCCGTAGTTCACATAGAGCTTTTCCACACCGTTGTGCCTAGATTGCCCTCCAAAGCTGCACACTAATCCTACTTTTAAAATTCAGTTTCTAAAGGAGGCCACCTCAAGTGAAGTTTGATGAGTAAAAATAAGTTTCTAAAGAAGGCCAAATTGAGTTTCTACCGCAAGTGAATTTAGATGAGTAATGAAGGCCGAGGTACACTAAGAGGCTTTCATTTTTGTAAGATTTGAACGTGTTGCAAATTTCAGGCCCGCTTCCCCATATGAAGCTTCAGATGAGATGACTGTTTATTTTGGATATTTGTGCTATGTACACCCTTACCTCCTTTCTCTGTACAAAGAAATTGAGGAGATACGTGGGTTGGGGGGAAGATGGCTGTCACATAGACTAGGTAGTTATTGGTTTATAGGTATTTACTTTGGCTAGTTTCTGTTTACTAGTGATTGTTGACTTGATGTTAGGGTTGTACAAGTGTCTTTTGAGTCATTAGACGCAAGAACAACTACACTATTTGTGTCCTAAGGCTTGGCATAGTCCATTCTGCATGGTTGTTCCTCCCTCTTCTAGTTGTGTCCCCTAGAAGACTCTAAAAGACCCATGCATAGCTAAGATAGTGATTTCACCACGAGTCTACTCACTTCCACTCCTATGAGCTCACTTTGCCTACTACGAATAATCCATTTCTACTCTATCCTTTCTACAAAATTACTCATGCCCTTGCATGGTTCCTTTGGTTACGAGAGAAGACTAGTTAAGTCTCTTGATCCCTTATGCTCCTGAGTAAGTATGCTGAAAGATAAAAAACATGTGTAAAATATTAAATAATTGTGGCAAGTTTTGGACGTGAATTAGGTTTTTTTTGGGAACTTGGATACGAAGTGTTAACACTAGCCTTGTAAAGAAAAAGCCACATTTGTGACTTTAAGAGCCTTTTATAAAATTTAATTCATTTCTATTTAAGTATATGGTTTTAAAGTGAATCCTACTAGACTCTCAATACAACATATTAGTTGAACAAAAATATCACAATCCAAAAAAGTTTTCAAATCATCCTTCTATGTTAGGAACTTTTTGCAAAAAAGTTCATTACTTGAAAAATACCTTAAAAAACTTTTAGAGCGTAGAATATATGTGTTTAGGCTATTTGCATGTACCTTCGATCAACTAAAGATACACTTTTTTATACATGTCTCCTTGAAGACTGTAGCATATTCAAGTTATTATCAGTAATTCTAAAAAACTAGAAATTACCAGAGGTACATGGATTTTCTCAAAATGGTTACATAAGAAGATGCAACCAAGCACTCTTAAGTAATTTTATGGAATTTTAAGCTGATTTTCCTTCCATTTTTTAAATTCATAAATTTGTCTTAATCCACAAAAGTGGATGAGGCCAATTCTGGCTCAATTATATTTGGCTCTTCATTCATGTCCTTAACCCATAACTCATTTACACCTTAGTTTATCTCTGTCTTTTTATTTACTCTTAATATTAAACAAAAATTGTTGGTGTGGGCATACTCTTATGTATTGTTTTTTTAACAAAATTAGAAAATTTGGCTTTAAAAGAAATTTATAGGGAATATTCTTGGGAGATTTGGCTTAGATTTCCACCCAGGTCACATAAAAAGTAATCATAGGGGTTTTGGGGACTGGATGTTCACCAAAAATATGCCTTTTTAGAGGGAAAGGGGGCATGAAAAGGGGGAGGGTAGATTTTGAGAGGAGTCATAAAAAAAAACACTGTTTTTATGCCATCTATAGGACTCTATTTGTGGTTATGTGCAAAAGTGACAACGTGCTATGTGCAAAACTGACAACGTGGTTATGAAGTCATTTCCCATTTGAACTTGCTAACTTCTAAACCATAAATGATAAATAGATCGCATGGATATCTTTTGGATGTTCGTTATACAATGGAATGGTAGTGGCTCAATCAATGGCATTAACACTAATTTCTACTTGGAAATATAACCTAATTAACAATAATTTCTACATGTCAAGTTAACAATAATTTCTACCTAGATCAATAACCTAATTATTTGTAGTCATTAATAGTTGATTGTATACTACCATGGTTAGCCTTACATATCCTATGCTCGAAGTAAGTGGCAAAGCAGCTACAAGTTCCTCACCTTTCTCATATTCCCCTCCATTATTAATCGTCATCATCCAAATTTGAGCCTTTTCCTTGATTGTTGTTATCCTCTGCATCTTTAGCATCTTCCTCCTCTAGGTTAATCACTTTGGAGTATTGATACTCTTCCTCAAAAGATTCTGACATGGATGTTTGAGGATCTCCATGAAATCCTTGTGATCTTTTTCTTCTACTACATCATCATCTTCAATCAAAACAATTATTGCCCATTAATTCCTCTTCTGTCAAACAATATTTCTCCTTGTAGCTAGGAATGATGTTTTGATTCGGGTTTTGCCAATATTTTTAACAATTCATTAAATCTCAGTAAGAACCTCCTCATTGAGCCATGGCTACTCAACTCTTAGTAGATAAATTTAGTGGTGAAGGATTTCATACATGGCAAACAAAAGTCATGTATTTATTCATGCAAAAGGAGCTTTGGGGGGTAGTAAATAGAGATGAACTCAATGAAGGGAGAGAGGTTGAGATCAAATCATGGATAAATAAAGATAGAAAATCCATGGCCATCATTGGGTTAAGTCTTGGGGATAATATCATTCATCACATCAGCAAAACAAAGAGCATGCCAAAGAAGCCTGGGATGAGCTAGAGAAAGTATTTAGAGCTAGGGCAAAGAATTCAAAAATAAATTTGAAAGTACAGTTTTATGGGCTTGATATGGAGTTCAAAGACTCATTTGTGGAGCATGTAGGTGACATGAAGAGAATTATGATGCAACTTGCAGAGCAGGTATCAAGGCACTCGTCCGATGAGAAAGATGCAATTGCAGTCTTAATGCCTCAAAAGTTTTCTTTGGTGTGGTAACAACTCTTACTAAGCTTACTTGAAAAATATTTATCAACACAAGACAAAAGCATTGGGTCCAATATGCTCCCCCATATGTGAGACTTGTGGTCAAACATTTGAGTATTTCGATGACTTGTGGTCAAACATTTGAGTATTTCGATGACTTATTAAGGCATGAAGTAATTTGATACAATCAATATATCTTCTCATCATAGGAGAAAAGAGAAGATGGAAAGAAAAGAGAGCTTCATCCAAGGAACTTTCAATTCTTACAAACCATTTTTAATCTCTCTCTCTCACACACACACTCATGAAATAATTAAACCATATAAGAAAAACAATAAAAGAAACTGATATTCCTTGTAGACATTTGCTTGTCTCATCCTGTCGTCCTGGCTCCTTGTATGTAGGTATAGACGTGCAACTTGTAGACACTGTAACTCTCTAGTTTTTTGCCAAAATATAGTTGAGTTCATACTTAAACTTACGGGAATAGGCATGGTCTACAACTCTACATGAGCCATTTCGCTAAATTCAGCCGTATGCAAAAGCTGACCTATGTTTCGCGTTGAGTTCGGTCGTATGCAAAAGCCGACCTATGTTTGGGAATCTCTATCATAAAGATGCTATTTTTATCACAAATTTATTTTCTTTATATTTTTCTAAATTTTTAGAGATATTCATATACTCTCATCTCTAAATCTAATTTTATTAAGAAAGTTCACTCACATAACACGTAGTGAAGCTACCCTTAGGCACTCGTCGGCATAAGCCTCATAGCTTGCCTCATGAGAACACACTTATAGGCACAAGCCTCATAGGCAGGAGCCTCATAGCTTGAGACAACACATCCAAACCCTTAGGCATCCTGCAAGATGCAAAAATCAAGATTTTCATACTAATATTATACATTCCCATGGCCGCTACATTATAGGTAGCGTAGCTCGCACCCTTGACAGTATGACCAAGTAAGCTAAGTGGTGGCGGGAGGATACTTGAAAATAAAAATGATGCCACCTCAAGAAGGCATGGTGCCTTACAGTTATGGAACCAACAACACAATCTTTCCCACAAGAAGAAGTGACACCAAACGACACATTTAAGGGTAGGAATGACTAGCCTCAACACCTTGGCCAGAGGATTAGTTGAGCTGGTGCCTGCAAAAATATATGAACAAGTGTGAAAGGAGAAGACAAGATGTGAGAAGGAAATGAATACCTCAAGGCAAAGCCTATGAGATGCTATAAAGAGATTAGAAAGCAAGCGAGAAAAAGAACAAGGAGCTACTAAATGAGCAAGTATAGGTAAATGAGAAGGTATTACAAGAGAGAGATGAGTTGAAACATGCCTATCTATAGCGACAAAGAAGAATAGCCATAGCCTATCCCAAGCAGGGATACAAACAATCAACAAAGAAGGGGGTTTATTCATAGATGCGGATTTTCTCGAGCCATTACTATAGAACATGATCCAAAGATGCAAATCCAATCATAAGATGCTCTGAATACCTTTGATATTTAGCACTAATCAAGGTATTAGTGATGCTGATTTTCTGTTGATTACGCAAAAAATTGGACAGCTTTGAATGATAATTTTAAGTAGATTTGGGAATTAATCAGCAAGAAAAACTTTGTAGTCCTCAACAACAGTGAGTATGCCTTGATATTTAAGCCTATAAACACATGATTTAATCATTTTAATCAAGCCTTAATCATTGTGTTACCAAACTTGCTTTTTGAAGAGTGTCTAGGCCTGAATGAGATAGAAGGCGATATTTTTAGCTCATTTTGAGGCTCTAGATCGATTTGCAACTATCAAAAACCCTTGCATTCAAGTAGATTTCCTCTGATTTTGTGTGAGCTTGTCGAATTTGAATTTCTTCCCAAATTATGTAGCGTCGGGTTGTAGTGCCAATGCTGCGCGATTCTCGACTAGATGGCTTAATTCCTTGCAGTGGCGTGGTTGCCTTGCCATCCTCTAGCTTGAGCTAGAAGGGTTTGTGGAATCATTGAGGGAGAAGAGAGAACCAATGCCTCCAATGGCAGCCACTCATTTTGTGTAGAGGATAGGGTTGATTAAAGTTAGTGATAAGCCTAATTATAGTTAATGTGACTCCTAATTAGTGAGAATGCTGGATTCAAAGAATGGAATGGTGACCACGCTTTGACACCATGCTAAGAAAATGCATAATTTGAGATGACTAAGGAGTGTGTGAGATTTGTAAGAGAGAGCTATGGTGGATAATAGATGAAATAAGACATCATTAGAGCATGATCTCAATACTAATAGAGATGATTAAGGTATGAGGCAAGACTAATCAAAGCATCACATTTTTGCATTACGAGAATGAGCTTGTTACATCCATTTGTCGCTCTCATAGAGATCTCACCCACATGTTCCATGCAACTTGTGCCATTCATGTGTTCATAAATGCCAACATGCCAACTTGTGCACCCTTCACCTTCCATGTGCCTACTTTTTGACCATTGACTACCTTTTACATTCTTCCATTCACATCCTCTAATAACTTTAGCTTGAATCCATTCTATTTTCATGATATCCTAAGCTCTATCTACCTTACTCCCACATACACGAGCCCCATTTAGACCTCTTGTTCTAGTTCATGAGCCTTTTCAAGGGTGGGACACCGTGGTGAAGATGTACAATACAAACACTCAAGCTCATAAGATGCAGCTAAAGTAGGACCTACATAATGTAACCAGAGGGAAGATGAGTATAAATGATTATTTAGTGAAGAGGCTAAAGGGCTTGCAAATGCTCTTGCTTCTATTGGATCACCAATAGATGATGATATGGTATCGGTGAGACCTTAAATGGCCTTGACTAGGAATATAGTTAGTTTCAGACCTTCATTGAAGCCTAAGAGAACTTTCTAGATTTTTAAAAATCAATTCCTCTCCACATCCATGAGGAGATGAATATTAGGGGAGATTCATCCTCTAGAAATTCACATGAGTAGGCCTTCTAGTCATATACAACTAGAGGAAGAGGAAGATCATCATCTAGAGACCGAGGTGTAGGGGCCATTTTCGAAACAAAAATCATGGGCATCAACAATAGGAATCTAATGCATAAAGATGTGGAAGAAGCCACTCTAAAGATAGGGGAAGACAAAAAAGCCGAGGTGATTGGCAAAGTAATCAAAATGTAAATAGCATAGAGTGCTATTATTGTGAAAAACGAAGGCACATTGTAAAGGACTACTATAAAAAGCATGATGCTATAAAAAGTGGAAAGTTACAACAAGGTAACTATGCATCATCAAGTAAACATGGTGATTGATCATAGAAGTCGGTAGCTATTTGTGATGCATCACACACTCAGTTCCACAACAAAAGATGTGGCAATATTGAGAGATGTTTGGTATGCGGATATTGGTTCCTCTAACCACATGGCCAGGTTTAGAGATATGCAAAATATGGAAAAACTAATGTATATGAAAATAGGTGATGATACTATTGCGCACCCCATTTCCTGTTAAAAACCATCCTAAGGAGGATCAAACACTAGCTCCATTGCATAGTTGAATAGAAATGAAGAAGATGAAGTTAAGCTACTAATCAAGAAGTAATTAGCATAATGATGAGCATAATGACAACATAAGTGAGGGGCAATAAAATGTGTTGATTTCAATAGATGAGAGCCTCTTTATATAGGCTGAAGTACATGAGGATTAAGCTCAAGATTAGGTGTTAATCATCATCTAAATCATCTCCACCTTCCCTCCTAGATTCAAGCACCTAAAAGTGACCACCAACCCTAGAATCTTGCTAATCACACCAATGCTACCTAATCAAGGGATCACGACCCCTTTGGCTGATCTTGAGCTCCTAAATGACTCTTTTACATCATGGTAAGGTTGCATAATAACCTTTGTATCCATTCGCCCATAATCTATGACTTTAGTGCATAGTGCTAGTTACAAGGTATGTGCCCTACACATCATTTTAGTGAAGGTGTTTGCCATATTTTTTAACACCCCTCCTCAAACACTGAATCCACTCAATGATGCAGTTGGTCATGCTGACTCTCATGAGCCTAATTAACCACCCAATGCTCAGTGATAGCATGCATGAGCGTGGTCTGACTAGCAATGCCATACATAGGTTATGCCAATGTGAACTCAGAGGCTTTAGTCATGCGTACAAAAGAGGTATGGGACGACTTTAGAAGAGTGTGACAAGACGTGGCTACATGTATGAGTGAAGAGGACACCCATGTGTATAGGGCATGCCCTTGCTTTTAGCACTTTAGAATAAATGATTTGATCTAATCATAGATAGGGCCTCATGATGGTGGCCCTTGTCTTCATCTTTTTCTTCTTCTTGGTCTTCTTCCTGCTGCACTTCTTCCATGATGTAGACTCGTTGCATCTTCTTCTTGGCAAAACAATTCTTCTCTACATGACCAGGTTTGTGACAAAAGTCACAAATGAGATTGTTGTTGTTGTAGCCCTTGTTGTAGTTGCCTTTGTTGTAGCCCTTGTTGTAGTTGCCTTTGTTCTTGCCATACCTACTAGATCCTGCATAATAAGCATTTTCAGTAGACAAGGTTGATGACGATGGAGACTCCATTTGCTTGGTCTTTAGTTTTCTCTCCTCCTCAAGAAGAGATGCTTCAATGTCCACAAGCTTTGATATTGGCATATTGGTCAAGGTTGTGACCACATGGTCATATTCTTCAGGTAAAGATTTAAGTAATACACCAATGGAGACATCTTCATCCATCTTAAGACCTATTCCTGCAAGTTGTGTTAATAGGCCTTTCATGTAGTTCAAATGTGAGGCTAGGGATGTGCCAGACTTCATTTCTAGCTTAAAAAATTCAATGAGCAAACCAAACTTTGAACTTTTAGATCGAGCCCCAAATAGAGTTGTGAGTTGGTCCCAAACTTCCTTGGAAGTTTCGCATCCATCCACATGATGAATGTAAGTGTCATCAAGCTCCAATGTGATGATGGCACGAGCTTTGTCATCTCTTACTTCCCAACAAGGAACATCAGCAAGAGTCCTTGGCTTCTTCTCATTCCCATTTACTATGTTGAAGAGCCCCTTCTTCATGAGCATTAACTTGATGCGGGTTTGCCATGTGTGAAAACCATGACCTTTAAAGCGCATTGATGGAGAATCCTTGGTAGCCATTATGATATGGAATGAAGGGGGTCTTACCTCTGATGATTGAGGCAGTGTCTACCCTTTTACAAGAGAGATTAAGACCAAGGAATAGTGCTAAATCAAGTTATTTAGCATATGCTTTCCAAAAGATAAAAACACAAAATATATTGATTTGTGGGAAGCAAGGGAGACACCTAATCAAGGGGCAAATTAAGTGTGAAGTAATAAGGGGATGTAGCAAGTCCCTAATGACATGAAGCTTGGTCTGTGCCATATGTACAGAACTCTTCATATGTATGTACATAGCACTATTGATTCTGTTGGATCAAAGTTAGAGTATACAATTGTTTTGTTGTAAAAATATAAGGAAGTACATAATAAATTTGTTCCAATAAGTGCCTGTTGTTGCAACAAGGTTATTATAGTTAGAGAGGGATTAATTTTGGAACAAGGTTATTATAGATAAAGAACAAAATGCATGTTAGCAAGATGTGTGCTCCGAAATGACATTTATACCATATATAACAAAATCAAAATGTCTTTGTTGCTATATGAAATCATATATACTTTCTTGTCCCAGCTCTCATCAAGTGGTTTAAGAAAGTACCCTCTAAATTTCTACAAAGAAATCTTTACTTTGCACTTTCCACCTGAACAACATTGAACAACTCCACAAAAATTGTTATTGGCATGTACAAGACAATTGTCATCTCACTGCTTGTGTGGGTATACCTTAGAGAGTAGAAATGGTCATAAGAAAGAATACCTGTGTGGGTATACTCCCTTTCGAATACCAACAGAGTGTAGAAGTGGTCGGTTAGAAGAATACTTGCCTCCGCAAGGCTTCTTGCACTTCTCCCCTAATAGTGCACTCAATTACTTGCCACTCTTCATAGGAGGAGGGATGCACATCTGCGCACAAAAAACATTGAACACTTGAATGAGAGAATGCAAACATAAGAAGGAATAAGCTACACAAGAGCCTCCTAAAATTTGTTTTCCCAAGACCTAGCATGAAGTCTTTATTCTGAAATCTTTCTCCTTCTTGGTTCCATTCCTGAAAAAAAAAAGAGAAGAAGAAGAATAGGCTAAAAGCTTTCTCCTTCATGTTTGCACCTGGGTCGAAGAGTGGGAGAGCATTTCTCAAAAAAGAGAGACGAATAGGCTAATAGTAAGGAGAGAAAACATGAAGAAGCATTCAAAAATTTCCCTCCTCTATAATATTTTACCCTCCTTCTTTGTACTTTGTCAGGCCTCTTTAATGCCATTGACAGTCATTTTCTTAAAAAAGGTACTTTTAAGATGAAAACGATAGTTTTTGAATATACCACAAACTTCTTTTGTATATTTTTATATTCAATTAGCTATTTTCCAATGTTGCATTGGCCTCTTATTGATTGGTGGGCTTCTATTTTCTCTCTCTTCTAAAAGGCCCTCTAAATGACCTCCAAAATATCCTAATGCTTCCTTCCAAAAAACAAAATAGAGATTGTAATCAGGGGGTGCAACACTACTATTTCTCACATTCATGCACTTACGCTCGAGAAAATTGGTGCAAAACAACCCTCTGTTTGACGACATAAATCCTAAGTGAAAGTAACCCAACCTAGACTAATCCACCAGTCTGGGGAGCCATGCCTACCACTGGAATGGCCAATTCATACCAATACCATAGGCCCTAGTGCTAAACCTAGGTCAAGAACCAGCTCTCCAGCCTGAAATGTCCTATCACGCGAAGAGAGAGAGCCTACCCAGCCCAATCATATCAACTCGTGGCACCAATGTACCAATAGTACTTGCCTCATGGGGCACACCTTAGATACCATATGGGGCCTTTTGAAGCACAAACCAGTCCTCCCTCCCCTGAGACAAGGACCGTCGATAGTATATTATCCACCCGGCGGCCCAGCTCCCCCACCTATCTTACCCCAACCAAAACCCGCTCCCGCCATGGCAGGACTAACTCTTGAAATGTTGAGGATATCCATGGAAATAGGGAGGGGGTAGTTGTGAGAATCACACTACCAACACCAACTTAGCCTATACAGGGGCCCAGAAACAAACCTGCCAACATCTCTAAGAAGAGCAGTTGAACACCAAGTTTGATGGAACTGGAGATCCCATACCACACTTAGAAATGTTTAATCAGATCTATGAGGCATTCGGCCACGTGGACAATCAATTCAAAGTGAGTGCCTTCGGCCTCACCCTAGATGACAGAGCTGGCCAGTGGTTTTAGATCCCTAAGGGTAGAGGATAAGGCCACCTTTGAAGCCTTGAAAGAGGCCTTCAAAGTATCCCGCCTTGAAAGAGGCCTCCAAGGAACCTGATGGAGTCTAGTTGAGAAATTGCATAATGTAAAACAATAGAAGGATGGGGAAACCATCTGAGACTACATCAACCGGGTGAGGTATCTCCATTCCCGATGTAGACAGAGACAAGTTCTTTGACGAAAGGCTTATTGGGAGATTCCTTGAAGGCCTCGACAATGTACCCTTGCATAACTCCTTGTATGCTCTAGCAGCCCACACTTCCTTTGAGAAATGTTGTAGGAGTTCGAGGATAATTTTAAGGGAACACATTCCCGAGAATTGCATGAGGGCACGGCTAAGGCTTCCTTTAAAACAACTAGCACAAGATTTGATAGGAAAAGCAAGGAGTCCACCTCAGGACAACAAGTTGAACAACTGGCCGTTGCATTGATACACCAAATGGCCCAGCAATGGGGGATCGAGTCGGCCAACCCCATATTTACCCCAAGAGGGAACTAGTGTGGTGCTCGATTTGTCAAGCTAACCATACTAGCATGGAGTGTCCACATTTGAGACCCCATCCCACTCTCTGCTGCACATATTGCCAAAGATGGGGGCAATCATGAAAGTGCAAATTTCTACTAGCAAAGAGCTGCTCAAGCCCGAGCCCTACCTCAAGCCTTGCTAGCAAACCCCAAGCAACTGTTGGCCTTTCCATCACCTGGACTTCATAATGCACCTAATTTAGGCCATGAAGTGGCCTAGAGAGGAATTCTTAGGGTACCAAAAATGCCCCTACCACCCCCTTTACTTCCACCACAACCCCCATTACCTTGAATGACCCATGTTCGCCCATTAACCTTGATGAAAATTTTTGAAGAAGGTGATGAGGGGGAAGCGGCTAAAGGGACCACCTTTGAGCCCCCTTGAATCAAACAATCCACCCTCCCAAATTCTAAGCCACTATGTAATGGAGGGTGACCATATGTACCCTATATACCTAGCCACCCAAACCCATGGGGGGAAGGGACTTGAACAACATGGCTAAGCGACCACACATGCAATGCTATCATTGTGCAAGACCTCATAGAGTAGCTGAGTGCCCGATTAAAAAAGGAATGGCAAGTACCCTAGTGAGTGCTTCCACCTTAACCCCTCTATAAATAGGGTGCTAAATTGACCATATGTACAATGACTGTCCACCCACGCAGATCAAGCACAATAGGAAAAGTCCATGAAACTAATCCTAGCATGGAGGGCGACCATATGTACCCTATATACCTAGCCACCCCAAACCCGGGGGGGAAGGGACTTGAACAACATGGCTAAGCGACCACCCATGCAATGCTATCATTGCGCAAGACCTCACAGAGTAGCTGAGTGCCTGATTAAAAAAGGAATAGCAAGTATCCTAGTGAGTGCTTCCACCTTAACCCCTCTATGAATAGGGTGTGGAATCGACCATATGTACAATGACTATCCACGCTGAGATCACGCACAATAGGAAAAGTCCATGAAACTAATCCTAGCACTAGCATTAACGTGCGAAGTGCAAGAGATGGCTTCATTCACACAGTCCCTCTTAATGCAATGACCAGGTTTCAAAATAGAAGAAGGGCTATAGCTCATGTTACAACAGCCGACGAGGCATTGATCTTGCAAAATCAGGGACACCCAAGTCATGCAAAAGTTCTATCCCAGAGAAATGTCCCAAAACAAGCATGCACAACAAGGCGCTCACAAAAGAAGGCCACAAAGATAGGCAAGGGGATAGCCACGTAATCATAAAAAGCGGGTCTGAAGACAGAATGACCACCAATGCATCAACCTCTTTTGAAGAGGAGCAACTGGCTACCTCTAGTCTCCTAGCTAGAGAGTCGATTGATCCTAACTAGCTCTACTGAGGAAGTTAGCCAAATATCCCAAGTCCATAGAAGAAAAGGAAAGCCTAAAGGTAGCTCAAGAGCTGGTGAGGGACTGTCAAACTCAACTAGAGGACGAGCCTTCAATAGCATACCTTGAACCATGCCCTTCGGTTTCCAATATGCAACCTACTGAGGAAGCTTAGGTGCATACCAAAGATTTCCAAGACCAAACACCCCCTCAGAGATTTCCTCGAGGAGTAGCATGCACTATCGTTAAAATACCATAGATCTCTCTAGTTAATCACTATGCATAAACATGCATAAACATGCATAAACCAGGCATATACTCATCCACCCAACCAGCCCAAGGGTGCACACATAAATACAATGAAGTACCACATACCTTACCTTTGTGTCCCATACCACCAAGAGATATGACTTCATTCCAGCAACACATAGATCTAGCATGAAATGGCAAGAGATCAGACACAATGCTCTACACAAGAGTACATCCCTTGAGAGTGCCCCATGCCCCTATTATATAGGAGGGCCCTCAAGTGACTCTTGACTCTCCATTTCCATGTGTGAACCTTGGTTGCCTGACCCGAACATCAACCCAAGGTTGACTAACCCTAACATCAACCTAAGGTAAGACCTAACCCTTGCCCCATTAGAGCATGTTCCCATGCTTCCGTGTTCACATGCCTAGGGTGGGTTGGCCTCCTAGTATATGCACATATAATGTGCACATATAACGTACTTCCCCTCTCTCAAAATACTACACTCTTGCAATGAAAATAAGGAAAACTGCGCTGAATGTTCTCAACTGACTCCCAAGTCGAATCCTCAATTTTCCTGTCTTTCCACTTAATTTTAACCTCAGGGATTAAGTGACTACGAAGTTTCCTTTTCCTGAATTTAAGTACCTTTTCATGTTCATGTGAAACATAAGACAAATCCTTGACTTCAATGAGTTCTTGAGGAGAGTAATTGTGTTATCCTCACCTCCCACCTTCTCTTTCAGTCTATTGACATGAAAGACTGGATGAACTCTGACATGTGGACATAGTTTTAATTCAAATGCAACCGTGCCAATTTGACGTATAACTCGAAATGGACTAAAATATCTAGGATATACTTTTGAGCACTTTCTTGTTGACAAAGTCTGAGAATCTTTAGGAACTTTCAAATAAACCAATGCTCCTGGCTCAAAAGACCGAGGTGAGCGTCCCCTATTAGCATAAAACCGTGCTCTATCTTAAGCACTCCTTATAGAATCCTGAGCTTGGGTCAACATTTCCTACATATCACGCAAGAAATCCCTCGATGCATCAAGCTCAATGTCCTTAAGACCGACATCAATAGGTGTCCTAGGTTGATACCCATACATAAGCTATAACCAGTAATCGTATGCTTAGAACTGTTATAGGCAAATTCCATCATTGGAAGATATTCCAACTCGATGCTTTTCCAGAGACGTATGCACGAAGCATATCCTCTACAATAATCTGATTCACATGCTCTGTTTGCCCATCAGATTGCGAGTGATCATAGGAACTCATACTCAAATTAGTTTCCTCGTTGTAAACTATTTGGGGAATAAAGTAGGAAGACATGGCATTATAATGGCAAGAACCAGGTATCCATCGCCGGCTCGACGTACCCACATCTGCACAAGGAATTATTGGCATCCCAAGTTACCCATATTAACATAGGGAGTCATCAACGTCTCGATGAGTCACATATGTACATTCATAAACCATCAGGTGGACTGTATAAATCACCTAAAGGACGGAACTAGAGAAAGAAATGCCAACAAAGGAAGAATCTGAAATTCCTTAATCCGAACACAACAAGATAAACTTGTTGAACTCTAAAGAAAGAGATTTCAACAAGTGATAATCTTGACAAGATTACACTCATCAAAACATACAGGCTATAGATAAAAGAAGTTTATCTAGAGAATGCCTACACGACAACTTCAAGTGAAGTCAAAAAATGAGATTATCTTTGAATGTTGGGTTCAACATGCCAAGTGATGTAAGAAAGGCAACAATCCTGAGCCTAAATTATCTGATAAGATAATATATGTGAGCGATCGCTAGCATCCCATACCACCATGATACCACCCATACATACCTTACCAATTTGGAACTCCCTAGTATGCTATCTAGGAAATATGAATAAAATCTTGCATAAAAGGAATGAGATGGCCTTATCCCAGACTTTCACATACTAAAACCTGTCTCTATATACCTGAGACCACATCAAGGAATAACTCTTTCCAAGGACATCATTGGAAAATAATTTGAATTATTGGCACCTTTCTAATGATAACTACCTAATAACATAATAAAGCTGGGGTAGAAAAATAACCATTCACCTAGATACGTAAGAAACTAGGTATCTAAGTTGGAATATGTACAAGAGTACAAAGAATATACTCCAAAATTATGTGCAAAAATGAAGGCAAATGCTACCTTCAAAGCACATGATATTATTCAAAAGATCAAAAGATCCTTATAAAACCATGGATACAAGCATAGGAGCGCCTCGAATCCATGAAAACCATAGTTGATCATAAAAATCAATGCATGCCATCTAACGGTCATTGATCATGCCAAAAGAAGCATTAGAATTTGGTGGCCAACTCATCGATCCGGTGTATATGAACGTGGTGTCATTTAAGCAAAACTCCAAAGTAAGCAAGTGAAACACATGTGTGTAGCACTCATTAAAACCCCTAGACACAAGTGATCTAGGCAGAACCTAATGAGTTCATATAAAACTTGGAAACCATCCAATAAAATCCACCAAAATAAAAAGATCAACTAACCCACCAAAAATTTGAAATAACCTTTCTCTAATTTTTCAAGCATTTTTTAAAATTTTTAATGTACCCCAAACGCATTAGAATACGAACGATAAAAAAATCCAGAACTTGAAAGGTCATCCTGGAATATAGAAAGCCAAGGGTTATTGGAAAATGAAAAGACAAAAAATACTAGAATTTGAAAGGTCAAAAAATTGGACCCCAAAGGCCAAAGGTCACAAGAGAATCTTTTTTTAAAATATTGGAAAATAAAATTTTTAATTCTCTTTTAAAAAATTTTATTTAAAATATTATAAATCTTTTTTTTAATAAATTATGTAACGTGGGGGGAGGCTGTGTGCCGGCGGCCTGCAGAAAAAAGCCCCCCCCCTCTCCGGTAGTGCAGGATTAAGAGGGAGAGGAGAGGAGCATAGAGCTCACTCCCCCACTTCATCCTCCATCTCCACTTTCTCTTCCTTCAATTCTTCTTCTCCACTCTCCATTCTTTGTGTGACTAAAGTCGTAATCCTAATTTTTTACTAATCATGGTTAATACCTAATGATGATTAATATTAATCAAATCTACTCCACCTAAGAGGTGTTCACAACACGAGGGAGAAGAACATGAAGGAAAACTCGAATTTGAGAGATGCGAAAAATGACACGCACACGGGAGAGAACCCAATCCATCAACATGCTGCCCCCTACTACATTTCAACAAAAAAATTGGTAGAAATTTGATAGCATGCTTGCGGGAAACCCGTAAAAAATGCATAAAAATGTTTTTTTACCATAAAATGCTCATAAAAACTCATTAATAATTAGGAAAAAAATCCTAAAATTTTGTAGAAATTTAGGGAATCCATTCTACCAAAAAATACCCACAATAGCATGTGCGGTATTTTGGTAAACATTTCATAAAATGTTTATTTTAATCATAAAAACAGGGAAAAATAGCATTTCCACTCACAGAATTTCCCCGCAAAGTCGATACATCCATTGAAATTGAGAAGCATGCGTTCTGATCACCATATTGACATTCCACACACATAGGTTACCAAAACCAATCAAAAAATAATATTTTTTGCTTAGTAAATGTTAAAATTTACTTTTAAAAAATGCTAAAATTTTGGTATAATGAGAGAAAAAACATCAAAAATTAATTAGCCTGAGTGCTTTGATACCACTGTTAAAATCCCATAGATCTCTCCAGTTAATCACTATGCATAAACATGCAACTAGGCATATATCCATCCACCTGACCACCCCCGAGCCCCCAAGGGTGCACACATACCACATACCTTACCTTGGTGTCCCATACCACCAAGAGATATGACTTCATTCTAGCAGCACATAGCTCTAGCATGAAATAGCAAGAGAGTAGACACAATGCTCTACACAAGAGTACATCCCTTGAGAGTGCCCATGCCCCTATTATATAGGAGGGTCCTCAAGTGACTCTTGACTCTCCATTTCCATGTGTGACCCTTGGTTGCCCGACCTTAACCTCAACCCAAGGTTAGACCTAACCCTTGCCCCACTAGAGCATGTTCCCATGCTCCCATGTTCACATGCCTAGGGTGGGTTAGCCTCCTAGTATATGCACATACAATGTGCACACAAGATACCCCCCACGAGGGAAACCTAGTGGCTGAATATCTCAAAAATCTATAGGGTGACCACTTGAAAAGGAAAGATACAGAAGTCCAGGTCCCAATACCCTATACCTGCAAAAGAGCCTCAAAACAGATAGAGATGATCAAAACCAAGAAACTGCATTCGTTCCTAGAGACATTGCAGGTCTCTCCTCCTTCCTCTCTTCCCAAATTCAGATCCCCATTGGCACCTTACTCTAGGCTAGCCTGAGCTTATGGAAGGATTAAAAAGATTATATGGAAGGACGCCTAGGGGCAGGAATGCAAGAGCCTACAGAGCTTGACAGCTCTAAAATGAGACTGACAAGATGAATTCATAGAGCCCCGTGGCACCCCCACTATTCGAGTAAGTTAACAAACTCGGGCAGTATTTCAAAGGAGATGAGCTCAACGTAGCACTAGCCATAACCTTTGATAGCCTTCAGGTCATCGCCATCTTGGATGAAGGAGCCGAAGTCAACATTGTCACTAAACAATTCTAGGAAAATTGGGGAGCACCTACCATGGATGACACAACCTTATTGGCACATACATGATGCTGAGAATCTCAAGGATGCATGGGATACATTGGTAAAGTTGTTTGATACAGACATGAGTGCTCGCAAGTCTCAATTACGACAACAGATTCATAATGTGAAACGGAATAGAAGGAGCATCCATGATTATGTACAAGAAATAAAGAAGTATGCAGATGCATTGGCAACAATCAATGCCCCCATGCCTGATGATGATTTGGTAGACATTACCTTGCGTGGTCTTGGCAAGGAGTATAAATCTTTTGATACATCCATCTCGGTTCGGAGTACAGGTTTACTAGACTTTGATGAGTTGGTTTCACTCTTGCTTGTTGAGGAAATCAAACTCACTAACTCCTTTCATGATGCATCTACTAGCCATCATGATAATGGCAGAAATCAGGCTTTCTATTCACATAGAGGATCTAGAGGCAGGGGGAGATTTGCATCATGTGGCCGTGGTAATGGTCGTGGATGGCAGGACAAGTCACCACAACAGAATTTTCAACCTACATATGGTGCTAGAGGTGGTCGTGGATATACACCTCAGAGAGGCAGAGGTAATCCTCATGGTAGAGGACGTTGGCAAGGCCAACAAACATCTATGCACGATGTGGAATGCCATTACTGTGAGAAATTTGGTCATATGGCATGTGATTGTTTCCGTAAACAAAATGATTTGAGAGTGGGTGTAGAGCACAACATGGTGGACATCATGCACAACATGGTGGAAATTATGCATCAAGCAGTAATGATGGCAGCGCAAATCACTTGTTTGCCATGAAACATGTTGTGGGATCTATGATGACAAATGCTGAAAATGATGACACTTGGTATATGGACTCTGGAGCATCAAACTATATGACTTGTCATGGTGGTGAATGGTTTGAGCATATGAAGCCTATGGATATGAAAGGCTATGTGGAGACAGGAGATGATACCCAACATGCCATTACACATGTTGGAAGTGTACCATTGGTTACGCACAATGGTGAAACAAAGTCTATGTCAGATGTATTGTATGTGCCTTCTATCACAAAAAGTTTAGCCTCAGTTGGTCAAATGGTGGAACAAGGATTACAGGTTCGTTTCAACAAGCATGGTTGCTTCATTGAGGATTTCAAAAATGGATGTAGAGTCATAGCCAAAGGCAAGAAAGAAGGCAGGTTGTTTAAGCTATATGCTGGGATTCCTGAGTTGAAATCAGCCATGTTCTCTAAAAGCCGAAATGTGGTACACGACATTGATATGTGGCATAAGAGAATTGGACATGTGAATATATAAAGATTAAAGAACATGCAGACAAGAGGCATTGTTAGTGGGCTGCCTAGATTCAAGTATGATGGGAATATGCATGTTTGTGAAGCCTGTCAGTTTGGAAAGCAGGCGAGGTTACGGTTTCCTAGATAAGGCAACATGAGTAGCAGGCCACTTGAGATAGTACATAGCGATGTATGGGGTCCTGCACAAAACCCATCCATTAAAGGCAGTTTATATTATGTGACATTCATTGATGACTTTAGCAGAATGACTTGGATATACTTTCTCAGAGAGAAAAGTGAAGTGTTGGGAAAGTTTATGGATTTCAAAGCTTTTGCAGAGAAGAAATATGGCTCTTGGATTAAATGTTTGAGGACAGATGGAGGTGGTGAATACACCTCACATGCTTTTGAGCATTTCTTGAGAAAGCATGGCATAAGAAGGCAGTTGACTTGCAGGTATACACCTCAGCAAAATGGTGTTGCTGAGAGGAAGAATAGAGTCATTTGTGAAGTGGCCAGGGCGATGCTCAATGAAAAGAGCATGCCAGATTATTATTGGGCCGAAGCATGTGCCACTGCAGTGTATATACTTAATAAGACACCCACAACAGCCATACATGGAAGTACGCCAGAGATGCGGCTTATAGGTTTTAGCCCAGACATTGGACACCTCAAAGTTTTTGGTTGCATAGCTTATGTACATGCTTATGTACATATGCCTGACAAGAGAAGGAGGAAGTTGGATCCTAAGGCAGAAAAGTGTGTATTTGTTGGTTATGCACAGGATCGTAAGGCATACAAATGTTACAATCCACAAACTAGGCAAGTGGTTATCTCACGAGATGTAGTGTTTGATGAGCTTGCTAGTTGGTACAAAGCAAAGGATGAGGGTGTCATTGATTCTCTTGAAGCTGATGTGCATGTGAACTTGCCACAAGAAAGTTCTACTTCTACTTCTATGTCTGGGCTAGCAGAGTCAGAGAGTAGCACTGTACGTCCATGGTCAGGATGCTTGAGGCATGAGAGTGTGAGCACTGGGAGTAGTGCTGTGGATAAAGGAAAGAAGAAAGTTGAAGGAATTGGAATTATAGGTTATGAGTCGTCAAGTTCAGAGAGTTTGGATGAGGAGCTTGGCATACCTATTTTACGCACACCTGGTGCAAGGCAGGATAGATATGTGCCACCACATGCTAGAGTGACAGGTGTTTAGAGTGATCCGCGTGCATTGCGGAGATCCCAAAGGGTTAGTTATCCAGTTGACAGGTTGACATATCGTGATTTTGCTATGCATTACGCATATATAACCTCTTTAGTGAAGCATGTGGAACCTACATGCTATATAGAAGCTATTGGAAAGCATGTATGGGAGAAGGCAATGGATGTTGAGATGGATGCATTGGTTCATATGATACATAGGATTTGGTTGCATTACCACAAAACAAAAATGTTATTGGTTGTAAATGGGTTTACAAAGTGAAATGCAAGTCAGATGGTTCTATTGAACACCATAAAGCAAGATAAAACAAAAATGTTATTGGTTGTAAATAGGTTTACAAAGTGAAATGCAAGTCAGATGGTTCCATTGAACACCATAAAACAAGATTGGTAGCTAAGGGTTATGCACAAACCCAAGGCTTGGACTATGATGAGAAACATTTAGTCCAGTGGAAAAGATGGGAACAGTGAGAGAGCAGTCATTGCTATGGCTGTATAGCAAATGGTTGGGAAATGCATCAAATGGTTGGGAAATGCATCAAATGGCTACAGCAAATGGTTGGGAAATGCATCAAATGGATGTGAAAAATGCATTTCTAAATGGTGATCTACAAGAAGAAGTTTATATGGCACAGCCAGAAGGATATGTACACCCAAAGTATCCCACTCATGTATGTAGATTGAAGAAGGCATTATATCGTCTAAAGCAAGCACCTCGTGCTTGGAGTGATAAGATGAGCAGATATCTTATCTCCCTTGGATTTCAGGTTTCTACAGCAGATTCTTCACTCTATGTGAAGAAAACAAATCATGGGATTGTTTTACTTGTCATCTATGTGGATGACTTGATTATCACAGGTGATCATGGTACAAATGTGATTCATGTCAAAGAAAGCGTTGAGTGGGCAGTTTGACATGAAAGACTTGGGTTAATTAAGATACTTTCTTGGAATTGAAGTGATCAAAGACCATGCAGGTACATGGTTAGTGCAGCGCCAATATGCATTGGATATGTTGGCAAAATATGGCATGACAGGGTGTAAGCCAATGAGTACACCTTTGGAGAAAAATGTGAAGTTGCGGGCTGATTTTGGTGAGGTGTTGGATGATCCATCTATGTACAGAAAGATGGTTGGTAGTCTCATTTACATGACTATCACATGCTCGGATTTGAGTTATGCTGTGGGGCTAGTAAGCCAATTTATGCAGAGCCCCAGAAAACCTCATTTGGATGCAGTGAGATGCATTATGCGATATGTAAAGACCATTGCACATTATGGTCTTCTTTATGAGAGTGGTAAAGGCTTGGATATACATGGCTACATAGATGCTGATTGGGCAGGTAGCTCATATGACAGGAGGTCTACTAGTGGTTATGCCTTTACACTTGGAAGTGCCGTGGTGAGTTGGAGTAGCAAGAAGCAACCTACAGTTGCTTTATCCAGTACAGAGGCTGAATACAGGGGTGCAGCCATTGCTACTTGTGAAGGAGTATGATTAAAAGGTCTCTTAGCAGATTTGGGTGACCCTATTGATGGCAAAGTTATCATTCATTGTGACAACATGAGCAGCATACAACTGGCCAAGAATCCACTGTTTCATGCGCGGACCAAACACATAGAGGTCCATTATCACTTTGTCAGAGAGAAGGTGCTGGATGGTACAATGGATCTACAGTATGTGAAGACTGAAGAGCAGGTGGCTGATATCTTTACAAAGCCACTTAGCAGGGAGAAGTTTGAGTACTTTTGTACTATGTTGGGAGTACGTGGGATGAGCTTGAGGGGGAGTGTTGAGAGCTTTGATAGCCCAAGCTCATCTACATCTTCATCTATGGCAGTACATCATGAGCTTGAGGGGCTGTTGAGATTCAAGCTCGATGTCAGTGTGTGCCAGCTGTGCTATGTGATGGCATGGTAGGTAGCAGCATGTGTGAGACATAAATGACCGCGTCCAGCTGGTCATAGTGTGTGGACATTAGCTAGGGTTAGATGTGTGTGGACACAACTCATAGTGTGTCTTGTGTATTATTGTGTATTATGGATTATGGCTTTATGCATTGTGTGAGAAGGGAGATGGCTTCCCTCTATGGTTAGGGTTTGCTCTTGTGTGTGTGTCTCCTCTCCCTCTACCTGTTTTTTTTCAACAACACATCCCCAATGGAGAGCCGCCAGTGGGAGTTGAGATGACTTGCCAGATGCCGTTTATTTCCAACTGTTCTTAATTTTTGGAGAAGAGCTTGCACACTTCCTTGCCAATGACCGACCCATTGACCCACTCCTCAAAAAAGATTGAGCAAGGTGCCTCATTAAAAAGGCCATCCCCTATCAATTAATTGCGGGACAGCTCTACAAGCACAGGGGAAGGACATAATTGTGAGATGATGTGTCCGCAAAGATGAGTATGTCTTCCTCTTAGAATAGGCCCACTCCGCTTATGTAGGAGGACACTTCAATGTCCTCGGCTATCGCCTATTCAAGATAGAAAAGCTCAACGGAACATGCCTCCTCGCTTTATACAACATGATTGTAGAAAAGCTGAGGCATAAATAGTGGTTCGACAACCAACTCAAAGACAAAAAATGGATAAGGGCAACATGGCCCTCCTTTATAGCACAAAAAACCACAAAAAGGAACTCAAATTCAAAGGCTTAGGACCTTTCGTAGTCACTGAGATAATCTTGTAAGGTGTAGTACACATAGAAACGATGGACGCTCAGTGTTGAGATGGTGGGATACTACAATGGTAGCAAACTAAACGCTACTATGGCCCACTCACACTGAACCACACTAAGGACCATACAGCCCAACAAGAAGCCAAAGAGCGGAAATAAAAACTTCGAGGCAAAAACATCATGGTCAACATGGCCCAAGTAGTAGACCTAGAAGAAGAAGATTGGGAAGTGAAACCCGCTTGGTTGTGGTTAGGTATGACCACCCCGACAAGTTTTACCCAAAAATTGGCTCCTGTCGATACAAGGACTAATAACCACACTTAATTTCCTATGACACATATCTCTCCCTCTCACAGGAGGTTCCCATTAAAAAACACCCCAGCCACGCTCACCACAGTGGCCTCACAATCGGTTCAATGTTTAGGCACAATCACAACTTTGTTCCACATTGGCAATAACCCCTTGGAAGGGAAGTTTTATGTGATGCCTGGAGGAACCGTGAGTGAAGAAATTCTTCTAGGACACATATGGATGGGACACAAGCACTGCCAAATCGATTGGGATGCAAGGACTACCAAATTGATTGGGATGTAAGGACTGCCACCTTGCAAACTGGCCTCCAACACCATATTGGGGAATATGGGAATTTCTCACAAGTTTGGGACACGTGGTCAAAAGTTTGGATTAACCATAACTTGAACACCACTAATCCAAATTGAGCGCTTTATAGCTCTTTAGATTCCATTTTTCAAGCGCTTTCCAACGATAGGTCATATGATAGGGTTTTGAGAAACTTACAAACATGTTATCCATGTCCCCTTTTTTAAGTATTCAAAAATGGGAATTGGGAAATTCCCAAATTCACTAATATGGTGTTCTCCGGCTCCTAATGACAAATAAAGAATACTTGCCCTCCAATAATCCACCCCAAGTTGAAATACACCCACTTAAATCCAATTGCCTTCTTTTCCTTAGGCAAAGGCACTAACTCCCATGTTGCATTTATATCCAATGCTACCATCTCCTTATTCATGGCATCTTTCCATTTCTTATTTCCAAGTGCCTTCTCAAGATAAGTGGGCTCTAATTCTTGTATTGCTTTAACCATGTAAGCATAATGATGGGCTGTATATCCAGCATATCTAAACCTGTCAACAGGGTACCTAACCCTCATAGACCTACATACACTTGGATCACTGCCAGGTGTCCTCAAAACAGCCCTCATTCTCCTTACACTAGGAGTAACCACAAATGGAATGCCAAGCTCCTCATCAAGGCTTTGCTCAGAGCCACTAAAGTCACCATCCACATATGAGTGACCTAACAGATCAGGTCCAAAATGGTTGATCTACCTTTTCCTTTCCTTTACATGATACATGTGTACCTACATCTGTCCTCAACCTACCTGACCATGGGCTAATATTGGATCCATAGATAGGGGACTCTCTAGGTCCACTAAGTACCTGTGATTGCTGCTCTACATGTGGTGCAACATCTACATCTTCTATTGCCTTCACTACTAGTGCATACTAGCTACTCATCTCATCAAAGACAACATCTCTACTTACTCGCATCTCACGAGTGGTAGGTGTATAACATCTATAACTTTTTGCTCCATAGAATAACCAATAAAGATGCATTTCTCTGCCTTTGGATCCAACTTTGTTCTCACTTCATTCATGAACATGCACATATGTAATACACCAAACACTCTCCAGTGAGAAACATCCGGTCTTGCTTGTAAACTTTTGTTCAGGTCATATGAACAGCTGCAGTGGGTGTCCTATTCATAACATACACAGTAGTTGCTACTGCTTCTGCCCAAAAATAATGTGGCATATTCTTTTCAGCCATCAAGGCACGCGCCACTTTTGCAATGTGCCTGGCTTTTCTTTCTACAACACCATTTTGTTGTGGAGTGTACTTGCATGTAAACTGTCTCTTGATTCCATGCTTCCTCAAGAAATTATTGAACTCATTGGAGAAATATTCTCCCCCACCATCTGATCACAGGCATTTTATTTGCATGCCTTTTTTCTTCTTGACCAAGGCTTTAAATCTCCGAAAGTGAGCAAACACCTCACTTTTCTCCTTCATGAAATAAACCCACAATAAATATAACATAATACCTACAACTTGCAATTATGTGGTCTTGGTCAGTCCCCATACATTTGAATGTATGACATCTAATGGCCTTGCACCACTGACATGTGTTTTATGTGAGAAAGCATGTTTGGCCTGCGTGTATTACCAAGCTTGCATGCTTCACATAATTTGTGCATACCATCAACCTTAAACTTTGCCTGTAACAATATTTTGGACCTACAAAGATTTCAAGCTATACATTCACATGACCAATGCGCTTGTGACATATGTCAAATTTTTTTTATTATCAACTATCAGTAAAAGGTTGCAATTGTGTGATGTAGTTCATACAAATTGATATTCAAACTGAAATTTATAAATTGGTAATTGGGCCTTCAGATGAAAATTTCGTAATTGTATGGAATTTTCGACTTTCTTAAGGCCTATTCCATGATGGTATTTACCTTATAATTCCAAGTACCATGACTATCCGTATATACCAAGGGTATAACTGCATCTATTTACTGGCAGTATATACGAGTAAATATAAGACTTGAAATTATAAGCAAAAATGCTATCCAGATGAATGAATTCGAATGTGGTTGATATGATTTAAAATTCGAATGTCATGAGTTCATTGGATTCTGATTGAAAATTGATGATTCCTGAATTTTGGTTGAAATGTAATAAGCTGAGCAAAACCACAATGAAGATGAATGGGGCGAGTCCTTGTGATGATGTTCGTAACTAGAATGACATTAATGACTTCAACAAATCACTATGAGATTAGTGGATTGTGCTGATAGATTGCTGCTGTTAACACTTGACCTAGTGGATCCAGTTAAGGGATGACAAATTAAAAAAATTGCATAACTAAAACTTCCATGGAGGAATGTTTAGATGGAATTTTTGGTATGATGGACCATTATTATGTTAAGAATATAAATGATATGTTCTGAATGAATTGTTATCTGATAATGAATTCTATATAAGGGATCTTTATCCCATGATTGTGTGGAGAGCTGACCAATCTAAAGAACCCCAGAATCAGTTGGATCTAAAGTCGGATTTGAATTCTGAATAAAAGGACTTAACAAGAGTTTTCGTATTGATAGGATCATGGATCAAGGTCGTCGTGGTAGGAATGATAACCCCCAATGCGATGAGGAAGAGCTCGACTTGGATGTTCGTAAAAGTCTTTAAAGATCACAGCCTAGACCTTTCAAGGGTGAAGGGAAAAACTTGGCGAGACTGTGGAGAAGTGGATCGAAGCAATGGAAGAGTACTGCGATGTCACCGTGTACAATGAGAAGAGAAAAATGGCTCTTGCAAGGCTGAAGATAGTAGAAACAACCAGAGTAGCATGGAGAAACCACTGCGAGACAAACCGTGTGGATCGAAACACTCAGATATGGAATGATCTCAAAATTTACCTAAGGAAGAGATTCTATCCTCCCGACTTTTTGGAAACAAAGATGAACAAATTCTTAGAGTTGACCCAGGGGAGCAGAACTATTGAAGTATATCACCAAGCGTTCACTCTCCTCCTCAAATACTCGCCACCGCTGGATGAGGAACAACTGATGGGCCAGGTTCATTCGGGGACTGAATGAACCTTTGAATATCCTAGTGAAGAATGCCAAGCCAATTTCCATGGCTGAAACAGTGCGGATGGCAAAGGATTTCGCCAAGGCCTTTGATGTCAAGGTCCCACCGAGGCAGCACCATCCCCTTTCAAAAGTTTTTAGCTCCAGAAGGTGATTCCAGCCTTCCACCGTCTAAGAGATATAAGGGTCAAGCCCAGGATATGGGAAGTTCCAGAATGGAAGAAATGTCCTTTTCTTGGAACTCAATTCCTTGGAGTTCAACTTCAGAAGTTCCACCCTTAAACAAGGGAGTGAAATGCTATAACTGTTAAGGATTTGGACACCGCAGTATGGATTGCCCAACTCCTTTTAGAACAAGGTTTTCAGGGTGGGAAAATCAGGGATCAAGATTCCAGACTCCAGCTCCTTCCTTCTAGAGTAATCAGGTTTCTTTCCACTAAAATCAGAGAAATCCCAGAGGTAGCCCCTCTAAGCAACCAACAGTTTTAATCCAAAGTAATGCAAGACCTCCAGATTAGGGGAAGTCAAAGAGAGATGTTCCCAATCGGCCGTCCACTTCCAAGATAGTAACGCTAGAAGTGATTGAAGAAGAAGAAGATGATGAAAGAGATCATACTCCACCTACGAGATGAGAGCATCTCGTGTTTTTTAAGTGGGGTAGGATGTAAGATTCCTCCCTCTAGCTTTTGAGGTGTACAGGTGTAAGAACCTCCCCTTCTGATCTTGTAATTATTCTCCTCTTTGAAATAAAAGAAAGATTCTGTTTTACCCTATTTTGACCTAGAGAGAGAAAATGTCTAGAGAGAGGTAGTCCAAAATTAAGATATTTTTGGATATAAAAATCCTCCTAGTGTCAAAAATGGTTTCCCTTGAAACAAAAATTTAAAAAGAACTTTCCAATGTGCAATTGGAATTAATTGAAAATAGGTGAAAAGGACCTTAGCCTAAGGGTCCAGATTTTCAGAAATTTTTGAATTATGCTCCAATTAAGGTTCCTATGGACCAATAAGATTAATCCAAATGTAGGGAGGAGATAAATTGAAGAATAAAAGAAAAACCTCAGAAAATGAGTAAATGCTCACATAAGATGAAGAGTTGACTAAGGACAAGGTTTATTAGTAAAAAACTATGAGTATTACTTTAAAAAAAAGAGATATTTTGGGTATAATGATTCAATTTTGACACCTTGGTAAGGAGAAGGGGGCTCTTCAAGGAGACACCTATTTCACCTATGTGGTGGAGTTTTAAACTAAAAAATATTGTGATATTTTTCTCTCTCCTCTCTCCTAGATCAAACCAAATCAAAAGGGAGCCAAACTACGTCCAAATCTTGTCCAAATTCAGCCAATCTGAACCTGGAAAATTCTAGAAACTAGTTGGACTTGGTTAGAGGCCTCCCTCACCTATAAATAGATCCTTAGCCCTTTGTAGAAAAATATGAGAACTATACCATGCCAGTATTATACTGAAATAATAATATTTTTCATTATCCTCTAAAAATCCTCTACAAATTGAAGAGATTGGAGCTTCTCTCTCTCTTGAATCTTCCTTGGAGGCTTCATCAACATACCAAACCAATTGATTGGTTGGGGGCCTCTACTATGATCAAAGAATCATGTAATTTAGGAGGTAAAGTGTGGATTATTGTCTTCTTTTTCTTAAATCTCCAAATGTTTCTCTTCTCAACCCCTCTCAAGCTTGAGAAGCATTAATTTGAATTTTGAATACTATTGAAGTTCTTTAATGTATTGTAAAGAAGAAATACATAAATTTCCATTTATGCTTAATTTATAATGTGTATGTGGACGAATGGATGTGGATGTGTATGTAGAAGTATGAATGTGGATGTGTATGTGGAAGCATGGATGTGGATGTGTATGTGGAAATATGAATGTGGATGTGTATGTGGAAGTATGGAATTGGATGTGTATGTGGAAGTATGAATGTGGATGTGTATATGAAAGTATGAATGTGTATGTGTATGTGGAATAATGGATATGGACGTGTATGTGGAAGAATGGATGTGTATGTGTATGTGGAAGAATAAATGTGATGTGTATGTGGAAGTATGAATGTGGATGTATATGTGGAAGAATGGATGTGGATGTGTATGTATGGATGTGGATGTGTATGTGGAAGAATGGATATGGATGTGTATGTGAAAGAATGGATGTGGATGTGTATATGAAAGGATGTGATGTCCATGTGAGTGAATGGATGAGATGTAATATGTGATGTGAATCCGGATGTGAGTGACTGAGATGTGATGTTCATATGAATCGGATGTAAATGAATGATATGGGATATGAATGGATGAGATGTGCTGTGAATTAGGATAAGAATGAATGAGATGAGATGTGGAATGAAAGTGATGAGGTGTGATGAGGTGTGATGTAAATTGAAATAGATGTGAATGAATGAGGTGTGATGATGGGATGTGAATATGGGTTGATGCGAGTGGATGAGATGTGATGAGAATAAATGAGGAAAGATGGGATGAGATGGAAAATGATATGATTGGATGAGATGTGATGAGAATAAATGAGGAATGATTGGATGAGAATGGGTATACATATGAATTGGATATGGATTAAATAATGTGGAGAGATGTGGAACCATGTGAAAGACGAGAGTTCATTATAGAAACTGTATTTATCACTTGTTTTTAAATGACTGTTTTATGTCAAGAATGCTAGAGAAGCATTTTGACCGTCTTGTGAATGAGGTCGTGGGTGGAGACCTAATCTGATAAAGCTGCAATAGCTGACGGTGGAGGACGTCTCGCGTAGCAAGTTCGGCCAAGGTCTTGACCAGCCTCGGTTCGATTTAAATAGTGAGCTTCCGGTACGGTGGATGAGGGACCAAGGAAGCGGCCTATGAGTGAAGCGCTAGGTCACCTGCGAAACGAAGGATCCTAGAGGGTACTGACTATACGGTGCTCGGGCTCTGGGTCGCTGAAGATACCCACACGTGCATCGTGGAAGATATTGGAACAAGGAGTAAGAGTTGTTTTCTGAGACCGGGCATGGATCTGGTTGATTGACCTTGCTAGTCCTCAACGGATGAGTCCATGGCTCTTTTATATGGATCTGTTGGTTGATCTTGCTGATCTTCAACGGAGATTCCATCTTGATTTTTAAGGGTGAATATAATGTCGGGTACTATGAGCTAGGAACTATCAAAAAGGCCCCTGAGGGACAGGTGGTGAGCATTGTGGTTACCAATGATGCCATAGATACATCGATAAAGGAATGATTGGAAATAAGGATTCAACCAGAGATTTTGAGGATTATGATCAGTGACACTATGGTTTCATTAAATGATTGTTTTGAAGATAGCTGAATCCGTGAAAAAGGCAATTTCATATCAAGTGTGTAAGTGGTGTGACTGGCGTTAAATTTGCATGAATATCTGGCTAGGGGGCCTTCGAACTCTTTTTCCTGGTACTTGGGACAAAACCTAACCAAATTCCTAATTGGATCCCATCACTACAGTGGTTGGGATTGGATGGGGTTAGGCTGGACTGATGGATCCATAAAATGAGACTCAATTCTGTTATAGTACAATAGATGAAGTAAATCCGTAAAATGAGACTCAATTTTGTTATAGTATGATAGATGAAGTAAATCCGGGTAATTGTTCTATGGAAAAAGAATTAACGGCTGTGCCTCTCTCGATGGGGAAAAAAGCGTTGGTTTCTATGATCCAAGTGCAAGTTTCTTCCTTGATCTGACCAAGAGACTCATAGGTTCGGTCGGATCAGTTTGGTCAGTAATGACCCTTGCTACATTAGAGTAAGAATATCTTGAAGGAATCGCCCGTGCTTTCTGGGCGAGGGAGGTATTTTCGGGTTCGGTTTTTGAAGAACCGAGCTATTAGTCTCCTATCCGGATATTCGTGGGGGTGAGGCCCCGAGTAAGGGATCCTACCCTGCGCAAGGAGTGCTACTTCCGCTGCTAGCACCCCCGAATCCGTTGCGCAGAGGGAGCAGGGCTGCTGGTATCAGAGCGAATTAACTAAAGTGAATCAACTAAGAA
This sequence comes from Cibotium barometz, assembly GCF_041138505.1. Lineage (NCBI taxonomy): Eukaryota > Viridiplantae > Streptophyta > Polypodiopsida > Cyatheales > Cibotiaceae > Cibotium > Cibotium barometz. The sequence continues at coordinate 43,650,125 of NC_141051.1, read as the reverse complement.
GCCAAAAATGTCAAAATTTTATCAAGTATCAGTAAAAGGTTGGAATTGTGTGATGAAATTCAGACTGAAATTTATAAATTGGTAATTGGGTCTTCAGATGGAAATTCCGCAATTGTATGGAATCCCTCACTTGCTTGAGGCCTATTCAGGATGGTATTTACCTTATAATTCCAAGTACCGTGACTACATGTATATATCGAGGATAAAACTGTAGCTCTTTACTACTGGCAGTATATACGAGTAAATCTAAGACTTGAAATTATAAGCAAATGATGAATTTGAATGTGGTTGATATGATTTAAAATTCTAGTTGAGAACTCATGAGTTGATTTGGATGCTATAACTGTCAAGGATTTGGACATCCCAGAATGGATTGCCCAACTCCTTTTAGAAATTCCTAGTATATTTGAATTTAATTAAATTCAAAGATAAAATTTAGATAAATTTATTTTATTTATGAGAAATATTTAAATGTTAAAAGAGGAGTTCCTATGACATTTGAAATTCCATCATTTAGATGGGAAAAGAGAAATTCCTAGCATATTGAATTAGTGGGTATTTTATTTTAGATGAAATTACTTTATGAGAAATATTTGATGATAAAAGAGGAATACCCATGACATTGGAATGCAATAAATTAAATGTAAAAAGAGGAATTTTCATGGTAATTGAGATCCAGGAAATTCAATGAGAAGAAGAAGAATTTTTAGTATAATTTAATTTATGATTATTTATCAAAAGTGAAAAAATGGGTAGAATTGATTTCTATAAATCCCATGAATCCTTTTATTCAAAAGAGGAATATTGAATATAATTCATTTGAGAAATTTAGAATGAATATGGAAATAGTCGTCGAGAAAAAGAACCTTTAATGAGGCCAAGCAATTGGCAGAAATTTAGAAAAAGTCCCATTCTCGGGATCAACCTCAAAAAAACTATTAAATGGGAATAACATGTGAATGGATGCAATAAGATGAAAATAGGATGTGATAAGATGTGTATGGGATGTGATTAGATGAAAATAGGATGTGATAAGATGTGGAAGAATGGATGTGGATGTGTATGTGGAAGTATGAATGTGGATGTGTATGTGGAAGAATGGATGTGGATGTGTATGTGTATGTGGAAGAATGAATGTGGATGTGGATGTGGATGTGTATGTGGAAAAATGGATGTGGATGTGTATGTGTATGTGGAAGAATGAATGTGGATGTGGATGTGTATGTGGAAGAATGGATGTGGATATGTATGTGGAAACATGAATGTGGATGTGTATGTGGAAGTATGGATGTGGATGTGTATGTGGAAGAATGGATGTGGAAGTATGAATGTGGATGTGTATGTGGAAGAATGGATGTGGATGTGTATGTGGAAGAATGGATATGGATGTGTATGTGAAAGAATGGATGTGGATGTGTATATGAAAGGATGTGAGTGAATGGATGTGATGTAATGTGATGTGAATTCGGATGTGAGTGAATGACTGTTTTATGTCAAGAATGTTGAAGAAGCATTTTGACCGTCTTGTGAAATGAGGTCATGGAGACCTAATCTGATAAAGTTGCAATAGCTGACGGAGAGTCAACGGAGGACGTCTCGTGTAGCAACGTTGACCAGCCTCGGTTCGATTTAAATGGTGAGATTTCGGTACGGTGTATGAGGGACCAAGGAAGCGGCCTATGAGTGAAGCGCTAGGTCACCTACGAAGGATTCTAGAGGGTGATGACCAAGAGACTCAGAGGTTCGGTCGGATCAGTTTGGTCAGTAATGACCCTGGCTATGTTAGAGTAAAAATATGCTGGAGGAATCGCCTGTGCTTTCTGGACGAGGGAGTTTTTCCGGGTTCAGTTTTTGAAGAACCGAGGGATTAGTCTCTTGTCCAGATATCCGTTGGGCCGAGGCCCCGAGTGAGGGATCCTGCCCCGCGCAAGGAGTGCTACTTCCACTCCTAGCACCCCCGAATCTGTTGCCCGGAGGGTGCAGGGATCTTTCAACTGTGGTATCAGAGCGAATTGACTAAAGTGAATCAACCAAGAAGCCAAAAATGTCAAAAATTTATCAAGTATCAGTAAAAGGTTGGAATTGTGTGATGAAATTCAATACAAATTGATATTCAGACTAAAATTTATAAATTGTTAATTGGGCCTTCAGATGGAAATTCCATAATTGTATGGAATCCCTGACTTGCTTGAGGCCTATTCATGATAGTATTTACCTTATGATTCCAAGTACCGTGACTACCCGTATATACCGAGGGTATAACTGCAGCTCTTTATTGGCAGTATATACGAGTAAATCTAAGACTTGAAATTATAAGCAAAAATGCTATCTAGATGATGAATTCGAATGTGGTTGATATGATTTAAAATTCTGGTTAACTGATGAGTTCATTTGGATTCTGATTGAAAAATGATGATTCTTGAATTTTGGTTGAAATGTAATAAGTTGAGCAAAACCACAATGAGGATGAATGGGGCGAGTCCCTGTGATGATGTTCATAACTAGAATGGCGTTAATGACTTCAGCAAATCACTATGAGATTAGTGGATTGTGCTGATAGATTGCTGCTGTTAACACTTGACCTAGTGGATCCAGTTAAGGGATGACAAATTTAAAAAACTGCATAGCTGAAACTTCCATGGAGGAATGTTCAGATGGAATTTTCGATCTGATGGTGTTAAGAATATAAATGATATGTTCTGAATTGTTATCTAATAATGAATTCTATATAAGAGATCTTTATCCCATGATTCTGTGGTGGAGAGCTAAACAATCTAAAGAACCCCAGAATCAGTTATATCTAAAGTCGGATTCGAATTCTAAATAAAAGGACTTAACAAGAGTTTTCATATTGATAGGATCATAGATCGAGGTCGTCGTGGTAGGAATGAAAACCCCTAACTCGATGAGGAAGAGCTCGACTTGGATGTTCGTAAAACTCTTCATAGATCGCAGCATGGACCTTTCAAGAGTGAAGGGGAAAACTTGGGCGAGATTGTGGAGAAGTGGATCGAAGCAATGGAAGAGTACTTCGATGTCACCGGGTACAATGAGAAGAGAAAAATGGCCCTTGCAAGGCTGAAGATAGTAGAAATAGCCAGAGTAGCATGCAGAAACCACTACGAGACAAACCGTGTGGATCAAAACACTCAAATATGGAATGATCTCAAAATTTATCTAAGAAAGAGATTCTATCCTCCCGGCTTTTTGGAAACAAAGATGAATAAATTCTTAGAGTTAACCCAGGGGAGCAGAACTATTGAAGTATATCACCAAGCGTTCGCTCTTCTCCTTCAATACTCGCCATCGCTGGATGAAGAACAACTGATCGCTCGCCAGGTTCATTCGGGGACTGAACGAACCTTTGAATATCCTAGTGAAGAATGCCAAGCTAGTTTCCATGGCTGAAGCAGTGCGGATGGCGAAGGATTTCGCCAAGGCCTTTGATGTCAAGGTCCCACCGAAGCCAGCACCATCACCTTTCAAAAGGTTTTTAGCTCTAGAAGGTGATTCCAACCTTCCCCCGTCTAAGAGATATAAGGGTCAAGCCCAGGATATGGGAAGTTCCAGAATGGAAGAAATGTCCTTTTATGGGAACTGAATTCCTTGGAATTCAACTTCAGAAGTTCCACCCTTGAACAAGGAAGTGAAATGCTATAACTGTCAAGGATTTGGACATCGCAATATGGATTGCCTAACTCCTTTTAGAAATTCCTAATATATTGGAATTAATGAGTATTTTAATTAAATTCAAAGATAAATTTTAGATAAATTTATTTTATCTATGAGAAATATTTAAATGGTAAAAGAGGAATTTCTATGACATTTGGAATTCCATCATTGAGATGAGGAAAGAGAAATTCCTAGTATATTGGAATTAATGAGTATTTTAATTAAATTCAAAGATAAAATTTAGATAAATTTATTTTATCTATGAGAAATATTTAACTGTTAAAAGAGGAGTTCCTATGACATTTGGAATTCCAACATTTAGATGGGAAAAGAGGAATTCCTAGCATATTGAATTAATGGGTATTTTATTTTAGATGAAATTACTTTATGAGAAATATGTGATGATAAAAGAGGAATACCCATGACATTGGAATGCAATTAATTAAATGTAAAAAGAGGAATTTCCATGGTAATTGTTGAGATCCAAGAAATTCAATGAGAAGAAGAGAATTTTTTAGTATAATTCAATTTATGATTATTTATCAAAAGTGAAAAAATGGGTAAAATTGATTTCTATAAATCCCATGAATTCTTTTATTCAAAAGAAGAATATTTAATATAATTCATTTGAGAAATTGAGAATGAATATGGAAATAGTCGTCGAGAAAAAGAACCTTTATTAATTAGGCCAAGCAATTGGCAGAAATTTAGAAAAAGTCCCATTAAATTTATCGGGATCAACCTCGAAAAAACTATTAAATGGGAATAGAATGTGAATGGATGTGACAAGATGAAAATAGGATGTGATAAGATGTGTATGGGATGTGATAAGATGTGTATGGGATGTGATAAGATAAAAATAGGATGTGATAAGATGTGTATGTGGAAGAATGGATATGGATGTGTATGTGTATGTGGATATGGATATGGATGTGTATGTGTATGTGGAAGAATGGATATGGATGTGTATGTGTATGTGGAAGAATGGATGTGGATGTGTATGTGGAAGAACGGATGTGGATGTGTATGTGGAAGAACGGATGTGGATGTGTATGTGGAAGAATGGATGTGGATATGTATGTGGAAGTATGAATGTGGATGTGTATGTGGAAGTATGGATGTATATGTCTATGGATGTGTATGTGGAAGTATGAATGTGGATGTGTATGTGGAAGAATGGATGTGGATGTGTATGTGTGGAAGAATGGATGTGGATGTGTATGTGGAAGTATGAATGTGGATGTGTATGTGGAAGAATGGATGTGGATGTGGATGTATGGATGTGGATGTGTATGTGGAAGAATGGATGTGGATGTGTATGTGGAAGAATGGATGTGGATGTGTATATGAAAGGATGTGATGTCGATGTGAGTGAATGGATGAGATGTAATGTGATGTGAGTGAATGAGATGTGATGTTCATATGAATCGGATGTAAATGAATGATATGGGATGTGAATGGATGAAATGTGATGTGATGTGAATCGGGATAAGAATGAATGAGATGAGATGTGGAATGAATGTGATGAGGTGTGATGTAAATTGAAATAGATGTGAATGAATGAGGTGTGATGTAAATTGAAATAGATGTGAATGAATGAGGTGTGATGGGTTGTGAATATGGGTTGATGCGAGTGGATGAGAATAAATGAGGAAAGATGGGATGAGATGGAAAATGATATGATGCGATGTGAATATGGGTTGTGCGAGTGGATGAGATGTGATGAGAATAAATGAGGGAATGGGATGAGATGGAAAATGATATGATTGGATGAGAATGGCAATACATATGAATTGGATATGGATTAAAGAATGTGGACAGATGTGGAACAATGTGAAAGACGAGAGTTTATTATAGAAACTGTATTTATGACTTGTTTTTAAATGATTATTTTATGTCAAGAATGCTGGAGAAGCATTTTGACCGTCTTGTGAATGAGGTCGTGGTTGGAGACCTAATCTGATAAAGTTACAATAGCTGACGGAGAGTCAACGGAGGACGTCTCGCGTAGCAAGTTCGGCCAAGGTCTTGACCAGCCTCCTCGGTTCGATTTAAATGGTGAGCTTCCAGTACAGTGGATGAGGGACCAAGGAAGCACCTATGACTGAAGCGCTAGGTCACTTGCGAAGGATCCTAGAGGGTGCTGACCATACGGTGCTCGAGCTCTGGGTCACCAAAGATACCCACACATGCATCGTGGAAGATATTGGAACAAGGAGTAAGAGTTGTTTTTTGAGTTCGAGAATGGATCTGGTTGATTGACCTTGCTGGTCCTCCAACGGATGAGTCCATGGCTCTTTTATATGGATCTGTTGGTTGATCTTGCCGATCTGCAATGGGGATTCCATCTTGATGTTTATAAGTGAATATATTGTCGGGTACTATGAGCTAGGAATTATCGAAAAGGCCCCTGAGGGACAGGTGGTGAGCGTTCTGGTTGCCAATGATGTTATAGATACACCGATGAAGGAATGATTGTAAATAAGGATTCAACCGGAGATTTTGAGGATTATGATCAGTGAGACTATGGTTTCATTAAATGATTGTTTTAAAGATAGCTGAATCTGTGAAAAAGGTAATTTCATATTGGGTGTGTAAGTGGTGTGACTAGCGTCAAATTCGCATGAATATCTAGCTAGGGGGCGTGGGAACTCTTTTCCCTGGTCCCGGAACAAAACCTAACCAAATTTCTAATTGGATCCCATCACTACAGTGGTTGGTGGCCAACCCATGGGACTGGGGATGGATCCATAAAATGAGACTCAATTCTGTTATAGTACGATAGATGAAGTAAATCCCGGATAGTAATTGTTCTATGGAAAAAGAATCAACGGTTATGCCTCTCGATGGGGAAAAAAGCGTTAGTTTCTATGATCCAAGTGAAAGTTTCTTCCTTGATCTGACCAAGAGACTCACAGGTTTGGTCAGATCAGTTTGGTCAGTAATGACCCTGACTACGTTAGAGTAAAAATATCCTGGAGGAATCGCCCGTGCTTTCTGGGCAAGGGAGGTTTTTTCGGTTTCGGTTTTTGAAGAACCAAGGGATTAGTCTCTTGTCCGAATATCCGTTCACATTACTTAATCCATATCCAATTCATATGTATACCCATCTTCATCCAATCCCATCATTTTTCACATCCCATCACACCTCATTCATTTTACATCTATCTCAATTTACATCACATCTCATCTCATTCATTTCACATCTCATCTCATTCATTCTTATCCGGATTCACATCACATCACATCTCATTCATTCACTCACATCGACATCACATCCTTTCACATACACATCCACATCCATTCTTCTACATACACATCCACATCCATTCCTCCACATACACATCCACATTATTCTTCCACATACACATCCACATCCATTCTTCCACATACACATCCACATTCATTCTCATTATATCACATCTTATCACATCCTATTTTTATCTTATCACATCCTTTCACATCCCCTACACATCTTATCACATCCATTCACATTCTATCACATCTTATACACATCCATTCACATTCTATCACATCTTATACACATCCATTCACATCCATTCACATTCTATCACATCCTATACACATCCTATCACATCCATTCACATTCTATCACATCCTATACACATCCTATCACATCCATTCACATTCTATCACATCCTATACACATCTTATCACATCCATTTTCATTCTATCGCATCTCGTTTACATCTTATCACATCCTATCACATCCCATAAACATCTTATCGCATCCTATTTTCACCTTATCTCATCCATTCACATGCTATTCCCATTTAATAGCTTTTTTGAGGTTGATCCCGATAATGAGACTTTTTCTAAATTTCTACCAATTGCTTGGCCTCATTAAAGGTTCTTTTTCTCAATGACTATTTCCATATTCATTCTCAATTTCTCAATTGAATTATATTCAATATTCCTCTTTTGAATAAAAGAATTCATGGGATTTTCAAAAATCAATTCTACCCATATTTTCACTTTTGATAAATAATCATAAATTGAATTATACTAAAAATTTCTCTTCTTCTCATTTAGCTTCTTGGATCTCAAATACCATGGGAATTCCTCTTTTTGCATTTAATTAATTGCATTCCAATGTCATGGGTATTCCTCTTTTATCATCAAATATTTCTTATAAAGTAATTTCATCTAAAATAAAATATCCATTAATTAAATATACTAGGAATTTCTCTTTTTCCATCTAAATGATGGAATTCCAAATGTCATAGGAATTCCTCTTTTAACATTTAAATATTTCTCATAGATAAAATAGATTTATCTAAAATTCATCTTTGAATTTAAATACAATACTCATTAATTCCAATATGTTTGGAATTTCTCTTTTCCCATCTCAATGATGGAATTCCAAATGTCAGAGGAATTCCTCTTTTAACATTTAAATATGTCTCATAGATAAAATAGATTTATCTAAAATTCATCTTTGAGTTTAAATACAATACTCATTAATTCCAATATGCTAGGAATTTCTCTTTTTACATCTAAATGATGGAATTCTAAATGTCATAGGAATTCCTCTTGTAACATTTAAATATTTCTCATATAGATAAAATAAATTTATCTTTGAATTTAAATACAATACTCATTAATTTCAATATGCTAGGAATTTCTTTTTTCCCATCTAAATGATGGAATTCCAAATGTCATGGGAATTCCTCTTTTACCATTTAAATATTTCTCATAGATAAAATAAATTTATCTATAATTAATCTTTGAATTTAAATACAATACTCATTAATTCCAATATGCTAGGAATTTCTCTTTTCCCATCTAAATAGTTGAATTCCAATATGGTGGGAATTCCTCTTTTATCATTTAAATTTATCTATGCAAAAAGATAAATTTAACTAAAATCTTTCTTTAATTTTTAAGTAGAATATACATTATTTTAGCATCCCAATTTTTCTCTTACTTCATTGGAATACATGGATTTCTATTGTCATGGGACTACTCTATTAACATAAAAATGGATTACTAGAAATTCTTCTTTTTCCTAATTAACTATTTATGCATAAACATAAAAATCCTATTTTCCATGATTATAATGAGAATCATTCAATTAATCTAGGATGATTAATCCTAGAATATGATAGGAAGTCCTCTTTTCATATTATGAATGAAAATGATTTATGTGTTAATTTTTTAAAAATTTTATCACATAGCTTCGCTGCTATTACTGATAATTCTCAATAATTTGAAAGCATAAAGTTTAGTAATATCCCTATGATTAGAATAACCATTAATTAGATCAATATCCAATTATGGACTTGATTCTTAATTTTTCCATAAATTAAATAGCATAAAAGCATTTAAAAGCCACTTATTTGGCCTCTAATTTGACAAACATAGAAATTACTTTTAGATTAGAGAACTACTTCATGAGAAGCTTCATTTGAATATAGAATAGGTCATAGGAATGACCATTCTTTGGGGGAGAGAGAGACATGCTTAAAAAAACATTTAATTTAAGCATAAATAAAAATTTATGTGTTTTATCACCACAATTCATTAAAGAACTTCAATTGTATTAAAAAGCCATTCAATTAAATGCTTCTCAAGCTTGAGAGGGGTTGAGAAGAGAGAAACATTTGGAGATTAAAGAAAAAAGACCATAAACCACAATTTACCTCCTAAATTACTTGATTCTTTGATCAAAGTAGAGGCCCCCAACCAATCAATTGGTTTGGTATGTTGATGAAGACTCCAAGGAAGATTGAAGAGAGAGAGAAGCTCCAATCTCTTCATTTTGTAGAGGATTTTTAGAAAATATCATTATTTCAGTATAATACTGGCATGGTATAGTTCTCATATTTTGTTACAAAGTGCTAAGGATTTATTTATAGGTGAGGGAGGCCTATAACCAAGTCCAACTAGTTTCTAGAATTTTCCACGTTCAGTTTGGCTGAATTTGGACAAGATTTGGACCTAGTTTGGCTCCCTTTTGATTTGGTTTGATCCAGGAGAGAGGAGAGAGAAAAATATCACAATATTTTTGAGTTTAAAAGTCCGCCACACATGTGAAATAGGCGCCTCCTTGAAGAGCCCCCTTCTCCTACCAATGAAAGGTCCCTGCCCCCTTCGCACAACGGCGGATTCGGGGGGGGGGGGGGGGGTGCTAGCAGCGGAAGTAGCACTCCTTGCGCGGGGCGGGATCCCTCACTCGGGGCCTCGCCCACAGATATCCGGACAAGAGACTGATCCCTCGGTTCTTCAAAAACTTAACCGGAAAAACTTCCCTCACCCAGAAAGCACGGGCGATTCCTCTAGCATATTTTTACTCTAACGTAGTCAGGGTCATTACTGACCAAACTGATCCAACCGAAGCTGTGAGTCTCTTGGTCAGATGAAGGAGAAGAAACTTGCCCTTGGATCATAGAAACCAATGCTTTTTTCCCCATCAAAAGGCACATCCGTTGATTCTTTTTCCATAAAACAATTACTATCCAGGATGTACTTCATCTATCGTACTATAACAGAATTGAGTCTCATTTTACGGATCCATCAGTCCAGCCTAATCCCATCCAGTCCCATGGGTTAGCCAACCATTGTAGTGATGGGATCCAATTAGGAATTTGGTTAGGTTTTGCCCGGGTACCAAGGAAAAGAGTTCCCAGGCCCCCTAGCCAGATATTCATACAAATTTAACGCCAGTCACACCACTTACACACCCAATATGAAATTGCCTTTTTCCCAGATTGAGCTATCTTTAAAATAATCGTTTAATGAAACCATAGTGTCACTGATCATAATCCTCAAAATCTCCGATTGAATCCTTATTTCCAATCATTCCTTAATCGGTGTATCTATGGCATCATTCGCAACCAAAACGCTCACCACCTGTCCCTTAGGGGCCTTTTCGATAGTTCCTAGCTCATAGTACCTGACAATATATTCACTTATAAAAATCAAGATACAATCTCCATTGAAGATCAGGAAGATCAACCAATAGATCCATATAAAAGAGCCATGGACTTATTCGTTGAGGACCAACAAGGTCAATCATCCAGAACCATGCATGGTTTCAGAAAAAAACTCTTACTCCTTGTTCCAATATCTTTCACGACACACGTGTGGGTATCTTTGGCGACCTAGAGCCTGAGCACCGTATGGTCAGCACCCTCTAGGATCCTTTGTAGGGGACCTAGCGCTTCACTCATAGGCCGCTTCCTTGGCCCCTCATTCACCGTACCGGAAGCTCACCATTTAAATCAAACCAAGGCTGGTCAAGACCTCGGCCGACCTTGCTACGCGAGACATCCTCTGTTCACTCTCCGTCAGCTATTGTAACTTTTTCAGATTAGGTCTCCACCACGACCTCATTCACAAGAAGGTCAAAATGCTTCTCCAGCACTCTTGACCTAAAACAGTCATTTAAAAACAAGTCATAAATACAGTTTCTATAATGAACTCTTGTCTTTCACATGGTTCCACATCTGCCCACATTATTTAATCCATATACCAATGTCATGGGTATTCCTCTTTTATCATCAAATATTTCTCATAAAGTAATTTCATCTAAAATAAAATACCCATTAATTCAATATGCTAGGAATTTCTCTTTTCCCATCTAAATGATGGAATTCCAAATGTCATAGGAACTCCTCTTTTAACATTTAAATATTTCTCCTAGATAAAATAAATTTATCTAAATTTTATCTTTGAATTTAATTAAAATACTCATTAATTCCAATATACTAGGAATTTCTCTTTCCCCATCTCAATGATGGAATTCCAAATGTCATAGGAATTCCTCTTTTACCATTTAAATATTTCTCATAGATAAAATAAATTTATCTAAATTTTATCTTTGAATTTAATTAAAATACTCATTAATTCCAATATATTAGGAATTTCTCTTTTCCCATATCAATGATGGAATTCCAAATGTCATAGGAATTCCTCTTTTACCATTTAAATATTTCTCATAGATACAATAAATTTATCTAAAATTTATCTTTGAATTTAGATAAAATACCCAATAATTTCAAATTACACTTTCCTCATTTAAATATTTGAATTCCAATATGGTGGGAATTCCTCTTTCATCATTTAAACTTATCTATACAAAAAGATAATTTAACTAGAATCCTTCTTTAATTTTTAAATAAAATATACATTACTTTAGCATCCTAATTTTTCTCTTACTTCATTGTAATACATGGATTTCCATTGTCATGGGGATTACTCTTTTAACATAAAAATGGATTACTAGAAATTCCTCTTTTTTCTAATTAACTATTTATGCATAAATATAAAAATTAAATTTTCCATGATTATAATGAGAATCATTCAATTAATCTAGGATGATTAATCCTAGAATATGCTAGGAAGTCCTCTTTTCATATTATGAATGAAAATAATTTATGTTTTAATTTTTTTAGAAATTTTACCATAGCTCCGCTGCTATTACTGATAATTCTCAAATAATTTAAAAGCATAAAGTTTAGTAATATCCTTATGATTAGAATAACCACTAATTGGATCATTATCCAATTATGGATTTATTCTTAATTTTACCATAAATTTAATAGCATAGGAATGAGAAGCTTCATTCGAATTGAGAATAGGTCATAGGAATGACCATTCTTTGGGAGAGAGAGAGAGAAATGGTTAAAAACCATTATAAATTAAGTATAAATAGAAATTCATGTATTTCTTCATTACAATACTTTAAAGAACTTCAATAGTATTCAAAAGCCATTCAAATTAATGCTTCTCAAGCTTGGGAGGGGTTGAGAAGAGAAACATTTGGAGATTTAAGAAAAAGAAGACAATAATCCACACTTTACCTCCTAAATTACATGATTCTTTGATCACAGTAGAGGCCCCCAACCAATCAATTGGTTTGGTATATTGATGAAGTCTCCAAGGAAGATTGAAGAGAGAGAGAAGCTCCAATCTCTTCAATTTGTAGAGGATATTGGAAAATATCATTATTTCAGTATAATACTGGAATGGTATGGTTCTCATATTTTTTTACAAAGGGCTAAGGATCTATTTATAGGTGAGGGAGGCCCAACTAGTTTCTAGAATTTTTTAGGTTCAGTTTGACTGAATTTGGACAAGGTTTCGACCTAGTTTTGGCTCCCTTTTGATTTGGTTTGATCTAGGAGAGAGGAGAGATAAAAAAATCACAATATTTTTGAGTTTAAAACTCCACCACACATGTGAAGTAGGTGCCTCCTTGAAGAGCCCCCTTCTCCTTACCAAGGTGTCAAAGTTGAATCATTATATCCAAAATATCTCATTTTTTTAGTAATATTCATAGTTTTTTTTACTAATAAATCTTGTCCTTAGTCAGCTCTTCATCTTATGTGAGTATTTACTCAATTTTGGGGGTTTTTCTTTCGTTCTTCAATTTATCTATATTTGGATTAATCTTATTGGTCCATAGGAACCTTAATTGGAGCATAATTTATTTATTTTTTTGAAAATCTGGACCCTTAGGCTAAGGTCCTTTTTACCTATTTTCAATTAATTCCAATTGCACATTGGAAAGTTCTTTTTGAATTTCTGTTTTAGGGGAAACCATTTTTGACACTAGGAGGATTTTTATATATAAAAATATCTCAATTTTGGACTACCTTCCTCTAGACATTTTCTCTCTCGGTCAAAACAGGGTAAAACAGAATCTTTCTTTTATTTTTAAAGAGAGGAATAGTTACAAGATTAGAAAGGGAGGTTCTTACACCTGTACAGCTCAAAAGCTGGAGGGAGGAATCTTACATCCTACCCCACTTAAAAAACACGAGATGTCCTCATCTCATAGGTGGAGTATGATCTCTTTCATCTTCTTCTTCTTCTTCAATCACTTCCAGCATTACTGCCTTGGAAGTGGATGGCCGATTTGGGAACATCTCTCTTTGACTTCCCCTAATCTGAGGCGGAGGTCTTTCTTTACTTTGGATAAAAAGTGCGAGTTGGTTAGAGGGGCTACCTCTGGGATTTCTCTGTTTTTATGGCGGAAAGAAACCTGATTACTCTGGAAGGAAGGAGCTGGAGTCTGGAATTTTGATCCCTGATTTTCCCGCCCTGAAAACCTTGTTCCAAAAGGAGTTGGGCAATCCATACTGCGATATCTAAATCCTTGATAATTATAGCATTTCACTCCCTTGTTCAAGGGTGAATTTTCTAAAGTTGAATTCGAAGGGATTGAGTTTCCGGAAAAGGACATTTCTTCCATTCTAGAACTTCCCATATCCTGGGCTTTCCTAGGCTTGACCCTTATATATCTTGGACGATGGAAGGTTGGGGAGCTAAAAACCTTTTGAAAGGTGATGGTGCTGGCTTCTTCGGTGGGACCTTGACATCAAAGGCCTTGGCAAAATCCTTCGTTATCCGCACTGCTTCGGCCATGAAAACTAGCTTGGCATTCTTCACTAGGATTTTCACAGGTATGTTCAGTCCTCGAATGAACCTGGACATTAGTTGTTCTTCATCCAGTGGGTGGGGCGAGTATTTGAGGAGGAGAGCGAATGCTTGGTGATATACTTCAATAGTTCTGCTCCGCTGGGTTAACTCCAAGGATACGTTCATCTTTGTTTCCAAAAAGCCAGGAGGACAGAATCTCTTCCTTAGGTAAATTTTGATTTCATTCAAGGTTTGAGTGTTTCGATCCACACGGTTTGTCTCGCAGTGGTTTCTCCATGCTACTCTGGCTGTTTCTACTATCTTTAGCCTTGCAAGAGCCATTTTGCTCTTCTCATTGTACCCGGTGACATCGAAGTACTCTTCCATTGCTTCGATCCACTTCTCCACAGTCTCGCCCAAGTTTCCCCCTTCACCCTTGAAAGGTCCAGGCTGCGATCTATGAAGAGTTTTACGAACATCCAAGTCGAGCTCTTCCTCATCGAGTTGGGGGTTATCGTTCCTACCACGACGACCTCGATCCATGATCCTATCAATACAAAAACTCTTGTTAAGTCCTTTTATTTAGAATTCAAATCCGACTTTAAATCCAACCGATTCTGGGGTTCTTTAGATTGGTCAGCTCTCCACAGAATCATGGGATAAAGATCCCTTATATAGAATTCGTTATTAGATAACAATTCATTCCAAAAATATCATTCATATTCTTAACACAATAATGGTCCATCAGACCAAAAATTCCATCTGAACATTCCTCCATGGGTTAGCCAACCGCCCAACCACTGTAGTGATGGGATCCAATTAGGAATTTGGTTAGGTTTTGTCTCGGGTACCAGGGAAAAGAGTTCCTAGGCCGCCTAGCTAGATATTCATGCAAATTTAACGCCAGTCACACCACTTCCACACCCAATATGAAATTATCTTTTTTACAGATTCAGTTATCTTTAAAACAATCATTTAATGAAACCATAGTGTCACTGATCATAATCCTCAAAATCTCCAGTTGAATCCTTATTTCCAATCATTCCTTCATCGGTGTATCTATGGCATCATTGGCAACCAAAACGCTCACCACCTGTCCCTCAGGGGCCTTTTCGATAGTTCTTAGCTCATAGTACCCGACAATATATTCACTTATAAAAATCAAGATGGAATCTCCGCTGAAGATCAGGAAGATCAACCAACAGATCCATATAAAAGAGCCATGGACTCATCCGTTGAAGAGGACTAGCAAGAAGGTCAATCAACCAGATCCATGCCCGGTCTTCGAAAACAACTCTTACTACTTGTTCCAATATCTTACAGGATGTACATGTGGGTATCTTTGGTGACCCAGAGCTCGAGCACCGTATGGTCAGCACCCTCTAGGATCCTTTGCAGGTTTATTCTCATCACATCTCATCCACTCGCATCAACCCATATTCACATCCCATCACACCTCATTCATTCACATCTATTTCAATTATCACACCTCATCACATTCATTGCACATCTCATCTCATTCATTCTTATCCTGATTCATATCACATCACATCTCATCCATTCACATCCCATATCATTCATTTACATCCGATTCATATATGAACATCACATCTCATTCACTCACAAATGACATCCGAATTCACATCACATTACATCTCATCCATTCACTCATATCGACATCACATCCTTTCATATACACATCCACATCCATTCTTTCACATACACATCCATATCCATTCTTCCACATACACATCCACATCCATTCTTCCACATACACATCCACATCCATACATACACATCCATATCCATTCTTCCACATACACATCCACATTCATACTTCCACATACACATTACAATTATTCTTTCACATACACATCCACGTCCATTCTTCTACATACACATCCACATCCATTCTTCCACATACACATACACATTCACATACACATCCACATCCATACTTCCACATACACATCCACATCCGTTCTTCCACATACACATCTACATCCGTTCTTCCACATACACATCCACATCCGTTCTTCCACATACACATACACATCTACATCCATTCTTCCACATACACATCCACATTCATACTTCCACATACACATCTACATCCATTCTTCCACATACACATCCACATTCATACTTCCACATACACATCCACATCCATTCTTCCACATACACATCTTATCACATCCTATTTTCATCTTATCACATCCTATCACATCCCATACACACCTTATCACATCCTATTTTCATCTTATCGCATCCATTCACATGTTATTCCCATTTAATAGTTTTTTCGAGGTTGATCCCGATAATGGGACTTTTTCTAAATTTCTGCTAATTGCTTGGCCTAATTAATAAAGGTTCTTTTTCTAGACGACTATTTCCTTCTTCATTCTCAAATTCTCAAATGAATTATATTCAATATTCCTCTTTTGAATAAAAGAATTCATGGGATTTATAGAAATCAATTCTACCCATTTTTTCACTTTTGATAAATAATCATAAATTGAATTATACTAAAATTCCTCTTCTTCTCATTTAATTTCTTGGATCTCAATTACCATGGGAAGTCCTCTTTTTAGATTTAATTAATTGCATTCTAATGTCATGGGTATTCCTCTTTTATCATCAAATATTTCTCAGAAAGTAATTTCATCTAAAATAAAATACCCATTACTTCAATATGCTAGGAATTTCTCTTTTTCCATCTAAATGATGGAATTCCAAATATCATAGGAACTCCTCTTTTAACATTTAAATATTTTTCATAGATAAAATAAATTTATCTAAATTTTATCTTTGAATTTAATTAAAATACTCATGAATTCCAATATACTAGGAATTTCTCTTTTCCCATCTCAATGATGGAATTCCAAATGTCATAGGAATTCCTCTTTTACCATTTAAATATTTCTCATAGATAAAATAAATTTATCTAAATTTTATCTTTGAATTTAATTAAAATAATCATTAATTCCAATACACTTGAAATTTCTCTTTCCCCATATCAATGATGGAATTCTAAATGTCATAGAAATTCCTCTTTTACCATTTAAATATTTCTCATAGATAAAATAAATTTATCTATAATTCATCTTTGAATTTAGATAAAATACCCAGTAATTTCAATATGCTAAAAATTACACTTTTCTCATTTAAATATTTGAATTCCAATATGGTGGAAATTTCTCTTTCATCATTTAAACTTATATATACAAAAAGATAGATTTAACTAGAATCTTTATTTAATTTTTAAATAAAATATACATTATTTTAGCATCCTAATTTTTCTCTTACTTCATTGGAATACATGGATTTCCATTGTCATGTGGAGAATACTCTTTTAACATAAAAATGGATTACTAGAAATTCCTCTTTTTCCTAATTAACTATTTATGCATAAACATAAAAATCAATTTTTTCATGATTATAATAAGAAACATTCACTTAATCTAGGATGATTAATCCTAGAATATGCTAGGAAGTCCTCTTTTCATATTATGAATGAAAATGATTTATGTGTTAATTTTTTCAAAAATTCTACCATTGCTCCGCTCTGCTATTACTGATAATTCTCAAATAATTTGAAAGCATAAAGTTTAGTAATATCCCTATGATTAGAATAACCGCTAATTGGGTCATTATCCAATTATGGATTGATTCTTAATTTTACCATAAATTTAATAGCATAAAAGTATTAAAAAGCCATTATTTTGGCCTCTAATTAGACAAGCATAGAAATTACTTTTAGATTAGAGAAATACTTCATGAGAAGCTTTATTCAAAATTGAGAATAGGTCATAGGAATGACCCATCTTTGGGGGAGAGAGAGAAATGCTTAAAAATTATTATAAATTAAGAATAAATGAAAATTCATGTATTTCTTCATTACAATACATTAAAGAACTTCGATAGTATTCAAAAGACATTCATCACAGGGACTCGCCCCATTCATCACAGGGACTTGCCCCATTCATCCTCATTGTGGTTTTGCTCAGCTTATTACATTTCCACCAAAATTCAGGAATCATCATTTTTCAATCAGCATCCAAATCAACTCATCAGTCCTCAACCAGAATTTTAAATCATATCAACCACATTCAAATTCATCATCTGGATAGCATTTCTGTTTATAATTTCAAGTCTTAGATTTACTCGTATATATACAGCCAGTAAAGAGCTGCAGTTATACCCTCGGTATATACAGGTAGTCACTAAGGATGAGGTGAAGATAGAAGAGGTCACACACAACTATGAGACCAGAGGGAAGTCAGCCTATGAGGATTTAATGAAACAACAAGTGAAGGATTCATCTTCGGACCTAGAGTCAGAAACACTTGTTAAGGAGTTGAAGATATAGGAGAGGCGTCTGGAATTGGGGCCCAAAATTAAAATAAAATTAGAGACTACTGATTTTGATATGGTTGATTTGGAGTTCAGTCTCACTAGAGACTGTATAAAAGCTCTTTCCCAGAGGAAGTCGTACCTGACAGATACTCTCATCCTGGCTACTCTCTAGTGAGTGTTTTCCAAGATTATTTTTTCTACAAAAGTATCAATCCTTTTCAATCTCAAACTGAGTCTTTGAGTCTTTTCTTGTGCAGCATGTTCAAGAGCAAATTGCATCCTGGGGTTATGCACAGGATCTTCATCACTGATCCAGGAATCTCTTTCAAGCTCAGAGATCACACAGAGAGCAGTGCAGACATTACAAAATGGTTCAATTATTGCAATTTTGAAGTAGTTGATGTCATCTTCCTACCATACCCCTCCAAGTAAGTACACCTAGATTTTAGATTTCATAGTACTTTGCTTTTTGGTTCCTTTATCTTTCTGGTCCTTATATTATTCTTCTTTTTATAGCTCTCATTGGAGTTTTGTTTCCATTGACCTTGAACAAAAGAGTGTTATACATTTAACTCTCTTCAGGGTACCCTGAGGAGCAAAAGGAGAACCCGAGGGAGAGCCATATCAATAAGGAGCCTTTATCTGAGTCTTTGGACCACAGCCTGAGCTAGAAACCCAAATATAGGATTATTTGTACATCTGTAGATATACCCTCCTCTGTACATCTGACAACAACAGTAAATGCAAAGATAAATGCAATTACTTTTTCTCTATGGATCACTCTTGGTTTGAAAATGTTAAGAATTCTATAATGCTTTTACTGTCTGCTAAAAGTATATATGAATTGTCTATTGTACCTGAGTTCAAGATGATTGAACTATCTGAATTGTTCTACTTGCAATATCTCTGCATTGTATCTTGCTTTCTCTTCTTTGCAGTATCTGAAACAAAATCACAGTTTGAAAATGAGATGTCTACATTTTTTGAATTAAAATTTTGATAAAACAATTTTGCCAATCTTGAATGAGTACTTTAGGAAACTCAGTTTAGCTTTTTGTTGTTTAAAATGAATGAAAATCCCATGCAGACACTTCCTTCAGTCTCGTTTATAATGTCATTCCGTAATCGAGAGAGTGTGCAGTATCTTCCAAGTGTGATGGATGCTATTAAAATGCCATTCTAGACAACATCTATATCAATAATATCATTTTCTAGACATGAAGAGCTCTCATCTTGTTCCATTGGTACTAGTTGTGTACCTATCATCCTGCTTCGTTTATAGTAAAATGAGAAAATAAAATTCTGGGAGGCAAACATGTACTTGAGATTGATTGTGTCATGGACAACCTCACAATACATAGTGTTGGCCATAATTTTATCCCAACCATCATCCAAAAATTTTGGAATGTCATCACAGCCTTTTGCTTTAAAAGAAAACATAGTCTTACAAACTCTGATTGAATATTCTTGAAAAATATCTATGAAAACATTGACAGGCATAAAAACTATAATTTTGACTATTCTTGTTGTTTGCAATATTTGGTTTTAATGAATGCTGCACTTCTGCATATAGTTTAGCTCTATATGCCTCTATTATACTTCCATCAGGAAGAACAGGCCAGTCTATTATATTCCATTCCAAAAAATCTTGCCTGTGCAATATACCATAAGAATGAGCATGGTCCAATAGCTGGTAGAAGTGATCATAGAAAAAAATACCCGCTTTAGCCAAGTGATCTACCTTTGTACTGTAGCTCTCCTATCGTGCCATGTACGACATTGAAGAATCCTAAAATACATTCCACTGGTTGCCACTCCTCGTATGATGAAGGATATACATCTGAAACATTCAGAAAGATCATCTTAGTTAGAAAGAGAGAAACAATTGTGCCTTGAAAATAATTTAAGTTATATTATGTGTTTACAATTTGGTCTATGATGTGGAAGATAAGCTAGATATTCTCGCAATTGAAGTTCTCGATGCATATAAACATGCTGCACCAGAATCTCCTTTACATATCTTCTGCCTTCTTTCACTCTAAAACCTTTTACTCTGCCTTTCTAGGATGTTAAAATCTCATGATAGAGACATGTTGGAGAAGAGAATCAAAAACAAATCCCTATTCATCTCGCACGCTTCTGCCACCATAAAGTACTGTTCTATTTTCTATTTTTCACTCTTTTTTTGTGGATTTTCTACATTATGTTGGCCTTCTCTTGATTGGTTGTGAGACATTTTCTCCAAACCCTAAAAGGCCCCAAAATGAGATCCTCTTTTTCCTAATGCAATCTTTCCATTCTCATCCAATCACATCATTTTCCATCTCATTCAATCTTTCCTCATTTATTCTCATCACATCTCATCCACTTACATCAACCCATATTCACATCCCATCACACCTCATTCATTCACATCTATTTTAATTTACATCACACCTCATCACATTCATTCCACATCTCATCTCATTCATTCTTATCCCGATTCACATCACATCACATCTCATCCATTCACATCCCATATCATTCATTTAAATCCGATTCATATGAACATCACATCTCATTCACTCACATCCGGATTCACATCACATTACATCTCATCCATTCACTCACATTGACATCACATCCTTTCATATACACATCCACATCCATTATTTCACATATACATCCATATCCATTCTTCCACATACACATCCACATCCATTCTTCCACATATACACATCCACATCCATACATACACATCCACATCCATTCTTCCTTATACACATCCACATTCATACTTCCACATACACATCACATCCATTCTTCCACATACACATCCACATTCATACTTCCACATACACATCCACATCCAGACTTCCACATACACATCCACATACACATCCACATCCATTCTTCCACATACACATCCACATCCGTTCTTCCACATACACATCCACATCCATTCTTCCACATACACATACACATCCACATCCATTCTTCCACATATACATCCACATTCATACTTCCACATACACATCCACATTCATACTTCCACATACATATCCACATCCATTCTTCCACACATACACATCTTATCACACATCCTATTTTCATCTTATCACATCCTATCACATCCCATACACATCTTATCACATCTTATTTTCATCTTATGGGCATATCCATTCACGTGCTATTCCCATTTAATAGTTTTTTCGAGGTTGATCCTGATAAATGGGACTTTTTCTAAATTTCTGCCAATTGCTTGGCCTAACTAAGGGTTCTTTTTCTCGACGACTATTTCCATATTCATTCTCAATTTCTCAAACAAATTATATTCAATATTCCTCTTTTGAATAAAAGGATTCACGGGATTTACAGAAATCAATTCTACCCATATTTCCACTTTTGAGAAATAATCATAAATTAAATTATACTAAAAATTCATCTTCATCTCATTGAATTTTTTGGATCTCAATTACCATGGAAATTCCTCTTTTTACATTTAATTAATTGCATTCCAATGTCATGGGTATTCCTCTTTTATCATCAAATATTTCTCATAAAGTAATTTCATCTAAAATAAAATACCCATTAATTCAATATGCTAGGAATTTCTCTTTTTCCATTTAAATGATGGAATTCCAAATGTCATAGGAACTCCTCTTTTAACATTTAAACATTTCTCATAGATAAAATAAATTTATCTAAATTTTATCTTTGAATTTAATTAAAATACTTGTTAATTCCAATATACTAGGAATTTCTCTTTCCCCATCTCAATGATGGAATTCCAAATGTCATAGAAATTTCTCTTTTACCATTTAAATATTTCTCATAGATAAAATAAATTTATCTAAATTTTATCTTTGAATTTAATTAAAATACTCATTAATTCCAATATACTAGGAATTTCTCTTTTCCCATCTCAATGATGGAATTCCAAATGTCATAGGAATTCCTCTTTTACCATTTAAATATTTCTAATAGATAAATTAAATTTATCTAAAATTCATCTTTAAATTTAGATAAAATACCCAATAATTTCAAATTACACTTTCCTCATTTAAATATTTGAATTCCAATATGGTGGAAATTCTTCTTTCATCATTTAAACTTTTCTATATAAAAAGATAAATTTAACTAGAATCCAAAATATCATTATATCCAAAATATCTCATTTTTTAGTAATATCTATAGTTTTTTACTAATAAACCTTGTCCTTAGTCAACTCTTCATCTTATGTGATCATTTACTTATTTTTGGGGGGTTTTTCTCTTATTTTTCAATTTATCCCCTCCCCACATTTGGATTAATCTTATTGATCCACAGGAACCTTAATTGGAGCATAATTCAAAAATTTCTGAAAATCTGGACCCTCAGGCTAAGGTCCTTTTTACCTATTTTCAACTATTTCCAATTGCACATTGGAAAGTTCTTTTTGAATTTTTGTTTCAGGGAAAACCTTTTTTGACACTAGGAGGATTTTTATATCCAAAAATATCTCAATTTTGGACTACCTCCCTCTAGACATTTTCTCTCTCTAGGTCAAAACACGGTAAAACAAAATCTTTCTTTTATTTCAAAGAGGGAAATAATTACAAGATCAGAAGGGGAGGCTCTTACACCTGTACACCTCAAAAGCTGAAGGGAGAAATCTTACATCCTATCCCACTTAAAAAACACGAGATGTCCTCATCTCGTAGGTGGAGTATGATCTCTTTCATCATCTTCTTCTTCTTCAATCACTTCCACCATTACTGCCTTGGAAGTGGAGTATGATCTCTTTCATCTTCTTCTTCTTCTTCAATCACTTCCAGCGTTACTGCCTTGGAAGTGGACGGCCGATTTGGGAACATCTCTCTTTGACTTCCCCTAATTTGAGGCGAGAAGGTCTTGCATTACTTTGGATTAAAACTACGGGTTGGTTAGAGGGGCTACCTCTCGGATTTCTCTGATTTTGGCGGAAAGAAACTTGATTACTCTGGAAGGAAGGAGCTGGAGTATGGAATCTTGATCCCTCATTTTCTCACTCTGAAAACCTTGTTCCAAAAGGAGTTGGGCAATCCATACTGTGATGTCCAAATCCTTGGCAAATATAGCATTTTACTCCCTTGTTCAAGGGTGGAACTTCTAAAGTTGAATTCCAAGGGATTGAGCTCCCGGAAAAGGATATTTCTTCCATTCTGGAACTTCCCATATCCTAGGCTTGACCCTTATATCTCTTAGACGGTGGAAGGTTGGAATCACCTTCTGGAGCTAAAAACCTTTTGAAAGGTGATGGTGCTGGCTTCGGCGCGCTTGACATCAAAGGCCTTGGCAAAATCCTTTGCCATCCGCACTGCTTTGGCCGTGGAAAGTGGCATGGCATTTTTCACTGGGATATTCAAAGGCTCGTTCAATCCCCGAATGAACCTGGCATCAGTTGTTTATTCATCCAGCGATGGCGAGTATTTGAGGAGGAGAGCGAACGCTTGGTGATATACTTCAATAGTTCTGCTCCCTTGGGTCAACTCTAAGAATTCGTTCATCTTTGTTTCCAAAAAGCCGGGAGGACAGAATCTCTTCCTTAGGTAAATTTTGAGATCATTCCATGTCTGAGCATTTCGATCCACACGGTTTGTCTCGCAGTGGTTTCTCCATGCTAATTTGGCTGTTTCTACTATCTTCAGCCTTGCTAGAGCCATTTTGCTCTTCTCATTGTACCCGATGACATCAAAGTACTCTTCCATTGCTTCGATCCACTTCTCCACAGTCTCGCCCAAGTTTTTCCCTTCACCCTTGAAAGGTCCAGGCTGCGATCTATGAAGAGTTTTACGAACATCCAAGTTGATCTCTTCCTCTCATCGAGTTGGGGGTTATCATTCCTACCACGACGACCTCGATCCATGATCCTATCAATACAAAAACTCTTGTTAAGTTGTTTTATTTAGAATTCAAATCCGACTTTAGATCCAACTGATTCTAGGGTTCTTTAGATTGGTCAGCTCTCCACATAATCATGGGATAAAGATCCCTTATATAGAATTCATTATCAGATAACAATTCATTCAAAACATATCATGTTCATATTCTTAACACAATAATGGTCCATCAGACCGAAAATTCCATCTGAACATTCCTCCATGGAAGTTTGAGTTATGTAGTTTTTTTAAATTTGTCATCCCTTAACTGGATCCACTAGGTCAAGTGTTAACAGCAGCAATCTGTCATCATCAGCACAATCCACTAATCTCATAGTGATTTGCTGAAGTCATTAACGTCATTCCAGTTACGTACATCATCACAAGGACTCGTCCCATTCATCCTTCATCGATGTATCTATGGCATCATTGGCAACCGAAACGCTCACCACCTGTCCCTTAGGGGCCTTTTTGATAGTTCCTAACTCATAGTACCCGACAATATATTCACTTATAAAAATCAAGATAGAATCTCCATTGAAGATCAGCAAGATCAACCAACAGATCTATATAAAAGAGCCATGGACTCATCCGTTGAGGACCAGCAAGGTCAACCAACAGATCCATAAAAAAGAGCCATGGACTCATCTGTTGAGGACCAGCAAGGTCAATCAACCAGATCCATGCCCGGTCTAAGAAAACAACTCTTACTCCTTATTCCAATATCTTCCACGACGCATGTGTGGGTATCTTTGGATGACCAGAGCCCGAGCATTGTATGGTCAGCACCCTCTAGGATCCTTCACAGGTGACCTAGCGCTTCACTCATAGGCCGCTTCCTTGGTCCCTCATCCACCGTACCGGAAGCTCACCATTTAAATCGAACCAAGGCTGGTCAAGACCTCGGCCTTGCTACGTGAGACATTCTCCGTTGACTCTCAGTCAGCTATTGCAACTTTATTAGATTAGGTCTCCACGACCTCATTCACAAAAAGACGGTCAAAATGCTTCTCCCCAGCATTCTTGACATAAAATAGTTATTTAAAAACAAGTCATAATACAATTTCTATAATGAACTCTCGTCTTTCACATTGTTCCACATCTATCCACATTATTTAATCCGTATCCAATTTATATGTAAACCCATTCTCATCCAAGCATATCATTTTCCATCTCATTCCATCTTTCCTCATTTATTCTCATCACATCTCATTCACTCGCATCAACCCATATTCACATCCCATCACACCTCATTCATTCACATCTATTTTAATTTACATCACACCTCATCACATTCATTCCACATCTCATCTCATTCATTCTTATCTCGATTCACATCACATCACATCTCATCCATTCACATCTTATATCATTCATTTACATCCGATTCATATGAAGATCACATCTCATTCATTTACATCTGATTCATATGAACATCACATCTCATTCATTTACGTCCGATTCATATGAACATCACATCTCATTCATTTACATCCGATTCATATAAACACAACATCTCATTCACTCACATCCGGATTCACATCTCATCCATTCACTCACATCGACATCACATCCTTTCATATACACATCCACATCCATTCTTTCACATACACATCCACATCCATTCTTCCACATACACATCCACATCCATACATACACATCCACATCCATTCTTCCACATACACATCCACATTCATACTTCCACATACACATCCACATCCATTCTTCCACATACACATCCACATCCATTCTTCCACATACATATCTATATCCATACTTCCACATACACATCCACATTCATATTTTCACATACACATCCACATCCATACTTCCACATACACATCCACATTCATACTTCCACATACACTTCGATATCCATTCTTCCACATACACATCCACATTCGTTCTTCCACATACACATCTACATCCATTCTTCCACATACACATACACATACACATCCACATCCATTCTTACACATACACATCCACATTCATACTTTCACATACACATCCACATTCATACTTCCACATACACATCCACATCCATTCTTCCACATACACATCTTGTCACATCCTATTTTCATTTTATCACATCCAGTCACATCCCATACACATCTTATCATATCCTATTTTCATCTTATCGCATCCATTCACATGCTATTCCCATTTAATAGTTTTTCGAGGTTGATCCCCATAATGGGACTTTTTCTAAATTTCTGCCAATTGCTTGGCCTAATTAAAGGTTCTTTTTCTCGACGACTATTTCCATATTCATTCTCAATTTCTCAAATGAATTATATTCAATATTCCTCTTTTGAATAAAAGGATTCATGGGAACTACAGAAATCAATTCTACCCATTTTTTCACTTTTGATAAATAATCATACATTGAATTACACTAAAAATTCCTCTTCTTCTCATTTAATTTCTTGGATCTTAATTACCATGAGAATTCCTCTTTTTACATTTAATTAATTTCATTCCAATGTCATGGGTATTCCTCTTTTACCATCAAATATTTCTCATAAAGTAATTTCATCTAAAATAAAATACCCATTAATTCAATATGCTAGGAATTTCTCTTTTCCCATCTAAATGATGGAATTCCAAATGTCATAGGAACTCCTCTTTTAACATTTAAATATTTTTCATAGATAAAATAAATTTATCTAAATTTTATCTTTGAATTTAATTAAAATACTCACACTAATTCCAATATACTAGGAATTTCTCTTTTCCCATCTCAATGATGGAATTCCAAATGTCATAGGAATTCCTTTTTACCATTTAAATATTACTCAGATTTAAATAAATTTATCTAAATTTTATCTTTGAATTTAATTAAAATACTCATTAATTCCAATATACTAGGAATTTCTAAAAGGAGTTGGGCAATCCATACTGCGATGTCTAAATCCTTGACAGTTATAGCATTTCACTCCCTTGTTCAAGGGTGGAACTTTTGAAGTTGAATTCCAAGGAATTGAGTTCCGAGAAAAGGACATTTCTTCCATTCTTGAACTTCCCATATCCTAGGCTTGACCCTTATATCTCTTAGACGGTGGAAGGTTGGAATCACCTTCTCGAGCTAAAAACCTTTTTAAAGGTGATGGTGCTGGCTTCGACGGGACCTTGACATCAAAGGACTTGGTGACATCCTTCGCCACATCCGCACTGCTTCGGCCATGGAAACTGGCTTCGGCCATGAAAACTGGCTTGGCATTTTTCACTAGGATATTCAAAGGTTCGTTCAGTCCCCGAATGACCCTAGCCATCAGTTGTTCTTCATCTAGCGGTGGCGAGTATTTGAGGAGGAGAGCGAACGCTTGGTGATATACTTCAATAGTTCTGCTCCCCTCCTGGGTTAACTCTAATAATTTGTTCATCTTTGTTTCCAAAAGCCGGGAGGACAGAATCTCTTCCTTAGGTAAATTTTGAGATCATTCCATGTCTGAGTGTTTCGATCCACACGGTTTGTCTCGCAGTGGTTTCTCCATGCTACTCTGGCTGTTTCTACTATTTTCAGCCTTGCTAGAGCCATTTTGCTCTTCTCATTATACCCGGTGACATCGAAGTACTCTTCCATTGCTTCGATCCACTTCTCCACAGTCTCGCCCAAGTTTTTCGCTTCACCCTTGAAAGGTCCAGGCTACGATCTATGAAGACTTTTACGAACATCCAAGTCGATCTCTTCCTCATCGAGTTGGGGGTTATCATTCCTACCACGACTACCTCAATCCATGATCCTATCAATACGAAAACTCTTGTTAAGTCCTTTTTATTTAGAATTCAAATCCGACTTTAGATCCAACTAATTTTGGGGTTCTTTAGATTGGTCAGCTCTCCACAGAATCAGCTCTTTAGATCCAACTAATTTTGGGGTTCTTTAGATTGGTCAGCTCTCCACAGAATCATGGGATAAAGATCCCTTATATAGAATTCATTATCAGATAACAATTCATTTAGAACATATCATTCATATTCTTAACACAATAATGGTCCATCAGACCAAAAATTCCATCTGAACATTCTTCCATGGAAGTTTCAGTTATGTAGTTTTTTTAATTTGTCATCCCTTAACTGGATCCACTAGGGCAAGTGTTTAACAGCAGTAGCAATCTGTCAGCATAATCCACTAATCTCATAGTGATTTGCTGAAGTCGTGAATGTCATTCCAGTTAACGAACATCATCACTCGCCCCACTCATCCTCATTGTGGTTTTGCTCAGCTTATTACGTTTCAACCAAAATTCAGGAATCATCATTTTTCAATCAGAATCCAAATCAACTCATTAGTTCTCAACCAGAATTTTAAATCATATCAACCACATTCGAATTCATCATTTGGATAGCATTTTTACTTATAATTTTAACTCTTAGATTTACTCGTATATACTGCCAGCAAAGAGCTGCAGTTATACCCTCGGTATATATGGAGTCACAGTTCTTGGAATTATAAGGTAAATACCATGATGAATAGGCCTCAAGCAAGTCAGGGATTCCATACAATTGCGGAATTTCCATCTGAAGGCCCAATTACCAATTTATTAATTTTAGTTTGAATATCAATTTGTATGATTTTCATCACACAATTCCAACCTTTTACTGATACTTGATAACTTTGTGACATTTTTGGCTTCTTAGTTGATTCACTTTAGTCAATTCACTCTGATACCCAGCTGAAAGATCCCTGCCCCCTCCGTGCAACGGATTTGGGGGTGCTAGCAGCAGAAGTAGCACTCTTTGCACGGGGCAGCATTATGGTATTGATGTACTGTGAGGGAAATATCAAAGGGGGGCTATTAGAGGACATGTCTACCTTGCACAATTAACTAACCCAATAAGAGTACACTCATACCTTCATAAGCGTATGCCCATGTCTTCTTCAAGACACACCTGTACCATCTCAAGCCACGCTCCGTGTCTTCATCTTCCACAAGTGTACGCCTATACCTTCCCTCAAGACACGCCCGTGTCTTCATCTTTCATTAGCGCACACCCATGTCCATTGGCAGAGTTTGGAGCCTCACCATTGGTCCTCGATGCAGCCTTCCAGACTATCATATACCTCTAGCGGATCCTCAGATTTGGAGACATAGTAGAGGGTCACACCCGACTTCCATGGCTTGCTTTGACTTCATCCCAGGCAGATGCAGGTACTCAGAGATGCTAGTTCCATAGACTCCGTATACATGGTTTCACTCGCTTGGCCTAGACCTTGATAGGCTTCTGCCATTCAGATACAGTCACGATGCTCCTCACTTATACTTATCACACGACACCAGCTGAGTCAGGTCATTCGTGCGGACCTGCTCTAGCTCTACACATTCCATACATGGATCCTCCTCACACATTTACCTGTGAAGATGGCTGCATATTGCAGTCATTTTCTCAGGATCTCAGACGAGGGTTTCTTTGAGCCTCCACGGTACACAGGGATACATCTCTCGCATCCACTCAGGATCTCTCTTGGACAGCTTAGAGTTTCATCCCACAGGTTGGAGATTGAGGCAGGCAGGATGAGATGGACGAGGAGAGGCAGGAGGGTCAGCACAGACAGGACCGGCGGACATGCTCCATATGTGACATGGGTGAGGTTGAGATAGAGGAGCACTTCTTATGTAAATGCTTCTAAGCGTACTATGAGATCCAGGGGAGGTTTCACTGTCTCTTTTTAGAGATGGCTTTGGCCCTATTTCTAGGGTCATTGACTATGAGGATCAGAGATGCCTAGCTCTATTCGCGTCAGAGAGGCTTTCACTTTCAGAGACAGGAGACTTAGACAGATACAGGGCCACTAGACTCACGATGCACGAGAGACCTAGGAGCCAGACAACCCACCAGACCACACTAAGACTCACAGGGAGGATCCACAGATTCCAGACCTGACATGGCTACAGAGACCACTATTGTACCCACGAGGATGCACATATAAGATGATTGAGTAGAGATGCATAGAGCACCTACATAGAGGCCACTACAGGAGACTGGTCTCATGACACCAGAGGACATTACGGGCATTCAGACAAAGACACCTCGGGGGGGGGGGGGGGGGGGGGGGGGGACCCTCCATTGTCACCTACGGATCGCGGGCTCTCGAGGGACCAGATTATCCACTTGATCTAGGGAGGAGAGGTGGAGGGGCATTTCTTCTACTATTATGGTGCACCTGACGAGGGGGCCCAGCCCTCATGAGAACCTATATGGCATGATATGCTTGTCATGATGTACACTTATAGCATGCTGCATAGCTTTTTGATTTTCATTTTAGTTTCAGTTCTAGTTTCACACATTTCAGTTTCATTAGGCTTTCCGATGAGGCTCCCGAGTGCATCGACTTATGTATTCATGTATGTTCAACATGTATCTCATGGACCCATTATGGTCCTTCGAAGACAATAATAAAATTTCATTTCTCTCTCTCTCTCTCTCTCTCTCTCACACACACACACACACACACCCCCTCTGAGACAAAATTAAAATTGGTGGGAAAATGCTCCATACAGATGCCCTTATTTCTTAGCTCTTTGCCTGAGTATCACTCTCTATCTCAAGCAAAAGAAATAGACACAAAAAAAAAAGTTAGTGGAAAGATAAGAAATCAAAATTCTTCAAAACCTTTGTGGAGGTCCAAATGTGCCGGGTGCTTGGACTGGCCGGAGCAACGGGGGGCAAGGGGGGAGATGTGCAGGATGGGAGGAGTCCCTCAGGGGGGCTGAGAGGGCCGACGGCAGTGGTGGAGGTGGCAGTAGCGATGGTGAGGAGGCGGCGGCGGCGGTGGAGGTGGCTAAGAGCTGAGAGGTGTTGAAATATACAAGTGAATAGGGTGTGTGCGGGAACAAGCCCTTGGTTAGAGGCTGTAAAAGAGAAGATGTAATTGTGAAAGAACTGTTACCATATTATAGTAGTGATGTGTGTGAACACACTTAGGACCGCCGGGGCACTTTTTCCCTCACTAGGAGGTTTTTTCCCCCGTGCATTGTATATACGCCCATTATCTTCTAGGGCTTGTTATCTTTCATTTTTGGCACTCATAATACACTACTGTGTTGTGCTCAAGCTTCCTCATCTTCTTGAAGTTGTGTGTGCATTCCTGCAACCCTAATTCCAACAATTGGTATCAGAGCAGGCTTCCTCCTCCCGGGCAGCATCACCGGCACCTGCCGCTTCATCTCCTCCGATTGCGACGAGGTTTCACGAGCGTCTGCAGGTTAGTATATGCCGTGGGTATGCCCTTAGGGCTCGTTCGTTTCAGAATTTTGATCTGAAGTCATTTCGCCCTCCGTTTTTGCATTCCAAGTACTGCGCAGGCAAAATCGTACTACTGTGCAGATTTTCTGTCAAGATTAAAATCTGCAGGACAGGTGCCCATTCGTCTGTTTTGGGCTGTGCTACATAGCACAGGTCGATTTTATACAGGTTTACCTCTTACAGACAGCATTTACATCTAGTAGTACAGTCATTGGCCATGTCTGACAACAATGATGTATTCCGCATGTTGGCTGTTGAGGATAAGTTGGATGGCACCAACTATCCATTGTGGGCATATATGATGCGACATGTATTGGTAGCAAAGGGGTTATGGAACATTGTGCAGGGTATTGATGCACGTCCTATTGTGGCTGGGAATGCTGCAAACACATCAGAAACAGGTACTGTTGATGATGGTGCAGGCACAAGTGCTGTAGCAGCTGTTCGAGAACCACCACTTTCAGCAGAGCAGATTCGTTGGGATGGTAGAGATGCGCAGGCTCATGCCTTGATTGCGCTATCTGTCAAACGTACCATTATCCCACATATTCGCTCCTGCAGGACTTCTAAGGATGCTTGGGATGTACTTGCCACATTGTATCAGGCAAGAAATGAGGCTCGTGTTGCTTACCTCCGAAAACAGTTGGAGAGTGAGCATATGAACGAAGGTGATTCTATGGATAGCTTTTTGACAAAGATCAAGGATTTCAAAGAGCAGCTCATTTCTGCAGATGAAATCCTGTCAGACAGTTCACTTGTGCAGACTGTTTTGAATGGTCTACCAGATTCTTATCAGGGTTTTGCTTCCACTCTTCGCTTGATGATGAAAGGCAATCCCAATGCCTTATCATTTGAGGAGTTAGTTTCTGTTTTGCTGCAAGAAGACCAGTCAAGGCAAAACAGGAATATTATGCGTGTCGCAGATCAAGCTTTCGTTGCTAGTCAGAGAAGCGGGAAAGGTAAAGCTGGCTTTTCTTCTAGTAAGCAGAAATCTGCAAATGCTGCGCAACCAAAGAAGGAAGACAAAGATGAGAAGAAGGGTGACAAACAGAAGACATTTTGCAAGTACTGTAAGGGAAATGATCATGTCATCAAAGCGTGTCCTAAGCTGGCTGCGAAAGAGGCTAAAAAGAAAGAGGCTGGTATGGCTGTTGCAGATGCCTCTCCTTCTAACAATGAATCTGCTAATGTTGTTCAAGATACAGAATGGGCATTCAATGCGCAGTGCAGTTATGACCCATCTTTGCATGACACATGTATGTCTGCAGTAGATTCAGATGTATGGTACTTTGACAGTGGTGCCACTAAGCATATCACCTCGCAGCGCAGTTTATTCACTTTCCTTGAGTCTGCTCCCACAGGGAATACTGTCACTTGTGCCAATAACTCCTCTTATCCCGTTAAAGGAGTTGGACAGATTGTGCTTAATGTTGCAAATTGCAACACCTTTACACTTTTTGATGCATTGTATGTGCCAGGGATCAAAAAGAATCTGCTGTCAGTCTCCGCATTTGCCAAAACAGGTTTGGTTGTAAAATTTGTGGATGACAGATGTACTGTTCATGATCTCTCTTGTGGTGACATCATTGTAGCATCTGGTTCACTATGTCGAGGGCTGTATAAGCTCAATATGGATGGCAAATGTGTAGAGGATTCAGCATGTGCTATTATGGATACGCAGGCTATTTCAAATGCAAAACTGTGGCATGCACGTTTTGGTCATCTGAATTTTGCAAGTTTGCTGCGCCTGCAGAAATCTGAAATGGTGTCTTCTTTGTCTAAGCTTGAGGCACCTGTCAAGCATGTTTGTGAGGGCTGCATATTGGGTAAAATGCAGCGTGCTTCCTTTCCCAAAGATGGATCAGTGAGAGCTGAACGCAGATTGCAGCTTGTTCACAGTGATGTTTGTGGTCCCATGCAAACTCCATCATTTGGAAACTACCTTTACTTCGTGACTTTCATTGATGATTTTACCAGGCATGCATGGGTATATCCTTTGAAGGCAAAGTCCGAAGTGTTTTTGTGCTTCAAACAGTTTTTGGTTATGGCTGAAAATGTGTCAGAAAGTAAGATGGGCACCCTCCGTTCAGATCGAGGGGGGGAGTATATGTCTTCAGAATTTAATGCATTTCTGGCTGAGCGTGGGATAAAACACCAATGTACAGTGCCGTATACACCACAGCAAAATGGTGTGGCTGAGAGAAAAAACAGGTCTCTCATGGAAATGGCAAGATGTATGGTTAAGAGTCAAAGTCTACCACATGGTTTTTGGCTTGAGGCTGTCATGTGTGCCACTTATGTACTAAACAGGTGTCCCACCAAAGCATTACAGGTTGTCACTCCATATGAGGCTTGGCATAGCCGCAAGCCATCTGTTGGCCATTTACGTGTTTTTGGTTGCCTGGCATATGCATTAGTGCCTGTGCAACATCGCAGAAAATTGGATGACAAAGCTGTCAAATGTATTTTTGTTGGATATAGTGCTGAGAGCAAAGGCTATCGTTTGTATCATCCACAGACAAAGCGCATTTTGGTTAGCCGTGATGTTGTATTTGTGGAAGATGCAGTTCAGCCCTTGGTTTCATGTACTAAGGAGACAGATATCAGCTCACGTGATGTCTATGATACATTGTTGCCTCTTTTCAGTGGTGCACAGTCAAGTGCAATACCTCATGAGGAAGTTTTTCAGCCTATGTAGGTTTTAAATGATGGCACAGATCAGCCTATATCTGATGCAGATGTGCATGATGCACTTGAGGATGAGAGACAAGAGATTGAGGGCTCTAGGAACATGCCTAGATGGCTGGTGCAGACTTTGCGTGACAGCAAGTTGGATGCCCCTTTGTCTAGTCGCACTCGTTCTGGCTCTCATGGTGCCTCTTATGCGTCAGATTGTTATGCATTGGCTGTTTCTAGTATGTGCGATGAAAGTGAGCCTGTTTCATTTGATGAGGCACAAAGTTCAGAAAATTGGATGGCTGCTATGCAAGCAGAATACGATGCTATTATGAAGAATAGTACATGGTCTTTATGTGACTTGCCCCCTGGCAAGAAGGCCATTGGCACTAAGTGGGTATACAAATTGAAGCGTAAGCCTGATGGCACAGTGGATCGCCATAAGGCTAGGCTTGTTGCAAAAGGTTATGCTCAAGAGAAGGGCATTGATTTTGATGAGACTTTTGCTCCCACATGTCGTATGACCACTGTTCGTAGCATCTGTGCATTAGCAGCTCCTAATGGTTGGAATGTACATCAGCTGGACATAAAGACTGCGTTCTTAAATGGAGATTTGCATGAGGAGGTGTATGTATCGCAGCCTCGTGGTTTTGTTCAAAAAGGGCAGGAAAACAAAGTGTGCAGGTTAAAAAAGGCTTTATATGGTTTAAAGCAAGCTCCACGAGCTTGGTATGAAAAAATACATGCATATTTGACTGCACATGGGTTTCAGAATAGTCCAACAGAAAGCACTTTGTATGTTAAACGTGTGGATGGTGTACATCTAATCATTGCTCTCTATGTCGATGACATGCTGCTCACAGGACCAAATGAGAGTCATATTGCTGATTTTAAGGCTGATTTGAATGCCTCTTTTGAGATGTCAGATTTGGGGCATTTGCATCATTATTTGGGGATACAATTTAAGCAGTGTGATGGAGGTATTGCTTTGTGTCAGACAAAGTATATTGAAACATTGTTGCGGAGATTTGGCCTTGAAGACTGCAAGCCTATTGCTACTCCAATGGAGACAGGTTTGAAGTTGAGTCTTCATGATGCTGGAGATCACTTTGATGTCACACTCTATCAGACAGCTGTTGGTTGCCTCATTTATGTATGCATTACGAGGCCAGACATTCAGTTTGCAGTCTCACAGGTGAGCAGATTTATGCATAGCCCAGGCATTAAGCATTGGCAGGCAGTGAAGCGTATCTTTCGCTATTTGAGTGGTACTCGGCATCTTGGGTTGTTTTATCCCAAGGGGGGATCATTGCCGCCAGATTTACATGTTTTTTCAGATTCTGACTGGGCTGGTTGTTATGACACACGCGTGTCCACGAGTGGTTTTTGCTTCATGCTTGGAAGCTCATGCATATCATGGTTGAGCAAGAAGCAGCCTACTGTGGCCACTTCTAGTTGTGAAGCTGAGTACAGGGCAGCTTTCACAGCTACGGTTGAGTGTGTGCGGCTCAGACGCCTTATGGCTGATTTGGGTGTTGGGCAGCCATCTGCCACCACCATCTTCACTGACAGTCAGAGCGCATTGGCAGTTGCGCGGAACCCAGTGTTCCATGCTCGTACGAAGCACATTGAGGTGCACTACCATTATGTCAGGGAGAGACTCTCTGCAGGAGAGATCAGTTTGGCTTATGTGCCAACACAGGATAACCTTGCAGACCTTTTCACAAAGGCTCTGCCTCGTGAGAAGTTCGAAGCTTTTCGCAAAGCTTTGGGCTTACTCCCTTTTGTGGATTCGTCCACATAGCTAGACACTTCCCTATACATGAGTGCTAGCTCTTGTTCACCGCATCACTCCAGGGGGGATTTGTTACCATATTATAGTAGTGATGTGTGTGAACACACTTAGGACCGCCGGGGCACTTTTTCCCTCACTAGGAGGTTTTTTCCCCCGTGCATTGTATATACGCCCATTATCTTCTAGGGCTTGTTATCTTTCATTTTTGGCACTCATAATACACTACTGTGTTGTGCTCAAGCTTCCTCATCTTCTTGAAGTTGTGTGTGCATTCCTGCAACCCTAATTCCAACAAGAACCTGTGAAAAGGTGAGAAGAATCTACTGGGAGAGAATAAAGGGTAGCATGAGAGAATTTAGGAGTGTGGAGTTATTCTGGGAGATATTCAGGGAAAAGAGAAGAGGTGGAGAGAATCAGGCAAGAGGTAAGACAAATTTAGGAATTTTGGGAATTATTCGAGTCCCATTTCTTATAGGATTGGTTGGAAACTCGGTATTTTTGTGTAGTTTGAGCTAACATCTATTTGTTGGTGCACTCTTTGTGCCATTAGATTATATCTTGACACAACTATTTGGCATATTTGTTTGTAGTTGTATAGATACATACGTCAATGCAACAATATTGGAAGGACAAGGGAAACATGACACTAAACTTAATTGAGATTATACAACACCTGTTAAATACTATCTCCACTTTGAGACATTGAAGTAAAAACATGGGCTTTATTTAATTTGCCAAAAGAATTCTAAATATCACTTAAAAAGAACCTTAGAAGTGAGAGATCTCTAAAGGGTGTGGTGTTAGAAACAACAAAACAAAAAGTAAATCTCAATGACAGTACAATGTGCTA
The DNA here is from genome assembly GCF_041138505.1 of Cibotium barometz. Taxonomy (NCBI): domain Eukaryota; kingdom Viridiplantae; phylum Streptophyta; class Polypodiopsida; order Cyatheales; family Cibotiaceae; genus Cibotium; species Cibotium barometz. The sequence continues at coordinate 43,613,260 of NC_141051.1, read as the reverse complement.
AGTTTACGATTGATCCACAGATAAAAACCCATCTTAGACACTATATCAAGATTATAAATTATGATATATATGCTCAAATTTGAGGGACATTGAAGTAAAAACATGGGATAATAATGCCAAAGAACACTTGGAAAAGGAACCTTAGAATTGAGAGATCTCCAAAGAGTGTGGTGTTTAAAAACACCAGAAGTAATAAAATTTCAATGAGATTGTTACATTCAAGTTTACATCTTAAGTAAAACACCATTGAGTTCAAGTATCATTACTCTTCTTTGTTTCCTTATTGTATCTGGGGGTGGTGGAACTCTTTTGCTTCTAGGTACATGAGTCACCAATGATTGGTGCCACCTCAATAGTAAGTTTTTTGTACACTTGAAATCAAAGCTATATGCTTCAACATATCCTGTTGAAAACAAAATGTATGGTTAATGGACATTCAAAATTTTAAATAAATATATTATGTGCCAACAACAACATAAATTCATCCATGATATGGATGGTCTTAAACCTTCATAGACAAATGCTCAATACCTCAGAAGTTCAACCAAAAAAATAAAAGAGCGAGTATATTGTCAATGCTAAATTTCATCAAATTTATTGAATATGATATATAAAAGATTTTCACTATTGAGATAATTGAGTCTATCCAAATTAAATTATAATATTCATAGCCTTACACCTTGACAAGGCAATATCTTCAATAAAAAACAAACACATCTTCATTGTTTGCAATCGAATTGCAAATATTGACAAAAGAGATAATCAAATGACAGCAGTAAGTTTGGAGGCATTTGATTGCTTGATACAATAGTGTAAAGATTTGAATCGTACAATCCAAAAATTAAACCCATCTAGGCACATTGTTTTGGCCAAAGCCTAAGTCTATCTTATGGGCTTTTAGTACAAAATGGCTCCAAACATTCTGCACCCAACAAGTCGATATTTGTGCAGATCCCATACTTCAAGCTGCACGTTAGACCTCAGAAATGGTAGTATGAGTTAGGTTGGAATCAGATTATATAGTCACTCAATGTTTAATGAAACCAGACATTATCCTACCCATAAGCTCAAGTAAGCCTTTTGTAGCCTTGATATGTATGCTTTTGCTGCAACTCCACTTATGAGATGACCACGATCATATCCCAAGCGAGTAGCATAACCAATAGCGTGTTGATCACTCAAAATCCTTCTTTTGTAACACACTTTTAACAAGCTTAGCTGGTCTTTGGATAGTAATGGTACTCTAGCTTTGGATGCCAACATTGCTAGATCCTTGCTTATGGATTCTACTTCTCTTTTTTCCCAGGCTCTTGATTAACTTTCAGGGAAGAGATAGTTGTCTTTTGGATTAACACATCCCTTGAAAGGGCTATCATCAATAAGCAATGTATTCTTCTTATTGCAAATATCTTGGCAACACTGATTCCAAACCTTGAGTAAAGGTTTAAACATAGCCTCAACAGGAGGCTTATCTGGCCTATACACTTTTCGAAGATTATGGATATAACATTCTTCTTGTCCCCACACCATAAAGAAATGATATTTCTTATGTGCATACTGTTGAAGAGTGTTTACATAGGGGAAGAGATAGTTGTCTTTTGGATTAACACATCCCTTGAAAGGGCTATCATCAATAAGCAATGTATTCTTCTTATTGCAAATATCTTGGCAACACTGATTCCAAACCTTGAGTAAAGGTTTAAACATAGCCTCAACAGGAGGCTTATCTGGCCTATACACTTTTCGAAGATTATGGATATAACATTCTTCTTGTCCCCACACCATAAAGAAATGATATTTCTTATGTGCATACTGTTGAAGAGTGTTTATATAGGCACAAACATTCTTGTGTAGCATGGCGGACCAAATATTGGTTTTGCAAAAGTCTCTTGAAGCTCTTCATTAACCTTGAAGATGTTTGCAAAGCTGAATAATCGATGTGATCTACCTCCACCATGTTGTCTTCATTATTTCTAGCATTTCAATCATGAGAGTTGATCTCTCTAGTAGGGCTTTCATGATGATGTTCTAGTTGAGCAATGTTATCTTCATCTTTCCCTTCTTTGTATATATCTGTAAGATTAAAATAAAATGCTATTACTTTTAGGATTTAAATAATACACCAAGGATAATACTAGTCATTTTTATATCTACACATATACTTTGTATCCAAACTTAGATTACTCAACATTGAGTGATGTACCATAATGAATTAGGAACCATATTACATGCCAAGACTTTCACATAAGGGTCAAACTTGAGTTTGAGCCTCACTTACAAGGGCAAAGTAAAGATCGCTCAACTTGAGATTGTGCCTTGTGTTAGAAGACATCCCCAAGGTTGGACATAAGTGGAGGTAAGGCTCAAACTTAATTTTGAGCCTCACCGCTACACTAGGATATGGAGTAAGTGTAATTTCTTAATAGTAAGTGTGCATCATCATTTGTATTAGGCTCAAACTTAATTTTGAGCCTTGCTGCTACACTAGGATATGGAGTAATTTCTTAATAGTAAGTGTGCATCATCATTTGTACCAAACGTTGGCATGAAATAAAGGATAAGTAGAATAGAAATATTCACTTTAATAGGAAAATGTTAAAAGTGAATCCAAAAAAGCCAATGTATTAATAGTAAGTGTGCATCATCATTTGTACCAGACGTTGGCATGAAATAAAGGATAAGTAGAATAGAAATATTCACTTTAATAGAAAAATGTTAAAAGTGAATCCAAAAAAGCCAATGTATTAATCAAAAGACTAATAATTATTTCAACAAATCCACACTTTGAACAAGACCTATGTTAATATTAGTAGTTGATAAGCTCCTTTCAATGATCACCATTCGTTGTACATTCATAAGCACTATCAATGCACTTTTCTACCTTTCTTTGGTTGAGAGCTTGATGGGCTATGAGCATGGTAGAGTGCTTTGCCTTTCTCTTCTTTGTAAGTGCTTGCTCCTCTTCTTGCACCTAAGAGCCTGCCATATCTTCAGCTGCTATTGTGCTTACATCAAGGACTTTTGTTTTGTCACCCTCCTTTTTATGTTTTGAAGAAGTTGCACCAGCATTTCTAGATGCTTCAAGTGCACTATTCACTATGGCCCTGCCTTTTTTCTCCACAATTTTCCTAACTTGAATGGTTGTTGTCTCCTTTTCAGGTATGGACTTTTTTCGTGAATCCAAAGCCTTCTTTGCATGCCTCACCGCTTTCACCAGGTCCTCCACATTATCCACCCCTGAGTTGTTGTTTCGAGAGCATCCAGAGTAAAGATTGGTGCACCATGTGGTTGCGAGGTAGCGGGCGCTCTGCTAGCTTCCATTCCTATGAAGCACAAAAAAAGTTTCAAAACCTTAGAAAAAAATGGATTTAAATGCTACATATCAAATCAAAACCTATCAAACTTAAGAAACTTAATGCATGCTACAATTATTGATGCTTCACTTAGTTTTCTTGAATAGCGGGGGCCTCACTTGCATTTACTTAATCCATATAGAAGCTCGACTTAAGCCCTAGATAAAAGTTGTGCACTCATATGCTAGGGATACGCTAGCATAGAGAGGCAAAGCTCAAACTCAAGTTTGAGCCTTAAGGCAAAGTTCCATGTATGGGAGGCTTGAACTTAAGCTGGAGTCTAGATACAAGTTATGCACTCATATGCCAAGGGTACACTAGTATATTGGAGCCTTAAGGCCAAGTTCCATATATAGGGAAAATCCAAACTTAAGCTAGAGCCTAGATCCAAGTTGTGCATTCATATGACAGGGGTACACCAGCATATAGAGACAAGGCTCAAGCTCAAGTTCGAGCCTTTAGGCCAAGTTTTATGTAGGAGAGGCTCGAACTTAAGCTGGAGCCTAGATCCAAGTTGTGCACTCATATGCTAGGGATACGCTAGCATAGATAGGCAAGGCTCCAACTCAAGTTGGAGCCTTAAGGCCAAGTTCCATGTAAAGTTAAGCATGGAGAATGAGCCTTAACACATAAGTTCCATGTAGGGGAGATTCAATCTGAAGTTCGAGCTTAAGGCTGGTGTACACTAGCATCGAGAGCAAAGGCTCCAACTCAAGTTCGAGCCTTAAGGTCGGGGTACACTAGCATGGAGAACGAAGGCTCAATCTGAAGTTCGAGCCTTAAGACCGGGGTGCACTAGCATGGACAGCAAAGGCTCAAACTCAATTTCGAGCCTTAAGACCGGGGTGCACTAGCATGGACAGCAAAGGCTCAAACTCAAGTTCGAGCCTTAAGGCCGGGGTGCACTAGCATGGAGAGCTAAGGCTCAAACTCAAGATCGAGCCTTAAGGCCGGGGTGCACTAGCATGGAGAACGAAGGCTCAATTTGAAGTTCGAGCATTAAGGCCGGGGTGCACTAGCATGGAGAGCAAAGGAGCAAAGGCTCAAACTCAAGTTCGAGCCTTAAGGCCGGGGTGCACTAGCATGGAGAGCAGAGGCTCAAACTCACGTTCAAGCCTTAAGGCCGGGGTGCACTAACATGGAGAACAAAGACTCAATCTAGGTCGAGGCTTAAGGCCGGGGTACACTAGCATGGAGAACGAAGGCTCAATCTAGGTCGAGCCTTAAGGTCGGGGTACACTAGCATGGAGAACGAAGGCTCAATCTGAAGTTCAAGCCTTAAGGCCGGGGTGCACTAGCATGGAGAGCAAAGGCTCAAACTCAAGTTCGAGCCTTAAGGCCGGGGTGCACTAGCATGGAGAACGAAGGCTCAATCTGAAGTTTGAGCGTTAAGGTCGGGGTGCAGTAGGATGGAGAGCAAAGGAGCAAAGGCTCAAACTCAAGTTCGCGCCTTAAGACCGGGGTGCACTAGCATGGAGAGCAAAGGCTCAAACTCAAGTTCGAGCCTTAAGGCCGGGGTGCACTAACATGGAGAACAAAGACTCAATCTAGGTCGAGCCTTAAGGTCGGGGTACACTAGCATGGAGAACGAAGGCTCGATCTGAAGTTCGAGCCTTAAGACTGGGGTGCACTAGCATGGAGAGCAAAGGCTCAAACTCAATTTCGAGCCTTTAGACGGGGGTGCACTAGCATGGAGAGCAAAGGCTCAAACTCAAGTTCGAGCCTTGAGGCCGAGGTGCACTAGCATGGAGAGCTCAAACTCAAGTTCGAGCCTTAAGGCCGGGGTACACTAGCATCGAGAACGAAGGCTCAATCTGAAGTTCGAGCCTTAAGGCCGGGGTGCACTAGCATGGAGAGCAAAGGAGCAAAGACTCAAACTCAAGTTCAAGCCTTAACGCCGGGGGTGCACTAGCATGGAGAGCAAAGGCTCAAACTCAAGTTCGAGCCTTAAGGCTAGGGTGCACTAACATGGAGAGCAAAGGCTCAAACTCAAGTTCGAGCCTTAAAGCCGGGGTACACTAACATGGAGAACAAAGACTCAATCTAGGTCGAGCCTTAAGGTCGGGGTACACTAGCATGGAGAACGAAGGCTCAATCTGAAGTTCGAGCCTTAAGGCCAGGATGCACTAGCATGGAGAGCAAAGGCTCAAACTCAAGTTCGAGCCTTAAGGCCGGGGTGAACTAACATGGAGAACAAAGACTCAATCTAGGTCGAGCCTTAAGGCCGGGGTACACTAGCATGGAGAACGAAGGCTCAATCTGAAGTTCAAGCCTTAAGACTGGGGTGCACTAGCATGGAGAGCAAAGGCTCAAACTCAATTTCGAGCCTTAAGACCAGGGTGCACTAGCATGGAGAGCAAAGGCTTAAACTCAAGTTCGAGCCTTAAGGCCGGGGTGCACTAGCATGGAGAGCAAAGGCTCAAACTCAAGTTTGAGCCTTAAGGCCGGGGTACACTAGCATGGAGAACGAAGGCTCAATCTGAAGTTCGAGCCTTAAGGTCGGGGTGCACTAGCATGGAGAGCAAAGGAGCAAAGGCTCAAACTCAAGTTCGAGCCTTAACGCTGGGGTGCACTAGCATGGAGAGCAAAGGCTCAAACTCAAGTTCGAGCCTTAAGGCCGGGGTGCACTAACATGGAGAGCAAAGGCTCAAACTCAAGTTCGAGCCTTAAGACCGGGGTGCACCAACATGGAGAACAAAGACTTAATCTAGGTCGAGCCTTAAGGCCGGGGTACACTAGCGGGGGTGCCAAATCTGCAACATATATGAGTGTAAACAAATTTGCTTACAGTCTTTCCATTCACCCTTGCCACACTTTGAGCCTCCACCCACCTAGTCATGTAGTCTATGACCACTAAGATGTACAATTTTTCATTTTTAGTTCTAGGTAGTGGACCCATAGCATCAATGCCCCATTTTTCAAATGGACCACTTGCAATGACTAATTGGCGTGGACCATGTAGCAACCTCTTATTACCATTGACTTGGCAGTTATGATAGCTCCTACACCAATGTTGGACATCCACATGTAAGCTTGGCCAAACATACCCAGCAAGCAAAATCTTTTTCACAGTTAGTTCTTGAGCAAAATGGCCACCACATGCTTCTTCATGCAAACCCTCTAAAATGGCTGGAATCTCCTTGGTTGTTGGTACTCTTCTGCACACTTGATCTTTTCCTTTTCGGTAGAGGGCACCTTCTAAGAACAAGAAAGAACTTGCCCTCTTCATGAGCCTCCTCTTTTGTGCCTTTGTGAAGTCTTGCGGGAATTCACCTTCCAAGATGTAGCCCACTATGGGAGCCAGTGCCTCCATTCCTTGGTACCGTGGTTGCTTAATAGCCGCTGCAGCCAAGACTACTACTTGCATTTCCTTCTTAACACATGCAACAGCTTGTTGTGCAAGTAGACCAGCATCCTCATTTTGTTTCCTAGGAATATGATACAATTGCACCTCCTCAAATTGATTAAACAGCCTTCAGATAGCATGAACCTTTTGCCTTAATCTTTCATTCTTGCATGCCCAAATGCCTAAAATTTGCCTTACAATAAGAAGTGCATCCCCTTTTACCAGGAGACGTTGAATCCCTTGATTGATGCACACCTTCAAACCATGAAGTAGTATGTCGTACTCTGCTTCATTGTTGCTAGTAGAACTTAGCAAGTTGACCTTCTCCTTCATAACCACCTCTCCACTTGGGTTGAGCAGCACCAGCCCTCCCCCTGCTTTACCTGTGGGTTTTCTAAAAGCTCCATCAAAGAACAAGGTGAATGCATTAGGTATCGTTTTGGGTGGTGGCAATGGTAGGGTCTTTACTTCAGGCACCTTAATCTCCTTGTCATGTACTCTATAAGTGAGAATCCCTGCCAATTGTGCAGGCACACTATCTTCTACCTTGAAAGAGTATTGGAATTCTTGCAATTCCATAACCCACTTTGTGATTCTAGCACTGATAGTCATTTGAGAAGACACCCAAGGAAACAAATTTTCTGTAGTGAGAATTACAAAAGGTTTAGGTAACAAGTAGGATCTAAATTTTCTCACCGCAAAGATGAGAGAAAGCATCATGAGTTCTGCTTCCGTGTAGCCTTTCTCCAAGACATTCATGACCCTACTAACAAAGTAGATGGGCCGTATCCTAGTACTGTGGGGATCTTGTTGTAACAAAACTGCACCCACTGTTTCCTTTCCAACACTAGAGCTAACAAAGAAAGTGTACTCCCAACAAGGAGGCATGAGTGTTGGTAGCTCTGACAAAATGACTTTAATGTTACAAAAGTACTCCTCAAGCTCATTAGACCATGCAAACTCTACTTGTTGAGTCAATTTTTGCAAGGGGTGAAGTAACTCTGAGGCTAAGTGAATGAAGCGTGACATGTCCTTCACCTTTTGAATGAATGAGATGGCCTCCTTGAGACTCTTTGGAGATGGTAGGTCGATAAGAGCCTTTGCCTTTGTAGGATCCACCTCAATGCCTTTGGAAGAAACCTTATGACCAAGCAAGATTACTTCATCCTTACCAATATGACATTTGTTGGGATTGAGTTGGCCCCCCATGTCGTAGAGTTTCTTCAAGCCTTCTTCCACCCTCTGCACATGCAATGACGTAGAGCTATAAATGCAAAAATCATCTATGAACACTCTAATGGATTTCCCAAAGAATGCTTGAAACACCATGTTCATGAAACGTTGAAATGTGGCTGGAGCATTGGTTAAACCAAACGGCATGACTCTGAAAGCATAACAATCCCAAGGAGTGATGAAGGTTGTTTTCAATTGATCCTCCAATGCAATCCCAATTTGAAAGTAACCCGATTAGCCATCACATATTGTATACTTCTCATGACCTGCTACCTCATTTAGGATCTCATCTTGAAATGGAAGAGGAAAGTGGTCCCTTTTTGTCGCCTCGTTGAGTGGACGACAATAGTCCACACACACCCTCCATTTGCCGTTCTTCTTGGGAGGAGTGACCACGAGACGGGAGAGACCCACTCTAAATTTTCTACAGGATATATGAACCCCGCTGCTAGAAGCTTCCTCACCTCTTTGAGTAGTGCTTGCTCCTTGATGACTCCTAGTCTTCGTAGCTTTTGTGCCTTAGGTTTGGCTTCTGGCTTTAGCTCGATCTTGTGTTGAATGGCCTCTACGCCACGCACATCTGTGTAATCTTTAGCAAAAAACCTAGGAAATTTCCTTAGTACACATTTAAACTCCTCTCCTTCCTCCGATGTAAGCATTTTTGAGAGCATAGCATCAAACATTTCTTCATCATGCACAATTTGGTCTTCTTGAGAGCCTACCTCCTCCAAACCTTGACAGGGTGTCTCTTTGTCTTTTGCTCTGAATCTTACCCCCATGACTTCAATGGAAGACTCCTCGTCCATAGTGCTACTGCTACTTTCTTCCTTTGAGGCGTCATCGGTCCAATCCTCCTCTGTTTTGCCTTGACAAGATTCTTCATTTATCTCCTCTTATCGTTGCTCCTTCATGTCAAAGATAATCTTCTTACGATTTTCATTCCTGCAAATTAACTTTTCATTTTCCCAATCCTACAAAGCTCACATTCTCATTAGCCATGGTCTACCTAGGATAAATGGATAACCACTTCCCTTGGTAGACATAACATAAAAATCAACAACCTTCTTAATGCCAAAAACTTCCACAGAAACATTCTTACAAATCCCAAGACACTTTGCTTTGCTATTGTTTGCCATTTTCACCTTAATTTCAGGTGTTTCATGAAGATGCATGCCTAGTTTTTGCATAAGGTCCTCTGTCATGATGTAAATTTGTGCACCTCCATCTACTAGACCCTTCTTAACTAGCCTTCCCTTGATGTAGCAATCGAATATAGGTGTAATGTCCTCATCCATCTCGGCTTGTGAAATTTTTACAACAGGCACATTCTCTTTTGTATTTCTCCTAGTGCTCACGGCCTTTGTTAATTCCCTCCTAACTTGTGGACATAAGGCTAGAAATTGAGGCCATGAGATATTAGGACCCTTACCTCTCATGTCTTCCAAAAGGTTGTATGGAGCCATACCATGTCCAAGGGGGAAATCTTGGAGGTTTATACAATGTCGTCTCCTCTTGACTTCCTTTCTTTCCTCGTCCATGGTCACTTTGTGATGCCACACCCTCCTTTTCCTTCTCTTTTCCATGCCCTCGTTTGACACTATTTGCTTCAATGTCTACCTCCTTGGCCTTTGTTACCTCTACCACATGTACATTTGGGTCCGGCAAAGGGTGGCATTCCTTCCACTCCTCGTGGAGGTGGTATTCTTGCATTGGGCCTCTGCAAAATCATCGGTTGTTGTTGACTAGTGCCTTCACCTACATTCATCACTGGATAATTCATGTTAGGCTTCCCTGGCTCCCCATGAGGCCAAGGACAATTATACATCCCATGCCCTGACTCTCCGCAATTCCAACATTGCAAGAGTCGCCTAGGTCATTTTGCTCTCGTTCTTCAACCCTTTTAGCTTGGCCCTTCTGTTCCACAGCTTGTGCAAAGTGGATACACAAGTTATTTAAAGACTCATTTAACTTTTCTATCACCTCGACTGTGACCTCAGGTAATTCTCTACGAGTGCAAGACTGTACCTCTTCCCTAGGCTTTGAGTCATTAAAGATGAAGCCCCCCCAAGCATACACCTCATCTTTCGGAGTTTCTTGGTAGCCCTGGCCTCAGCAACATCAAATGTTGTGGGCTCTCCTGACTCTACTTGCAGTTTTAGTGATGGGTACATCCCTGCAATAAATCTCTCCTTCTTCAAGAATTCTGCACCATCTCTAGGGTTAGGAAGACTACGCAACCAAAGAGTCCAAAGACGTAAGAATTCTTGCTTATAACTCAAGTAGTCCTCTAGATCCTTTTGCTTATGAGCAATTATTTCTTGCCATAGCTTTTGTGTGTTCAAAGGAGTGAAGTAATTGTCTCTAAAAAGTTGCATGACCCCCTTGTAATCTACTCGTGCGGGTGCAAGTAGAGATTGAAACCAAGTGGAAGCATCTCTTCGTAGGACCAACTCAAACATGTCTAAAAAGTTGCATGACCCCCTTGTAATCTACTCGTGCGGGTGCAAGTAGAGATTGAAACCAAGTGGAAGTATCTCTTCGTAGGACCAACTCAAACATGTCTAAGCATTCTTGGTCTCCTATCACTCTCTTTATGTAGAGTGCCATTCTAATTTGATAAGAACAACTCGGCATCCTTACTGGGCTCTCCAAAGAATAAAGGATAGCCACTCATTTGCCTAGTTGTATCCATGCTTAAGAAGAAGAAGCACAAATATGATTGCACAAAGGTCTTCCTTCACTCTCTTTCTCTCTCACTCCTTTTTTTCTTTTTTCTTTTTTTTCTTTTTTTTTTCTTTTTCAAAGTAGAATGAAAATGTAGACGTCAAAGCTTATGTCATAACAAATCAAAGGCAAAATAAATGGATTAACTGAGGCATTAATGGCTGCTACTTGCCTAGGTCCAAACATACAACGAATGACACGCTAAAATTGTAACTTACTACCAACAACTATGTGTATTTCTTGCCTAGCATAAGAGATTGGCCTATGGTATAAGTATTCTTGATTCATAAAACTAAGCTAAAACAAGATAAAAATATGCACATCAAAGGAAATGGTGTAATCTACAATGGGAAGTATGACAGGATTAGGTGATGCTAAAATCTCACTTAGTCTTTCTAGACCAAAAAAAAAAGAACCATGCGTTGGTGGTAGAAAATTTTTCTATCAATGCAAACATTTACTCTAATGGAGTGCACCCAATGAAACTGGTTGAATTGAATCCCAAGAGGATTAGGAGGAGGTGGATTGTTCATGAAAGATCACACAGAAGCACCACTTTCCTTCCTAAAATATGATACCCAACAAGCAAACAAGAAAATTTATGTGTTAGAGAGATCGATGTACCTTAAATACCCATTCAAAAACTACTCGATCCTCAGTGGGGGCACCAAAATTGAGGCAGTTCGGGGCGGGCAACAAGAAGAGCAGCCTCTAAGCACTCCTTAAGGCTCCCGTGTTGCTCAATGGGCTTGGGGCACAACGCAACACAAACATAAGAACCCCAAAACCACACACTCAACAAGAACGGGGCACCACATAGTTATGTGTGTGAACTAGGACACCAAAGATCTTTCCTTGTAGCTAATCAATACAAGCTAACCATATACATCAATCAAAAGACACATACACCCTCAACAAACACTCATAACATATGGTATTATGTGTGGAGGAGACTAGCATAACACACATATATGCACACCAAACTTGGAGAAGAGCTTAGAGAGACAATATAAACTTGATTTTGTTGTTGATATACACATGGTCTTAAGATTACGGGAGCCCTCTCACCATACAATCCTCTTACCATGGAATGAAAGAAGGCAACAAATAAAAAATAGGCCCTCAAGCCGCCAAGCATAAGATCACACCACAAAATACAAGGATCGAATTTACCTTAAATCAAACATCGGACCGCTTTGCCAAATCAACTTTGGAGATGTAGGAGTCCAAGATTTTGTACACAATTGCACCCAAACTACTAATCTTATTTATGCACAAAGACATGATACAATTATGATAGGGAGTGTGGCATCACTCAAGCCCTCACAATGACATGACTAGCTTCAAGCTTCTCTATGCAATCAAAGGTATTGATGTATAGAGAGAGCTCACAAGTTCACTATCTCCTTGCACACTAGAGTTGGGAGTGGTGTACAATGTGTGTAATCTCCCCCCTTACAAGGAATGGAGGGGACTCTATTTATAGGTTTGAGAAGCCCCAATTAGGATTAAGCCTAATCAATCTTATTATGAAAAATCATAGATTATGGATTTTTTATTTTGAAATGAGAGTGGGCCTCTTCTTATCCCTTGAGTCACATGGATGTGGGCTCAAGGTGAGAGAATTATTGAAGATGAGAGGAGAGTGTGATGTAGAGGTTTGAGCAAATAACTTGTAGTAATGCCTACTCCAAAAGTAGTAGAGTGGGTGCTTATTTACAAATGTTAGTGGTTAGTAGTTAGTAATCACTATAAAAGGTTAGTAATACAATGTACAAAATGGGTGAGAAGGGCTGAGAGGTTGAGTGAGAGGAGTAAAGATTTGGAAAGATCCTTTGTGTGGTTGAAAGCTCGAAGAAGCCTGGATTCTCCCATGTGTAGATCTTTAAGTTAACCGTCGATCTCCTTCTTGCATTTGACGCCACAAAAGTTGATTGAGGTGAAGAACATGGGGGTTTTTGTAGATGAAAACCCCATATTTGCAGAGGTTAATATGGTACATTCATGCTGAATTTTTATGTATTTTTTTGAGATTGGGAAAATAATTTAGTAATATGGGAGTAGTAGGGAGAGAAATAGAGATGAGGTATGGGTGTAGAGTAGATATGAGAGCAAATGAGAGCAAATGGAGATGGAAGGAGAGGAAAAAGGTGGAGAGGGTGAGAGAGGACATGAAGTTTGCAGGTTTGATGGAGTGAGAAAGGAATGAGTAAGTGTGTAGGTGATGAATGTGTAAGGGAGGTGAGAAGAGACTAGGTGTATCTTGCCAAAAAGTGGGCAGACTGGGGTCCAATAAAAAATTCATATCTCACCGACATTAGCTCCAAAAATTCTCAAAAACATTGAGCATATTCTTGAGCTCCCGAGCTAACTTTTGTCTTTTGATGACCAGTCCAAATTCGGAGTGGAGGCAGGCGCAAAAAATTCAGCAGAATCATGTATTTTTTTGAATTTTTAAAATCTTTGTGTGGGTCCCCATTGGCGGAATTTCTTGATAGCTCCAAGAGTGAGCCCCCTAATACATCATACCCTGACCTTAGAGACTCAAGTGTATGTGGACACTTGCATGGAAGAGATTTTTTCTATTTTATAAAGGATTTACATAATAAGAAAAAACAAGCTAGTATTTAACTAGTCAACATATCATGACAATATGGTTATTATGATAGGAAAATGAAATAAACAAAGAGACCTAGTTGTGAATAAAATATACAAAAATAATTGATGTATGAAAAAGTATTTAATAAAAATATATAAAATATTTAATAGTAAAAAATATATACAAAAATACTAAACTATGGAAGTCAAAAGGGAGGGAGACCCTCATTATTTTAGGGTAGATGAGAGAATAAAAGATGAAATAGTCTAAAGAAAAAAGTGATTTGGGTAGTAGGCTTTCTACATGGTATGGGTAGAAATGTGAGGGCATAGGATTTACTTATGCATGGTGAAGTTGAAGCATATGTACAATGATGGTCCAAAATTATTATGAAGAAAAAATAATAATAATAAATAAATAAATAAAATATACTTAGGTTTTGTAATACACACGCCTAATAAAGTATTTACATATTTGAGAAAATAGAGATCCCCATATTTAGGCCCTTATATAAAACGAAATATTTACACAAAATGGGCCGTAATAATTTTATTTATTTTTGATGAGTAGCTAGCAAAAACTTTTTTTTAATAATAAAAAAATATATAGAAGATATGGGTAAAGTCCCTAATGCACACACGCCTATTTACAGTGAAAAGGTATTTATGACAAAGAGTTTATGTGATTTTCCTTGGCCGAGGTAGCTCCTTGTGGTAATGTGGATAGCCGAAAAAATGGCTATCAATATATATACACACACACACACATATACATACATATATATATATATATATATACATACATATACACATATACATACATATATATATACATGCATATAAACCTACATACATATACATATACAAAAAGGTCTAGGGATTTCTACCTTTTTACTAAATTATTTTGATCTATTTCTTGAAGAATTTAAGAATTACCAATCTGAGCTTGAAAGAGAGCCCCCAACTCAAGAAGACTCTAGAATACCTTCCCCACAGCCAACAAACTTGACCCAGTCTCCAGTAGTTGGATCCTCGCGTGTGGCCCCAAAACCATCCACACCACTGTCATGAGTGCCACAATCACACCAAGAGCATACATCTACATCGTCTCAAGTGCAACGTGAGAGGTGAACAAAGAGACGTCTTGACATTATGCATGATGTTCAAGAGGGAGACCCGAGGGAGACTTGACAAATGGAGAGAGACCCTCCAGAGCATCTTCAAGAGGAGGGGGAGGTGTCAAGACAACGTGACATCATGTACATGACTAGTAAGAGTACTTTCCACATCGCAAATTTATTTTGAGAAGTGTGTGCTTTCGAAATGCATCTCATTTTTTGTCTTGTTTACTTGCAGGTGAGAGATGTTTTTCACACATATTGCTAGTAGATGTCCATGCTCTTTCGGAGAGCCCAGATAGGTAAAAAGAATAATTTCACCATATAATTAGTTTTCCAAGTTATACTTACCAAAACCAAACATCATAAATCTTTTATGTAGTGTGGAAGAATTCTTGATGAAGATTCCCGAGGCTCTATCTCATAGAGGTGCTCCCTCAGATACAGTGGCTCGCCTCGTATGGGCTGACTTTCCTACAGGTTTACAGGATGTTGATGTAGATACGGATGGGTGTCCCTCATGGAATCAAGTTTCTTCATCATTGATACGTGCCACACTCAGTTTTGTTGGTTTGTTTGTGGCTGATGAGGGTTGGTTTGTGGGGCTGATGAGGGTTGTTTGTGGCTGATGAGGGTTGGTTTGTGGTGGTGTGGCTGATGAGGGTTGGTTGTGTGGCTGATGAGGGTTGGTTTGTGTGTTTGAGTCTAATGGATCAACTTCCTAAAATATATTCCATGGGAAAGAAAGTTGGATTGGTCATGCATCGAATAATGTATGTTCATGTGGATTCAAGTTATTTATATGAGAATGGAGAACGGGTAAGTCATAATCTCTCAAATATTTCCCTTTATGTATACATGTTATGTGGTATGGATATCCAAACATAATGTTTTCTCATTATGGTAGGTGGATACATTGGCACTTAGTATGTTCTATCGAGTAAATTGCCATGTCCCTATTATTAATTTCATTTTTGAGAAGAATAAGAAGCATCCATTCCAACGCACGATGGTGTTGGAGCGCTACATTCGAGGTGGTGCAGAAAGATCTCCTATGTTCTTTAGGTGAGACAATTTTCATTGTGTTCATTTTCATAGCTACTTTTTCAAAATACTTAGATGCACATTTATGATTGCATTTCATTGTAGGTGGCTAGTGGAGACCTTCTCAAGTGAAGGAGATGGTGTCTTGGATGTTTTTGCGGGATGTGGAGGCTTGGGACGTGCATGCCAAGAGTTAAAAAGGCACTATATGGGGATAGAGAATGACATGGAGGTAGCCAAAGCATGTCTGGGAAATTTCTCATTAGAGGGTCGGTCGGGATGACACGTAGAAGAATGCTATAATTTGTGGATCAAAAGACTTTGTAATCGAGATTGTCATGGTTTGGAACTTTAAAGATCGATATATACATTTTTGATCTTTAAAAGATTGTGTTTTATATTTAAGTAAGTAAGAAAGTATGTATGTATGTATATATGTTAGTGCGTAGGTAGCTCTTGTATGTATGTATGTATATGTATATGTATATGTATGAGGTGTATGAATTTAGGTAGATATATGTATATATATAATTATATCAATAAGTATGATGTGGATCAAAAGACTTTGTAATCGAGATTTTCATGGTTTGGAACTTTAAAGATTGGTATATAAATTTTTTATCTTTAAAGGATTGTTTTTTATATTTAAGTAAGTAAGAAAGTATGTATGTATGTACGTATGTATATATGTTAGTATGTAGCTACGTAGCTCTTGCATGTATGTATGTATATGTATATTTTATATGTGTATATGTATGAGGTGCATGAATTTAGATAGGTATATGTATATATGTAATTATATCAATAAGTATGATGTGGATCAAAAGACTTTGTAATTAATATTTTTATGGACTAGATCTTTAAAAGACTGAAATTTATATTGTTGATCTTTCAAAGCTTGTTATTTATATGTAAGTAAGTTCTTGTTATTTATATGTAAGTAAGACTGAAATTTATATTGTTGATCTTTCAAAGCTTGTTATTTATATGTAAGTAAGTTCTTGGTCCTTTACAAAGCTCATAGTAAGTTCTTGGTCCTTTGCAAAGCTCGGACTACTTGTTCATTGCTCCAAAAAGCTCGGCAAAAAAACGCAAAAAAATCCCCCCATGTAATATGGTACTTAGCAAATTGTCATGGAAAAACGTAAGGGAATCAATCCTTTACGCAATCTAACCTATTATAGCAATTGCATAATCTTAGTATCGTCTTCTAGAATACCTCTATTCATCATGTACATTACTTCACATGAATCTTGCACCAATCCTCTTCTATTTACTCATAGAATACTTGTTGAATTTAGTTATCTTTAACCTTGCTATCCCTATTTCTTGACCTAATTTTGCTTTAGCTCATGATTCCATGTAGCCAAGGATGGGCTTGATGTTCCTCTTGAATTAGGGGACCTCTTCCTGATTAACATGGAAGGACTCATGTCCTCAACACTTTCCATATTTTTAAAAAAAATTATCATAGTCTCTGGCTATAATTATAGCTTCTGAAATAGAGGACGATTTTGCATTCTTGACGAGGTTATTCAAAGGTAGATTAACCTTCCAAATGAATCGATGGAGAAGAGTTACCTCATCCATCTCTCTGGAGATAATCAAAGAATTTTACCAAGATTTTGGTGGTATTCTTCTAGGAGCTTCCCTTCTTGGGTTAGCTCCAAAAATTCATTCATTTTATCCTCTCAAAATCTTGGAGGACAAAACCTTTCACGAAGGTGTACTTTCATGCACCCATAACTGATTTTGGTTCCAGTGTGGTTGGCTTGACAATAGTGCTTCCAACTAATTCGACATTTCTTACGATTTTAGACAAGCAAGGGTGAACTTGCATCTTTCATTGTATCCATGAAAAGTTCAAAACTATCAAATACTTATCATAGCACCACATCTGAAGGCACTCAAGATTAATACATTTGAGATCTTCATTTTTTGAGAATTACACATCTAGTGCCTTGGGATTGACACATCTAAAGATTATCAAGATTAACACGTCTGAGATGATTAGTTTTCTGAAAATTACACATCCGAAGTTAGACCCATGTTTGTCTGAGATGGGTTCAAGATCTTGGATGATCGTCCTAGTGTAAAGTATCCAATGGATGGTATTCACACATCAACTATTCAAACCTTAGTGGAATTATAACCTTAACAATTTATAATATGAAAATTAATGAGATGTATCCTGAAAATTTCTCTAAACAAAGTTTCAGTCTATCCTTCTAGTCATTCAGTCTCTCACTAGTGTCTTAATTTGATCACCCTATGTTTTTCTCAAAAGGTTTCCTCCCCAATCTTATTTCTCAAATTTATTGTACAAATATCTTGCATGTGTGCCCCCAAGATACAAACACAATTTCATAGGATGATTATCTCAACATGTGAGGATATTCAAACCACTTCTATGGCTAGTAGAGATGATTGATTCATCCTCATATGACAAACAATCGGTTGTTTTAATCCCTTGATAGTTATGTTGAAATTATAGCATTGTGATGAGCTATGGTGGATCAAATACTAGAATCAACATCATTAACAAAGTGATTAGTAAATAATTAAGATGTGATTAGTGAGCAATTAACAAATAGCTTAATGTAGGCATGGATAATCAAAAACCAGCAAATTCTCATTAGGCCAATGCCTCAATTTATAGAGTTTACATCTAAGCATCTAATCCCACTGATTTCTCCTTGATTCACTCCACTTGTTTTGCTTGATTCTCTCCACCTCTCCACTTTTCCGAGAATATCTCCACACTTCCTAAATCTTCTCATGCTACCCTTTATTCTCTCCCAGTAGATTCTTATCTCACCGTTCTCTCACATTTACACATTCTCTTTTACAGCCTCTAACCAAGGGCTTGTTCTCGCACACACTCTATTCACTTGTATATTTCAACACCTCCCCCCTCAAGTGAATACTCCTAGAACACCTAGACCCTATACCAAGTTTCCCTCTTACTTGATAGTCTGCAACCAGTGTCTAGCACACCTCCCCTCAAGTTAACTTAGCACACCTAGACCCTGTACCAAGTTTCTCACTTACTTGATAGCCCGCGACCAGTGCCTCAAGTCCCTAAACTCATAGTCCTTGACACTCTCTCTCTCTCTATGTGTCCAAGGCTTACTACAAGTGCCCGCGACCTTGACTAAAGTGCTCACACATACATCTACCACGTGGCCTACATCATCGGCGGGGTGGCTCAAAGGTGGTTTTACTTTGTTGGGGCAGGTTACATTAGGTTGTGGGGTCTCTCTCTCTCAGAGATTTTCACATGGCTCCTCACTCTTTGGAGCCTCACATCTTCTCTTGTCTTCAGTCTTCTTCTCGTGGGGCAGCTTCTCTTCTCGCGTCCATGTCTTCCTCTTCTTTCAGTCTTCTTGTGGCAGCTTCTCTTCTCGTGTCCATGTCTTCCTTCAGCTTTTCTTCTTGGTGTGGATCTTCCTCTTGGAAAGAGATGTTCTTCTTCTTTCATGGCTGGGGCCATGAGCTTGTCCATCAGGTCTTCTTGCTCCATGTGAGCAACATGTTTACATGTTTTGTTGACAATTCTTTTGGGCTTTTGATGTTTATCTTGTGTCATTATGCAATGCAAACCCAAATCTATGTGGGAGGTCTTACCTCTTGCCTTATTCTGGACAAGGGCAGTGTCTGTTCCCATTTTTACACTGATGTAATGTGCCCGATACATAATGCATATAGCATTCATTCTCATGCACATTCCCAAATGTAACTACTAACCCTGGCTGTGAATAATCTTGAATTTGAGTGATATTTATAGGCATTTTGATGTTTATCTTGTGTCATTATGCAATGCAAACCCAAATCTATGTGGGAGGTCTTACCTCTTGCCTTATTCTGGACAAGGGCAGTGTCTGTTCCCATTTTTACACTGATGTAATGTGCCCGATACATAATGCATATAGCATTCATTCTCATGCACATTTCCAAATGTAACTACTAACTCTGGCTATGAATAATCTTGAATTTGAGTGATATTTATAGGCATTAACCAAGGGTTAAATGCAAAATGATGATTTCCACAAATTTATCAGCATAATTTTACCAGAAATTACATTAAATCAAGGGTAACCAATTTGTACAGAATGGTTGGAGTATCAAACCAACTCCGAATTGCGATTTGAAGTTATAGGGATCTGTATCAGATACCTAATGGTTAATTTGAACCCTCAATTGCACAAAAATACAGTGATTAACATTGATTAATAACTAATTAGCAAATTAATCCTCTATTTTGTGTACAGAAAACAAAGTATTCAGGGAGTCCAAATCTGGTGCCTTAGACTTCAAATGAGCTCAAATGCTTTCAAGGCCATCAATAGCAATTAGTCTAGTAAAGGATTAAGCTAATAAACACAAGATTTGACCAAATATTGAATGCTTAATCTCTGTTTTACCAAAGTTACCTGCATATTTAATGAAGAGCTTGGATCTCAGTGTAGACTTGATCAAATTGAATTCTGACTTCACCAGCTTGTAGAACATGCTTGAAAACCCCTGGAGCTATGAGGAATTAGAGCAATTGCAATTGAGCAAGAAGAAATCTCAATTTCCCTTCTGAAAAACGATGCCTATAAATTGGGCTGCCCCGTCGGCGTTCTGCACTGAATGGGTTCAATTCCCTTGGGCTGTGTGTAGCCCCTTGAGTCTACTATGAGTACCTAAAAGGGCTTGGGCTAATGTTGAGTGTGCAAGGAGATAGAGCTCCTCCACCAGCTAGGGGTACAGAGGCTAGTTGAAAATAACTAAATTTTTTTATTATTTTCTAATTATCTACTAATCCTAATTAACTAGATAATGGGCTCATAAACTTGATGGATTCTAGGCATGGCTCTGATACCATGTTGAAATTATAGCATTGTGATGAGCTATGGTGGATCAAATACTAGAATCAACATCATTAATAAAGTGATTAGCAAATAATTAAGACATGATTAGTGACTAATTAACAAATAGCTTAATGTAGGCATGGATAATAAAAAACTAGCAGATTCTCATTAGGCCAATGCCTCAATTTATAGAGTTTACATCCAAGCATCTAATCCCACTGATTTCTCCTTGATTCACTCCACCCCCTTTTTCTTAATTCTCTCCACCTCTCCACTTTTCCCAGAATATCTCCACACTTCCTAAATCTTCTCATGCTACCCTTTATTCTCTCCCAGTAGATTCTTCTCACCTTTTCACAGGTTCTCTCACATTTACACATTCTCTTTTACAGCCTCTAACCAAGGGCTTGTTCCCGCACACACCCTATTCACTTGTATATTTCAACAAGTTAGCCTTTGCTCTGATACCAATTGTAAGGTTCCCCCCTTCCAAAATAGAGAAAACACTTAAGTTAGTCTACTAAGTCTTAACTTAGAGAAAATTTCCTACTTGTCAACACCTTGACCATGCAAAGATTCAAGGATACGATTTGTAGGTATGACCTAGTTCTATCCCGCAGGGGGAGCATGGTCTTCTAAAAATCAAATCACCCATAGGGTAATTGATCATAATTTGGGCAACTACTAATCTTGATTCCTAGAGATAACGCTTTTTTCCTCATCCATGCAAGGCACAACTGCTGGCCTAGTCTTCTAGAATAGAGTTGCCCAAGAACTTATTTATCTAGCGTAGGGCTTTCACTTAATCTGTTGGAAACCTAATCGAGTCCACCCATTCGTAGGATGGTGCCTTCAAGGTATTCCATCCTCCCACTTTCCACACTACTCACGCATCAATTTGTTTTCTAATTAATCCTACCACACTATTTTATATAAATAAACATGTTTCTTAATTAAGACCCTTTCACATAAGGTTCATTAAAATAGCCTCTTTTCACATTATAATAATGCTAAAGATAATATATATATATATATATATAAGTGTATACAAGAATCAATTCCATACAAGCCAAACCGGATCTCTTATTCTTTTCCTTTATACAATCGATGATCTAGAATTTGGCCTTCCAGCCACCTCTACAGACTGGGCAAACCCTACGAGACCATACACCTCGTCTTCGATAGAGCTGGCCGACGGCCTGTCACCCCCTCAGGCTCCGTCGCTCAATCCATTTATTCAACTAAACCATAGGACTAGAATCCACATTACCTTATTAAGAAAAGAACCCTTTCACAAAGATTTTAGCATTTCAACTTGAGATTGTAATAAGACATTCTTTACTAAGGCATATGCTGTGTTTAAAAGATTAAAAACTTTAACTAGTAAGTCAATCAAAGAGATAACTATTAACAATTAATAGAGAAGCCAGGGCCATACCTCAACCCCTAAGAATTATATATAATTGAAAAACAATATATATATATATATATATATATACCTTATAGAAATTTATCATTTATCGTAACGATCTTTGCTCGTTTATAATAAGAGTTTCAGAACTTGATATATTAGAATAGAGAGTCTTCTGATATCATCTCTTACGATTGAAATCATCCGATCATCCCCAAGCTTTATCTCCTCTTACTTGTACTTTGACTTTTCTCTCTTTTGAAGGTCTATGGCAAAGTAGCCTTCTCTTGCAGGGCTACGGCATACTATTCTTTCTTTAAAAGAAAAGCTATGGAGTAGTAGTCTCTTCCTCCTGGTCATAGGTAGCACGCTAGCTTTCTTTTCCAAGAGATTAGATAAGAATTAAGGGATATATGCATCTCAAGGTCTAGAATCAACTTGTGGCTACTAGCTGCATTCTTACAGTTTCCCTGTGTAGAGACCTTGACAGAACTAGTGAATTGTTTCGGCCATAACTCTCTAATAAAAACTCAAAATATAGTCATAACTCTCTAATAAAAACTCAAAATATAGCTGCATTCTTACAGTTTCCCTGTGTAGAGACCTTGACAGAACTAGTGAATTGTTTCGGCCATAACTCTCTAATAAAAACTCAAAATATAGTCATGTAACCACTCAAAAGAACTGAAAGGCATTTGGTCTACAAGCCAACAGGCGGAATAGGCACAAACATCTATATATAGCTACAAATGCACTATCTTTAAAGACTCGTTGCTTTTTTATATTTTTAGTGTGCATGGCCTCTAAATATATAAAAGTACTCTAAATATGACCTCCTATCACCTAAATTCGAATTTCTATTTTTGGAGATACTTATCTCTTAATAGAACTATTCTTGTCTTCTTATTTCTTTTAGGATTTTTGGAGCTAATATTTTTACTCTATCACTTTCCTAATGTTTCTAGCCTTATTGTCTCACTCTTCTCTAAGTGCACTCTCTTTCCTTCTTGAAATCTATATTAAAAGAGACACATACATGGCTTGGGAGGGACCTTACACTATCCAAATGAGGCTTCCAAAGAACCTGTATATATTGGCTCTCCAATCCAACTGTGTAGTGTGTCTAGCCTAGATCATCATGTAGATCAAGTTGCCCACTATCTTCCTATACATAGTGGCATTCTCCAAAATCTTACCTATGTTTGCACTTAGCTTGCCATTCTAATCTAGCAATATAGAAATGGGCTTACAGCCAGCCATACCACAATTGGACAATATGTCCAATGCATACTATTTGTGATAGCCATATGCCTTCAGGCATCCTGATGACCTCAATGCCAAGAAAGTATCTCAGCTCACCCAAATCCTTCATGTCAAACGTCTTCTTGAGAAGACTCTTTACATTCTAAACTTCCTCTTCATTGTCACCTCCAATAATCAAGTCATCCACAGAGATGGTGAGATGACTATAATCCCCTTCTCACTCTTTTTAATAGAGTGAATGATGAGCATCTACCAATGGTAATAAGATATTGTGCAATCTTATTGGCATGCTCTCGGTGATTGCTTCAAGCCATACAAGGCCTTACATAGCCTCTTTACACACGTAATGTGGGTATCTCAAATTCTCATAACCAAGTGGCTGGTCCAAATATACTTCTTCTTGCAACTCACCATGTAAGAACACATTCTTTAATGTAAAATCCAACCTTTTGACGTAGCCACTACAATAACAGCTCTCATAGCTACCATATTGGGGTAATGGGACTGAATGTCTCCTCATAATCAATGTCATAGGTCTAAGAATAACCTTTAGTAACCATCCCACCTTATACTTGCTAATGTTACCATTTAAATTGTTCTTCACTTTGTAGGGCCACTTACATCCAATAGCTTTTTATCCTCAAGCACAAAGGCACTTATTCCCATGTCTTATTTACATCTAATGTAGCCATTTCTTCATGCATGGCTTTCTCCCAATGTAAATGCTCAACAAAATCCACAAAACATGTAGATTCAACCTCTTACATAACCTTTGGCATGTATGCATAATCATGAGATACTGTTGAAATATACAAGTGAATAGGGTGTGTGCGGGAACAAGCCCTTGGCAAGAGGCTGTAAAAGAGAATCTGTAAATGTGAGAGAACCTGTGAAAAGGTGAGAAGTATCTACTGGGAGAGAATAAAGGTAGCATGAGGAGATTTAGGAGGTGTGGAGATATTCTGGGAAGCGGTGGTGTAGAGAATTAAGCAAAAGAGGTGGAGTGAATCAAGGAGAAAACATTGGGATTAGATGCTTGGATGTAAACCCTATGAATTGAGGCATTGGCCTAATGAGAATTTGTTGGTTTTTGATTATCCATGCCTACATTAAGCTATCAATTAATTGCTCACTAATCATGTCTTAATTATCATCTAATCTCTTGTTAATGATGTTGATTCTAGCATTTGATCCACCATAGCTCATCACATTGCTGCAAATTTAACATGGTATCAGAGCCTAGCCTAGAATCCATCAATTTATGAGCCCATTATCTTGCTAATCACCTGGCTAATTAGGATTAGTAGATAATTAAGATTTTTACCTCTTTTTCAAGTAGCTTCTATACCCCCAACTGGTGGAGGGGCTTGATCTCCCTCCAGGCTTAACAATAGCCTCCAAGCTCTTAGCCATACATAGTTATACTCCGGGCGGGCACTTGTAGTAGCCTTGGATACATAGAGAGAGAGTGTGTCAAGGACTATGAGTTTAGGGACTTGAGGCACTGGGCATATCAAGTAAGAAGGAAACTTGGTATAGGGTCCAGGTGTGCTAGGATTATTCACTTAAAGGGAGGTGTGCTAGGCACTGGTCAAGTAAGAGGGAAACTTGGTATAGGGTCCAGGTGTGCTAGGAGTATTCACTTGAGGAGTGGTGATGAAATATACAAGTGAATAAGGTGTGTGCGGGAACAAGCCCTTGGCAAGAGGCTGTAAAAGAGAATGTGTAAATGTGAGAGAACCTGTGAAAAGGTGAGAAGTATCTACTGGGAGAGAATAAAGGGTAGCATGAGGAGATTTAGGAGGTGTGGAGATATTCTAGGAAGAGGTGGAGAGAATCAAGCAAAAGAGGTGGAGTGAATCAAGGAGAAATCAGTGGGATTAGATGCTTGGATGTAAACCCTATAAATTGAGGCATTGGCCTAATGAGAATTTGCTCGTTTTTTATTATCCATGTCTACATTAAGCTATCAGTTAATTACTCACTAATCACATCTTAATTATCATCTAATCTCTTTGTTAATGATATTGATTCTAGCATTTTATCCACCATAGTATATGAATGCCCTACTGAAATGTTAGGCATACCAAGAGACTCGTTAACTTTCTCTTTACCTTTATGTGATGCATTTGTTGAACCTCCTATAGGATTGATTTTCTGATGCATCCTACAGCCACTCCATGGTCTATCAATAGTAGACGCACTATGAGAGAACTCTCTTTTTCCACTCAATGACTATGATTGTTGACCTATATTATGTGCAATCACCTGCTCCTATGCACCATCCCTAATTGAATCTTTTATAGCAGCATACCAACTACTCATCTCATCAAATACAACATCCCTACTCACCATCATCTCATGTTGTGATAGGGTTATAACATTTGTACCCCTTTTACTCAAGGGAGTAACTAATAAACACACATTTTTCAGCCTTTAGATCCAACTTACTACATAGATCATCATTAGGAATGTGTACATATGCAATGCATCCAAACACTTTCAAGTGTTTGGATGCATCATTAGGAATGTGTACATATGCAATGCATCCAAACACTTTCAAGTGTGACAAATCAGGTTTTCTACTAGTATACTTTTCCTCTAGAGTCACACTATGCACTATCTCACTGTGGGGGTCCTATTCATAATGTAACTATAGTCGCATTTGCTTCAATCCAATAATGGTGAGGCATTCTCTTCTCATCCCATCAATGCACAAGCAACCTCTCCAATGTGCCTATTCTTTCTCTCAATAACATCATTTTATTGTGCGGAGTGTACTTGCATGTGAATTGCCTCTAAATTCCTTGCTTTCTCAAAGTACTCACTGGACTCATTGGGGAAGTACTCTCCCCCTCCATCTGACCACCTTAGGTGCTTAACCTACAAATTTGTTTGCTTTTCAACCAATATTCTAAAATTTTGAAAGTGATTAAACACTTCACTTTTTTCTTTCATCACATGAAATAGACCCACACCTTCCTTATGTGGTCATCAATGAAAGATACATAGATGAAATCCTCCCATTGATGCCATCTTTGTCGGCCCCCATACGTATGAGTGCACCACATCAAGTTCTCTCTCCTATTATATGAAAATAAATTCTTTGTTTGCTTTCCAAACTGACATGCATCACATAATGTATGCATTCCATCTACCTTATACTTTGGCAAACCTAACAATTTTTGAATTTTGCTGCTCATTCACATAACCAATATATTTATGCCAAATGTCTTCGAATGTCTATATCTGCCACAACATCTACACCTTGTGTAAATATAGCAACTTTCATCTCAGGCATACTTGCATCCAAAGTAAACATTCTACCCACTCTTTGTAAAGAAAAGAGGATCTAGCTCTATGATGCATATGCAAGAGGCTATGGAGGAAGAGAGAGTGTAGCATTCATATTGGTTGTGAGGAAGATAATGAATGAAAGGAGGAAGACACGAGTTTACAAGTTGTGGAAAAAATGTTTTGCATAAAAGATCACACACTTCAGTTATTTCTTATGCCATAATATAGGCCATTACTTACATAGTAGCTTGCACCCATTGGTGCCACTTGGACTTGATCTTTTTCTTCATTGGCTTCTCCTATTACCTTGCAATGCTATTGGACCCCCTTTATAACCATTCAATTTCCATTATTTTACTTATGGTCTAGTTCACATTTTCTCATCCTAGGCATGCTAACATCATTATCTCAACACCCCCCCTTGATGTGTGCATGGTCATTACCATACTTGAGAGGTGAAAATCCCCCCTTAGTGCCCAGTTAGGCCTTTAGCACTGTGGTGTCACTTTTGGGCGTAGTATTCTTACAAAGAAAAGGATTACAAGATAGACTCATAAGTCGTATAGCTCATAAGCTTTAAAATAACACATCTTGGGGTACATCAATTACATCATTTGCTTGGGCATTTACATAATTTGCGGACTAAAAATTTCATTCATCATGACCAAATTTGTTACAATTCTTAAATTGAGGCTTACCCTTGTTCCAACAAAAATTCTCTATGTGGCCTTTCATGCCACAATAGTCACAAGTGGTCCTTGATGGTGCTTTTCCTCTTCCTTTTCCTTGTCCAGGCTTGATGACAATGATCTACCTCCTCTTGAATAGAGGGCCCGCTCAACATTTGATGTAGAATCTTCACCTGCATTCTCTATGTCATGCATTGAGAAGTTGTCCATGTTTGATAAGTACTCCATAAGGTCACTATATCCTTCAATGTCACAACTAGCTAATAGAATTGCTTTGGCTTCATCTTTTTCAAGCTTTTACTCTATGGAAGTCAGCTACTACTTAATACTTTTGTACTTATTTATGTGGCTCATCATGTCATCACTAGGTTTAAGCTTAAGATTATATAGTTACATGAGTAGCTCAACCTTAGAGAGCCCAGACTTTGTCCCAAATATCATCTCGAGCTCATCCCATGCTTCCTTAGAATTAGTGATTCCCGTGATATTATGTATGACTTCATCACCTAATGTAGATGCAATTATGCCATGGTGATGTTGCCCTAGCAAGGTCTTACTTGAAGACTCTTGAGGTAGTGTCTAACTGCTTTACAAATCAGACAAACAAATCACATTTAGTGTGAGGATTATCTTGATATATTTATACTATTCAAGTGATAAT
This sequence comes from Cibotium barometz, assembly GCF_041138505.1. Taxonomy (NCBI): domain Eukaryota; kingdom Viridiplantae; phylum Streptophyta; class Polypodiopsida; order Cyatheales; family Cibotiaceae; genus Cibotium; species Cibotium barometz. The sequence goes on along the minus strand of NC_141051.1, from coordinate 43,585,667 downwards.
GGCAAGGAAGATGAAATGAGTGCAAATGAAGGTTTTCCTATCCCAAAAGCAACATGAATTTCTCAATTTTGGACTCTATAAGCCCTGATTTTGCTTAATCACTTGTTTAATGAATGTAATTAGTGATTAAAATAATGATTAGCATAAGCTAGACTTGGAGGATGAAATTACACATACCACTTGAAATTTTCATGGGGCTTTTGATAGGTGCCTATTGCCCTTGATGAAGAGGAACTCCCCAAGCCAAGAGATGAAGCTAAACTCCTTCACTTGGGGTGCAAATTGTCAGAAAGTGCGGACTGTTACAAAGCTCCTCCCAGCTTTCTCGGTGAACTAATCGCCACAAGATTTGATGAATAGCTTGCTTATAGTATGGATAACAATACCCCATAAGTATTTTTCCTAATTTGATGTAGGCCAAAAATGCCACTCTCTACAAAAAAAAAACGGGCTGCACATAGAAATCCGGAGTCCTGAGTCAAATCATGTGTTTTCCTCCACTAGGCACATGTACCTTGATGTAAGAAAGCCTCTCCCAAGATTTGAAGAGAAATGGTTGAGGGAGCAGAGCACATTGAGCTCTGCAATCACAACCACTTGAAGGAGGAGTGCCTCGGGTCTATATGGCACGGTGCCTTAAAGAGGCCCCCCAAGTGGGATCTACGGGTGAGAGGGGCCGATTTTGGGCGGGGGTGATTTGAGCCGTCGGATCCCCGAAAGTAAACTAGGGTCCGAAAGTAAACTAGGGCTGCCGCGCACATATATTAATAAAGGCCGAATACACTAGCTAACAGAAATTATAGCCTAATGGTAAGACTATGGCCGCTCTAGTGGCACGTCGTGGGTTCAAATCATTCTTTTGCAATTTGAGACTTAGGCAAAAAAATTATAAGTCCAAACTCGGACATTGGAGTAAACTAGGCAATTTGGCAAGCCCCCGACTAAAAAAACTCGGCCTGCAAAGTAAACTAGGGATCCTACAAAAAAAAAACTCGGCCTGCGAAGTAAACTAGGATCCCTAGTTTACTTCGCAGGCCGAGTTTTTTTTCGGCCCTAGTTTACTTTTGGGGATCCGACGGCACGGATCGGCCCCGCCCAAAATCGGGCCCCCTCAGCCGTCGATCCCACTTGAACCCCCTCTTAAATGCACCGTGTGATTTAGAGACGAGGGGAGGAGTGGATAATTCTTGAGATTAGTGAGCTTAATAATATAATTAGTGAGCTTAATGATGTAATTAGGTTAATGGAAATGTGTGTGGAGTAGAGTAGCTACTTGCTAAGAGACCCACGCTCTAATACCATGTAAATAAAGGAGTATCTAGCTCTATGATGCATATGCAAGAGGCTATCAAGCTTCCATGGCTATGGAGTAGAGAGAGTGTAGCATATATTGGTTGTGTGACAAAGATAATGAATGAAAGGAGGAAGACACGAGTTTGCAAGTTGTTGAAAAAATGTTTTGCATAAAAGATCACACACTTCACTCATTTATTATACCATAGTATAGGACATTGATTACATAGTAGCTTGCACCCATTAGTGCCACTTGGACTTGATCTTTTTCTTCATTGGCTTCTCCTATTCCCTTGCAATGCTATTGGACCCCCTTTACAACCATTCAATTTCCATTCTTTTACTTATGCTCTAGTACACATTTTATCATCCTGGGCATACTAACATCATTATCTCAACACTCTTTTGCTCTTTATAACCAAACAACATTTGTTGTTGAAATCCTTAACATAGCAATCCTCAGGGTAAAAGTGTACCTACAAATCTTACTCAACTATCTACCCAATAGAAACTAAATTCTTTATTATGTTAGGCACATGAAATACATCATCCAAGTAACTCATCTTGCTATCCTACATAGCTAATGGCACGTTCCCAATGTAATAGGATGAGCTGTGTTATCCCCCGTCTTTATATAACCTAGTTTTTGTAGATTTTTGACATCTCCAGGCCACTCACCATGACAAGTCATGTGGTTAGAGGTTACTATCTCCATATACAATACATCATCACCATTTATGGATACATTTACAATCACAAAATTCAACATCATGTGCTACATAACAAAAAATGCTAACATCTATCTTCCACTAGCTTGCTTGAAAATGCATAATTGCTTTGCTACAACCTGCCATTTTTATGCCACTCTTTACGACATTATGTTATAAAGTGACCTAGTTTGCCACAATAAAAATGATCCTTTGAACTTGATCCCTGATTGTTATTTTTGCTAATCACCTCAGCCTCTCTAGCTCCCCCAATCTTGAGATTAATGTCTTCCACCTGTGTGTGTCTCTGTGAATCATTGGATTGTTGTTTGCTAATGTTTATAATTTTGGTTTTCAAAATGGCCACCACCTTGGCTTCAACCTCTACCTAAATTGACTACTCGAGGGGTACACTAGTAAGAAACCCTATGTATCACATGCGTTCAAGGAGTATTTAGAAAACCCCTTACTTTGATTTTTTTAAGAATAAAATGACCGCTTTTTCTTTATGGTCTTATGGGTTTTTTTTTCAAAATTGATTTAAAAAACCCCTTCTGTAAATGTATTTCTATAAATTTACCTTAAAATTTTGAATTAGAAAATCCCTTCATTTGAACTCATGTGCTATGCTTACATATTTTTAGGTGAACCCCTTGAGATTAAGTAGAAGCCCTATTTTAAAGTGTTCTTGCTTTGGAGGGAAGAGTCTTCACTCAAAGACTTCTCTTCTATGATTAACATAAACACCAAATCCCAAAAGTTGGGAACATTCTCTCTTATAATAACAATAAAGATCTTGAATGGCTTATAGTCTTTGCTAAGCTCATTCAAATAGATGCTCACCAAGTCAACATCTTCCACTAAGACATTAACAGATGCTCACCAAGTCATCATCTTCCACTAAGACATTAACAGATCCAAGGGATTCAACAATACCCTTGATCTTTAACGTATACTCATTAATGGAAATGTTCTTCTTCTCCATATATGTAGCTCTCCTGTTTTAGTTGCTACGCCTTTGTGCTTATATGAAACATCTTCAACAAGTTTTGCCATGCAACTATTGGAATGTTGGCATCCTATATATGCCCTATCATAGTGTTTGTCACATTGATTGTAAAAGCCAATATACATCACTTTCCTTGCACCACCTTGGTTCCAGTCTTTGAATGCCTTTATCTTTACTAGAGTAGCATTCTCTTTAGGCAATTTTGGAGGCTCCTCATTGTCTCCTTCAACATAGTCCCATAATCCTTTTCCCATCAATAAATTGGTCATTCAAAGATATTCTTGTCAAAGGTTATTGGCTTGGAGAAAATTTGAAGGCTTTTCAACAAATCCAAAAATACTTGCAGGGGAAGAGTAAAATCTGTAGCAAGGGTACAAAGGCTTTGGACACAAGGACACAATTCATTAAGGACACAATTCATTCAAAAATCCAAGAGGTAAAGAAGAGAAGGTGTGGAAGACCTTTGGGCAAAAGAAGGTATGGTTATGTGAATTTTGAGGACCATTAGATCAAGATTTGGATCAAGGGCTAGAAGGGCTAGGAAAAAAGCCACCCTTTTGAAGAAAACCATCCATGGATTCCCAAAACCACCTTCAGTAATTCAAATCCGCTCCATAATCGAGCCTTAAGGATGAAATCAACTCTCTTAGGAGATTATGGGCCTCATCTCATAATTTCTAACCTTGCTTCATGGTCAAATTGCATATTCTTCTCCAAAAATATCCCGATGGTTTAGTGCTCAAGAAATTTTCTCTTTCCCATATATATATATATATATATATATATATTCCCAAATTATATATATTATTATTTTTATTTTATTTTTCTCCTTCCTTTTTCCTCCACCGTTTGGCCGGCGGGCGCCAACAGTTGCATCGTCAATTCATCTTCTTCTCCTTCTCCTTCTCCTTCTGCTGTGCGCTAGTGGGTCTTTGCTGTGCGATCATCTTCTTTTCTCCTTCTGTTATTCGCTGGTTGCAAGGCAGCTTTCTATTAAAGTTTATATATATATATATATAAATTATGCTCACTACCTTTGCATTATCGACCCGTTTATGTTGGCCGCCTCATATACTTTTTGCTCATATTGCCATTCTTTTTTTTTAATTCCCATGCGTTGAAGCGTTTCTTAAGCTTTGCCAAAAGCTTAACAAAGCTATAAATTATATATATATATATATATTTTATAGCTTTGCTTAACAAAGCTATAAAATATAAATATATATATATATATATATATATATATATATTGCTAAAAGCTTAACAAAGCTATAAATTTTATATATATATATATATATATATATATATATATAATTGTGTGCTTTTACCTGACCTTCTTTATTTTGTCTTCCCTTCTCTTTTACGGGAAAACTGCCTTTCGCCTCCTTTTTGGCTGTGTATTGATGCACTGGTTGTGCACTTTATTATTAAAAGCTTAAAGTCTTACACAGCTTTTATAGTAGTAAAGCAAATTTTTTAAGCTTTTTTTTAAAGCTTATATTTATACAAGCCTAAAGCCCTCATACCTTCACAAATTAAAGAAATAAAGAGAGTTTTTCAAAAGTAAAAGCAAGTGGACAAAGGGGATTTTTTTTTCGACGAATTTTCTAGTCATTGAAAGATTTCTTCAAAATGAGTTATTATTCAGGTTGGTTTAAATTGATATCAAGGCAAAAATTCAATTATTATTTTTATTCTTCATTGGATGCCATCGACATTGAACACTTCAACAAGTCTTATTTCAAAGTACACGAGAGTCAGATAAGTTTGCTACCTTTTCTATTTTATTTCTATATTTCGATAATATTTTACTTGTTTCTTTTACAATGTCAATCTATCCACAACCACCTACTATCCAAGATCAAGTAAACATACTTCAAGCTCAATTGTTGAGTGAGAAGAGGCAAAGAGAAGATTTTGAATGGAAATTTACTCGCAAGAAGCGAAAACATACATATTCAGAATCTGATTCTTTGGATTCTAAGGAGGACCCTATCCAAAGAATTGTGCGAGCTACTCTCAAAGCTCAAGAGTCTCGAAAGGAACACAAGATCAACAGAAAGGCTTTTACTTTTCAAGATTATGATGGTAAAAATGTTGAAATGATTGATGCTAGAGTGCCAAGTCACCTAGCCAATTTATCCCACATGAACTATCATACCTTTGTTGTACTTTCCTCATATAAAAGGAGGACAATGCCTGGTAGTACGGGGTGACGATAAGGAGCTGTTGCCGCCGCGGGCCGGGCCTTTGGTCTTTTAATCAATGCGGGATCGCATTGTTTGAAGCATTGAAATACAAGCACAATATCTCAAGTCTTTTTATGAGTACAAGTTTTTATCTTGTAACCTAACTGAACTTGAGTCTAAACTTAATTAACACACACTCGTCACCATGAGTATTGTTCATTATTATCCACCTTAGATTAGTGTTGTAATTAGTGTAGGATTAGATTAGAATTAGGATCTAATTAGTGTTGTAATTAGTGTAAGATTAGATTAGAATTAGGATCTAATTAGATAGTTGATTGTTTAGGAGAGCTCAATCCATGATTTCAACATGGTATCCGAGAGCTTAGGTCTAGCTCTCTTAGCTTAGTTTTAACTCATTAGTCTAACCTTTTTCATTAATCACTAATCTCATCTTATCCCTTCTTCTTCTTTGTGGCCCAAACTTCAAACCCTTAACATTTCTTATCCTCTTAACCATTAGCCAAGCATTTTTTGGAGAGTATTGCTTAACCATAGGCTAATCTACATCCAAGAGGATTTAGGAAATTTCTCATCCTATAGCCTGAAAACGATGCTCAATCGCAGACTCGTTTTTCGTTGAATTCACCGCAGCCGTTCACAATTAGCTTCATCCCTTTTAGAGAAAGCTTAGGCATTGCTTAAGCTACCCAAAATCCAAATCTTAGCTAAATGAGTGAGTGGCACAGTCGGCCATTGATTAGTTGCCTTAAATCTGCAGAGTGCGGCTGTTTTTCGGGTTCTTGAGCTTGATTTTCCTTGTGGATCTTATCTTCTCATCAAGGGCAAAGAGCTAAAGCAAACAACCCCTTCAATTCTGGCTCCCTTGTTCTCAATTGACGGCTCCAAATTTTAGCTCTCTTAATCACTATGATTAAGTACTAATCACTATCATTAGTGTAATATTAGCAGAAATTGGACCAACCAAAATTCAAAATTGGAAAATTAGAGTGATATTCCATTGTGGAGAATTCTCTGTTGTATCAAAATCCATCTTAACCACTTGCATTGCTCAACTTAGGTGCACCACATTGAGTTTATCTCTAGCATATAATTTGCAATCACTTGTAAAAGGGTTAGACACTACCTGAGCACTAAAATCAAGCTCAAGGTAAGACCCCCTTCCAATCATGGAGCATGTAGAAGTCGTCGCAATATTTAATGGTGATAGTTTTTTCACATGGCAAAGCAAGACCATGTACTTGCTTATGCGTAAGGGGCTTTGGCACCTTATTGAGGATAAAGAAGTGGAGGTTAAGCCACTTCAAAACAGCAAAGCATTGGGCCTCATCGCTTAAAATCTTGGTGATGATGTGATTAGTCACATTGCTGGCAAGCATCAAGGATGCCAAGTTGGCATGGCAGGAACTCAACAAGATTTTCGGCACCGACTCAAAGAGCTCAAAGATCAACCTTCTCATGCAGTTTTACAAGCTCGACAAGAAGGAGACCGAGACCATGGTACAACACATCAGTAAATTCAAAGGTATCAAACAACGTGACTTAGTGCATTAAAGAAAGTCATTGAGGAATATGAATCTATTGCTGTATTGCTAAAAAGTGTTGACAAAGAACCTTATGAATCAATTGTTGCTACACTTCAAGATGTAGAATCATCTCTACTTGAACAAGAATCCAAATTCAAAAATAAAGAATCATTCAAATCACATTCAAGTGAGCAAGCACTGTATACAAAAGGTGGGAGATTTCAAAGGAGAAATAAATCAACATCTCAACTTCCAAGATACCATCACTGTGGAAAACTTGGTCATACCAAGAATGAATGTTGCAATAAAGATAACCAAAGCTTATTTGTGACTATTGTGGAAAAATTGGTCACCTAGAAGAAGATTGCTATTAAAAAAAAAGAATTAGGCAAACTATATCGAGACCAAAGCTGTCCCAGCTGAAGACGTGCTCTTTTAGAGAAAGAACCATTGTACTTTTCACCCCAGTTGTCTTTACAAAAAGTGTGATGTAATCAGCCTCTGAGGCCATATGATGAAATCAAGTAGAAATTCATAGCCAAATTAGCTATAATGCCAAAGTAGCATAAAGGCCAAAGCAGCCTAGCACAAGGGGAGAGAGAGGAAGAGTGAAAGCCTAAAAATTGTACCCAATCTAGCATCAAGGGGGGTGTTGAAATGAGTGATGCTAGAGTGCCAAGTCACCTAGCCAATTTATCCCACATGAGCTATCATAGCTTTGTTGTACTTTCCTCATATAAAAGGAGGACATTTGAAGCATTGGAATACAAGCACAACATCTCAAGTCTTTTTATGAGTACAAGTTTCCATCTTGTAACCTAACTGAACTTGAGTCTAAACTTAATTAGCACACACTCATCACCATGAGTATTGTTCATTTTTATCCACCTTAGATTAGTGTTCCTTAGAAAAGTTGTATAATATAAACACCCAAGCTCGGAAGATATAGCTAAAGCAAGAGCTACACAATGCGATCAAAGAAAACTGAGTATAAATGATTACTCTATGAAGGTTAAAGGGCTTGCATATGCTTTTATTGGATCACCAATGGTAGATGATGATATGGTGTCTCTGCGCCATGACCTTGAATGGTCTTAGAAAAGAATATAGTTAGTTTTGGACCTCCATTTGAGTTTGAGAGAACTTTCTTGATTTTTAAGAATTAATTACTCCCTCATGTGTGAAGAGATAAATATTGGGGTTCATCCTATAGAAATGAAAATGAACAAGCCTTCTACTCAAATACAAGTAGAGGGGGAAGTGGAAGGTTATCATCTACAGGATGAGGTGGTGGTCGGTCTGGAAATTGAAACTAATAACAACAACAAGAAAATCAAAGGTCATTATCTGAATAATGAGGTGGTGGTCAGTTTAGAAATCAAAACCAGCAGGCAACAACAACAAAATCAATCTTATACAAGTGGAAGAGCCAGTCCTCTAGAGGAAAGGGGAGCCAAAGGGACCGAGGTGGTTGGCAAAGAAAGTAAAATGTAAATAACATAGAGTGCCATTACCATGGCAAACCAGGGAACATGGTAAAGGACTACTATAAAAAGTAAAATAATACCAAAAGTGGAAAGTTGTAGCAAGGTAACTATGCATCATTAAGTAAACTGGGTGATGAAATAAGTGAGGAGTTGTTTATGATGCAGTATATGCTGAATTCCATGATAGGAGATGTGTCAAGATCTAGAGATGTTTGGTATATCAATTCCAGCACCTCTAACCACATGACCGTGAGTGGTTTAGAGGCTACTAAACTCACTCCCTACCCTTTCCTTGTGCTCTTTGGCACCACATTTCTCAACACCTCCCCTTGGTGCCCAATCTTTGGGCTACTCAAAGGTGGTCGGATATGAGGTTTTACAACACATTTTTCACTCCCCCCTTGATGGTGACTTGACCTATCAAGGAGGGAGGTCTAGAGGTCATCTCTAAGAGTAAGGTCCCCCACTTGATAGATACTTAACCTATCTTTGAGGTTTAGAGGTCTCTTCTAAAACAATAGCGTTACAATAATCATTTCCCCCGTAGGTGCTCAAGTGGCTACTCTCAAGTGGTCGAGTAGATACACATAACAAATTATTTTTGGCCTACTCATTTGGTGGCCTTTACAACATATGATTTAGGTTAGGGTAGTGGTTGGTAGCGCGATGTTGCTTAGTCCTTCTACTGCCTCCAGATCTCCTTGATTTTTCTTGATGAAGATCCCTTGTTGCTTCCTTTATTCTTCATGTCGATGTTGTGTCCTTTTTCACTTTGTTGATTTCTTCTTAGCTCTTTGGCTTGACTCTTGGCTCTTTGATAGCTCCTTTGGTGTGAACTTCATGCTTCGGGTGCTTTGATGATTTTAGTGTGGATGTCATGCTATGTGCTATGGTCATCTCATGCACTTGTTCTTTAGACATGCTTAGGATTGTGCTTTGTGCATTCATGTTTTGCTTTGTGAGGTGCCATATTTGCCCAAGGATATGTGACCCTTCCCCAATGAACTTCCCAATGTTTGATGCCATGAGAGGGTATTACCATGAGCTTGTGACAAGTCTCTATGGTAGTGTCTATACTCTCTTACAATATTAAGATCTAGTTTTTCATGCAATGACTAATTTCAAGTTAATGAAGATGATTTGGATGCAAACTATGCACTAGAATTAAACTAAATGCACTGAAGAATGCTAAAATTGAGAAAATTAAATGAATGCAATGAATTTGGATGCAAGAGAGATTTTTTCATAGTGGATTTACACCCTATTTTCTAATTTTTAACTTTAATTAGTCTAATTTCTGCTAATACTACACTCATGATGGTGGTGATTAGTGCTTAATCATGAGATGATTAGAGCCCAAGGAATGTGGAGGATAAAATTGAGCTTGTAGATGCAAGAATTGAAGGGTCTTTTTACACAAGGGTGTTGACCTTAATGAGGATCAAGTGCTTGAGTAGACAAACCAACTCAAAATGTCAAAAAACAATGGATTTTTGCCTATTTATAGTGATTGATTTTTTGCTTCTCCTGACTTGAATACTGCATCAAATAGCTTGAGATTTATAATGTGGGCAGCTTGTACTACCAGTTGCTGACTAGCCCTAGAAGAGCTTGAGCTGATTTTGCTCAAAGGCAACATCAAATGGAGAGAAACAAGGGCGGACGGCTGTACGACAAATTTGGGCTACAACACTTCTTTTTGGTTGATTCCTTCAAGCTATAGGGTCGTCTAGCATTGAGCAATATCCCCCTTAAAGAATTTGGCAAATGGTTTCTTGGTTGGGGAGATCTAGCTAGTTCAAATTTCCTCCACTAGAAAGGCTTATAGACAAGATTAGAATTAGTGTAAAATAATGATGAGATAGCACACTAACTATGCAAAGATTGACTAATGAGATGATATGGGGAGAGGGGTGGCTAATATGGATCAAGCTCTCCTACTAGCAAAACATCTATCTAATCAAGCCTAATCTTATTACTAATTAAACATGATTAATATAATTAATCTTTTCTAAGGAGGATGTAATCTAAGTTTACTCATGATGATGAGTACGTGCAATAAACTCAAGCACCATTAGGTTACAAGATTAATACTTGTACTCATAAAGAGGCTTGAGATGTGTGCAAGTGATATGATTTCATTGCTTGAAACGGTCCCCTTTTATATGAGGAGGTACACCCTTGGGCTTGAGATGTGCGCAAGTGATATGATTTCATTGCTTGAAATGGTCCCCTTTTATATGAGGAGGTACACCCTTGGGCTTGTACATTGATGTGGGATTATCCCTTTTTTCATGTGGCTTCATGCTATGCTTTGCATTTTCTTGGCTACTCAACTCACTCCCTACCTCTTCCTTGTGCTCTTTGGCACCACATTTCTCAACACTATTATCTATGCAGGATGGAAAACTAAAGTACTTGTTGGCAGATGTACTTCATGTTGCAAATATTACAAAAGAACCTCGTTTCTATTGAACAAATGGTTGATCAAAGTCTACAAGTGAGGTTGAATCCTCAAGGACGTTTTGTGGAAGACTTCAAAAATCCGTGCCTCTTGGATGCAAAGTGTAAGAGAAATGACATGATGTTTATTTTAGATGTGAACGTGCCTAAGGTGAAGCCATCCATGTTTGCACATGGGAGGGGAGTCATTGCAAATATTGACATATAGCACAAGTGCAGTGGTCATGTGAATATACAGTGCGGTTGGATTTTATGCAAGCCCAAAATATTGGTGCAAGTTTACCGTAATTTAAGGTTGATGGTATGCATAGTATGTGAAGCATGCCAACTTAGTAAAGCAAGAAAAATATGATTTCTCGCATGGAAAGCACATCAGTACAAGGCCATTGGATGTTATACATTTGGATCTATGGGGGGCAACCAAGACTGCAATAATTCAAGGTTGCAAGTATTATGTTACATTCATTGATGATGATCACATTACGAAAGTGTGGGTTTATTTCATGAAGGAGAAAAGTGAGGTGTTTACTCACTTTCAGAGATTTAAAGCCTTGATCGAGAAGAAAAAATGTATACAGATCAAATGCCTTGTTGAAATTTGTGGTGCTTATGCTAGATCAAGATGATTGGAGGAGGAGACCCACAAAATACAAGAACAAATCTTGTTTATTAAGTTGCTTATGCATACAACTTGGCCTTTGCACACTACATAATGCCTTGTAGCTTCACCTTTAAATAGGTAAGCTAGTGGATCATAAGTCCATTCACACACACACCCTTCTCCTACACTTTTACATGACCTTAGTCTTTTAATAGCCTCCCTCAATACCAACTATGAAAGAATTGGAATAGGTGGTATTGGACATAGGTTGCCTTTAAAACATTAGGCGTACAAGGTTAGGAATATAGGCGTACAAGGTTAGGAATATAGGTGTTGTTACATTGAGATTTAAAACAAGTGCTCAGAGGAGTTAGAGGTTGATACAAAGTTAGCCTCTGACTCTTTGTTAGGACATTTAGAAGTGATATGTCCCAATTGTTTACACTTGTTACATTTCATCTTGCTGGGATATTTGATCCAACAATTATTTGCAAAATGACCTACCTTTTTGCAATGGGTACATCTTACTTTGCTCACTCGATGTGACAAAGCTTGTTCGATATTCAATGGAGTTTGGCCTCTTTTCTTCATCAAGACAAGATTAAGATTGAATGACTCCTTCAAGGGTGGGATTAGGTATGTTCTTCAAGTGGTGAGACTAAGCTGGGGGTACACCTTCTTGACTTTTTGTACTCGGCAGCATGTGAGGTAGCTTGGTTGAGAAAGCTACTTGCAGATTTGGGTCTATCAATGGATAGAATAGTTATCATTTTTTATGACAACATTAGTAGTATACAGTTGGCCACACGAACCCAGGTTTTCATGCTCGCACAAAGCATATAGAGGTCCACTACCATTTTGTCAGGGAGAAGGTTTTGGCAAGAGACGTTGACCTTGTTTATGTCAGCACACAGGATCAGGTCGCTGACATCTTCACCAAAGCATTGGGTACAGAGAAGCTCCGTAGATTCAGACTTCGCTTGGTATACATGAGATGGAGTTGAGCTCGAGGGGGAGTGTTGAGATATGAGCTCATCTAGTGAGACGGTGGACACTGATGACCCGCTTGGAGGATAGGCCCCACACTTACACCACTGGCATGGTTGGTGAGATCATGGGTGATATGCGACCAATGGGATGGAAGGCTATGTGACAACCATTCTAGAGACTGGCATAGTTATAGTGCCAGCTCATTTAGTTGGGTTCACACTATAGAGAACCCTAGTATGTATTTGGTTGAGTACCTTTTCATATCGTGTACTCTTATCTTTGTATATGGTGTGTTGAGTGTTGTGTGAAAAGAAGAAGATTTTCAGCCTCTCACCTTGTGTGTTCTCTTTTAGGGTTTTGTGAGTGTGAGTGTGTGTGTGTGCTTGCAAGAGCTCAAGCTCTCTTCTCCCCTGCATCTTTTCACTGGCAGCCTATACGATTGCCCTTAAGTGTGCATGCACCACCGTCGACTGTTTTTCTTTGGCCCATGTGGCTTCTTGTTTTGCCAAATTTTCCTTGTAGTTGGTAGCTGATCTTTTCTCCTACTTTTGCTGCTCTTAGCAGCCTGTAGTTTTTATTTGACATGTCCTCTAGCTTTTCCATGAACATCACATTCTGTAAGAATAAGACAAATTGTTCTCTCTGGGTTTCATCTGCCACATCCTTCACTTGGTACATGTTGCCTATTTTTGGGATCTCTTTCTCCACCCTGGGCTTCATATTTGTGTCCAGTGCACCATCCATCGAGCGGCAGCCCTAGTGCATGGTGCACTACGAGCTTTGAGATCTTTATGGGCTCTGTCTTTAGAGAGAGTGCTATGAATTGGTGAGAAGTTGTGAGCAAGAAGGCAGGTTGAGAGTGTGCGCGTTTTGGCTCCTTGTTCTCTTTTTTGCGATGCTTTTTCCTCTTTCATTCCTTTCTTGTGGCATTGTCATTTTAGCTTCCCACTTTTCGATGTGACTTGACCCTTGATTCGTATCATTCCTTCCATCTTGGATTAAAGGCATTAAACTTTACTTGCTGCCTCCCCGTCTTACCATTGCATATGGAGTTTTAATGATGTTATGTGATAGCTGTCCTCCATGCAGTTACTTATGCCGACATCGTGGCCATTTGCATTGCTGACGTGTGGATCTAGCTAGTGTACACTTGGTTGCTTGCTTCTTTGCTGACCTGGCCTTGTTTGGTTGTGGAATTGTGTTCTTTGATGAGCTGGACACCCTTGGGAATTCCTCCACGGCTTTCTTGCTTCTTGGATTTTTCGCATCAATCTCCTCTAGTGAGGTTATGCCACATTAGATGCTCCAGATCGGTTCCTTGTCCTCCTCTTGTTCTTCCGCTGGTGTGACTACCACCAGTTGGCCCATGTACTTTCTCATCCTCAAGCCGTTTACTATTTTAAGAAAAGGTATTCCATCCAAGATTTCTAGGCATTTTGATTGACCAGGTTGTTCCAGGCCCATTCAACCTCTTCTGAGGCTTTCTCTTGCATGGTTTTGCTCAGTTTTTCTCTCCTTGAACCCTTTGGTTTTGCGGAATTTGATTCTTTTTTCTTTATTTATTTGGCTGCTTCTGTCGCTTTTTCATCTTTTGCTTCCGCATAGTGTCCCATCAATTCATCTACATGTAACATGTACAAGGTCACCAGGTCGGGATGTTCCTAGAGCATTTTGTCCTCTTAATCATCATCATCAAAGCCTTCTGACATATTGAATGTTTTCACATGGAGTGGCCTTTGAGCAGGTGTTACTGATCCCCTTACATCGAAAAGGTCAACATGGACTTTCTACTTCCCCTTTCTAATGGAGATTTTGTTTCTGCCCCATTCCTACTTTACTTTGTCGTGTCTCACAACCAAGGCCTTCCCAATAACACCTGTAAGACCCGGTGTGGTTTTCAGTGTTTATGATGACCACTAGGTTGACCTTGAAGTCTACTTGTTTGATTTTCATTTGGACATTTTTTACAATTTCCTTATGAACCAACATTTTATTGTCTACCATTCTTATGTTGAATGGAATGGGTTCCCATTTGAGACCCAATCCTATGCAGTTTTCTCCGTAATGATGCTTACTCTCCAGATCCACCATCCCACACTACATCATTGATGAGCACATTGATTAGTTGAATTATGACTTTGGCCACTTCATCATCTCTAGATGTTGGGGGTCCCTCAGCTTGCATTCTAATACATTCCGAGTTTTCTTCTTCTTTTGAGTGTTTTAATTCCTTGCTCAGTCCTTCAATGCTGCCTACCACCATCAAGATTTTAGCCTTAAGTCTTAGGCATAAATCCATCACTTGTCTTAATAGAACCTGTCTATCCAGTAACATTGATACTACATTGGTTGTTAAAATTAAGGAGAAAATAAAAGTGAGCCATTCATAATGAAAATATACTTAATTTCATTGTTCCAAATGAGCTTGTACATAGTGCTTATATAGCCATGAGACATTTCAATGTGACTTGATACATTCTTGGGATGATATCACTACTTATGGCATTTGGTGGTGGATTTAATCTTTGATCTTAAACTAAAAGATATCCTATGAAAAATAATTGAAAAGGCTAGGGACTACAAGTTGGGCTTATTTCCAAAATTAAGCAGGAAAGAAAAGTGAGCCATTCATAATGAAAATACACTTGATTGCATTGTTCCAAATAATGAGCTTATACATAGTGCTTATATAGCCATAAGAGGTTCACTCAATGTGACTTGGTACATTTATGGGATGATATCACTGCTTATGGCATTTGATGGTGGATTGCATCTTTGATCTTAGACTAAAAGATATTCTATGCAAAATAATTGAAAAGGCTAGGGACTACAAATTGGGCTTATTGCCAATAAATGCTCCCTTAAGCCAAACTTGTGAAAGACACTCAATACATGGGCTTATACCTAGTAATCCCCTTGATACAAGAATGAGATAGAGTCTCTCCTTAATGACATTAGGTGTGTGTACTCTTCTCCATAGTACAATCAAGGTCATGTAGGATAAAAGACAAGGTTTTAGAACCCAAAAAGAAAGAGTGTACTAGAAAGCATATGATTCATCATCAAAATCAAGACCAACAAAATTACTTTCTTTAGCAGTGGTGGCAAGATTGGCTTTTTCTTTACTCTTCTTGTTTTTGTCTTTAAAATAACATTTGTGTGGTGGATGGTTGGTTTTACCATAATGCACACAAGGTTTATTAATAAAGCAATCCTTTGTGAGATGGTTGGTTCTTCCACAAGTAGCACACTTCTTATTGTTGTTGGTGACAACATATGCTCCTTCTGAAGTGAGATTGTTATTGAAGTTTGGCTTCTTCCCCTCCTCCTATAGTGAATTGATTGCACTCTCCAAAGAAGGAATTGGTTCCTTCTCTTTGAGCACAGTGAAAATGTTGTTGTATTCGATAAGCATTACTTTAAGCAAGATGGCTATAGCATCCTCATCATGCACAAGGGCGGACTTTTTACATACACAAGTTGGGTGTTAACAAAAGATGTAATAGATTCATTATGCTCTTTAGAAAGCCCATATAATTTCATTTTTAGAATTATTTTAGAGTGCTTTGTCCATGCTCCAAAGGTTTTCTCTAGAGTATCCCAAGCTTTAGATGTAGTGTCACAATCATCAATGTAATGAATATAATTATCATCTAGTGCAGTGATAATGATGCCTAGGGCTTGTTCATCCCATGCTTGAGATGCCCCTTGACTTTGGTCTACCAAGTGTGAAAACCTTGGCCATTGAATTTGTCGAGGGACTTTGCACTGGTGGCTACGATTAGTCCCAATTGGCATAAAATGTCACACAAAATTCCCAATTTGAAAAAGCCCCACAACAATTAAACCCTTTTTTTTGTTGTTTTGATGATTTCTACAAATGTTGTCAATCTCTTCTTCTAATCTCTTCTTCTGTTGTCGATTTCTGCTCTGACGCAAGTTGTCTCTTTGGTCGTATTGAATACTTTTATTAAGGCCTTTTTGAGGCTTATAAAATTAAGGCCTTTAATCCTTTTATTAAGGCCTTTGTGAGCCTTATTAAATTTAGGATTTAAAGGAGGCTACAAGCCTTAATGGCTTGGATATGCCACGTGCGCTGCTCTAACAGAGCTCAAAGGAGATCTCACCAGCGAAGAGGAGCAGGAAGCAACCAGATTGGAGAAACAGCAGCGGGGGGCAAGTGTGTGACAAAGCATTTGCGTGGTGCTGGTGTAAACAGGAGGAAGGCTGGGTGTTAGTGTCGAGTGATTGAAGAGAGTAGCATATATAGTCGAAGGCACAAAGGAGAGATTTTATGAAAGCAGATGACAACATAGTAAATAATGGTGATCTTTTGTGCACTTTGTGGCCAATGATGAAGCAGCGTAAAGGGGAGATGGGCCCAGCATTGAAACATCTTGTTGCAGAGGAGTAAGAGCGGACTGCAAAAGAAGTAATAGAAATGTCCAAAAAGGAAATTAAATAATAAGCTCCAAAACTTGAAATGGCTGGGTGCTCCAATAGGAAAATAGAAAGAAAACTCCTCCTAAAAAATCCAAAATATAAGTCTACTCTAGAAAACTCCTAAATAGAAGTCTCCTATGCTCTTATACCATGTTAAAATTACGGAGGAAAGAAAAGTGAGCCATTCATAATGAAAGTACACTTGATTGCATTGTTCCAAATGAGCTTGTACATAGTGCTTATATAGCCATGAGAGGTTCACTCAATGTAACTTGATACATTTTTGGGATGATATCACTTCTTATGGCATTTGGCGGTGGATTTCATCTTTGATCTTAGACTAAAAGATATCTTATGCAATAGAAAAGGTTAGGGACTACAAGTTAGGCTTGCCAAAATTGGTTTGCAACCAATCAGCATCCTTCTTGCTTTCTTCCAAGCATATTTCATTGTTGTGCTAAAGCACGCATCTTGTGCAAATTTTCGCTTGCTTTTCGGGAAGATCTGTGCGATGACTTCACATGAGCTATTCTCCATCTTCTTGCCTTACCTTCTTTCTATTTCCTTAGTGGTTTGAATCCTCACCTTCTCTTGCTGGTCCTTGTCCACAGCTACCTTCTTGTGGGCTTTGGGTGAGTCTGGATTATCTACCAGAGTTATTACTACACCAGATTCCTTAGCTTTAGCCCTTGTGACTGCCATATATCTTGAACCTCCATGTGTTGTCATCCGGCTGCATCATGTTGGCACTTGCTGGATTTTCTTTTGGTTGCAACAATTCTGCATGTCTTTCTTCATCATGCTTTTTCTTCATGGCACATTCCGCCTTGGTGTGCCCAGGCTGTTGTGGCAATAGTAGCATGTGAAGGTGGTAGAACCACCAACATGTCCTTGGCTTCTTATTGCTGGTGGATAAATTTTTGCAGACTCTACTCCCATACCTTCCTATTCTTGGGGGTCTTCTTTCCGCTCCTTCCATGCTGTTCACCACATGGAAGCTCTATTTTTCATGTTGTACCTGCAGTTCCATGTACTACGATTGTATATGTTACAAATGGTACACGTTGGTGGCACTGTGCATTCCTCCTTGATATGGCCTTTCTGTTTGCATTGAGAGCAGAACACATTTTTACGGAATTATGAGGTTTTTCTCTTTTTCATCTCTTGCATCAGCTGCTTCACCTACAGCAAAAGTTCTCCGGGGCTTATTTTTGCCTTCGCGGTTTTCTTCTTTTTGTCCTTCCTTTTCTTCACTACCATTGGTGTGTCCTGTGAGGTGTCACTTGAATCATCCTCCTTAGTTGTGACACTTTTCCTGGGCTTCCTCTTTTAGCTTCTTTCTTGGCTTCTTTTTTCTGCCATTTTGGCCAGCTCGACTAATTTCTCAAACTCCTCTTCAGTTTTTGCTTGTTTTGTATTGGACTGCTGTATGGATGTCCAGCTTAAGCCCTTAAATGAACCAATCTACTACTATTTGCATTGAGGGTCGATTTTTTTCCGCCACTCTCTCCCTCAAGCTCAACAATTTTGTTCCATAAGCTTCTACATCCATGTCTTCTTGTCGAAGTTCTCTCATTTGATCACACAGAATTAAGTTGCAGCTTTATTTTGCATAATGTTCCCAAAAAAGTAGTCATGGCCTCTTCATAAGTCTAAAAATGGTTGTCTTGGTATCTGGCTCTGTCTTTGAAGGTTTTTATGAAATCATCTCTGCGGATTTCACTCAGCTCTAGCTCTTCCACATCCCGAGGTCTGGCCACTTTCTAGCATTGCTCAAACCTCCTTAAATGTAGATCTGCATCTTCCCCTTTCTGAAAGATCCCTACCCCCTCCACGTAACGAATTTGGGGGTGCTAGCAGCGGAAGTAGCACTTCTTGCACGGGCCAGGATCCTTCACTCGGGGCCTCGCCCACCACGGATATCCGATCAAGAGACTAATCCCTTGGTTCTTCAAAAACCGAACCCGAAAAAACTTTCCCCTACCAGAAAGCACGGGCGATTCCTCCAAGATATTTGTACTCTAACGTAGCCAGGGTTATTACTGACCAAACTGATCCGACCAAACTTGCAAGTCACTTGGTCAGATCAAGGAAGAAACTTGCACTTGGATCATAGAAACCAACGCTTTTTCCCCCATCGAGAGGCACAGCCTAATTCTTTTTCCATAGAACAATTACTATCCGGGATTTACTTCATCTATCGTACTATAACAGAATTGAGTCTCATTTTACGGATCCATCAGTATAGCCTACATCCAGTCCTATGGGTTAGCCAACCGCCCAACCACTGTAGTGATGGGATCCAATTAGGAATTTGGTTAGGTTTTGTCCCAGGTACCAGAAAAAAGAGTTCCCAGGCCCCCTACTAGGATATTCATGCAAATTTAACACCAGTCACACCACTTACACACCCAACATGAAATTGCCTTTTTCACAGATTCAGCTATCTTTGAAACAATCATTTAATGAAACCATAGTGTCACTGATCATAATCTTCCAAAATATCCGGTTGAATCCTAATTTTCAATCATTCCCTCATCGGTGTACCTATGGCATCATTGGCAACCAGAATGCTCACCACCTGTCCCTCAGGGACCTTTTCGATAGTTTCTAGCTCATAGTACCCGACAATGTATTCACTTATACAAATCAAGATGGAATCTCCGTTGAAGATCAGCAAGATCAACCAACAAATCCATATAAAAGAGCCATGGACTCATCCGTTGAGGACCAGCAAGGTCAATCAACCAGATCCATGCCCGGTTTCAAAAAACAACTCTTACTCCTTGTTCCAATATAGTTATGCAGGTTTTTAATTTGTCATCCTTAACTAGATCCACTAGGTCAAGTGTTAACAGTAGCAATCTATCAGCACAATCCACTAATCTCGTAATGATTTGTTGAAGTCATTATCGTTATTCCAGTTACGAACATCATCACAGGGACTTGTCCCATTCATCCTCATTGTGGCTTTGCTCAGCTTATTACATTTCAACCAAAATTCAGGAATCATCATTTTTCAATCAGAATCCAAAGCAACTCATCAGTTCTCAACCAGAATTTTAAAATCATATCAACCACATTCGAATACATCATCTGGATAGCATTTATGCTTATAATTTCAAGTCTTAGATGTACTCGTATATACTGCCAGTAAAGAGCTGCACTTATACTCTCGGTATATACGCGTGTAGTCACGGTATAAGGTAAATACCATCATGTCTAGGCCTCAAGCAAGTCAAGGATTCCATACAATTGCGGTACTTCCATCTGAAGACCCAATTACCAATTTATGAATTTCAGTTTGAATACCAATTTGTATGAATTTCATCACACAATTCCAACCTGTTTTACTGATACTTCATAAATTTTTGACATTTTTGGCTTCTTAGTTGATTCACTTTAGTCAATTCGCTCTGATACCAGCTGAAAGATCCCTGCCCCCTCCGCGCAATGAATTCGGGGGTGCTAGCACCGGAAGTAGCACTTCTTGCGCAGGCCAGGATCCCTTCACTCAGGGCCTCACCCCCCCACGGATATCCGGTCAAGAGACTAATCCCTTGGTTTTTCAAAAACCGAACCCGAAAAAACTTCCCCTTCACAGAAAGCACGGGCGATTCCTCCAGGATATTTGTACTCTAACGTAGCCAGGGTCATTACTGGCCAAACTGATCCGACTGAACGTGCGAGTCACTTGGTCAGATCAAGGAAGAAACTTTCACTTGGAACATAGAAACCAACGCTTTTTCCCCCATCGAGAGGCACATCCGTTGTTTCTTTTTCCATAGAACAATTACTATCCGGGATTTACTTCATCTATCGTACTTTGAGTCTCATTTTACGGATCCATCAGTCTAGCCTAACCCCATCCAATCCCATGGGTTAGCCAACCGCCCAACCACCACTGTAGTTATGAGATCCAATTAGGAATTTGGTTAGATTTTATCTCGGGTACCAGGGAAAAGATTTCCGAGGCCCCCTAGTCAGATCTTCATGCAAATT
This sequence comes from Cibotium barometz, assembly GCF_041138505.1. Taxonomy (NCBI): domain Eukaryota; kingdom Viridiplantae; phylum Streptophyta; class Polypodiopsida; order Cyatheales; family Cibotiaceae; genus Cibotium; species Cibotium barometz. Next base: position 43,564,936 of record NC_141051.1, on the reverse strand, counting down.
TAACGCCAGTCACACCACTTACACACCCAATATGAAATCGCCTTTTTCACAGATTCAGCTATCTTTAAAACAATCATTTAATGAAACCGTAGTGTCACTGATCATAATCCTCCAAAATATCGGGTTGAATCCTAATTTTCAATCATTCCTTCATCGGTGTACCTATGGCATCATTGGCAACCAAAACGCTCACCACCTGTTCCTCAGGGGCCTTTTCGATAGTTCCTAGCTCATAGTACTCGACAATATATTCACTTATAAAAATCAAGATGGAATCTCCGTTGAAGATTAGCAAGATCAACCAACACATCCATATAAAAGAGCCATGGACTCATCCGTTAAGGATCAGCAAGGTCAATCAACCAGATCCATGCCCAGTTTTAGAAAACAACTCTTACTCCTTGTTCCAATATCTTCCACGATGCATGTGTGGGTATCTTCAGTGACCCAGAGCCCGAGCACCGTATGGTCAGCACCCTCAAGGATCCTTCGCAGGTCACCTAGCACTTCACTCATAGGCCACTTCCTTGGTCTCTCATCCACCGTACCGGCTTACCATTTGAATCCAACCGAGGTTGGTCAAGACCTCGGCCGACCTTGCGAGACATCCTCCGTTGACTCTCCGTCAGCTATTGTAACTTTATCAAGTAGGTCTCCACGACCTCATTCACAAGACGGTCAAAATGCTTCCCCAGCATTTTTGACATAAAACAGTCATTTAAAAACAGGTCATAAATACAGTTCCTGTAATGAACTCTCGTCCTTCACATTGTTCCACATCCGTCCACATTACTTAATCCATATCCAATTCATATGTATACCCATTCTCATCCAATCACATCATTTTCCATCTCATTACATCTTTCCTCATTTATTCTCATCCAATCACATCATTTTCCATCTCATCACATCTTTCCTTATTTATTCTCATCCACTCGCATCAACCCATATTCACATCCCATCACACCTCATTTATTTCACATCTATCTCAATTCACATATCTCGTCTCATTCATTTCACATCTTATCTCATTCATTCTTATCCCGATTTACATCACATCACATCTCATTCATTCACTCACATCGATATCACATCCTTTCACATACACATCCACATCCATTCTTCCACATACACATCCGCATTCATTCTTCCACATGCACATGCACATCCATTCTTCCACATGCACATGCACATCCATTCTTCCACATACACATCCACATCCATTTTTCCACATACACATCCACATTCATTCTCATTACATCACATCTTATCACATCTTATTTTCATCTTATCACGTCCTATCACATCCCATACACATCTTATCACATCCATTCACATTCTATCACATCCCATACACATCTTATCACATCCATTCACATTCTATCACATCCCATACACATCTTATCACATCCATTCACACCCATTCACATTCTATCACATCCCATACACCTCTTATCACATCCATTCACATTCTATCACATCCCATACACATTTTATCAAATCTATTTTCTTTCTATCGTATCCTATTTACATCTTATCACATCCTATCACATCCCATACACATCTTATCACATCCATTCACATTTTGTCACATCCCATGCACCTCTTATCACATCCATTCACATTCTATCACATCCCATACACATCTTATCACATCCATTCACATTCTGTCACATCCCATGCACCTCTTATCATATCCATTCACATTCTATCACATCCCATACACATCTTATCACATCCATTTTCATTCTATCGCATCCCATTTACATCTTATCACATCCCATACACATCTTATCACATTCATTCACATTCTATCACATCCCATACACCTCTTATCACATCCATTCACATGCTATCACATCTCATACACATCTTATCACATCCATTTTCATTCTATCGCGTCCCGTTTACATATTATCACATCCTATCACATCCCATACACATCTTGTAGCATCCTATTTTCACCTTATCTCATCCATTCACATGCTATTCCCATTTAATAGCTTTTTCTAGGTTGATCTCGATAATGGGACTTTTTTTAAATTTTTGCCAATTGCTTGGTCTAATTAAAGGTTCTTCTTCTCGACGACTATTTCCATATTCATTCTCAATTGAATTATATTCAATATTCCTCTTTTGAATAAAAGAATTCATGGGATTTACAAAAATTAATTCTACCCATATTTCCACTTTTGATAAATAGTCATAAATTGAATTATACTAAAAATTCCTCTTCTTCTCATTTAATTTCTTGGATCTCAAATACCATGAGAATTCCTCTTTTTGCATTTAATTAATTGCATTCCAATGTCATGGGTATTCCTCTTTTATCATCAAATATTTCTCATAAAGTAAAAATAAAATATCCATTAATTCAATATGTTAGAAATTTCTCTTTTCCCATCTAAATGATGGAATTCCAAATGTCATAGGAGTTCCTCTTTTAACATTTAAATATTTCTCATAGATAAAATAAATTTATCTAAAATTCATCTTTGAATTTGATTAAAATACTCATTAATTCCAATATGCTAGGAATTTCTCTTTTCCCATCTCAATGATGGAATTCCAAATGTCATAGGAATTTCTCTTTTAACATTTAAATATTTCTCATAGATAAAATCAATTTATCTAAAATTCATCTTTGAATTTAATTAAAATACTCATTAATTCCAATATGCTAGGAATTTCTCTTTTCCCATCTAAATGATGGAATTCCAAATGTTATAGGAATTCCTCTTTTAACATTTAAATATATTACCAAAAATTTTTCTTTTTGCTAACAACTATTTGTGCATAAATATTAAAATCAATTTATCCATGGTTATGATGAGAATTAATCAATTAACCTAGGATGATTAATCCTAGAATATGGTAGGAAGTCCTCTTTTCATATTATAAATGAAAATGATTTATGTGTTAATTTTTCAGAAAATTTTACCATAGTTCCGCTACTATTACTGATAATTCTCAATAATTTTGAAAGCATAAAGTTTAGTAATATCATATGATAGAATAACCATTAATTGGATCACTATCCAATTATGAAATTGATTCCTAATTTTTCCATGAATTAAATAGCATAAAAGCATTAAAAAGCCACTTATTTGGCCTCAATTTGACAAGCATAGAAATTACTTTTAGATTAGAGAATTGCTTCATGAGAAGCTTTATTTGAATATAGAATAGGTCGTATGAATGACCATTCTTTGGGGGAGAGAGAGACATGCTTTAAAAAAATATTTAATTTAAACATAAATAAAAATTTATGTGTTTTATCATTACATTTCATTAAAGAACTTCAAGTGTATTAAAAAGCTGTTCAATTGAATGCTTCTCAAGCTTGAGAGGGGTTGAGAAGAGAGAAACATTTGGAGATTAAAGATAAAAGGCCATAAACCACAATTTACCTCCTAGATTTCTTGATTGTTTGATCAAAGTAGAGGCCCCCAACCAATCAATTGGTTTGGTATGTTGATGAAGACTCAAAGGAAGATTGAAGAGAGAGAGAAGCTCTAATCTCTTCAATTTGTAGAGGATTTTAGAGGATAATAGAAAATATCATTATTTCAGTATAATAGTGGTAAGGTATAGTTCTAATATTTTTTTTACAAAGGACTAAGGATCTATTTATAGGTGAGGGAGGCCTCTAACCAAGTCCAACTAGTTTCTAGAATTGTCGAGGTTCAGTTTGGCTGAATTTGGATAAGATTTGGAGCTAGTTTGGCTCCCTTTTGATTTGGTTTGATCTAGGAGAGAGGAGAGATAAAAAAATATCACAATATTTTTTAGTTTAAAACTCCACCACACATGTGAAATAGGTTCCTCCTTGAAGAGCCCTCCTTCTCCTTAATCAAGGTGTCAAAATTGAATCATTATATCCAAAATCTCTCATTTTTTTAGTAATACTCTTAGTTTTTTACTAATAAACCTTGTCCTTAGTTAACTCTTCATCTTATGTGAGCATTTACTCATTTTTGGGGGTTTTTCTTTTATAAATTGGATTTATCTCCTCCCCACACTTGGATTGATCCTATTGGCCCATAGAAACCTTAATTGGAGCATAATTCAAAAATTTTGAAAACTTCTGGACTCTTAGGCTAAGGTCCTTTATACTTATTTTCAATTAATTCCAAATGCACATTGGAAAGTTCTTTTTGAATTTCTATTTCAGGGGAAACCATTTTAGACACTAGGAGGATTTTTATATCCAAAAATATCTCAATTTTGGATTACCTCTCTCTAGACATTTTCTCTCTCTAAGTCAAAACAGGGTAAAACAGAATCTTTCTTTTATTTCAAAGAGGGGAATAATTACAAGATCAGAAGGGGAGGTTCTTACACCTGTACACCTCAAAAGCTAGAGAAAGAAATCTTACACTTTCTCTCTTGAGAAAACACCGAGAATTTTTTGGCTAATGATGCCATGGCTCCCTTGAACCTTTTTCGGGGGTTTTGTTGTTGTGGTTGTTCTTCCTGATTTTGTTGCTCCACACTTCTTAGGCTTCCTGGACTTGGACTGTACATAGCTTCTAGCTCGGCACTCCTTTTCTTGGTCCAAATTATGCTTGAAACCTGACACTCCCTCTTGCTCGTGTGGGGTTGTAGACGTTTCTGCACTATCTTCCTATTGGAATGGTGCGATACACTCCCAGTTGTGAGCTTCCTAGAGGGTTTCTTGGAAGGCATTACTTTTCTCCACTATATGGTTGTGTAGTGAAAGGTTCTCCCCACTGACTTTCCCATGAAATCCCCTCCATGTTATGGCTTCTCTGCAGATTTGTTTTAGGGGTCTATTTCCAACAAGGTCAGTTTGAGCAGAGCCAGAACTTTCTTTTTCAGGGTTTCCTTTGCTTAAAGGCACAGGATGCTGCTCAGTGGAGATTTTTTTGCTTAGATGCGATTTCCCAAAAAAGAGATTTTTGGTCCAGTTGCAATAGATGTTTCCCTCAGTAGGGACTTTTCCAACGGAGTTGCGGTAGAGTTCCCCAGCAGGATCGCCAGGTGTTTCTTGCTGATTTTCCTCTTAGTAGGGAGTTGCGGTAGAGTTCCCCAACAGGATCGCCAAGTGTTTCTCGCTGATTTTCCTCTTAGTAGGGACTTTTCCAGCGGAGTTGCGGTAGAGTTTCCCAACATGATCACTAGGTGTTTCTCGTTGATTTTCCTCTCAGCAGAATGGCAAGGCAGCGGTTTAAGATATCAGACTAGTCCGGCAATGTCGTGGGAGACATGTAGCCACCCACTAGAGCTTCTAGATTCGAACACCAACTCCAAAGTGGTCATGAGGATGCTTAAAACACTACTCAGCTTTAGAACTTCACACACTCACACTCTACTCTTACTCCGCTACGTAACTCTCTCTCTCTCTCTCTCTCTCTCTCTCTCTCTCTCTCTCTCGTACACAGCCTGTTTCTTAAAATAGAGACACATCATTCCTATTCAACACATTGCAAGGAGTACATAGAGATAAAGTGAATAGAAATATTGCTTTTTTTAAAATGTATTACTTCCAAAATCAGTACAAGTTCACTACAGAGAAACTGCTCGACGCAAGGCTAAGATCTCCTCTAGGTAGCCAAATAGGATTTCCACCCTCATATAATCCTTGTGCTTGAAGCCATCGCTTTTCCACCCCACCTCTTGATGCTTTAGAAATATCTTGATGGTCTTCTTGCTAGCGGAGCAAACAAGCTTTCCTCTTTGCTGGAATTGAAGCTTTTGAACCTATTTAATATGAGTTGGTGAGGCTTTAGTTATGGATTGTGGCAGCATCGATGAGACAAGGCTTTAGTTATGGGTTGGAGAGGATTTAGCTATGGGTTGTGGCAACATTGTTGATGAGGCTTTAGTTATGGGTTGGTGAGGATTTTGTTATGGGGTATGGCAACATCGATGAAGGACTAGGGTCTTTAAGAAAGGAGGGGCTACCAATCTTAAGGCTATGTCTTGAATTTTACCAAATTGGATTGTGAATTCGATCTCTTTTGTGGATTGTAGACTTAGGGACTTTAACAAGAGGAGTTATCATGAGACGAGGCCATAATGATAGCTTTTCCCTTGTGTCGCTTGTCACTGTGATTTGTTCGTATACCCTAATTGCAAAATCACATCAAATTTTATTGTATGATATAGAATCACGTTGTTTTTTACTAACAGCGTAGTATCATGTCACTTGTACACTGTGGTTTATTCGTACACCTGTGAACTATAGAACCACATCCATTTTTGCCATGATTTTATAATCATGTTGATCAAGATAAGATAAAGTTTACTATTTTTGGCCTTGTAATCCCAAAAATCGCAAGCGAAAATGTTTACCCAAAAACGTGATTTTGCATAAAATTTGAAATTCAATTTTTGGAAAGTTTTTTTTTCTTGAGTAAATTGTCCCCACCAATAAGCGACTAGGTAGGCATCCAATGCTTCTATTTGGTCTATTTCTTATACATTGCTTCATCTCATAATATATTAATGCATTGAAACACTAGGGAGCACATCCTATCTCACTACCACATGCTCTTGGAGATATCATTAATTATCCACCATCGGACCTTTATGGGTTCTCGTCCAAGTTTGAGTTTTGGACACTACTTCATGGCTTGTTTGTACATGATTTTGGCATGTCTGTCCTTGACATTTAATGTAGATTACTCATGATTTGGCATACAATTGGGTGTGGTAACCTTGTTAACCATAAAATGGGTTAGTAGGCTTACAGGACAACATACAAGACTACAACTGAAATGGCCCTATTCCGTTTAATCTATGATTTGGAAGTTATAATGCCTATGGGTTACATTGTTCCTGCTTTAACAATCATTGTGTGTGAAAGGCTTAACGATAACATTTTTTTGAATAGGTGTTCTAACTAGAATAACTAAATGAGACATAGTTAATAGTTAACACTTAAAAGTAGCGTATGGATTCTATCTAGTTTATGGTTTGAAAGTTATAATGCTTATGGATTACATTGTTCCTTCTTTAAGAATCATTGTATTTGAAAGGCCTAATGATAACATATTTTTTTAAACAGTTATTCTAACTAGAATAACTAAATGAGATATAGTTAAGAGCAACCTATGGATTCTATGTGGAGAGACTCTGCAAGAAGAAATGGTTTAATCAACAGTTAAAGAAGTGTGACTTTACAGTTAAGAGCAACCTATGGATTCTATATGGAGACTCTCCAAGAAGAAATGGAGTTCCTTTTTATTCCTTTATGAATGAACAAGCTGAGGAAATTCCATGGGTCCCTAACTACATCCATGTTAAAATAAATTCACTCAACTAAATAAAGAAAACAATATGATGACACAAATATAAAAAATATAACCTCAAATTTAGGCTAGGGAATAAGCTAAAAAAGGATCCATTGTTGAGACGAACGCGTATTTAGATTAATGAGGCACATGTAAAGCAGCTTGTTGTTATTTGATGAACAAGGCTTCATACCTCACTGAAAACGCAGAAATTGACTCTCCTTCCTTTTGGAAAATCTGATCCAATTGTAATAGTAAAGCATTTGGTGACTCCACTGTTCCAAATCTCTCCTTCATTGCTTTGGTCAACCTTTCCCAATCATTCTTGGACTCCTCTGGCAAAGCCTCATGCCAAGTTAAGGCCACACCCTCCAAGAAATCTGGAAGTATTTTTGCCCTCTCCTTCATAGACCAACCCGTCACCAAGCGGCATGCTCGGTTAAACTCTCGGAGATAACTCCCCGGGTCTTCTCCTTCCAATCCTTGGAACACCGGAATGTTGAACATCTTGCACCAAAAGATGAGTAGCAACAAGGAAAATTTACTTATTTCAAAATAACTTTTCTTTAATCATGCGAGACCTTGAGGTTAAAACTCGGGGGGGGGGGTCACTCGTATAAATATGTAAGTATCACGTGGGTTCAACAGAAGGACATTTTAAATATTTAAAACTTACAGAAATATATTTACAGAGGGGATTTATTTATTGTATTTTAAAAAAATTTTACAGATTTGAATAGGAAAGGATACATTATATTCACTAAAAAATTCACGGATAAGGGACTTTTTAAATAGGCCTTGAACGCACGTGATATAGAGGATTTACATATAGTGACCCCCCCGAGGGTTAAAATAGAATAATTCTAAGTAAAACCTGTCTGCCTTCTCCACCAAAAAGATGTGACACAAAGTTGGGGTTTTGACTTCAGTCACTTCTTAGAATCAAAACACACTTGTATGAAACCTCACAACCTCCTCACCTCCCTTTCTCTCCCTAGGTTAAGATAAAGATAAACACATCAAAGGTGAGATCATAATTCATGGAAGAAAAGATGAAAGACTTGGGAGAAGCAAGAATTTCTGCCAGTCTTGTAACTCCAAACAAGAGGGCAATTCTTTGTTGGAAGAAAATCTTCCGACTCTCAGGATCATGTGAACGAAAACATACGGGGAATGTTAGTAAGGTTCATCCGTTCGAATTGGGCGATTTGGACGGAACATGTTAAAGTAAAAGAATATAGAAATCACTTACAAGAGGATAAGACACATGGGATTTGCCTTTTGATAAGAGATTAGGAGGAATTAATCATTATAAAGAAGAAATAATGGCCAAAAGTCTATAAAAATAGAGATACACTGAGAATTGCATTTTTAAATCCATATAGATTGTACAAAAGAGGATTACATAGGTACGTAGAGCTTGAAGAGAGCTTCATGCCTATATAAAAACTTTCAAAAACGGGCAACCGAGCGAAAAGTTATAAGCATTTTACTACACGACTACAAAACTGCCAAAATTCACCTGAAAGTTAGCAACTTTGGGAGAAATTCTGATCATCAATGAAGTAAAGTATTAAGAAATTAGTTACATGAGTGGAAAGACTATATAAAGAGCTTCCTAGACATATGATCAATTTTAGAAACCAATACCCGAGTGATGAGTAATTACCGATTAAAATTTGGATATTAGACCACAAAACTGCACTTCCCTCTCTTTGCATGAAACCTCAATTTTCATATAGCCTCTTGCCTTTCATCTCCTTCATGATTCAAGCTAGAGGGTAAGGGTTAACATTGCTCAGCGTACAATCATAAAGATTTACCTATGGTCCCCAAAGTCTTTCCGTATGCTCATTACCGCTAAAACCATTGGTACCTCCAATGGAGGGCGGCAATAAGGCAAGGGCTACCTTGAGAAGTCACATGCCCACCAAGATAATAACTCCTTATCCCACTTATCATGAATCATCAAAGAGGTCCAAAATTGGGTCAAGCATGAGGAGCTAATGCTAAATGAGACATTCACATGTAAAGAGAGTGTTTGAATAAGGGTTTGAAGATAAGAGAATGGCAATGACACAAAATGCTCAATTGAGGAGGCTTCATTCCTTGATTTGAAAGGGAGAGGAGGGCTCCTTTTATAGGTGGAGAATCACCCTCTCTTCCATTGTTACAAATTAAAACATAAAAATCACCCTCTCTTCCATTGTTACAAATTAAAACATAAAAATCTTCAACCCTTCAGTGACATAAGGGTAGATGTCACCATCAATTGTCCTCTTAGGCTAAGTCTTCTATTGATTATTAAATTGAAGACTTTTTGACTTTGAAAGTGTGATGAGATAATAGCCAAGTCTAAGTGGCATGTAGGTGGAGATCCCACTTACACATGGCGGAATTCTCCTCTTCCATGTAGGCATTCTAGAAGAATCTTTCCAAATTATGTACCTACACACACTCCTCCACATGCCTTCCACACTCCCCAACTTGTAGCCTTATGGTGAATACTATATTAATAATACAATTAAAATCCATGTGAGCATAAAGGCCCACTTTTATTTTCCACATCACTAGCCTATCTACCATACCAAAGTATTTATCAAGCATACTTGTGGCATTTACAATGTGTGCACCCTAAATCAAGTAAAACCATTATATTTGAAGATAGAATGCTGTTTATCACCACGCCATTATTCCATTTTGGGCGTCGCAATCTTCTTGGACAAGCTTCCATTGAGAAACCGTCAAAATATGCACAAAATTGAAAATGGAAGATATCAATTTTTCATGTCACAGTAGTAGCATTTGTCAGTTGTGTGGTTACTCTTACTGCAAATGTCACACGGATGGGCTCAAGACATTTTACACTCTTTCTTGTTGTGACCTTGATTGTTACATTTTGTACACACATGTCCGGTCTCAGTCCAGATCCTACGTATCCTCCACGATGAGCTTGGCTAAGGCAACCTTTAGTTCTCCCATGAACATCCCATTGCTTGCTTCTTGCCTCTTTTCTTATGGGGCTTCTTCTCTTCATCGGCATTCAAATCTAAACTAAACTTAGAGTTAGAAGTTCCTTTTTCAGATTTAGAACCAGAAGACTCCTACTACTCCTTTTTACCTTTTTTTGATCTTTTCTTTTGCTTCTTTGGGTCTTTCCTTGTCCAGCTCAGTATCCTCTCTACCCTCATTACACATTCTACCACTTGTTTAAATGTAAGGGTTTCCAGAGTCTAACGACACTACTATTGTCTCTAAAGCTTTTTGCACAATCCCCTTACAAACCATTAGCTTTAATGTGGATGTTGCTGGCTTGTTGACTTGGTCCAACCACATCAAGAGAACTCTGCATTTTGCTGCATAATCTTATGTAGGTCACGTCTTTTGTGACAACCTCTATAGCTTTTCCAAAAGCTCCGTGCTAGTTTTGTATCTTTAGAACCTCTTCAAGAAATCCTTCTTCACCTCATCGAATGTCTAGAAGAAGTGGTCCAACCCATATTGTGTGTGTACCAGCTATGCTACTGGTGGATTTACTTCCTAGAGACGAGCAAAGTACTCTATTTTCTAAGCTATTAGTGCTCTAGTGGCCAAAAAATGTCATTTTGAATGAGAAGATGTGTGAATCCAGATCCTTGACTCAAACCTTTAAACTTTGGGTACTTCAGGGCCTCTGTATCCATCAACATTGGATGTCTATCTCTTTCTTCTTCTTGTTTCCCTCCATTTTATGTATGCACTTGAATGGACAAAGATAGAAAGGGAACGACAATCATACTCATACACCAAGCTCTTACATAGAGAGATGACATAGAGATAGCTCAAAACAATAGATTGTTTTAGTCACAACTGCATGCTTTCAGTGATATTGGGCTGGATGTTATGACACACGAGTGTCCACCACTCTAGTGGGTTTTTCTTTCACCTTGGTGATTCATGTATATCAAAGCAGCCTATAGTGGCCACTTCCAGCTATGAAGTTGAGTACAGGGCAGCTTTTACAACTATAGTTGAGTGTGTGTGGCTCAGACGTCTTATGGTTGATTGGGGTGTTGGACAGTAGCACTACGATTTTCACTGACAACCAGAGCGCATTAGCAGTTGTGAGGAACCCAATGTTTCATTCTCGCACTAAGCACATTGAGGTGCATTACCACTATGTCAGGGAAAGACTCTCTACAACAACAGGGATCAGCTTGGTCCATGTGCCTATGTTAACAATCCAAAAATGAGATTGATCATGGTGATAGACAATGATTAAGCAACATAATTAAGGTGTATTAAACCACACTAAGAACTCCATGAGAGATAGAGAGAGAATGCACACTCAACACAAGTTCTATTCTATTACATATCACAATGAACCATACAATGATATAGGCCCTCTAGCCTTATCCCACTTTACACATCATCATCCATGTGGCACTCCCTTTTCCACTCTTTTGGTCAACACTCACACACCATTCAATATTATATGTGGAATTCCTATCTTGCCACAATATCTTGCACCTCTAGGGTGCTTTCCCACATACACACAACACTGCGATTACATCTCTCAGCACCCCCTCTTAATCGAGGTGTTCCACAACTCACCCATCATCCATCACCCATATCAATGTAGCATTGCACAAACGCAATTGCTACCTCTCAACACTCCCCCTCAATGATACATTGGAGTGTCCATCAACCAAACATGTGTGCGCGTGTCTACCATCTTAGACACCAAGTCCATTTTGAGCTGACTCGCTCACAGCGGAACTACTGAGTCCGATTTGAATATGGAAGTTCGGGTGGGAACCAACCCATTCGCATGCACCTCACACGTGCATCGCTCATGCACACATCACACAACAACCATTTAGAGCTTCTAGGTGAGCTCGGGTATGGTTACCCTCATACCATGGGTGAAAGAAACAAATACAAACTATTTTGGCTACCAGTCAGGCAAGGGACCCATGTGTGTGAACAATATTCTTTGAGATGCTCCATATGCTCCTGCATCTCCTAAACCATATTGTTCGACATCAGCTATTGCATTAACTGTTCTACGTTGACTGTATCTTTGAGATGTCACTAGGCTGCTCTTCTATAGTGCCCTATTAGCATTGTCAAGATCACCTCCAGTTCTCGATTCTTGTCAAAGGCCTCAAGATTGACGAACAATCCACCAGTGTCCCAGCCGCTGCCGCCGTAATTGCCCCCGGTGATATTACCAGTTAGGTATGAGGGAGGGGAGCCATCATATGTACATGTGCCTTGCCAATACCACCCACTTTGCATACGAGTACATTGATGGGATTTAGTTCCTAGCCATTGAAGCTTGGAAAGGAGAGGGAAGTAGTAGAAGCGACACCCATCGCTTATACACATGCAATCTCTATGCCGTAAACACTTGTTGATGATGCTACTCCCTGAGTCATTGTGCCTCTGCTGCTATGTGAAGTTCGCTTGCTCCACACACTGTGCCTCTTCTATCCGCCTTGTTTATGTTGTTGATTTCTATCAAGACCTTTTGAGTGGGGCTTGGTAAACACATGCACGCCTCTTGTCTTGTTGTTTTTTATTGAATAGAAGCTCCTTTGTAGCAAATTCTTGTTTGCATTGACAAACCTTCTAATTGAGGATAACTTGGCCATTGCTATGGCCGGGATAAGCTCCCCAACTTTGCATGCCCTTCCCTTGCATGCATCAGTTCTAAGGGTGCTTTCTTCAAGAAGTTTCTCACAAGAAACCAAGGTACTTAAACCATTCTGAAAGTTCCCACAACTTTGCTCATCTCCTTGAGCAACATCCACAAGTGCATCCTCTTCTTGATGCACACACATGTGAACTCCATTGAGTCTCCCATCTCACTTGCCATCATCTTGACAAGTATGCATCTCCACAAGAGCATTCTCCCATGCTCAATAACCAAAACATTGAGACAAAACTTCACAATTACCTCCACAAACTTCTTGGCAGCTTCCTTGTTGATAACGAAGGCTCCATAGCCTTCATACTTGCTGAAATCTTCATTTTCAGCTTCTTTGATGATAAGCAGGCTCTCCATGTTGCAAAACTCCCATTTGCAACTCTCTTGGGCAACTTTTATGCAACCTCCTTGTTGCAAACCTCCTCTCAAACTTTAGAATGGCAGTTCCAAATCTCTCTCAAATCCTCACAAATGCAAATCCAAATTCAAATGATAATATGAGTGCATAATTCTTTTTCATAATAACTGAAAATAATGCTTAATCAAAGAACTCATAACCATGAAAACTATACATAAATATTCACCATGACCAAGAGCCCACCCATCTTTGATACCATGCTAACAATCCAAAAATGGGATTGATCATGGTGATAGACAATGATTAAGCAACATAATTAAGGTGATAGACAATGATTACACATCATCATCCATGTGGCACTCCCTTTTCCACTCTTTTGGTCACACTCACACACCATTCAATATTACATGTGGCATTCCTATCTTGCCACAATATCTTGCACCTCTAGGGTGCTTTCCCACATACAACACCGTGATTACATCTCTCAACAGCCTACACATGACAACATGGCAGATTTATTCATCAGAAGGCTCTTCCTCGTGAAAAGTTCAAAGCTTTTCGTAAAGCTTTGGGCTTACTACCTTTTCAGGATTGATAGGCCATACCCTGTACATGTTCACATCATCACTCTAGGGGGGATTTGTAGCATTATATGGTAGTGATGTGTGTGAACACACTTAGGACCGTCGTGGCACTTTTTCCCTCACTAGGAGGTTTTTTCCCTTGTGCATATGTACACACTCTTATCTACTCATTTTGGGGTGTGTAGTTATCTTTTGTATCTGGCACACATTTCTTCATTCTAATCTAGTGAGTTTGTGTGCTCTCAAGCTTCTCTATCTTGTGTGTGTACATTTTTGCAACCCTAACCCTAATTCCAACAATTGGTTATAAACAACTTCTTCTCAATGGATAGTACTCGGAAAGGGAGAGTGGGGACACTCCTAACATAGATGGTACAAGTTGTTTCCGAGTACTATCCATTGAGCACAAATTGTTTATGATGACTGAAGTGAATCCGTTAGAATTCCCTTTGGCAGTGAACTAAGAGCTTTTCTCACCTGCCCCAACAATACAAGTGCATAGTGGGTAGCTTAATCTACATGACCATTACTAGGCTAGACTTGAGCTCTATTGTTGGACTTGTGAATCAGTTTATGTAACCCTGCAAGAACCCACACTTGGATATGGCTAGATAGATTCTTAGGTACATAAAGTCCACAATTGATCATGGACTTTTCTATGAGGATGGCATAGAGATACAACTACATGGATACATACATGATGATTGGGTTGGTAGTGTCGCAGACAAGAGATCTACTAGTGGCTTTATGTTTACTTTTGGGAGTGCTATTGTGAGTTGTAGGAACAAGAAATCAACGTTGCCTTGTCAAGTACAGAGAGTCAAAGTATGGGAACACTACTATGGCAACTTGTGAGGTAGCTTGGTTTCAAAAGCTACGTGGTGTTATGGGTGAGCCCGTGGGATAGAGGGGCTGTTGATTTTATTGTGACAACATGAGTAGCATACAGCTGGCCAGTAACCCATTATACCATGATATAGGATGAAGCATATAAGGTGCATAATCACTTTGTGTGAGAGGGAGAAGGTTCTAGAAGGTGATGTAGGTCTAATATATGCTAGCACAGAGGATTAGGTGACTGACATCTTCACAAAGGCATTGGACACAAAGAAGCTCCACAAGTTTAGGAGCTTACTTAGAGTACAATGTGTGGAGTTGAGCTCAAGACAAAGTGTTGAAATATCGAGCTCAACTAGTGCTTCAAACATTGATGACCCACTTGCGTGATAGCTTCCGCACGTATGCCACTGGCACACGATTGGTGAGATTATGGTTAATATGCTGCTAGTGGATGATAGACTATGTGATAGCCATATTTGGATTACTAAACTATGGCATAGTTATAGCACTAGGTCATATAGTCAAGTTCATACTATGGAGGTTCAAACGCACAACCAATCCTACAGTTTGCCAACAAAATTTTGAACTTATGTTTGCAATTAGGCATTGCTCATAAGGACAACTTATGACATCCATGATGCAAATGCTGGACAGAAAATCATTCTGGATTTTTATGGTATGTCACTGTGTAAAACTAGTTAACTATGTTGCATAGACAAGGAGCTAGAGGAGGCTCACAAATGTGTGTTAATTGTAGAGGTTACACGACACCACAGGTTTGGCTTTGTCAACTTCACATTGACAAGCATGGAACATAGGCTAAGATAAGAGTCAGCTTAAGGCACTAGATATACATGGCCTTGATGATAGTCAAACTGAAATTCAAGAAGATAAATTCAAGCCTTATTTGCAAAATTCTTGCTTGGTCTTGAAGCATTTGTTAATGGTCAAGTTGTCAAGTATGGCAATAGGTTATTTAGAATGCTAGGAGCTATAGGTGTATGAATCTCAAAGAACACTATGCAGTGTTAAGGAAACCCTATCCTAACGTGTCGTGGGAAGTTGCCTAGCCACTGTTGGCTCAAGAGCTCCACGGTAGCTGCTCATCACCGCCATCCTCCTGCACTCGTTGGTCACACCAAGGCGGTTGCTATAATCCAACGGATAATGCAAGCTCTCTCGTGAAGATTGTGTGGGATCTCTACGAAAGAGGATCATGTTGGTTAGCCTAATCACTCAAGAAAGAGAGAGAGAGAGAGAGAGAGAGAGAGAGAGAGAGAGAGAGAGAGAGAGAGAGCAAGAGGGAAGCAAGAGGGAAGCAAGAGGAAACAAGTGATTAGCACTCCCAAATCCTAACCCTAAGCATACCACATGCTAAATTAGAGTTACAAGAGAGAGGGAGAGAGATAACACACCACTTCTATAGCACAAATGGGAGAATGAGTTACAAACAAGAGAAATTGGCTTTTATAGTTCAAGCCTTTTCCTACTAAGATGCCTGGGAGTAAGTAACCCGAGGTGCCCAAAACATAGTTACAAGGCTTTTCTCTATGGTTTGGCCAACTAACCAAGATCTTCTTGTCTGTCCTTTGAAGATCAATACTTGTGGGAGCATCTTTAGGGCGTTTCCCTCATCAAATGGCAGGATTTACAATAAAGCACGGGAACCCATTACATAAGTGTGCTAAGTGTGTGGACATAGTTGTCATAGGAATGTGTTAACCAATATGTGGTTAACATGCTCCCCTTCCTAAAGTTGATCGTGTCCTCGTGAATCGATGAGGGGTTGTCGAGGCACACAGGGAAGTGTCGCACTTGGTTGCTTTTCCTGTCTTTCCAAAAATGAGAGGGGGTGGGGGAGTTAGTAAGATGATGGAAAGAAGTTAGTGGAGTACCGACAATTAAGTGTCCAGCTAGTCGTATGGGCTCTTATGAGTTTGCTTTTTTGTATGTACCCCAGTAGTACTCTTTATCTTATTTTTAGTGTTTTTTTAATCGCCTTTGTGGTGGGGCATTCTCATTAGAGGAGTTAGAGTACTTGAATGAGTGGACTAGCGTGGAATACTTAATGACCAGTATCCCAATGGTAGGTGGTATGATTAAAGGGGAGTTAGTAAAACAATGGGGTTAGTAAGCAAGTGGGGTGAGGGGGGAATTCCAGAGGGACAAGAAGGCAACATGCATGGAGACTGCGTGCACTCCTCCGAGATGTTGTATGTCGATGGCGATGTTCATGAAGCTCTAACATCTTTGTCAAGACACCGTGATGGGTATCTGGGCTCCCGTGGATGTTGAGTCATTAGGTTGCGGTGTTCTCTCTTTTTCTTTTTATGCTTTGTCTTCTTTTGTCATTGAAGCTCTGGGATCCTGTGTTGATAGGAGTGGTAGTCGATGTCGAGGATCCATAGGTGTTGAGCCAAAGAAGAAGTTTTGAGTAGGATTGATTAGACATGAAGCGCAATTATTTGGGTGCAGTAGGGATGATTAAGAAGATCCAAGCGATGGATCGTACCATGGAACAGGCTTGCGCCCACCAAAGTCCCCCCATCCACTAGAGATGTACCTGGATGGCTATCAATGATGAAGCTTTATGCGGTGTGTGCACATAGGACAGAGCCCAGTGAGATTTGCAGGTGTTGTGCATAGGCGAGGGCAAAAGGTGTGCATGTGGTCCTAATCATCTAGAGACTCCTTTTTTTTCTTTTTTCTTTTTTTTCCCCTCTTTTTTTGCTTGACATGTGTTTATAGGGGTCAGCACCCCTAAAAAGGGTTTTGTATTGAGTGGCCCATGTGGCTAGAGTTGTGAGCTTACCTATGAGTTTATCTTTGAGTGGTTGGATAAGCTCAACCATGTGTAGCACTGCCCCTTGGTTTGGTGATGAAGTTGAGGGGGGGCGGGGTGGAGCTTCGTGGATGAGGCTCCATTGGTTGAAAGGATTTGGCGAATTGAGCTTTGGAGTGCCCATGAGTGTTGATTGGACATACTAGCGTGGTGGGTGTGGTTTGGGAAAACTGCTGAGGGGTAGGCCTTGGGAGCCAAATGATGGAATTGCCATCATGGAAGCCTTAGGCTTCTAAGAGACATTTGGGCAGCCATGCTATCGAGTGTTGATGGTCTACAGTTTGGCGAGGCTTCTGGCTTTTGTGTCGACGAGGGTTTGAGTTATGAGGTGGGTGTCAACGCAAAGGGGAGGCTTTTGATTGTGGCTTGTGCTTTGAGCACAGGGCTACTATCTCTTTGGAGTTGAGCTTTCCTTTTGACCCAAGAGCTACTACTATTCCAGCTCAAATTCATCCGAGGGATCTGAGGGAGCTTCCTCCTCCACATAAGCATGTAGTTGGTGTTCCATCCAATCCCGAAGGTCATTCCATAAATTTGGGCTACCTTTCCTATGAGCATTTGGATTTGAGAGGAAAGGAAGGTAGAGAGGCTGGCCAAGTCGCATTGATGAGTAGGAGCTTCAGGAGGCCTTAATCATAGGATGGACCAACAATAGTATATGGAAATTCAATTTGGTCCTTATTTGACAGGTATAGAGGTCAAGAGGTGGTTGCAGTAGGAGGATAAAATATCTCAGCAAATTTGGTGTGCGGACCTCATGAGTCTCTATCGAACTTTGTGTTAGTGTTCCCATGGGTGGCATGTTGTATGAGTAGTTAGTTTGGGGTGGTGCCACCAGTAGGGCTTGGGGCCTAGGAGGAGAGGAAGGTAACGTTACAAATGAGCTTTCGGTTGTTATTGGCATGGTGGCCGGTTGCGTGGAATAGCTTTCTCGCATGTTTTCACATTGAGAAAGATCGCCCATTTGTAGGCCTGATCAAAGGTGGAGGGGTCCTTGACCAATAGGTTCCTAAAGCCTTGGATTGTGCAAGCCCAAGAGGAAACGGTCCATTAATTACTTATCTCTCAAATTTTTCCTCTCTTCGCAACGCGAATCAAGGTACTTGATGTGAGCGATGTAGTCACGTAATGTTTCCTCAGGTTTTTGTTCCAATTAGAACAGTTGGATGACGGGGCTTCATTTGGACCCGTAGGGTGCAAATCTGAGAATGAAGGCCTCTCTCACCAATTTGAAAGCC
Source organism: Cibotium barometz (assembly GCF_041138505.1). Lineage (NCBI taxonomy): Eukaryota > Viridiplantae > Streptophyta > Polypodiopsida > Cyatheales > Cibotiaceae > Cibotium > Cibotium barometz. The sequence goes on along the minus strand of NC_141051.1, from coordinate 43,546,123 downwards.
CTTTTGTGCCAAGGGTCCAAGGATTGGAACCATTGCACAACCTTATCTTCAAGGCTAAGTCCAAGGAGATGGACTTTGGTTGAATCGTCGAAAATTTTAAATGCCTGATAGATTTGGTTAAAGACCTCGATGTGGAATACAGGGTCTCTAACTCCGTGGAATTTTGGCAGAAGTTTGAAAATTTTGCCCACAGAGATTTTGTATGTGATGTTTGTGGATGTAAATGTTGTGACACTCCCCTTCCTAGAGCTTGTGCCAAGCTCGGAATGTCAAGTGTTGTGGCACAAGGGGAGGGTGGTACAAGGGTGGGGAGTGGGAATAGATCTGTGATGGATAGAGAAGAGGGTACGTGAATGTGCTCGGGGCATCTATCCACGCCAGGGTGCATGTATGGAGGGCTCTTCTTCAAAGATCGTTTCGCCCTCCCGGCCAAACATGTATGGCATGGCAATCACATGTGAATGTGCAATTAAGGCCGAGGTGTCGCCGAATGGAATGGCATAGCTTCAACGGTGCACGTGCAGGCCCGAAATAGGAGTTTTAGCTCACTTTTACCTTACGCGTGAACGCACCCTTAAGCTTAAAAGTGGTCTTTTGAGGCGTTTTATGCGTGTAAAAACAACCCTAGTGAGTCGAGGAGGTAGACCAAAATCACCTCTAAAGATTTGAAAATTTTGAAGATTTCAAAAAAGAAATTGAAAATTATCATTTTTTGTTTGGTACGGCCGTACGCTTACAAGCGTACACCCGTAGCTTTAGTATGGAACGGCCATGGCAAGTGTGGAACGATCGTTCACAATTTTAAAAATTTTTATTAATAAAAATTAATTTTTTTTTGTTTGGTTTGTACGATTGTACGCTTACAAGCATACGCTCGTGGCTTTAGTATGGAACGGCCGTTCAAAAATTTTTATTTTTATTTTTTTAAAAAAAATACTTTTATTTTTTAGAAAATTTGGGTTTGGTACGGCCGTACGCTTACAAGCAGATGCCTGTGGCTTTAGTATGGAATGGTCGTGTGGCAAGTGTGAAATGACCATTCGAAATTCTTTAAAAAAATTATTTCGATTTGGTACGGCCGTACGTTTACAAGCATATGCCTATGGCTTTAGTATGGAATGGTCGTGTGGCAAGTGTGAAACGACCATTCGAAATTTTTTAAAAAAATTATTTCGATTTGGTACGGCCGTGTGACAAGTGTGGCATTCAGAATTACAAAAATTTTTTTAACTTTTTTTTTGGTTTGGTACGGTCATATGCTTACAAGCGTACGCCCGTGGCTTTAGTGTGGAACGGTCATGGCAAGTGTAAAACGATCGTTCAAAATTTTAAAAATTTCTCTTTTTTTTAAAAAAAATTGTTTAGTACGACCGTACGCTTACAAGCGTACACCTGTGGCTTTAGTATGGAACAATTGCGGTAAGTGTGGAACGACTGTATGAAAAAAAAAATTAATTTGTTTGGTACGACCGTACGCTCGTCGTTTTTAGTATGGAACGACTGCAAGCAAGGGAACGGCTGTACGGAGTTTTGAAAAAAAATGACTTTTTTAAAAAGTTTTTTTGCTTGGTACGGCCGTATGCTTACAAGCGTACACCCATGGCTTTAGCATGGCACAGCCACCGGCAAGTATGGAATGGCCATTCGAAATTTTTTTAAAAAATATTTTTCTTTTTTTGATTTTATTTTGAAAAAAAAAAGTTTTTTTTTTGGTACGGCCATATGCTCACAAGCGTACGCCCGTGGCTTTAGTATGGAATGGCCGCGATAAGTGCGGAATGGTCGTACGGAATTTCAAAAAAATAAAAAAAGTTTTTTGTACGGCCGTACGCCCGTGGGTGGAACAACCGTGGCAAATGTGAAATAGCCGAGTGGCAAGTTGGAACTTGAGTTTAATTTCAGTAATTAATCTACTCAAAAGAGAAAAAAATTAGATTAAAAAAACCAAATTAGTGTTAATTCTTGCTAATTAATACCTAATTGAAGTGAACTAAACATAGATTTAAGCCAAGACATATATTTAGAACACTAATGCAACTCCAATTAGTCTAATTGCAAACAAATAGACTCAATTTTTTAGTTTTTTTGCTCTTTTTAAGTCCGCTAATCATATTAATCAGTAAGTTAGTAATAATTAATAAAAATTAAGAGAGTTCATGATTTTTTGGTTTTTTTGTTTGATTAGTGCTCTATCTAGTAATGCTAACCTATGTAAAGGAATTAAGCAAAAAAAATTTAAAAATTTAAAAAACTTTAAAAAAAACTTTAAAAATCTAAAAATTAACCCCAAAAAAAGTCTAAATTTAAGCAAAAACTCTCTTGATTAGGCTCTCTAATCACCCAATTCACAAGTTTTTTTACTCAAACAAGTAGTAATCCTACTCTAAACACAAAGCTATACATGAATCTTAACAAAAAAATCAAAAACAACCAAGAAAAACATCAAAATACAACAAAAATTTAAAAAAACCGCATGCCAAAGAGCCTACTTGGCATCGGGCTATGGAGGCTCCGTCGGATTCGAATCAAAGATGGCATAGACAAGTAACATATGACACTCGCCGACAGCAATGCCAAAGATGTCAAGGAAAGCCTACGCTAATGTGTCATGGGAAGTTGCCTAGCTGTCGAGCTCGAGCATGGCTTAAGAGCTCCACCGTAGCCCCTCGTCACTGCCATCCTCCCACCACCGAGGCGGTTGCTCTAATCTAACGGGTGATGCAAGCTATCTCGCGAAGATCGTATGGGATCTCCGCAAAAGAGGATCGCATTGGTTAACCTAATCATAAGAGAGAGAGAGAGAGAGAGAGAGAGAGAGAGCAAGAGGGAAGTAAGAGGAAACAAGTGATTAGTACTAATCACTCCCAAACTCTAACCCTAAGCACACTACACATGCTAGATTAGAGTTGCAAGAGAGAGGGAGAGAGAGAGCACTCCACTTCTATTGCACAAATGGGAGAATGAGTTACAAACAAGAAAAATTAGCTTTTATGGTTCCAAGCCTTTTCCACTAGGCCGCTCGGGAGTGAGTGACCCGGGGCACCCAACACACAGTTACAAGGTTTTTCTCTATAATTTGGCCAGCTGACCAAGATTCTCTTGTCTGTCCTTTGAAGCTCAATACCTGGAACGTCTTTAGGGCGTTTCCCTCATCAGATGACAGGATTTACAATATAGCACGGGCGCTCATTACATAAGTGTGCTAAGTATTCAGACATAGTATCATAGGAATGTGTTAACCAATATGTGGTTAACATGCAGTGTTTGAGCCCTATACTTATATGACACACTATTAAGCTGACAAGAGAAGGGTTTGGTATGTCTTGTTAAATGGAAGCAAAATTAGTGCAAGCAAGTACCTCTCTTTTTTGTATTATTTGTCATTGAGCACTTTGGTTGCCAGTTTTTGAATAATAGGCCAAGTTTTGATCAAAACGTGTGTTTGTCATGTTTGAAGTATTTGTCAGCAGCCAAGATGATGGTTGTATAGAAACCCTGCAAGCAGTGCTGGCTTTTTTCCCTGGTGCCTGGCCCTGAAATCAGCTGACCCTTGTAGCTTTCTGTGTTTAGGCATGGATGCTAGTCACAACTCCCATGCCTTGCAGTCTAGAACCAAGGAGAAACTTCTCGATTGAAGCTTGAAGCTGAGCATGTGGAAATCTCTTCAATAGAGTTGATGCAGGCCAGGTGTTCTGCTAACCTACTCCATTTTTAACTCCTGGTCGTGTCTTCATCGCCTTTGCTTGTGGTAGGACCATTCGTGCCACGGTGATCTGCACAAAGATCTTAAATTTGTGAGTGCTCTGTGATGCCATTTGGACCTACTGGTGCATCAACAGCTACCTGATAATATCAGAACTTATTTGGGATTCGGCCTCCATCATTGCCCGCCACCGGAGGAGTTTACCGCAACGATTCAGCAATTCAGCTTTCAGCTCTTGGCTCTCTTAGGATGTTAGTATTTTCATTCTTTCTTTCAGATTTGTTACGATGAGACATCATCATCATCAGTTGTACCTCATTTCGGCCTTTAGGAGACGTGAATATATCTTTCTTTCTTTCTGTTTCACAGCAGCTGCTGCTCTTTGTTCACATATTTGTCTCTGGCTAGCTCTTACATCCCTAATAGCTTGCCAGATGGATTATGGCCATTGTTTCTATGTTTGACATCCAAGCAGTAAATGTGTCCTGTTCTTTGCAGGCCCACAGCATTTGAGGGAAGATATTTTTTTATCGAATGGGTCTGTCAGACAAGCTGTTCCAGGTGATATTTGCATGCATAGGCGGATAAGAAGTTACTAGTGGTGGATCATTGCTTGTGTACAGAGTTCCAGGGTGAAGAAGGTGATGGAAGCTACCAGAGAGTGCATTCTGCATAGGCAACTGTGGTAATCATACATGTCGCTTAACAAAAACACACTCAAAACAGATGTACTACTTTAAATAAGAAAATTCATCACATTTAATAAAATGCATCCATGTTTTTCTCTCTCAGAGGATAATATGAATTTCATTAAGTCCATATTGCTTGTAATCTGTACCCCTCCAAAAGAGAACGTGTTCCTCATCACTAAATTGTTGAAAACGTGAAGAGATCATCACTGAGCACTCGCATTTCTGCGAGCTTCATTTACATAGCCCAAGACAACCACAGCTACAGTAACAACTATTCCCACAGCACTTGTTGGGCTAACTGCGAGATCCCTTGGAGGTCGCATAGACCAATAGATCACTGACGGGCTCCTAAATCCGAGCTCAGATAGCTTTTTGTGACACTCTGCATAGTCCTTTGAAAAAAGCATCCCCATGCTGGAAAAACACACGAATCAGGCGAGAAGCATAAATGGGCCCCTACTCTTGATGTGAGTGGACAGGTCGTCTAGCCATGCTGAGTGATGTGCATGATGATGGAGTTGCTTTGTCATTTGACTTCCACAAAATCTGCCTTTTTGTCTATATCTTTTGGACTTTGTTGTCTTTGATCATTGGAGTTATAGGCAGTTGTAAGTGATTAAAGGCAGACAGCTCACAACTGTGAATAGAGAAAGATAATAATCAATCAATAGTAAGAACTAATTTCTTAGCTTAGGGGGCACATTTGAGACTGGAGGTAGACTCAGCTTAACTGCTAGATCTCATTGGCGAACTGAACATTACAAGACACTACTCCCCTAGGGCCTAGCCATCTGATGGCAACATCATCAAAATGGATAAAGGAAGTGGATGAGAACTTATCTGTCAAAGCACCATGAGAAAATACATGGTTGTGTTACACTTTAAGAAAGCTTAAAGAAGAGGGAAATAATTCCCATCCCACTTTGAGGTGCTACACAATAGCACAATCTCCGGCGATGCCAGATATCTACAAGATGGAGTTACCTTTGCTAAGTCTAAGAACCTAGAAAATTGACAAGCTAAGGAGCCATTTTAGAGTAGAAAGTCTTATGTGCACCCTTAACATGCTTTAAGTTTAAGTAGCATAAGCACAACCAAAGAACTTGTATGATTGTTTGGCTACTAGTGTTAACTGTTTTGTTAGATTGTCAACAAACAGCATTGGGTAACCTTGCTTGAAACTTCTATACACGACCAAGGGTTCCACTAAAAGCTGACACCTCCTGCTAATGGATGGCAATCATAACCACTCTAGATTGGAAATGTTGTAAAGGCGAGGATCTCAACAAGAGTCACCTTTTGTGGCCAAACACACCAGAGATTGTTCCAAATTTCATGAAGAAAAGTGCTTAAGTTTTCTTGGAGGAAGTGTGTCGTAGAGTACTTCATAGAGCCACATAACTATATGGGCTGTTTCTAGGGCAACTATGATCTAGTCCTTCAACTCAGTAGCAATCTCTTTTGACGGTTCACGCATAGATGGTTAAGGTGGCTCGTGACTTAGGCAGAAAGCAGCAAGAAGTGATTGCTGAGGCCAATGAGTTGCAATCTTCAAGTCTTTTAAAAGGTTCATTTCAAGAAAGAAGGCACTTAAGTGGTCCATTTGAATGCTGCATGTTGACCTAAACCAACACCTTCTGTGATAGGAACTTTATGTTGCATGCATAGGTCCACCTACCCTCTCAAACCATTGCAAGGTGGGGAAAGACCATACCTATAAAAAAAAGGGCATCCCTAACTTTCCTGAATGCCAAGTTCCTACACGGGTTTCCTGCGCATCTGGCTCTCCACAAATCTGCCAGAACTGTTGAGCTCCGAATGATCTCCCATGCTGAGTCTTTTACTAAGCAATTCAATCAAAACAGAATCTACTGCTGGGTGATTATATCCGAATGGAGTCTAGGGAGCATGCAATAGAATCATAGTATATACTACTCTACAGGTAGCATAGAGAGCACCATGTTCAATGTGCCACATAAATGAACCCCACACGATGATTGCTAGACAAAAGCGATGCAATCTTAGACCATACTCTCTCAGCCTTTACAACCCCACATGCAACATTGAATGTGGTGGTAGTGCGAGGGTTACCATAATAGCCAAGCCAGTGGTTCACAAATGATCCATAAGAGAGAGAGAGAGAGAGAGAGAGAGAGAGAGAGAGAGAGAGAGAATGAAATGAAATGAAATCTGTATTAACGTCTTCGAAAGGCCAAAATGACCTATGAGACCAAAAGTTACAAATAATCTGGTCAGATGAAGAACAAATGTCAGTGGTGTGTAGCAGAAAAAAGTGAGAAAAGATCTAAAGATCTAGAGATCAAGAGTAACATGGGAAAACGGGAAATGATGATATAGCAAGGTGCAACCATGATGACATGTATAAATCGAATTCACATTTTCCCAGGATCAAATTATAATGGTACACTTGAAATACATGTCTCTCTCAGCATGATGGAAGCCAACTGCCAACAGAAAAGAAGTGCTGCACCTTTATATCAAGCTGACCTATCAACATCTTAGAAACAGCCACCACAAACCAGCCCTTTTAAGACTCCATACACATAATTCAAAATCTCCAGCCCACCCTGCAAAATAGCCTCCGGCACATAATATATCACCACAGACAGGCACTTCTTTTAAGAAAGATGAGGATACATGAAGACTACTTCAAAGTCCCATACTTCCTCGATTAGCATGCTCTTTTACCGGAAGAGGGTCAGATGCAACAGTGACCAAACCATTCTGAACGGATGCTATTAACATCCCTCCCTCTTTTGACAAGAAAAGCTTATCAGAATCATCCCCACAATTCCCCAACTTTGAAGAATCTGATTTTAACAACTTGTGCTTTCCCTTGCGCCGCCTTGTTGTGATGGCAATGGCTATGTCGTTTGGAAACAATGTGCCCATTATGGCATGGACTACTGTGGAGAAAAAAAGGCTGAACACTGTGACACTTGAAATCAAGGAAAGCGTTACTGCCATAACCTGTGTGATCGGATGCCGTATCTCCAGTGAATAATGGATTGTAGCGATGGCTGATGCGGTCATCGGAAATGTGTATGCCCACCAAGCAACAGAAAACCTGCAGGTTCCACACAACAGCAGGTTTTGGCAATGGAAGACTTTAACGACATAGTACTTGTGCTCCTATTTTTGTGAAAGTTCACAAACCTTGAACACATTCCCATGCAAGTCAGCCATCCAAAACAGCTAGATAACATGAATGTGACTAGAAAAAGTTAAGTATCTTTGGTCCTAATATGGCCCTAGAGCATTCTTGAAGATTGTGACACACCACTTACAAAGAAAATCTAGATACCTAATGTTTGTGACAAGAAAGCTGTTTTATTCATCTTTTTCCAGGGTTGTGACCACCTTAAAGCATCCAGAACCATTGTGATACCGTACAAATTAAAACCTTTCTCCTTGTGGACATCTTGCTATGAACTGCTGTGAACCAGAAGCATGTCCCATGCTAACTAGCTAGGGTTAGGGTTTACCAGAAAAATCCGCCACATTCTGAACCCTAATCTTGAAGGGACAAATAGTGTGATGCAGGCTTCCCGTCATTGTTACCCCCTTTCTTTTCATGTCTGTGTTCTTCCTGCGTCTGTGATAGCTGCTCACACCCTTCTCTTGCTCCAGCTTCCTCTGGTCACTGGTCAGCTCTCCACTGCCTTCAATGTCCCTATCCTCCCCCTTTTATCTTTTCTTTCTTTCTAATTTGTCTCACCTTCTTTTTCTTATCAGAGCCAGCACTGTAACCCCACCAGCCTCTACTCCCCCATCTACAGGCCTACCTGGCAGACCACCCTCCAGAGGAGTCACCCTGGACAGAGCCATTGCCATCTGTAGAGCAAGACGCCCACGACCACAAGGATCGCGTGCACGACTCCCTCACCATCGGCAGATTCAAGCCATCATTGCCCGCCACCGGAGGAGTTTACCGCGACGATTCAGCGGTTCAGCTTTCAGCTCTTAGCTCTCTTAGGATGTTACTGTTTTCATTCTTTCTTTCAGATTTGTTATGATGAGACATCATCATCATCAGTTGTACCTTGTTATGGTCTCATGGGCCATTTCGGCCTTTAGGAGACGTTAATATATCTCTCTTTCTTTCTTTCTTTCCTAGTTCCATTTTTGGTGCTTATTTACTGGTCAAGGGATTATACAAGACATCTGCTGCCGACGTAACACTTGAGCCTAGCACAAGTTACAACTGAGCATGCTACTGCATTCTTAGGTCACTACCCTGCCTGTCTTTATCATGCCCTCACACACATGGCAAACCTCTAGCATGTGAATTGATTTCCACCTGGATCCTATAAGAAAAGGCCCAACTACTGGATGTTGGAGCATCCAAGCACTTATCTACCTATGCTTGTGAAAGGCCCCTTATATTTTCCTCCTCAGACAAGCATGGGAAACATTTCGTTTATTTTCATGCAGTACACTTGGGCAAAGTCAAAGGTACTGAAATTAGGCCATTCAGCCAGAAACCTTGCAGGGTGTAGTGCAGCTGGGTTCGAACTCGCTATCCTGGGCGGTGAGCCAACCCATTTTGCCACTGCACTACACGCCACAGCATTTGTTTGTGGTACACTTGGGAAAGTCAATGAAATTCCTTTATGAACCTTTCAAGCTGCCACAAACGCATGCCCTCACAGATGTCTAAACATCAATATCCCAACCTAGAGGATGAAGCAATCACAATAAAAGGATTGACGTTCTTTGTGATTGATTGTGTGTTCCAATTTAGTCCAATAATGCCTGCAATGTTGCTCACACACAGCCTATGCCCTGATGTCACATTCAAAATATACATGCCCACTTGGGATTAACCATATAAGAATTTGATTGTCAATTAAGTTTAAGTAGCTTTACAAGCACCTGATTGTGACTATGAGGGAGCTTTACAAGCACCTGATTGTCAATTAAGTTTAAGTAGCTTTACAAGCACCTGATTGTGACTATGAGGGAGCTTGGTGCATCAATTTAGACACGATTACAATTGTAAAGCTTAACTGAGCCTGAGGACCACAGAGAGCAGGTCCAGCCCTCAAAAGCAGCCTGCAGACAGCAACAAAGGCAGCTCAGTCCAGAACTTCCTAATGCAGCAGATTTTAGCAGTTTGCGAGTGACTAAAGGTTTTTGCTATATTCCAAGCTTATTCAAGTGTGTGGCTAGGGGCTAATCCTAGGAATTCTCCCACGTGAAGATAACCAATTATGAGCAATCCACTCACTTAGATAGGCTTGCAATGGGAAATAAAAGCACCCTCAAGTTGCTTTATATACTAGCCCCAGAATCGTAATCCTAATGATCCCTGTATGCAGGCCGAGGTGGCCAAAAGAGTGTGAGCGACGTCACTCCGTATACTATAAATACACTGGGTGTCGTAAACCTGAATACCCTCAAGGCCTCTGAGCATATCGCCCTCCAGATATGCCACGGTATGATACTAGCAATAATCTCTCAAGTGGTGTCAATACTCAACGAAGGTGGTCTGTATCGTGACTGGGGGATATCCTGAAGCAGACATCTCTAATATGGACAAGTATAACAGGATCTGCTTTCGTGCCCTCGAAAAGAAGTTGTAGGCTAGACCGAGTTAACCATACAATAGCACCAAGATCACTACTCAAGCGATGGGCTATAGATACCCAGATCCTTTGTGCTCCTCTTCACTCCCATAAGCATGATACACTGTCCCGGATGGAGCTGGGCATTAGGACAAGAGGGGTCCACATCAAAAATAGATCTCCGGCAACCCAACTGGCTCCTCGTGTACAAGGGCCAAAGTCTCGCAAGAATCTCCTCTGAATGGGGGGTGTAATGTCATACACCTCGTCGTGAGGCCTAAGAGGGGGAACTCTCTGGCTTTGTCCAAGCATGAGCAACCTGGCATTACACAATGTAGCTAAAGAAATGCTCCTCATAGGATTAGTCACATCAGTCCATTCCCACTCACCGGGTCCCAATGTAGATATCTGATAGGGATTGCACCATATAGCTATAAGCACCACAAAGCATGAGTAACCATCATTGGGGAAGGGTCAGTATACCAACGCTTCCAGTGCGACCCACTACTCTCACCAAACGGATCAGAGCGAGGTTTGATCACCTGTACATCACATCTCTCCATCCACCATCCAAACTGAATGAAATAGAAGCCTCTTCCTCCTCCATGGCATAATGCCTTTACAGAAGTTTATTGGCAGAAAACCACACATGGCACACTTAATGTATGGCTCACATACCGGTGATCTAGTGGTTAGGTATAGTTGCATCAGTCTATGTGATCCATCAGTGACTTCCTCTGAGATGCTAGGTAGATACTTCTCTCTGATCATCTAGAAGACTTTTTTAAGTTCTTCCAGTCAAGTATTGCCGCTGCACATCCCTCCCATCTAGGCCACTAGATACATCTTGCTACACCCAAGGGTCTACCAAGATCATCTCTGATAAAATCGTTCCAGATAATGGGCTGTCTATTAGCTTCATCTACTGAGCTGGGGGCTATGACATAAAAATATCTGCATACTATGTAACATGGGTGCTTGCAGAAGCATGTTTAAGATTGATTGATTGTTATTAGCACACCTAATCAAAGACTTAAATCCATAGTAGAAAGAGATAACCTAATCTATCATGTATTGCTAACATGAAGTATATACGATGCTAACATGAAGAATATACAATGTTGAATAGAGATACTCAATGGTAGCACTGCTCTTGAGCTCTCAATGACTCAATGATGATGACTGACTGATCAATGAATAAATATGACTAAGGTCTAGACTCCTATTTAGTGTCTAATGTTAGTGAGTTATCTACCAACCCTAATAATAATCATTAGGCAAAATTTGGACTCGAAAAGAACCCTCTAAGAAATGCCATGTCAGCTTTTACTAAAAAAATGGACTGATGGTTAAATTTTTACAAATCAAATCAAATTGTTTCGTGAGTTAGCTACCAACCCTAATAATAATCATTAGGCAAAATTTGGACTCGAAAAGGACCCTCTAAGAAATGCCATGTCAGCTTTTACTAGAAAAATGGACTGATGGTTAAATTTTTACAAATCAAATCAAATCAAATTGTTTCGAAGATTGTTAATTAGGAATCTACTCTTTGAGATCTTTCCAATGACATATAGCATGATGGACATTTTTCAATTCAAGAAATTTCCAAATTGGTGATGGGATATCATGCCATGTCATCACCAATTTGGGAACTTCTTGAATATTAAAAATTTCCCATCATGCTATATATCATTGAAAAGATCTCGAAGAGTAGATTCCTAATCTACAATCTCCAGGCGGGGGGGGAGGGGGGAATGATTTGATTTGTAAAAATTTAACCATCAGTTCATTTTTCTAGAAAAAGCTGATATGACATTTCTTAGAGGGTCCTTTTTGAGTCCAAATTTACTTGATGTTCCAACTAAGTGTGTTCACACAATAATCCAATTACTCTCCCACAACTTGGTTGCTCAGTGGGCACCTCGACAATATTACAATGAAATGGCACAATAGCCCTTAAACACACATGAATCCGGCCATGTACTCGACCTTTGAGCTGGCCAAAAGGTCTCCCAATTTTACATATGATGTGACAAAATCCGCAAGGTTTCCCATGTAGAAGAATTGTGTCAAATGCAGAAGTTCTACATAGGGACACTTGATGCAAGAACAATCAACATAGATAGAGAATAGAGAGAGAGAGAGAGAGAGAGAGAGATGGCTGTGTTTTCAGTATATTCATAAGAGTATAAAGGGATACAATGTCTTTGGCCTTAGGCCTTCTCAAAAGGACGGGGTAAAGAAAACCCTACTCTAGGACCTACTCCATCAAGGAGTGAGACAATCAACAATGAGCAAGGAGATGCCTTTTATAGGCTCAAACATGCCCAAGAAGCTGGCCGACTAGTCGACCACAGTAGAAAATCCCAAAAAAAATCCTATATGCTGCCAACCTGCCCCAGAGGGACTCCAAATTTGGCCAGCAAGGTCCCTCGACTATTTTCTATGCTTGTCTGGCCTTGGCATGAGCCCTAATCTAGCTATTTATTTGCTGCCTATCAAGGTTAGCCTTGGATTATGAGCCATGTACATGTGCGCTGTCACCATTTGGTCCATCTCCATTTCTGGAGCCACTTCTATGGGACTGTCACTCCATAGAGCGGCCAGATTTTGTGCCATGTTCACATGGGGCTAGGCCAGTATCCCATGTGAAAGGGCCAGTCTTTCAGTGTCACATGGATAGGAGCCAGATTCGTGCAACCCTGTGTGTGACCAGTACTGCATCACATGGACGGAAACCAGTTTCGTGCCACCCGTGTGTGACCTGCTTCGTGCTGTATGGACGGGAACCTGTTGGTGCCACCCGTGTACGGCCAGGATGGCGTCTTACCTATGGGATTGTCACCAATTTTGTGCCCGACAGGAACTCTTTGTACAAGTTTCATGAAAGGGAGATTTCGTCCATTACATGTGCACATGCATCTATGACTGCATGCATAAACTTGTTTTCGCATGATTTATTTGCGTGTGTTTGCCTGTTTTGCCATGCCAGTACACTGGACGGGGACGCCCCCATTGTACCGTGGGAGTGTTGCTTACTAACACATTGGTGTGGCATGTGAACAAGTGGTAAGTATTACCATTTTGGCCTTTTTTTAAATGTAAAATCCATAAGCTATGGTCACTTTAATATTTATAAGCTAATGTGTTCACACACATTTAAAAGAGGGGCTAGAAATTTTCTAGTATCGGTGCCCATAGTATTAAATAGATATTAAGGTTATATAACCTTTGAAAAAGGTTTTGCATGAAACATTTTAGTATTCTTCCCACGTGGGTGGCTGGCTTCACTTTTCTCTCCATCGCCTGCTGAAATTCTGTTGTTCTGTACCCGCCTCCCTGTTGTACCCGCCTCTCACCTACACATGTGAGCTGTACGGCTACTGTAAACTGTACCTACTTGTGCTGAATCTGTTGTACCTTGTACCTAGCTGATTGTACCTGTTGCAAGTACTATACCTGATGTACCTTGTACCTAGCTAATTGTACCTATTGCAAGTACTGTACCTACTATACCTTGTACCTAGCTGATTGTACTTGCTGCAAGTACTATACCTGTTGTACCTTGTACCTACTACAAGTATTGTACCTTTTGTACCTTGTACTTGGTTGATTGTACCTGCACACGTGTGATGTACCTACTGTACTTGAATTGTACCTGATGTACCTGAATTGTACTTGTTGTTCCAGGTGCCTCATGTTTCTTATTTGTGTAAACCTAAAATTTGTTAAATTAAGTTCAGAGATTTCTTTTAAGTTTTGTGCAGAGCAGGAACAAAGTATGTTTATGCTAGCCATGCTTGGGAAGTTTTCCTAGTGTGGTTAGTTTTTCCCTGTGTGGTGGTGCTAACCGCGCCCTCAAAACTTCTAAGAGCCGGTGAAGGTTAGACACACTAGGAAATATGGGAGCAAAGCTTATCTAGGAGAACCAGGCAAAGTTCCCTCCACGGTGTACCCCTTTGCCTGTGTTAGTACGGGCGTGCCTGTTGGTGCACGATCCCAGAAGACTAGTGAAAGGTAGGTGTGCACCCAGTGAAGGGAGGAGTGTGCCTGTGATTTGGGACTTCTTCGACTGTCCAGACTTCATCGCCAAGTACCCAATTTGTTTGAGTTATATTCACTCCATGTGAGGAGAAATCTGGCCTATTGGCCCGTGACACTTATACATATAAATACTCCAAGAAATACAAATGTATTGAGGGGGGGACCGGCCCCTTCCGGCCCCCGTGTTGGTGTCAAGTGTTATTGGTCATTTTCAGTTTTAATGTTGCTAATAATGTCCATTGTTGATATTAGTCAAGTGTTCTAAAAATGTGTATTTTGTCTTCCGATTTGTAGGCCTCCAGTAGGGAGCAGTTACATTGGTATCAGAGCCCGGTCGTCTCTCTTTCTCAAGAGGAGACACGGTGTTTTGAGATTGGAAGCATACACGGACACTTGACTCAATGAACAGCCAAGGCAATCCTTTGGGGATGCCAGATTCTAGAGGTCAATCAAGTGCTTCACGTGATTCTGATGCATTGCTTGGTAGGCACAAGCCTCTTGAGAGAGGTTATGACAATGCATTCATGGGACAGCCATCCCGTGGAAAAGAGCATATGCATGAAGATGGGCCCAATGCCTTGAGGGCTGAATTGGAGCACATGAAGAAGCTTTTGCAGGCAAAGGAGCAAGAGCTGAAATTTCTGCATGAAGATCCCCATGTACAAAGTGTCATTGAAGCAAGGAAAGCTAATGCTATGGTGGATATGACCTTTGAGTCCATGGCTCGTGAAGTGGGCAAGAAGCCAAGGGAGTTGGCACTCTCCTATCTCATCCGCAAGGGTGATCTCAAGGAAGGAGAGGATGGAGAGCTAGTATTCAAGAATCCACCTCGTTTGAAGCAAGGAGACCCAGCATCTCAAGGGTTGAGGTCTTTTATACACAAGGAAGAGGTATCGGTCACTTTTCGCCATGCATCTACTCTTCATGGGACAGGAGGCAACAAGTATGTGCATATTGGAGTTAGTGGGCCACATGATGGCCTTGTGGATTCAAAGAAGGTATATCATGGAGAGTGGTCGGCATGCAAGCCGAAAGACTTTGCCCATTGAATTGTCTCGAGGTGAGACATTGCATCATTTGGGGAGGTCACATGCATCGGGGCCACAGGTTCATAATGCACATGCCACCGCGCCTCTTGAAACATCTTTGATTACCCATGAAGCCCATGCAGAGAGGGTTGCCCCGTTGGATAAGGGGAAGAGAAAAAGAGAAGAACATGTACCACATCCCAAGAAGCTCAAGGAGTTCAAGGCAGGGGACAAGTCCGTGAAATTTGATGCCTTTCATAGAGAGTATGATGCCTCTAAGGTGCTAGCTTTTGTGGCACAGTTTGACATTGCTTTTAGTGATGAGGACTTCACTGAGAAGTCCAAAATTCGTCATGCAAGCATGTTCTTGAATGGAATAGCTGCCCATTGGTGGATTACTGAAAAGACCACCAAAGATCCCAATTGTACTTGGAAAGAGTTTAAGGACAGATTTTATGCCCAATTCTTGTCTCCTAATGTGGAGCAAACTCTCACCCAAAAGTGGGATAGACTTGAGCAAAAAGATAAATGAAAGTGTGCAACAGTATGTCAGTAAGTTTTGGAAAGTGTTGCTTGAGGTAACTCCCTTTATGCAACTTTGCGAAGATGAAAGGAAGAAGAAGTTTTGCCCCGGATTGCAACCAGCTTATCGTTCGGGCATTGAATTGCATCCGAAACACACTCTTCAGCAACTCATAGCATCTGTTCTTGCTACGGAGCAATTGGTGCTTAAAATTAAGCAAGATCAGGGAGGTTCCAAGGGCAAAGAGAGGGCTGTCCCAAACCTGCAAAAAAGTGGACAGCCACCTAAAAAGAGCTTCCAGGAAGCCCAAAAGGGTGGTAAAGCTGAAAGAACCCCATCCAAAGACATTGCATCAAAGAAGAACAAATTTGGCTTAACCCCCGAGCAAAGGGAGCAATATACCAAAGAGAAAAAATGCTTTTCTTGTGGTAGTAAAGAGCACATGTTTAGGCAATGCCCTACCCACAAGCAAAAGCATAAGGACAAGCCACCAAAGGCAAATGTGCATGCCATACCTGATGTGCAGAGTACCACCGAGCATGATAGCAAAGAGAGAGTGGTATGCAAAGCTTGGAGACAAATCAAGGATCAGCCCGCTCTATTCATGTTTGATGATTATGCAACAGATAATTTCATCTCTACACAGATGGTAGCCACCTTGGGCATAGAGATTGGGAACATGGGACCCCAAATTGAAGCAGAGGCAACTTTTGTGGGCAAAGAGGTGCAGGTCACGCCTCTTATTGAAAAGTTGCGCATTCATATACAGGGTTATTTGGCTCATGAGCACTTCTTTATTTCCCCACTCAATGGATGTGATGTATTACTTGGCAAGCCTTGGCATCATCAGCTTGAGCCTCGCAAAGAATATAAAACCAACACGATCACATTTATGCATAGAGGCCGCATGCATGTTATTGATGCTCGCAAGGAAGGGGATTCCATCCCAATTGTATCTCACATCCAAATTAATAAGGCAATGAAAAAAAAGTCTTTCCGCGTACTTGGTTTTTGTTCATGACAAAATTAAACAAAGTAATGTGAATGTGGATGTATTAACTCAAGATAGGCTGAGTTTTCTTAATGCATATAAAGATTGTTTTGCCAATGCATTGCCAGGAAAGCTACCACCTGAGAAGCCTGAGGATCATTGCATAGATCTTGTGCCAGGTAATTCCCCACCTAACAAACCCGCATATCGTGTGAGTGCTGCACAACAAGAGGAGATTATGAAGCAAGTTAATGAGCTCTTAGAAAAGGGTTTGGTTCAGCCAAGCTTCTCACCCTTTTGTTCTCCCGTACTTCTTGTGCAAAAGAAGGATGGCTCTTTTCGCATGTGCGTGGATTATCGAGCTCTAAACAAGCTCACCATCAAGAACAGGTTCCCAATCCCACGCATAGATGACATCTTGGATAAGCTTGATGATTCGGCTTGTTTCAGTCATACACATTTGAAGAGTGATTACCACCAGATTCGTGTGGTACCCTAGGATGTCCATAAGACTGCATTCAGGACAGCTTTTGAATTGTATGAATTCTTGGTAATGCCTTTTGGCCTTACCAATGCCCAACAACATTCAACCGCATGAGATGGACAGGATATTTCGACCCCATCGTAAGTTCACATGTGTATCTTTGATGACATTTTGGTTTTCTCCAAGAATGAGGAGGAGCAAAAGACTCATTTAGCTACAGTGTTTGAAGAGTTGCGAAAGCATAAACTCTTCATAAACGCTAAGAAAAGTGAGTTCTTCCTCTCAAAGATACACTATTTGGGACACATCGTATCCTAAGAGGGTGTAAGAATGGATCCTACCTAAAATTGAAACCATTCGAAATTGGCTAGAGTTGCAAAATGTACGTCAAGTGCGTAGCTTTCTGGGGTTATGTTCATACTATAGGCGATTCATCAGGCATTTTGCCAACATTGCCTCGCCATTGCATGATCTTACAAAGAAGAAAGCCACCTTCAAATCGACGTCGCATGAGCAAGATGCCTTCTTGCAACTCAAAAAGCTATCATTTGTGGGCCCATGTTGATTGTTCCCGACTTGCAAAAGCCATTCACGGTGGAATGTGATTTATGTGGAAATTGTATAGAGGCTGTCCTAGATCAAGAGGGTCATGCAATTGCTTATGAAAGCCGTCGATTGCATGATGCCGAGATCCATATGGACATTTATGAAAAAGAGCTCTTAGCTGTAATTCATGCCTTAAAGATATGGAAGCATAATCTTCTTGGGGCTGAATTTGTAGTCAAGACAGATCATCAAAGCTTGAGGTAACTTTTTATCTCAAACTAAGCTCTCGAAGAAGTAAATGAGGATGGCAAACTTTCTTTCCATGTTTCATTTTCAGATTGTACATACTCCGAGAAAGAAGAATTTGGTGGCATATGCTTTGTCCAGGAAGCCTTATATAGCTGCAGTTTCACTGGCTTCTCATGGAGACTTATCTGCCATGCGTGATTTGTATCAATTGGATGTTGATTTTTCCCATTTATGGACTGATTTGATGGCTGGTCACTCGCATGCCAATTATGTGATCAAAGAGGGTTATCTTATGAAGGATAACTGCTTATGTGTCGTGAACGGTGAAGGATATGCGTCCAAAGGTTATGGAGGAATGTCACGCCCCACCTTATGCTAGTCATAGAGGTATTTTACCTACGACATGCATGATCGAAAGATATTTCTTTTGGCCAAGCATGCGTAAAGACATTGAGGCATATGTACGTGCATGTATTACTTGCCAAAAGGTGAAATTTGATAGGCAAAAGCCTCCAGGTTTGCTTCAGCCATTGCATATTCCCTCGTAGCCATAGGAAAGCATTACTATGAACTTCATTATGGATTTGCCTAGATCCCAGCATGGGACTGATGCTATTTGGACCATTGTGGACAAGTTTAGCAAGCAAGCTCACTTCTTGCCCGTCAAGAAATCCATTAAAGTTGATCATATGGTGATGCTTTTTCTTGCTCACATCTTCAAGCATCATGGCACGCCTAAGTCCATTGCTGGGGATAGAGATCCCAGGACTACGAGCCTCTTTTGGAGGGCTTTATTTGATAACATGGGCACTAAGCTTGAGTTCCCATCGGCTTATCACCCCCAAACGGATGGCCAAAGTGAAGCTGCGAATTCAGCCGTGTTGGATTTATTGAAGTGTTATGTGGCAGATCAAAAGAGTGCGTGGGAGAAGTATCTTCCACTTGTAGAGTTTGCCTACAACAACATAGTTCATGCCTCCACAGGAAAGGCCCCGTTTGAGATTATTTATGGCAGAGTGGCCTTGCCACCCATCCTTCGTACAAAGGATGAGATTTTTGCAACTGATGAGTATGTGCGTGACTTGGATGTAGCCTTTTCTCAGGTGCGGATAGCCATTGCAAGGTCACAAGAGACAAGCATAAGAGGACTGCTGATAAGCATAGAAGAGACATGCAAGTCAAGCAAGGTGATTGGGTATTGCTGAAATTTGAGAAAGCTAGGCTTTGGAAGAGGCCAGGACGAGAGGGATCATATCCAAAGCTTTCTACTCGATATTATGGACCCTTCAAAGTGGTTGACAAGATCAATGAAGTGTCCTTCAGGCTTGCTTAACCCAACCATTAGAAGATTCACAATGCTTTTCATGTGACTCTTTTGCGGAAGTATGTGGAGCCAAATCCATAGGAGCCTGTCACAGAAGATCCGCCAGAAGTTGATGAGCTTGAGGAGATCCTCCAGCCAGAGCAGATTGTATTTCACGAGGAGAGAAAGTTACCACATGGGAAGCTTTCCAGGAGATATCTTGTGAAATTTAAAAATTATTTGCCAATTGATGCAAAGTGGATAGACAAGGATTATTTTGCTGACTACCCTCAGCTTTTGCAGGCATATCTTGAGGCTTTTCACTCGAGGACAGCTATTTAGAAGCCCGCGGGGATGTCACCATTTGGTCCATCTCCATTTCTAGAGCCACTTCTATGGGTCTGTCACTCCATAGAGCGGCCAAATTTGTGCCATGTTCACATGGGACCAAGCCGGTGTCCCATGTAAAAGGGCCAGTCTTTCGGTGTCACATGAATGGGAGCCAGATTCGTGCCACCTACGTGTGACTAGTACTGCGTCACATGGATGGGAACGAGTTTTATGCCACCCGTGTGTGACTTGCTTCGTGCTATATGGACGGGAGCCTATTGGTGTCACCAGTGTACGGCCAGGATGGCGTCTTACCTATGGGATTATCACTCTATAGGAAGACCAGGACATATATTCATATATCTGTCAGGGCCGTTTTGTGCCCGACAAGAACTCTTTGTACAAGTTTCATGAAAGGGAGATTTCATCCATTACATGTGCACATGCATTTATGACTGCATGCATAAACTTGTTTTCGCATGATTTGTTTGCGTGTGTTTGCATGTTTTGCCATGCCAGTACACTGGACGGGGACGCCCCCAGTGTACCGTGGGAGTGCTGCTTGCTAACACATTGGTGTGGCATGTGAACAAATGGTAAGTATTACCATTTTGGCCCTTTTTAAAATGTAAAACTTTAATATTTAGAAGCTAATGTGTTCACACATTTAAAAGAGGGGCCGGACATTTTCTAGTGTAGGTGCCCATAGTATTAAATAGGTATTAAGGTTATATAACCTTTGGAAAAGGTTTTGCATGAAACATTTTAGTATTTTTCCCACATGGGTGGCTGGCTTCACTTTTCTCTCCATCACTTGCTGAAATTCTGCTATTCTGTACCCACCTCCCTGCTGTACCCACCTCTCACCTGCACATGTGAGCTGTATGGCTGCTGTAAACTGTACCCGCTTATGCTGAATCTGTTGTACCTGCTGCCCATGTGCTGAATCTGCTATAACTGCTGCAAGTACTGTACTTGATGTACCTTGTACTTGGCTGATTGTACCTGCTGCAAGTATTGTACTTGTACCTTGTACCTGGTTGATTGTACCTCTTGCAAGTATTGTACTTGCTATACCTTATACTTGGTTGATTGTACCTGCACACATGTGATGTACTTGTTGTACCTGAATTGTACCTGTTGTACCTAAATTGTACTCGCTGTACTAGATGCCTCATGTTTCTTATTTGTGTAAACCTAAAATTTGTTAAATTAAGTTCAGAGATTTCTTGAAGTTTTGTGCAGAGCAGGAACAAAGCATGTTTATGCTAGCCATGCTCAGGAAGTTTTCCTAGTGTGGTTAGTTTTCCCTGTGTGGTGGTGCTAACCGCGCCCTCAGAACTTCTGAGAGCCAGTGAAGGTTAGACACACTAGGGAATCTGGGAGAAAAGCTTATTTGGGAGAACCACGCAAAGTTCCCTCCGCGGTGTACCCCTTTGCTTGTGTTAGTACGGGCGTGCCTGTTGGTACACGGTCTCGGAAAACCAGTGAAAGGCTAGTGTGCACCCAATGAAGGGGGGAGTGTGCCTGTGATTTGGGACTTCTTTGACTTCCAGACTTCATCGACAAGTACCCAATTCGTTTGAGTTGTATTCACTCCATGTGAGGAGAAATCTAGTCTATTGGCCTGTGACACTTGTACATATAAATACTCCAAGAAATACAAATGTATTGAGGGGGGGGCAGCCCTTTCCGGCCCCAGTGTTGGTGTCAAGTTTTATTGGTCATTTTCAGTTTTAATGTTGCTAATAATGTCCATTGTTCATATTAGTTAAGTATTCTAAAAATGTGAATTTTGTCTTCCGATTTGTAGGCCTCCAGTAGGGAGCGGTTACATGCGCACATGACATTCCCTCCTGTTAAACTTGTTAAACTTGATGACGAGATTCCAACTTCTAACCCTAGATGATTGTCATCATCCCTTGTCTTCACATATAGTCTCCCAGACCTATCATCCTTCCCTTCTTGGCAACCTTTTCATTGAAAACCTTGCCTTAGGTTTTTGAATCCACTCGAAATCTGATGTAGAGAACTGTGCATCTGTTCCACTTTGTCCCCTTCCCTTCTTGCCATGTCCCTAAACACAAACATGAATCCTTCTTCTTGAACACTGATCCTCGCACACTTGGCTCCACCCCTTGGATGAACTTCATCTCTTAGAGTACTCTATAAAAGCTTCTAGGATAGTCCCAACCGGCTACCAAGTTCCAACTGTCATGAAACTCTCCCCTTGGGTTTGCCTCACACCAACTAGCTTTTGGAGGTCTTGACACAAGCTGTGTTTCTCTCCTTAGACCTATGTGCTTCTTCTGGGACACCAACAACACTTGGCCTAACTGAGCCTGATGCTCTAACACAATGTTGCCTGGTCACCACACCACCAAAAGATCAAGACACGGGCGATGGTTTCATCCATGTGCAATGCAGTAAGGCTAGGTGGGACATGGACAGCAACAATATCTCAGAATCAGCCTAAAGCTCTGATACCAATGTCACATGCGGAAGCTCTGAGTCTTCTTTCAGCCCTAAGTACTGCATAGGAACTCTTGATGCAAGAACAATCAGCATAGATAGAGAATAGAGAAAGAGATGGTTGTATTTTCAGTATATTCACATATACAATACAAATGCCATAACACAGCCCAACACGAGGCTACCAAGCCGAAACATAGGCTGTAGAAATGCTGAGCCAACAATATAATCCATATACCTCCGTGTGGGTACTGATTCTTTCCCAAAAACCACGGGTCTTCATGCAATAGAGCTGGTACAGCAAGTACAACTCTCCATTTAGTCGGTATGGCAGGTACAATGGCTGGTACAGTGGTTGGTACAGCAGGTACAGTGGCTGGTACAGCCAATACAGTGGCTGGTACAGCAGGTATAGCAAGTACAAATGCTACTACAGCATGTACAGTGACTAGTACAACAGGTATAGTGGCTGGTACAGCAAGTACAGAAGCTGGTATAATTGGTACAATGGGTGGTACAACAAGTACAAGGACTGGTACAGGCAGTATAATGGCTGGTACAATAGGTACAAAGGCACCATGGTACAACAAGTACAATGGCTAGAAATCATAATAAATGATTAAATACCCTTGCCTTCAGTATTTCTTCGCGATGGAAGCCTCCACCAAAACAGTCCCCAAAAGCTGGTATTCTTCATGGGCAGCCTTCGAGAGAGAGAAAGAGAGTAGCCATCCTTAGGGCAGCCTGTAACGGTGGTAGAGACTAGTGTGCAGCAAGAGAGCCTCTATTAATGAAGAGAGAGGGCTCCAATTTATAGATTTGAACCTCCCATGAGCTAAAATGGCAAGAGAAGGCTACAATGACAAGTGGAGAGCCACACAATAGCTGAAGTGAGAAGTGTGAGGCCACTTGTCTCACTTTGATCTACTTTCTAACAAGTGTCAGGCCACTTGTCTCACTTTGGTCCACTTTCTTGCCACATGTCCCAATCTAAGAGATGGGTCCTTCCATAAACTTTATCTCTAAAAATATCCCAACTGGTAGACATTCTGTCATAGGCACTTTGCCAACTCTTGGTATCTGCTCAATTCCAGATGTAATGACGCGAACAGAATTTCCATCGGAGTCGGGCCAAAAATAGCAACTCTCCTAAATTTTAGGAGTGTGGTCCCTTTGTATTCTAGGATAATCCCCCATTCCCAAAGCTTGTACTTTCCAAATATTTAGACATCCTTGAGTCCACCACCAGACCCCTTTCATACTGGGAAATGTCCAGGCTGGTGACATCCTCCCCAGTTTCTTAAAAGTCATCCGCAACTTTAAGCTTCAAGCCATATATTCAAGATATAATCATGTCCCATCAAGTGGGCGAGACGAGACAGTCTCAAAATTCCAATATAGCTGAAGAATCCATGTTCCAAAGAAATAGGTGAGACTAAATAAGTCTCCATAATACTAATATCAAAATCATGTCCCAAGATAAATGGGCGAGACAAAAACAGTCCCATAAGTCCAAATATCATAATCATGTCCCAAGTAGATGGGCGAGACAAATCAGTCCCATAAGTCCAGATATCATAATCCATGTCCCAAGTAAATGGGCGAGACAAAATAAGTCTCCTACCAACAAGGCATCGGTCCACATGACCCTTGGCATAGACATAAGTCCTGTGCCAACCAGGCGTCGTGTCCACGTTACCACTTGCACTCCGTGTTGGTACTCTGACCACACACCTTGGATGAGAGGTGGACTCAAGTAACAAGATAAAGCAATCACTCGCAGGCATAGATAGCCTGGTGTTCCATAAGCATTTCTGCTACACATAGTTTTCGGCCACTAATAGTTTGTAGGCATTTCGGCCACCAACTCACATTACCCTCTCAAGTGCCCATGTTCCCTTCCATCTGCTCTCTATTGTTCCACCCACACATGGTAGAAACAATCTTCAAGAGAGCACGCAGGACAAGAGAACACTACACAGGGTATGTTGAGCTCGACACTACCCTCTGAAGTGCCCATGTTCCCTTCCATCTGCTCTCTATTGTTCCACCCACACATGGTAGAAACAATCTTCAAGAGAGCACGTAGGACAAGAGAACACTACACAGGGTATGTGAACAATGAGTTTCATAAGTCCAGTGCATCCCAAATAAAGGGAGCTATAAAGAATAATCCATCCTAGTAAAAGGGAGTCATAAACATAATTCATAAACCTGAGGATGGATCCAAATCCCTAGAAAAGAAGTCCAAGAATCCATAGACCTGTATACCATACCTCTTATCACATACTCCGTGCTAACCACACACCTTCGAGTAGAGGTGGACTTTATCCATAAAAGCATCATATCCATGAGATATCCAAAGATTTCTTCTCTATAAACTAGGACAGATTCGTCCATAATCTTATCCAAGAAAGAGATCTCCATAGATATAATCCATCCCAATAAAGGGAGCCATGAAAAGAATTTATCCCATTAAAGGGAGCCATAATGTTTCCCTGAAACCATCTCAAGGCAAACAACAACACCTTTCTCCTTGCATAGCTATACAAGGGTTAGTGAACATCAAAAACACTTCATAGCAAAAGCAGTAACTTTGCAAACTCAAAGTATACTTAGCTTTTCTTTGCCAAGTTGGTCATGAAGCCAAAAGAAATATCTCGTCACCATATCCTTGAGATATCCTGAGATATATCTCCATATAGCTTGCCTGTAAGCTTGATAATATAATCCACAATATCCATATGGAAAGAGTGCTAAACGTGTGCACATAAAGCCAACTCCATACTTCCAAGATAAATTTTGTGAATTCATAAATCCTTAGATCAACAAGCTGTCTACTGCTCATGCTCTTGCTTCATAAGCTATGAAGCGGATGGCCATGCTTAACAGCAATGATGGTAAGTGTGGTCCCCACTTAGATCTTTTCTCTTCCTTATTGATAAAAGGAAGCCTCCGCTTCCAAGGAAGACTGTGCTCTGATACCAATGTAACTCGCGGTGCCACTTGGGAGACTAGGGCCTTTGACACACTTGTTGATACCATCAATGTATATTAAAACATTTAAACATGGCCACAGCCTTAACACTAAAAGATGGACAAAACATCCACTAATGCAGAAAGTGGAGCTTGCACAGACGGTTGATCTCATATTGTGAGAGGTCAAGGTAGGGGGGAACTAGGCTGTGTACTGAAATGGGGGAAGGTGGTCCATCTGTATGCCATGTGCACGAAACCACTCAACTACCTTCGAATACCATGCATGTGTCGGTAATGGTGGTGTCCGTGTCAACGAGGAGGGCGGTAGGGCAGTGACCCAACTCATCTCACCCACTCCTTCTCCCTCTCACAATATAGCTGCATAGAGGACTCGAGAGCTAGCCGTGAGAGGCATGCTGAATGTCCGAAAGAGGGATATATAACCAATGGGACCACCCCAAACTCGACAAGTATAATTTTCATGTGTGATAACATCATCACCTATAGCCTCTCTATGCTCCACCGTTGATCCTTCCCTAGTCCTGGCCCCCAAAAGGCTGTGCCATACATAACTATTGGTCGTACTCAAGTGTCAAAGATCTAACACTGAGTGCGGGGCTCCTGGAAATGTGCCTGGAAACATTTCTCTCCAAACAAGCTAGAGAGGCATGCCCCCTCAGTGGCAGCCATGGTCATGCAAAAGTGGGGCCTGTAAAAGTGACTCCAAGGTATACATACTTCTGCACAATCTCCACCAGGGCCTCTATATAAGAAAGATAATCGTGAGCTGACCACATAAGATAAACCTTGGTTGAGCACAAATTGACCAACAGATCTACTCCGTGCAAAATCTGTCCAAGTGCATCCAAGTGTGAGTACGAGGGATTGTTTCTTCCTTACATCTTTCCCCACACACCATGCATCTATGAATGGGGTACCTGTGACTCCCATTTTCCTGCATGGCGCGCCAAGCTCTTTGCTCATTTTTCCTCTTCCAATGTAGATGTCATGATGGCATCCAAAGAAGGCATGGCAGTTTTCTGCTTCTTGGTTGCCTCGACCCATTAGTTGTCGAGGTCCTTGGCAACCTCCACTCATTTGGATGTTGTTGCCTCGACCTCTGCACGGAGGTTTTGGGTCTCTCTTGTGATGACATTCTAGCCTCTTCCAAATCAGCTTGTAACTTTGAATTTGCCTCTTATATTTCCAATGCTAAGGCTTGTCATATAGACAAATCCCCCTCCAATGTGGCAACCTATGATTTCTGCTGATTACATGTTGCATGTCACGTGCACGCCCATGCCATGGCTAATCATTCCCATGAACAGTCTTAATCCCTGACTAATCCAGCAGTTTAGGACAGCATATAGGTGTCATAATCTTCATCATTGGCATCAACATCAGCATCAGCAGTGGCAGCACATCACCATCATCATCATCATCAAAATCAACATCAGCATCATTAACAACATCATGGGAAGGCACAGGGGCCTGTCAGCTCGCAGCAAACACCTTGTTGGCTGGCAGCATCTTCACCATTGGCATTAACATCAGCATCAGCAGTAGCAGCACATCGCCACCATCATCATCATCAGAATCGGCATCTACAACATCAGAATAAGCATCAGCATCATTAACATCATGGGAAGGCACAGGGGCCTGTCAGCTCGCAGCAAACACCTTGTCGGCTGGCAGCAGGACCTTGTACAGGAGGCGGCTAGTAGGTGCTCATACAATGGGCAGCAGGTGTGGCAAGAGCAACAAGGCAAAAGTGCAGCATTTCACACAACAGGCCGACAGCATTAGCAGCTGGCCGACCTGCATCCCAAGCATATATATAAGCATTCAGTCCATAATTCAGTAATCATCAAGTTCAATCATTCATTCATAAGTCTAGTCAGTATTAGAAATCATGTAAGAGGCCAAAGGTCACCCCTCCGAGGCTGACCAAGGGCCTGACCATGTACATTCATCAGTAACCTTTTTGTACCATATAAAAATACAAGAAAACCCTGACACCGATCTCTCTCTTCTTCTCTCTCCTCTATCTTAATCATGTGTTAATCAGCATCTTGTTCTTAATCAAGCTTAGGGCTGAGGATCAGTACAGCAAGGCTTTCGCGCATGCAACATTGGTATCAAAACATTCAGGCTCAGCCCACTAAGCATTGTCCCAAGAAAGGTGCACAGTTCCAGCAGCAAGGATGCAACAAGGTAGCAGATGGAGTGGTCTACAAACAGGCAAAGCAAGAGGAAGCATTCCCTTGAGGGTATGTACACAGAACCAATACATCCTTAAGCTCTCATATCAATTCCAAAGACCTAGCAACAATAGGCATGATCAGTTCTGGCAAGTGACCCACCGCTATGTTAAGGGTAAGGGAAAAGCAAGCATGGAGACGGCAGTTGAACAGATGCTCAGTTCTTCAACAAGACTTGAAAGTGGAGATCAAGAGTGAAGGTGTTCAGACAGAAATATCAGTCAGTTGAAATCAAAGTCAGAAGAAGGTCAAAGTCAATAGCACATCATCATCATCATCATTATCATCATCATGGGAAGGCACAAGGGCTATCAGCTAGCAGCAAAACCTTGTACAGTAGGCGGCTAGGTGCTCATACAATGGGCAACAAGTGTGGGAAGAGCAACAAGGAAAAAGTGCAACGTTTCAGCATTTTTTGTGAATTATTGTCCACACAACAAGCCGACAGCATTAGTAGCTGGCCAACCTACATCCCAAGCATATATATGAGCATTCAGTCCATAATTCAGTAATCATCAAGTTCAATCATTCATTCATAAGTCTAGTCAACGGTAGAAGTCATGTAAGATGCCAGAGGTCGCCTCTCTGGGGCTGACCAAGGGCTTGACCATGTACATACATCAGTAACCTTTTTGTACCATATAAAAATACAAGAAAAGCCTAATACCAATCTCTCTCTTCTTCTCTCCCCTCTGTCTTAATCATGTGTTAATCGGCATCTTGTTCTTAATAAGGCTTAGGGTTGTGGATCAATATAGCAAGGCTTCCATGCATGCAACACTGCCATACATGGTGTGTTAGGAAGGGAAGCCGGGTATACACACATGCGAAATGCGCATCCGGACAGAAGGCATGTGCAGTAGGTGGCACAGCACACATCGGGCAGGCAAGCAGGCTACACGAGCAGTAGCACAGTAGGCCAGATAATGGTCCAATGTAGCATGTAGCCTATTTGGCATTGTGCCAAATCTAATCCACGTCGTCTCTAACCCATCTTGCATCCTCGGTCACCTTCCTATGTGAATACGAGGATGCCGGCGGGCTACTCAACCATGGCTACTCCTCATAATGGGGGCTGTACAAACATGAGCTAGCCGATGCTTGGACAATACAATATGACGATGGAGCATTGATATCGAGCAGTTTCATGTTCCTTGTATTCCATGATGAGATTTTCATGGACATTTTTGTATCACTCTAGTGAGATAGTTTTGATTTGTTATACTTTATTTTTATTCCATGATGAGATACACCATGGACATTATTGTATCACTTTGGTCTCATAGACCCATTGGGTCTTTAGAAGACGCTTAATGTTCACTCTCTCTCTCTCTCTCTCTATATATATATATATATATATATGACGATGGAGCATTGATATCGAGCAGTTTCATGTTCCTTGTCACTCTAGTGAGATAGTTTTGATTTGTTATACTTTATTTTCTATTCCATGATGATGAGATACACCATGGACATTATTGTATCACTTTGGTCTCATAGAACCATTGGGTCTTTAGAAGACGCTTAATGTTCACACTCTCTCTCTCTCTCTCTCTCTCTCTCTCTCTCTCTCTCTATATATATATATATATATATATATATATATATTGCACAATTATTTTTTCCATGGCTCAGTATATCCACATATCACTTTACCACTTATGGTCTAATAGACCCTTATGGTCTTCTGTAGACGTTAATATTACTTTCTGTCTCAAACCTTTGTGTGGCATAATGAGCAGATCCTCTCCTCCCTAGGCCTCCGTATGAACTCCCTGGCGCTAAAGACACACTCAGCTCTCCTGTAGAAGGTGGGATGAAACCTGTAAATGGCCAATTGCAATCCGCATGGCCTTGAGATGGCTTCCTTCTCCCAAATTGGATCTCGAATTGGAGGGAGACCTCCAATTGATCACGATGGAGGTTGGCCCTTATGGGAGACTTACTCATTGCCGGCAGTCACTCGGAGCTGTATTCCCACTCCCTTGCAGCGCGTCACATTGTGGGTTTTCAAGCTTGACAGTGGCACATCGACCCACTCCTCTCAAAATAGCCGACGTTGCATCTCGACGCTCGTGGCTTTGGGAGAACCGACCCTTGGTTCTTGTCCACTGGGATCCTGGCCTAGTGTGCTCTTTTTAGAGTACTCCATTCGCCAAGGCAGCCAAATCTTACTCCAAAAGGCAGATGACACGCCTTTGGTCCTACCTTACTCGAATGAGAAGGGCGTCCCGGATGTTTATTTCTGGAGGCGTAGCTTCTGCCACCCTTCCTGTGGTGGTTGGTGGCTCACAGGAGCCTCGCAGCAGGCACATAACTTGCGGTCTCCGGGCGACCTGTCGCCTGCTGCAGATATTGGAGGCCCACCGGGTCTGTGGTGACGCATCCTTCACCTTTTTACCTCGACCCTAGCATTGTCCGCAGTCACCTGGGGCATTGGCTTGGGCGGTTGAGTGGGGACGGCGCTCTTCTATATGGATGATCATGGTAGCGGCTTGGCCTTTGCAGCTCACCCACTTTCATATCACTATGTCAACAAGCCAACGTTGGAACCTCTTATATATACCTAGATGAATCCCAAAGTCATCTTATAAGAAGGTGCAATTTATAACCTCATGGTAGTCATCTACAAGACAATAAACCATCAACTCCATCATGCATAGTATGGAGATACTACGACATCCCCACTTACAGCATCAGTGCCCAATAGTGGATGTAGAACTTGGTATCAATATATGCTCCCCCACACACGCACACACACATAAGAGCATACATTCATACAAAGGTGTGTGTACTGAGTTTCTGTCAGAGCTTCGAAGACACAAGGCAGACTCGGTCATAATGAAGCCTAGCACTAAGGATCATAACAAATGGAAAGAATTATTACAACAAAAAGGTAGTTGATAAGTATATGCACCACTAAAGATAGAAAGAATTAACAATATCAACAGAACTTCACAATGTGAAATTTATGTTTGCTAATTCAGCATAAAGATATACCTAGATGAATCCAGGAACATGCCCAAATGCAGCGAGACCATTGACGGGCTGATTACTCCCCCCATAGAGACCATCCACACGATCTAGATGGATATCATTGACATGCTCTGCATGGCCTTGAGAGACTGACTGGAGATTCGCAGCAGAGGCGGGAGGCTTTCTTCCGCATCTGGAGCCCAGGCCCCTTTCTTTCATGTGAGGGTGGAGATGTTACTTGGCATCATAGGCCCGAGTGTGAATCTCTCTCTCTCTTTCTCTCTCTCCCCAATGTAGCCTCCCTCTGAGAACGGCCAGCCATGGAGGTAGAATCCCCCCATGTTTTGTACATTTTGACTGCATTATTGCAGGGATTGTATTCTGTCATTCTGGCAGGTTTTACTTTTAACTAATAGAAGGATCTTTGTAAAGATTTGACATTATCTGAACTTCAACTTGACTCACAGAGCAAAGGCTCTCTCAAACGCCGAGGTGAAGAACTATAAGTCATGCGAGTCCTAGAACGAGCTTGCTCGCTTCTGACCCCGGCTCGAAAAACAAAATCAAAAAAAACTGTAAGTCATGCAGGAAAGGACACTTGAAATACACTTGCAGCTCTTCACCAGAAGGATGAGAAACACCTAAGAGACCCTTGTATCAGTGAGAGACTGGCCCTTGTTAGAGAGGAACTAGCCATTGGAATGGAAGGTGGATATAGATACCATGCCTCAGAGTCGAAGAACTATGGTGAGCATTGTCAATCTATGGTGGAGGCGAAGAACTAGAAGTCATGCAGGAAAGGACACTTGAAATACACTTGCAGCTCTTCACCAGAAGGATGAGAAACACCTAAGAGACCCTTGTATCAGTGAGAGACTGGCCCTTGCGAGAGAGGAACAGGGGTAGCCATCAGAATGGAAGGTGGAGTATAGATATCATGTCTCAGAGTCCTACTCGACTCATGTTGGGAAAATTAAAACAAACAATTCTCTATCTGCATCCACGCTATGGCAGAGAGGATGTGAGACACCTCAAGGATGCACATGATCTCACCAAACCATGGCTCTTTCCTCCCTAACTTTCAACGTGCTTAAATAGATTCAGCTCCGGAATTAGTCAAACAGGCTATCAATGTGCCCTTGTTTTGAATCAAAAGTGGGCAGCATGGCAAAAGAAATGTGTGCCACATTGGAGCATAAAACTTGCAACTCCCACAAAGTCATGATAATCACAGATATCTGCCGAAAATCAGATGCTGGCATGTAAAGAGGCGCCAGCTAGTCAGTCACCCTTAACATTCATATTGAGGTCATGGCAAGACTGACCAAAAGGATTCAACTACAATTTTGTTCTGTCACAGATGTTTTCCAAGGTATTAACCTCAGAGCTAAGCTTACTAAAGTTGTCATTGTTGTGAAAAAGCAATGAAACGAGACATCTCAAGGATTGGTTTTGATAAGCTTACTGAAATCCACAGAAGAAGTTGATTCGAACAACCTGCAAGGCCGTGTGGAAAAGTAAGGGGCCAATGGCTTGGAACTATGGACTGCTTTATTCAAATTTGATATTTTGGACATGCAAGCACATGTAGCCACATCTCACAATTGGAAGGTATGAACTCACCAAGGATGAATACAGGAACAATGCCACAAAGTAAGCAACTCTTGAAACACGGTCAAAGTCCCCAACAATACTTTTCCAGGCAACACTAGCAGCACTTGGAGCGGCTACAAAGAGGAAAAATACAGGATGAAGCTCTTTGGGAAGCACCTCTGCAGTGGGCAACCGCTGGTAGAGAGTTACAAAGAGAACCAAGTAATGAGCACAACCGACAGCCCAGAAGAAAAAAGCTGGCTCTTTCCAACCAACCACTGCTGCTAACAATGCACTGACAAAATTCCCCACCAAGGACAAGTGAGTGGAAGGATTTGCCACTTTGGATAGTCTTCTATTTCCTCCTGAAAGCCACTGGCCATATATCTTCAGCTCCAACATCAAGAGTGGTGTAGTAAATAGACACCATACAGATGGATGAATAGAAGTAGCAATACTTGGAGGAATGCCCAGGGTTAAAAACATGCAGGCTATCCATGGTGCAAAGAAGAAATTTACTCTCACTGGGTGATAGTATTCTCGCCGCACAGCCTCAAAGTACAACAAGCACTTCAGAGCATATATAATGGAGATGCCAACAAGTGCAGCAACAGCCAAACACCACAGGAGCAGATTTATGATCAGGGGTATTCTTAGAAAGCTCATGGATGCACTGGTGGCCAGAGTCTTCCAAAGCATCGCTTGACTACCTAACCCAAGGCAAATACCGAAGCACCCTATTGGAAATCGAAGAAGAAACGGCCATTGTTGACCAAGTGGAAGTAAGAGCTCCTCTGAGTCCTACACAAAAAAAAAACAATTTAACATTATCAGTCCATACCACATTTAAGGAGGAGAGACAAAGAAATCAATTGCATGATAAACACTAAGTTACTGCAGTATGATTTTCAAGGTTTATGTCACACGCATATATCACCCTTAAACATTCAGACCATCCAGGAGGTTTGATCCTTCCTTTAAATGCATGTTCATAACACATGAGCATCATTGAAGAGATCATAAAGTATAGCTTTCATTTCTCAATAGCGTGCATCCATGAGATGATGCAGACATGAGATGAAATCAAATATAAGATGCAATAGACAGCAAAACATCTCATGTAGCAGTAAAGTTTGAATTTTCTTCAACACCATGATAACATTCCCAAAAGGCCAGTGTCCTCTAACCTTCAATATTTCCAACTCGGGGCCCTCCAGTGCATCAAAGTAACGCCCTGCAGGCATGGCTTTGCCCTCATCACACTCATTCTTGGACGTAGCATCAGATAACTTCTCTTCTTGTGGTCGTTTGGATCGCAGGCGTGAGAGTTGCTTTTCAATTTTAGCAGACTTTGTTCTGAACATGACATAGTTTTCTTTTTTTGCTCCATCCAAATCATGTGAAGTACATCTCCGTGCAAAATGAGTAGATCTACTGCCTTTCATTGTACCTGATAGCTTGGTGGTTGTTGGCATTGGCTGTGAGAAAAACTTCCTCTTGGATTGTGTCTTTGCAGGCTCATGCATAGGATTCTGGGGTGCTTGAGGTGCATCACCATTGTCCCAATCGGCATCACATTTCGGGCTCCTAGAGCCAAACGACACTTTTTTGGCTAGTTCAGCTTGGGCCCCCTGAGGGGTAGATGGAACTCCTCGTCTTGACAAGATCAACTTTGGGGCAAGTACCCCACCAGATTTCAGTTTACTTTGGCAGGACATGTTTTGTTTCTCTACTACCAGCTTAGATATGTCCACTGTTGCAGCTTCACTAGGAGCATCTGTTTGGTCGCTTGGAACCGCACCATATTCGAGAGATCCCCCATCCCCTTGAAGGTGACTACCGAGTCCTCTACAATCGAAGCCTGTGAATGCATCATTGCTGTCCTCCAATTCCACAACATTAATGCTTGAGTGAGTACTTGTGTCAAGGAAATCACTAGCTAAGAAAGAATAGCTTCCAGTAGAAATCGTCTTAAGCAGGGATGGAAAAGTCTCATCCATAGGGCTAGCTTCAGTGCCCTCCACCCCTTCTCTGTTGAATGCATCCTCCCTGGCTTCATTGATGCACTCCCCTCTAAGTTCTGTCAGCGAAGGCTCATCCCTTTTTGCCATGGATACTGTTCACATACACCGAAACCCTGGTCAGTCCTTCAATTGCTTCCAAGTAACGGATACCTGACCTCACAAACTGCTCCAGCACCTACGGTAGAAAACTAGACATACTTCAGAACCTATTCAGTATGAAATTTGAGAATGTAGGTGTCATCCTTCTTCATGCAACTTACAAAGGAAGCAATAACTAAGTGATCTATGTACACCAATATTATCAACTGGGATGTATGATACAGATGCAGCTGATTCCATATGGAAACATAAAGTCAGCGCATCACACATTAGTGCACGATACAAAACTAGTTATTATCACATATGCAGGCTGTAGAATCAAACAGTTTTTTATCTGCAGGTGCTGCGCACATTGAGGTGCAAAACATCAGTGCTCACAATGAGGTGAAAGGCAAAGAAAGAGAGGTGGATAATCCATAGCTAATTACCTTAAACCCTTGCAAAACCTTGCTGGACGCCCACGATATCTATGTGTGTGGCAACATGCAAAAAATGGCCACCACTCTTCTGCCCACATGAAACAGGACCGACGAAAAGGCTAGCTAGCTTTTGTTCTCATCAATGGCCTTCTCTTGCGATCAATGTCGTCGAGCCCAGATTAAATACTGGCGAAACACCATCGCCCAGATGGGAAAAGCTGGATAATTCAATCGCCCAACTTTAATCTGCTCATTGAATCAAACGCCAAGTGAGAAAGACTCCGGTAAAATCAATCGCCCAGTTGACCAAATGCTTCATGAATTAGTCGCCCAGTAGCACAAAGAAATTCAGAAAGTGGAGCGCCCCTCCTCCCCCACCCCCCCCACACACACACAGTGCACATGCGCACTCAACACTTGCGGTAGGCTCTCTCTCTCTCTCTCTCACACACACACACACACAAATGCCTCATGAATTAATCGCCTACACAAAGAAACTCAGAAACCCCCCAAACACACACATATGCACTCAAACACTCTTGCGGTAGGCATGGTGCTCTGCTTGTGTGAGAACTCAGTATCCACATTGCATGTTCTCACATTACCTTATGCAATTGTGGTCGTTTTTTAAAAAATAATAATAATAAGGCCGCCGAGTCGCCGACTCAGCAGGTGACAAATCTCTGTTTTTTTTTTTTTGTCCAACTGTCACAACAAGCCACGCGGACTGCCGCGCCAGAATCGCCACTAATTTTTATGCTCCGGCGCGTTTCGTCGGTCCAGCTGCCGGAACGCCATTGGTATCCGCAAGCAAATCTTTGCACGTCGTCATTTCCAGTGCTTTTTTTATATTAAAAAAATATGTGTTACATATATTCAACTTACCAGATTGGAGAAAAAACATATATAGGTGCATATCACTCAAACGTATTAATTATTTTTTTTTCGTTCACAAATAAGGTTCACTAAGGTTATGAAACCTTAGTGAAGGGTATTAAACATAAGGTTGACAAAGGTTAACAAAACTCGT
The DNA here is from genome assembly GCF_041138505.1 of Cibotium barometz. Taxonomy (NCBI): domain Eukaryota; kingdom Viridiplantae; phylum Streptophyta; class Polypodiopsida; order Cyatheales; family Cibotiaceae; genus Cibotium; species Cibotium barometz. The sequence goes on along the minus strand of NC_141051.1, from coordinate 43,510,786 downwards.
GTTGATGGGACAAAATTAGACATGTAAATTTTCTTTATTTCAAAATATATCAACGATAAATAAGCAAATTACGATTTTTTTTATGACAACAAAGACTTCTGGATTGTATTTATAAAGTGCCACAGTATCCAAGAAAACCCATGTACAATGATACTGTAGATCACAGTATGCAGTGATCAAAAACAAGTGTCTGCAGATAATAGACATCCAAAGGAAGCAAGCATCTTCCTCTTTGAGATTGACATATTTACATACTTCCGGTGAAAGGGGCACAAAATCATCACAATTGATTTTTTGAAATTCTAAGTTCTTTCCCATACAAACAGATATTACTTGCTATATTTTTGGTAGCATTGATCACTACCATCGTCATGAATGATGATGGGATTTGCTTGACTCCCTAGTTCTGCGCCATGGTTGCTGTGTTCATTTTATCATTGTCACTCTGGTCATCTTCATGCTATGCATAACGTTGTTCTTGCATGGCAACAAAATATCTTGCAAGTGGTGTGTCAGAGAAGAAGATTTCTTCGATGTCGACGCAATGCGTTAGATGTGGGAGCTTCATCACTTTCCACACGGCAACACAGGAGATCTTCGTCTACTCATACCTGAACCGATGTGGGAGCTTCATCACTTTCCACACGGCAGCACAGCAGATCTTCGTCTACTCATACCTGAACCGATCTTCGGTATAATCCACGATGTCGATGGATAGTATTTTCCAGTTCTCACCATCTTCAGTAGAGTGCTTTGTAGAGAAGCTCCAATATTATTGGCTATGTAGTTGTCCATATAGACATAGGCCCTCTCAAAAAGGTTCACTAGCGAAAGGCAAACTTTGTTTTTTAAGTCTGCTTGCCCATACATGGCATATAGTTATCTTCCCCGTGTTATCTTCTCTGTAGAGATATTCTGTAGAGATATTGTGACAGATGGTTTATGTAGGTCCTTCATGCAATATCCAATCATTCCTTCTAATATGTGCAACTTGATCTGCCTAAGGCCTCTACACATTACCAAACCACCCTTGGGTTTAAAAAAGTCCCAACCCAAATATCTTTTTATGCTCTTGCCTATACTAATGAGGGAGGGAGCCATCAAACTAATACCATTTGAAAATGCAGGTGATTTAAAGTGCCACCTTTTCTAATGCAAAGAGCCCATTCAAACAACTCATCCATATGAATTCCTCTAATGGCTCCCAGCAAGAAAGTTTTCTTTCCCCATTACCTATCCCAACAGTCACGGAGACCTCAAAGAGCCTTGTTTTTTTTCCAGTGGAAATTAGGGACTTTGTGCACGGAGGGCTCAGATTCACTGTTTTTATCATTTGTTATTGGATTCTTCCCTTTCTTGTCGGGTTGTGTAGAACCTGCAAATCGAAGTTCAATCAGCCATAAAATAAATAAATTTATATATATTATTATTAACATCATTAGCTGAATATATATATCACTCGAACATGTTAATTACTTTTTTTTAATATGTGAATATTCACATCAGTGGCCTAATAACATTGCAAGCGAATATATAGAGAACATTAATGCGAATAGTAATTATTTGCTAAGTTAACTATAGATAGGAAGCCAAGAAGAACAACTTAATAAACGACAAGATTAATATTATATATGAATTACTAGACGAATGTGCTCGTTGCTTCATAGAATGCAAATTTCTAAGTCCATAAGGACCTTCCAGAGGAGTCAAAACTCGCTTAGGTGTAGCATGTAATTGTGCTCTAGGAACAGTTGATGTCGATGGTTGATTTGAATTCGCCTCAGCTCCTATAGAGTTGGAAGTACAAGCAGGAAACTGACGAAAGGGGAACGAGGATCTAGCACGATCAACTCGCATGATATTAGTGATATCATGTAGAGGTTTTCTCTTGGGAGCCATAGCAGTGAAGACTATAACAGAATATGAACAAATAGCACACGGGTCACAGGCAAACAAAAAAGATAATAGTGAAGACAAGCACATAAACAAGACAACACAAAATGCCATTAAATACATAGCCAGCACCAACAGCGCATCAGATAGAAAGTACTTGCAATATAAACTTGCTATCCATGCATCATATTTCAAGAACTTTCAGAAACAAGAAAGAAAATAAGATCTAGATAGGTGAACGTCAAAGACGCTACAAGTAGATGTGCATAGGCTTCATAGCAACCCACAACAACACCATCCCCAACAGCGCATGCATGCGTAGCACCATCAACCGATTGGCATGAACAACATCCCAACAAGGCATGCAAGCGTACCCCATCCACTAATTGCCATGAAGCTGAGAACTAAGGAAGAACACCTACATGAAATCAAATAAGAGTTTAATTAATTTCAAGCCATGCAGGCGTAATCAAATAAGAGTTTAATTAATTTCAAGCCATGCAGGCGTAATAAAATAACAGTTTACCAGCAGCATGGTCAGAGGCTCGAGAAACACGGACAACATCACACCTTACCGACTTGCCGGACATCGTATGCGAGCCACGAATGGCTGCAAGCATACAACCAGGGAAGGAAGCTCAAACAAAATGCAAAGAGTGTGTCACTTACCGCTCAACCGCCGCCTTGAAGGATTCCCGCGTCGCAGTGAAGAAGGAGCCACCGTCGCCGCTCTACCGCCTCTCCGCCGCGCCGTGCTGCTACACAGTGCTCGATCGCTCTCTCACTCTCTCTCTCTCTCTCTCTCTCTCTCACGCAGGAGAAGGAAACCAAGGAGATAAGGCAAGAGCACTCTTGTATTCACAACACATGAGAATGAGGATTTTAGGGTTACATTTGACTCTTATAGGTGACTTGGCCGTTCACACTTGGGCGCCCATACATGGCCGGCCGATCCTAACCCTTATCCTACTGATATTCAAGGTGCGCCTCTCATCGGCGATCACCCAATCCCTTCATCCTTAACATATGGTGCCGACAAGCCCGGCCCATGACTCAGAATATTTAAATTAATGACGTAAAACATAGTACGTCTCAATGTCCGTCATCATAGGTTAACATGCCCCCCTTCCTGATGTAGATTCCGTCCTCGGAAGCTATGGTATGGTAAGCTCGAGAGGGTTGTTGTGGTAGACCGTCTGTAAAACAAGGAAGTAGAGTGAAAGTATGCTAGAATTCAAAAGATATAAAGTGTATAAATTCAAGCATGTTAGACCACAATGGATGTGTTATGAGAACTTAGTTTAAGGGTCACATGAATGAGCTAGTGTAGCAAATTAACAGGAGCTTAAAATTATTGAAAGTAAACCAAGAGTTAGCAAGGTGTCAAAGGTTAATCAAGGTTTATAACTGGCCTAAGTCAAGGAAAATAACCAAGCTTAATAAATAAACAGATGACCACACTGTGTCTACTCTAAGAACAAGTTAATACCACGAGCCTAGGGACACAAGAAACATCAGAGTTACAGGAGCCTTTTGCCTTTATTTTTTTATGCACGTGACAATTTTTACACACAATGGCGACCTTCCTAAGGCAAAACTAACATCGATCCTGGTACCATGTTTAACACAAGGCATTATCCAGGAATCTATTAGCTCACTTTAGGCAAGGCTACCCCCTACCAACCAAGGCATCGGTCTAGAGTAGAATACTCTTCGCCTACCAAGTATCAATAAGGCGATAGGCCAACATTAAAGCACATCATAGACTTGTATTGCCATTTATTGTAGGCTTTTTTTTTTTAAATCTATTTCTTTTGATCTTCGCTCCTGAACTATAATTTGTCTTGCATCCTTTCGACAAAGGGGTAAAGGCTATGTCCTAGAGGTCAACACACACATGGCCAGGTGTCAAACATTAAGATGGTTTGACCCTAGACCTAAGACAATCGTATTCCAAGGTTAACTAAAGACGTCATGCATTCTCAGGAATATATCCAATAAGGTTAAGCTCATTAATGATTTACACTAGCACGTCAAGCAACTTCAAAAACTAAGTAGTACATTGACAATTTCCATGTGGTCATGCATTATAGTTCATGCAATTAATTGAACAGAAAAAACGAAAGAGAGTGGGTATGGAAGAATTACACCTGTATTTTGAAAATCTCCTTGATTCGATGAGAGAAATGCCCGCAATTTGATGAGATTGAGGATACGGTAAGAGGATGTTATAGAGTCCTAGCTCTAGCCCTAAGGCTAATCCTCTATCCACATCATCCAAATAAATAAAGTCAACCTCAGTAGTGCCATGAGTTTCATCCGTCCATTCATCATTGTCAGATATTTCCTTTTCATTTTCCCATCCACATAAACTCATCAAGAATGTAACCATGCGAGGATAGTCATCTTGTGGAAAAGGAAAGCATTGGGCTATCGGGGATATTTCCTCTACGGAGTAGGGGTCAGTCATGGTCAATAGGCGAATTAGCCATTCTAATTCCTCAACATTTTCCTTTCTGGCTAGTACATCTATATGATCCCATTCAGTTTTAATTATAGGATAGCACATGTGAAATATCTGAGAAAGGTACAGATGATACCTCTCACCAAAGGTGGGAGTGGATGAAGTGTATGATGATCGTGCATCTGCCATATCTGCAAACACAGATATAGCATCAGTAGGTTTATGACAGGTCAATCTAGTTCTTGATTGGATATGGATATTTCTCCTCTTTTTGTGCTCTTGCTCTTTTTACTATTTTTTGTTTATTTTTTCTTTATTTTTTTTAAAAAAATGTATGAAGCTATATATATACATCTCCTTGAATTTGGCAATTACATGGTCAGGGGAGAAGGTTAAGGAGGAAGCATTAGAATGTCGAGCGTGAGTACATCCTCCCCCTTTCCTTGGGTAGATCATATTATTTGCAATGATGTTGCAGCCTCTTGGAACCAATTTGTCCAGCGGGTCATAGGTTGTGATGTGGGCAGATAGCTTTTTATGACCCTTGTGGCCATATCCAATTGCAGAGATGGTAGTGTACACTCCCATTGACGAATGGAGGAAATGGTTTCTGACGATACTTTTACAAAGGGAGACATAGACTCATTGGTCTCTTGTCGGGTGTTGACAAGAGTAGGTGTAGAGCATGAAGAAACTTCTATATCAATGTGTGTTTGGCATGAAGAGCTAGAAGCTTCATGTGACTCCCCCCTTCCTGAGCTGGGTGGTATTGATCGATATCGTTTGGGAATCCAAACTAGCTCTGGAAGAAGTGGTGCAGAGCACTCTGTTACCTTTCCCTTACCACGGTCTTGAATTGTCGTCAGGGTGGCAACATTCAGTTTGCAAGGTTTTACAGGTAATGTAGAGGGATTCAACCTATGTTTAGGGACCCAAATCTGGTCATTCCCCTCGTAGTACCCTTGGGCTACTAATAATTTTTTAGGGATCCATCGTGATGTTACATTGCCCTTTCTCGGGTGGGTAGCTGCTTTCCTTTTACAAGGCTTCTTGTCTGAACGAGATTGAGTAGGGGAAGTAGCTGTTAACGAAGCTTTTGGGACCCATTTGTATATACTCTTTGGCATAGTAAGCGGAACCTTAGAGACCACCTTGCCTGTTTCCACTCTTGGCGTTGAAGCGTTAGAGGGGTGGAAAACAATCAAAGATGGTTTTGCCACTGGACTTTGTGATTTTTCATTATCCAACATTTTGTCTAGAGTCGATGGCTTAGGAGCGAGATTTTGAGCGGTCAGACCTAGTGTTGGTTCTTACGTCGTGACTCGTCTGGTTGCCCAATCGATATTGCATTTGGTGGCCATCATCCATTTGCGCCCTAAGTTTATAGTCCCTTCCATGGTACCAGCAGGCATAACCAAAAAACTTTGAATTATGGTTCCCTTGTCATAAGCAACCGGAGTGTGCAGAATTCCTGAGATAGGGGTTTTCTTCTTGTTGATTCCTTGAACTTGGATAGAACTCTTGGATAAAGGTGGTTTTCCCAGTTGACACCACACGCCATATGATAGCAAATTGTGTTGAGCTCCTGTATCCAATAATGCATTATACAGCACCTCCCCGTAAGGACTCTGTAACTCAATTGGGTATCTTAGAGGTGGGTCGTCAGATTCCAGTGAATCCTCCTCTGCCTCCTCGAAAAATACTTGCGTAATTTCCAAGTTGGCTTCTCGTTGTCGCCTAGCACACTGTTGACGTTCTTTGGCTTCAACTCTTGCTTGTATCTTTTTAAGCTCAGCTTGTTCTTTAGCTGCTTTCTGTTGATGGATTGCATGTAACTCCTCTTGGCTCAGGGGGTCATAGTATCTTTTGAATTTACTCCCATTAAGGAATCCAATGGTTTCGACTCCGTCGAGAGTCTCCACTCTAATGGTACCTTGCGGGGTAATTTCACATACACTATACGGTCCCTTACCAGCATATTTGAGCTTCTTCTTTTCATTTCGCACTCCATACATCAGGACTTTATCCCCAACCTTGATGTCCTTGTCCTTTAGGTGGCGATCAAACCATTTTTTCCTTCTATCCTTCTCCACAAGGGCATTGTACACAGCCAATTGTCTTTCTTCGTTTAGCCGCTCAAGGATATACAGACGCTCTGCTAAGGGATTACCATCCCAACCCTCTTGAGTAGCAACACGAAGACTTAGAATGACAAATTCCCACGGCATGACTGCTTCTTGGCCATATACCATTTTGAATGGTGTGCAATTAATAGCCACTTTGTACACAGTACGATAGGCCCATAAAGTTGTCGTAAGCTTTAGATCCCAATCCATGCGATGAGCTTCAACTATCTTTGTCAAAACAGAGATTAATGTCTTGTTTGTACTCTCGACTTGGCCATTCGCTTGCGGATAATAAGGAGTAGATTTATGATGGGATATCATGAAATTTGTTGTGAGCTTCTTAATCACATCATTTATAAAATGCGTCCCATTGTCGCTCACAAGTTCAAAAGGACAACCGAAGCGTGTGATTATATTTTCAAAGAGGAACTTGGCTGTTGTCCTCGCAGCTATCTTACGTGTCGCTTTTGCTTCAGCCCATTTGGTCATATAGTCAGTGGTGGCCACAATAATATAGCGAGATTGTGTGTTTCGGGCCGCTGGGCTAATTGGACCTACAAAGTCTAAACCCCACTTTTCAAATGGTTGGTTTACTTTGATTGGATGTAGGGGCATCTGATCTTTCCGTTGGGGTTTCTTGTATCGTTGGCATTCATCGCAACCCTTCACAAAGAGTGATGCATCTTGGAACATAGTGGGCCACCAATACCCTGATTGTAAGATCTTTCGCGCAGTTAAGTCTCCTGAGAAGTGACCACCGGCTACGCCCATATGTGCCTCTTGCAAAATGTATAGATACTCATCCTCTCGGGCACAACGCCTAAGAACGTCATCCTTTCCTCTTTTATAAAGAGTCCCGGCTATCAAGCAATAGGGTTCGCATTCTTTGATTAGCTTTCGAGCTAGATCTTTACGAAGCTCCTTGGGTGGAAAGCCATTAACCAAAAAGTTAACAATCTTCTCACTCCATTCAGGCATTGTCTCCACCATGAACAGGGAAGTGTCCGATAAGTCATCATCAACCCCCGTAGGAGCCTCACCATTAGGTATGCGAGACAAATGATCAGCCATAAAATGTTTTTTGCCAGGTCTCACAACAACAGTGAAATCAAACTCAAGAAGAATCAATAGCCATCGTGTGATTCTTCCTGTGGAGCATGGTTTGTTTACCAAATACAACAATGCTTGATGATCCACATAGAAAACAAACTTGGTGGCAAGGAGGTAATAACGAAATTTCCTTACTGCATATATCATTGCCAACCCTTCTCGCTCCGTAGTGGTGTAGTTCATCTCAGCATCGTTCAACTGGCGACTGGCAAAGCTAATGGGGTAGTCTAGCTTGTGTTCTCCAGGTTGGAGTCAACACACACCCAATAGCAAAGTTTGATGCATCAATATGCACATGGAAGAGTAAATCCCAGTTAGGCATCCTCAAGATTGGAGCACTCGCCAAGGCCTTCTTTAATAGCTCATAGGCACAGTCACATTCTTCGGTCCAAATAAACTCGATGAGAAGCTTATACAATGGTCGAGCTATCTCGGCGAAGAAGAGAATAAACCTTCGATAATAACCAACGTGGCCCATAAAGCGTTGGACTCCCTTGTAGTTGGTGGGTGGTGGCAGTTCCAGAATGACCTTGATTTTACTCTCGTCCGTGGAAATCCCATTTTTGGACACTATATGCCCTAAGATAACTCTGTGTTTAACCCAAAATTGGCATTTGAAAGGATTCAAGGAGATGCGATATAATCTACACCTTTCAAATATTTTTCGTAAACACATCAAGTGCTCGTCCCAAGAGGAATGAACACAAAGATCATCTAAGAAAGCTTCACAGAAGTCTCTTAGATATTCCTTAAAGGCCGTGTTTATCAATCGTTGGAATGTTGCAGGTGCATTGGTCAAGCCAAAAGCCATGACGCGAAAGGCAAACACTCCAAACTCCGTGATAAATGCTGTTTTAGCTTGGTCCTCGACTGCAATTGTGATCTGATTGTAACCCGAGTACCCATCTAAAAAGCTATATGCCTCCTTGCCTGCCACTCTTTCAAGCACATGTTCAGAATATGGCAAGGGGTAATGATCCCTTCTGGTGGCTGCATTAACCTTTTTGAGATCAACGCACACTCTGAGTTTCCCATTCTTCTTTGGTACAATGACTATCGGAGAAACCCATTCTGAGTGCTCAATAGAGTATATGAATCCACATTTTACAAGCTTTTCAATTTCCTCTTGTACAATCTTTGCGTGCTTAGGATTCATTGGGTAGGGACGTTGCTGGACTGGTTTAGCAGTGCAAATCATTGGAATCGTGTGTTGCACCACCGAGGGTGGAACACCCTTCATATCATGATATGTCCAAGCGAATATGTCCTTGAATTCTTTAAGAAGCTTCGTAAGTGCAGCTTCTTCCGCCTTGGTGAGGTCTTGAGCAATAAAAACTGGTTTAGACTCCTCACCCGGATCTGCTAAGTCTATCTCCTTAACTACCGCAGGGCCATCGTAGACACCGCTACTCCCATCGGTAGGCGTTCGTTGGGCTTTTGTGTAGACCACTTTACGTTCCCCGGTGGTGAATGATTTGAAATGCTCGGGTGCGGGGTGTAAGTCTACTGGTTCTTGTTATGCCAGGCTTTTTTCTTTCAATTCCGCTTCCTTTTGCTGCCTCCTTGCAGTACGACTTAGTTTTGGCTTCTCATCAATTTCTAATTGGGTGACGTCATGAGGTTGCGGAATACACCACATGACACTTTGGAGGTATTGTCCCCAATTATCCGCTAACTTTCGATTAGCGTCAATAGCTCCTACATAACTAAGCCATTCTGCGGTGGATCTCTCCTTGTTTATTACAGTTCGTACATTAGCTCGATAGCATTGGCGCTTATGTCTCGTTTTCTTCTTACCAAGTTTTTGATTTTTGTTTCTATCAGATTCGGACTCACTTGGTCGATCTTCACTTGTGTCCCCCTCACTTTCGGATGAACTACAAGAGGTCACTGTCCTAGGCCTTGAGCACCTTGCTTCTACATTTGGGTGAATATTTGATTCATTTCCCCCATCAGGCTTAGGGTCAGTTTCTCCTTGAGATTCATACTCAGAGTTGCATTGGTCAGAGTCTTCGCTACTTTCAGTGTCGGTGGAGTTTGCCACGTTCTCGCCATCAAGAGTCAAGTGCATAACACCTATCATGTTTATTGGCACTAACGGTGGCATATCTTGCCCCTCAGGTGTTACCCAACTTGTGCCTCTATTTCCCCATGTGTCTATGGTTGCCGCTAGGTGTACCCAATCCACGTTATCCGACTCAGTCATACCCGGTAGGACATCCATATAAGGAGAATCTTTCCCATCATCAGTCTCTTTTTTGCATGTATAGCAATACCTTAATGGGACGGAGTGAACAGTGGTATCCGATCAATTATCGATGATAACCTTGCTTCCTAAAGGATGCGCACGACCATTCTCAAGATCAACTCGAATGACAGAGTCCTAGAATTGTAGATAGACATGGTTTTTCGACCAGTCATGCACCATTTGTGCTTCCCTCGTGAAAGGACATCCTAAGATCATTTGATATGACATAGGATGCTTGGAGAAATCCATTACAATGAAGGTATGTCTTACCTTGTATCCCAGAACCTTGATCTTAAGGTCCCTTAATATTCCAATAGGTTTAGCAATAGTTCCATTTGCCATCTTAACCACTATGTTTGTGACTTCGAGGTGAGGTCTCCCCATAGATTCCCAACAGTTTTTAGTCACAATGCTCATGCCAGCACCACCATCAAGGATTCCCTTTAGAGTTAATCCCTTGGTAGTAATGAGGAGGGTTGCATTAGATTCGTCCCCTTCAAAGTACTGTCCCAACTTGTTAACAGGTATTTCCACAACCAAGTTTTCATCTAGGTTGGGTTGTAGATCCCAATGTTCCTCCTCATCTTGAAGCGTGTCGGGTCTATCCATATTTGCAAATTGTGGTAGCCCCGCCTTTAGTTCTCCATTGAGAAATGCCCGAAGAGCTAAGAATAGCTCAGGATCTCCGTATAATTTGGATATGATCGTGGTTCTGATTTCAGAGGACATGAAATCCATTAGCTTGGACACATTCAACGGTACTTTTTGAGATATCGCCCCTTGACTAGGGACTGGTGAAGATGGAATCACTTCCTTTTCGATGGGGTCAGGTATTCCCTCACTAAACATTCTTTCAAGCAAAAAGGGTGTTTGCCCACTTCCTGATGTCCTATCCTCACTTTCTTCTCAAATGAGACTAGGTATAGCTAACGGTTTATGGTTCCTGTGAGGCTGAACTTGCGTAGGAAACATTGTGTCTGGAATTTTGATTTTTCTCGGGTTTGGCTCCAGTTCTCTTTGTGTTTCTTCCACCAAACCCCTTAAGTGTTGCACTTGTTCAATCTCCTCAACTGGGTTTGGGTAAGTTCCAATCTTTTTCTTAAGCTCGCTTGATTCTCCTTATTTATGTACTCGCTTGATTCTCCTTATTTATGTACTCGCTTGATTCTCCTTCATTGAGCTCCCGAGTGGGTTCCTTCCTTAAGGTAGTGGCTTTGGTCCCCATAGTTTCTATTGAATCAGAATCATCTTCAGGATCATTCATATACACGGGGTCGTCTCCTGTCCCTATGTTAGTCTTTGAACTGGGCTTGGAGCTCGTGGCATTAAGCGATCTCTTTCGTCGTGTTTTCTTTTTCTTTGCTTGAGCGATTGATGCAATATCCCTCTCTTCAAGAATGTAGTTTTAATTTTGAAGCATTGACCGTGTAACTACATTCGCGGGTACAACGGGTGTGGTTCCTCGTGCTTGGTTGGTGACCTCAACCAAATTCAATGGCGTAATCTTGGGTGCATTAGGATTATGTGGACATTGAGCGATCAAATGATCTATGCCACAACGATTACATGTAAGTACCGGCATTCCCGATGTGCTCCCTTGATTTGGTTGCATATGAGTAGCGATCTTCTGTAGCCTATTAGGGCACTCCGCTACACGATGCGGTCCACCACACTCGTAGCATTGAAGAGGTGGTCTCCTCGCCAAGGTATTAAGGTTTTGCCCTCTTGTGGCGAGAGCAGCCGCTTGATATACAGGCTTGACTTGCCCGAAATGATCCTCCATGTAGTACTGGGGAATCATTTCAAACGTATCAATCCCGTATGGAGCAGTGGGGTCTATCTCCTCTTCATAATCCCCACACGCACTATGTGACTCACAACCCATCTGGTTTATTGGGGTAATCCTTGGATGTGGAGGTTATGGTCCTAGCACTGGCGGTGGTAATGGCACAGACTGGACTACGTTCGGATTCCTTGGAACTATGTGCTGCGGTTGCTCGACAGGTTGTGCAGGCATTAGCGCGGGTACTTGAGGTGTGTTTGACCAGGCTAGTGGTGCTTGATTTGCCAACATTCGCTTAAGTACTAGGCAATCTTTAGATTGATGGCCATACTTACCACATGCATTACAATTCCCATTGAATTTAACTCTGAATGTGGGACATTCACTCGTGCTATGTGGTCCTAAGCTCACCGAACACCATTGTTGCTCTCTCCTTGGGTACATATGGCTATTCTGAGGAGCTCGATTACCCCTAAAGTATTCTTGGAGAGCCTTAGTAAGGTCGGTCATCACAGACATTTCAGATATCTTGGGCTCCTTGGCAATAGGTTTTACCGTCATTGGCTCGTGCCCAAATACTTGCGAACTAATGGATTTTGTCTCCGAAGACATCTTTTTACCTGCAATCATCAAGTTGTCTTCTAACTGGATTGCATTGGCAGTGACTGCTTCCCACGTTGTAAGACCTCTAATGACTAGGCCATTGTATATGTCCTCATGGCGCAATCCCCGGCGGATGAATCTATCGAGCAGTTGGTTATTATTGAAGCGCTCATCGGGAGTGCAGCGAGAATTTAGATGCTTCAATCGACTTATAAAGTCTCTCACTGACTCCCCTTCTTCGCGTTCAGTTTTTTGGAGTTGAGATGCTACTCCCCAAAGCACACCCTCACGTATGTATTCTTTCAAGAACAATATCTTGAGAGTGGGGTAGTGAGTGCGCTCTTCAACCCTTAAGGTTCGATACCAATCTCCGACCTTCCCACTCAAGGTTAAGCCTAAGGCTTTACACTTATTCAGCTCATTGTGCTCTTCCAAGGAATCACACACGTGTTCAAAGACTTCAATGTGCTTCCTAACATCCTCATTACCACTGAAGTTTTGAGTGAGCTTAGCCACTTGTACTGCCTTGCTTCTAGGTTCTCTCTCAGGCATACCCCGCATGTTTTCCGCAATAGATCGTCCGATCGTCTGAGCAAACACTGCGAGATCGCCTAGGTGAGCAGGCATAGCTGGTGGAGGCACTTCTGGGATAGCCTGGCTGATAGGAGTTGGCGTTGGTCTGAGTATGTTAGCAAATGACGTAGGATATGATATGTGGCTAGGCCTAGCTCCTCTTGGATAAGGGTTGTGATAAAGCGGTCGTGGAGCATACGCCATTGGCATACTAAGAGGCGTAGGAGCTACATGAGCATGAGTAGTGATAGGTACATATGGTTGATAGGCACTGGCACGCACTGTTGTATGTACTGTTCTGCTAGGTAGCGACGTCGTACTAACTACAGCAGTAACAGGTGCACTTTCCGTTATGCTCATCATTGGGGTAGGCATTGTAGATTCCTTAATGGAAAGTTGAGCCAAGGTTGGAAAACTAAAGTTACTGCTCGTGGGCTCAACCTGCATTGAGACTCCAGGCGAAACAACATACGAAGGGTCTATGGGACTCACCGAGGGAGTCTCCAATTGTGATAAGGTTGGTTGTTTGGCCTTACCCGTATCCAAAAATCTCATAGGGCCAGTGGAAACTAGGTTCACTCCCCTATTTTGCCTCTCAAATTGGATAATTCTATGAATAACCTCACATATCATGTGTTGTTGCTCCTCTAAATTAGTGGCGCTAGATGTAGATCGTACATGGTATGTGTAACCCATGTATAGGTCAGTTAGAGTCTCTGTATGTAGATCATATTCCCAATTTTCATTGAGAAATATCCCATCTAGACTTGGTGTGCCAAACGGTTCTCTTGAAGTGGACGCAATGTCACTTCTTATGGATTGGCTTCTAGGGACCTCTACTTTAGGAAGCGCGTCGGAAGGTGGTAGCTCAGTAGGGCCCTCATTAAACGAAGTGGGTAGAATATCCACATGAACACTCTTTGGAAGGGTGGGGTCTACATGAGATGTGAATGGCGAATCCACTACCCCTCCTTTATTTACTTCGCTTGTCGCATGCTCAGAGCGTGTAGCTCTACTAAAGGTCTCTATTAGACGACTAAACATACTAGATCCGAGTTGTGGGGCCCAAACTGGCATGTTTTGGCTTGTCTCCTCAAGGTTCTTGGTAGGGTGCCCTTCCATGGCTTCTGAGTCAGAGGACGAGTCACTATCCACTATTCGTGGATCTTGGGTTGCACTCCCTTGGGTTCCAGCCGAAGGCCAAGATGCTAACGTGGAGGGATGGTGTGAGCCTGCGTAGACTGAAATGCTTTCTAGTGGCTCAGACTCTAGCACCCGACCAGAGCGTAGATGCATGTGACGTGGGTACCCTACGTGCGTTGGTAACTACCCTTGAAACTCACACAAGTGGTTTCTTGGGTATTTCGCATCCCGTTTTTACTTGTTTTTAGATTGTTTTTAACCCGTTTTTGACCCCCTTATTTATGGTCGAACCTGGACTAGGGCGTGTGATAGCTCGAAACGAGCGTATCGTTTAAAGGGTCCTAGCGTGCTTTACAGCACCGTATTCGCCTATCCAGAGCTCCTGTAGTCCTTAAAACAGTCTGTTTCCTTGTGGGAAAGGGGCAAAAGCCTATTTGCTTGTGAAGGAAAGGGTGAGGGCTTTATCCCACATGCTCACTTTACTCCTTGGGGAGTGGGCTACATATAGGGCACGACTTCCCATAAGCTCTCACTTGAAAGAAAGCTATGGAGGCTCACTCTCCTATATATATAAATCAAAAGACCGAGTCCGGGGTCGGGATTGGGGGTTTTTCTTTTCAAAATTTTTTTCTCCAATTAAAAAATCTTTCCTCTCCACACGTTTGGTTTTTTTTCTTTTTTAAAAAAATTATTTTTTTATTTATATTTTTTTATTTTTTTTAATTTTTTTTTATTTTGGGATAAGTTTTCTAGGGTTTCTTTCTAGGGTTCAGACTTTGCCGCGGCGCAGTTCGCACATAGTGCAGGCCTGGGGATTCAGAAATCCCCCCCTCACACGCAAAAAACTAGATAACAGACCGCACGCCCACACGCGGAGCGGAAAAATAACAAAAATAGAAACAGATTGCAAAACACGGATACACCTCAACAACAAACACGGATACACCTCAACAACAAACACACAGTCGCTTTCCTACAGTGTAAATTAAACTTCACGCAGCAGCCCGAGCTGCAAACTGGAGCTTGGTGCAGGGCAACTCCCTAGCAGCGGCGCTAAAAATGTGCACTTTTGCCGCACAGGTCGTAGCTGGGGACTTGCCGGACACCGTATGCGAGCCACGAATGGCTGCAAGCATAGAACCAGGGAAGGAAGCTCAAACAAAATGCAAAGGGTGTGTCACTCACCGCTCAACCGCCACCTTGAAGGATTCCCGCGTCGCAGTGAAGAAGGAGCTACCATCGCCGCTCTACCGCCTCTCCGTCCGTGCTGCTACACAGTGCTCGATCGCTCTCTCACTCTCTCTCTCTCTCTCTCTCTCTCACACGCAGGAGAAGGAAACCAAGGAGATAAGGCAAGAGCACTCTTGTATTCACAACACATGAGAATGAGGATTTTAGGGTTACATTTGACTCTTATAGATGACTTGGCTGTTCACACTTGGGCGCCCATACATGGCCGGCCGATCCTAACCCTTATCCTACTGATATTCAAGGTACGCCTCTCATCGGCGATCACCCAATCCCTTCATCCTTAACATATGGTGCCGACAAGCCCGGCCCATGACTCAAAATATTTAAATTAATGACGTAAAACATAGTACGTCTCAATGTCCGTCATAGGTTAACACCAGACGGTTGAGAAACACACACAAAATCAAAGCAGCATGCAAAGACGTTAGTTTTCTTGAACCTTAACAAACCATGCAAAGTAGGCCGAGAATAACAATTGAAGACATGTGTTAATTATTTCCCAATACTAATTAATTCTTTCCACTCAACAAATTGTTGTGGGTGCTTATTCAACTTACCACATTGGAGAAAAAACCCAAAATGTTGCGTGTTTCAGGCAAGTTCTCATACTTTATCAGGATTCAAGAGGAACTTAGAACCATTGCTCACGAAAACCGGCCTTTAGAGTATTTTCAACCAGTTGAAAATCAAATTTTCTGTTAATAATTTAACTTCATCCTTAAGAAAATTGTAAAATTTTTATATATTTAGTTATGAAATCGTAAAATTTTTACATATTTAGTTATAAAACCATAGAGTAGGCCTTAAATTTGAAGACCATTTATGGATGACTTTGAAGAAAGCATCAAAATTTGCATACTTGTATATTAAGGCACCATTCTTTGCATAGATATCCACAAAGGGAGATCCTCAAGCATTTCGTTTTCTTTGAACAAAGCACCAAACTTGGCATACATAGACACATGGAGAGAGATGTGTACTCTTTTATATATAGTAAGAAGTGGCGTGACCCATTTGACGGGAAGTAGCCATCTAATGAAACATAAAATTAAAAATAGACTCCTAAGATTCCACTGAATCTATTTAAATATAACCTCATAAGGATTCCCCCCTAAGAAATGGATTAAACAAAATGTCTCAGTGAGCTCATAGAAAGGACCATGCTATCATTATGAATAATGTGTGGCTCTCTCTCTCTCTCTCTCTCTCTCTCTCTCTCTCTCTCACACACACACACACACACACACACACACGAACACGCACAATAGCAAAAATACATAGCTCTCCCTCCCTCTTTCTCTCTTTGACCTCTCTCTCTCTTCTCCACATACATAGACAAAGACACGTTGAAAACAATCTCATTAAAAAACAAACCAACACAGACACTGTTTGCATTTTCTATGTAAAGATAGTGTGAGAGTGAGAGAGATAAATCAAGGGGGAGAGATGAAAAGATGCACGGAAGAAGAGAGCTTGAGCTCTTGCAACAAGCACACACACACACTCACAAAACCCTAAAAGAGAACACACAAGGTGAGAGGCTAAAAATCTTCTTCTTCTTCACACAACACTCACAACACACCATATACAAAGATAAGAGTACACACAATATGAAAAGGTACTCAACCAAATACATACTAGGGTTCTCTATAGTGTGAACCCAACTAAATGAGCTGGCGCTATAACTATGCCAGTCTCTAGAATGGCTGTCACACAGCCTGTCATCCCACTGGCCACATATCACCCATGATCTCACTAACCATGCCAGTGGTGTAAGTGTGGGGCCTATCCCCCAAGCGGGTCATCAGTGTCCACCGCCTCACTAGATGAGCTCGATATCTCAATACTCCCC
Source organism: Cibotium barometz (assembly GCF_041138505.1). NCBI lineage: Eukaryota > Viridiplantae > Streptophyta > Polypodiopsida > Cyatheales > Cibotiaceae > Cibotium > Cibotium barometz. The sequence continues at coordinate 43,493,740 of NC_141051.1, read as the reverse complement.
CTCGAGCTCAATTCCATCTCATGTACACCAAGCGAAGCCCTGAATCTATGGAGCTTCTCTGTACCCAATGCTTTGGTGAAGATGTCAATGACCTGATCCTGTGTGGTGCTGACATAAACAAGGTCAACTTCTCCTGCCAAAACCTTCTCTCTGACAAAATGGTAGTGGACCTCTATATGCTTCGTGCAAGCATGAAAAACAGGGTCCCTGGCCAATTGTATACTGCTAATGTTGTCACAGAAAATGACAACTTGTCTATCCCCACTGATAGACCCAAATCTGCAAGTAGCTTTCTCAACCAAGCTACCTCACATGCTGCCATAGCAGCACCTCTGTACTTGGCCTCTGTACTGGATAGAGCAACTGTAGGCTGCTTCTTGCTGCTCTAAGTCACAGCAGCACTCCCCAAAGAAAACATGAAGCCACTAGTAGATCTCCTATCTGAGATACTACCAGCCCAATCAGCATCTGTGTACCCATGTACACATATCTCTGTCCCAGTTTCATAAAATAGTCCATAATGCAAAGTAGACCTCACATACCTCAATATGCATCTCAACGCATCTAAATGCGGCTTCCGAGGAACCTGCATAAACTGACTCACCAACCCAATAGCATAGCTCAAATCTGGCCTGGTGATCGTCATGTAGATCAAGCTTCCTACTATGCGCCTATACATAGTAGGATCCTCCAAAATCTCTCTTGAATCTGCACTCAACTTGCCATTCTGATCCAATGGCACTGAGACAGCCTGTCATACCATACTTGGACAACATGTCCAAGACATACTATCTCTGTAGTAATCCAATACCATGTGGTGACCTAATCACCTCAATGCCCAAGAAATATCTGAGCTCCCCCAGATCCTTCATCTCAAACTTCTGTCTAAGCAAGATCTTTACATCAAAGATCTTTGCATCATGGTCCCCCGTAATCAGGTCATCTACATAGATGACAACAAGCACAACCTCTCTATCAAGTGCTGTGTCTCACATACAGCAAGAAATCTGCATTGGCTACATGAAAGCCAATAGTGACAAGATATTCAAAAATCTTGTCAGACCATGCTCTTGGTGCTTGTTTTAAGCCATACAAGGCTTTCTTCAACCTGCAAACATGCTCGGGGTGACTCACATCTTCATAACCAGGTGACTGCAAATCCCCATGCAAGAATGCATTCTTTACATCCATCTGATGTAAAGACCATTGCTTTGACGCAGCCACTGCTATCACAACTCTCACTGTTGCCATCTTGGCAATTGGGCTGAAAGTTTCCTCATAATCAATGCTATATGTCTGCGTATATCCTTTGGCTAACAATCTTGCCTCGTACTACCTGCTTATGCTTCCATCATTGTTATGTTTTACTTTGTACACCCACTTGCATCCAATGGCTTTCTCGCCTTCAGGCAATTGCACTAAATCCCAAGTCTCATTTCCATATAGTGCATCCATCTCCTCATCCATAGCTTTCTCCCAACACACATTTCCAACAGCCTCATCAATGCATGTGGCCTCTACAACATGTATAACTTTTGCCATGTATGCATAGTGATGTGCCACATAACCATCATAGATAAACCTCTGCACATGATTCTTCACTCTCCCATATCTTCGCAGCTTTGCATTCATGGCTTCCATAGCCTTCTTTACTCCAGGTGTTCTCATAGCTGGTATCCCAAGATCCTCATCAAGGCTCATCTCTGAGCCACTACTCTCAATCAACATGAGAATGCTCTACAGAAATGTCACGCATACTAAGGGACTCAACCACTTTCTCTTTGCCTTATGTGATGTAGTACTAATCACATTTGCAAGACTGGTATTATGATGCAGCCTGCCACTCCATGGTCTATCAACTGAACCACTAGATGAGGACTCTCCTGGTCCATTCAAAGACTGTGATTGCTGACTTGTATTCTGTGCAACCACATTTCCACTCACATCAACCCCAACAGCTTCTTCTTCAGCAGCATACCAGCTGCTGAAAAAGAAGCTGTTGGGACTGATGACATTTCCACTCACATCAGCCCCAACAGCTTCTTTTTCAGCAGCATACTAGACTGTGATTGCTGACTTGTATTCTGTGCAACCACATTTCCACTCACATCAACCCCAACAGCTTCTTTTTCAGCAGCATACCAGCTGCTCATCTCATCAAAAATAACATCCTTGCTTACCCTCAACTCACGTGTAGCAGGGTTATAACACCTGTATCCCTTTTGCTTAAGGGAATACCCAATAAACATACTTTTTTCAGCTTTTGGATCCAGCTTAGTTCTCAGCTCATCTGGCACATGCACATATGCAATGCATCCAAATGAGACAAATCAGGTTTTCTGCCAGTAAACCTCTCCTTTGGAGTTACATCATGTACGGCTACAGTTGGAGTCCTGTTCATGATGTAAACTGCTATAGAAACAGCCTCAGTCCAATAGCTATGTGGCATATTCTTCTCTTCCATCAATGCTCGTGCAATCTCAACAATGTGCCTGTTTTTCCGCTCAGCAACTCCATTTTGCTGCGGAGTGTATCTGGATGTAAACTGTCTCTGAATACCATTCTTCTTCAAAAATTTAGAGAACTCATTGGAGAAGTACTCTCCCCCTCCATCTGACCTTAAGCACTTTACATATTTCCCTATTTGCTTTTCAACCATAACGCTGAAATTCTGAAAGTGAGTGACCACCTCACTTTCTCCTTCATGAAGTATACCCACATTTTCCTTGTGTGGTCATCAATAAATGTCACATAATACCTGCAGCCCCTACATCTGAATGCACAACATCTAGTGCATCGCATTTCTGTCACGTGGAAATACATGCTTTGTTTGCTTTCCAAATTGGCATGCTTCACATATTTTCTGCATACCCTCAACTTTAAACTTTGGCAGCCCTGTCACAATTCCTTTAGTCTGCAAAGACTTCATTCTCTGCACATTCACATGTCCAATTCTTTTATGCCAAATGTCTGTGTCTGCAACAATTCCTGAACCATTTGCAAACATCGCAACACTTACTTCAGGCATGTTTACATTCAATGTAAACATTCTGCCACTCTGCTGCCTTTTGCAACCAACCTACACTTGTCTTTAAAGTCTTCAACATAACAACCATCAGGATTACACCGAACCTGCAAACCGTGCTCAATCATCTGGCCAACTGAAACCAGATTCTTTATTATGTTCGGAACATGAAGTACATCTGTGCAAGGTACTTCACTTTGCCATCCTGCATAGATAATGGCACATCTCCATCATGGAAAATTGGATGAGCAATGCCATACTCTATTTCCACAAAACCTGGTCATTCAAGGTTTTTCATCTCCTTGAACCACTCCCCATGACTTGTCATGTGGTTCGAAGCACCTGAATCAATGTACCATACATCATCTTTATGTGTTGCTTCAACATTTTCAGACATGGCATTAACAACATGCTGCATAACAAACAACCTTTCATTATCCTCATTGTTTTTGCTCGAGGATGCATAGTTGTTTTACTGTAATTTTCCATTTTGCATGTCAGCCTGCTTCTTATAACAATCTGCTTGCACATGTCCAGGCTTACCACAATAAAAGCACCCATGTGTATCATTATACTGCCTTTGCCAATTTCCACGACCTCTTTGACTCCCCCTGCCTCTGAATTGGCCTCTTCCACCTATGTGTTGTTGTTGTTGTGAATTCTGGGACTATTGTTGTTGCTGCTGTGCTGGCCATAATTCTGATTACCTGTTCGACCACCTCCTTGGCCGCATCCACGATCTCCTCTACCTTGTCCTCTTCCTGAGCTTGTGTATCTTCACCCAAGCTCTTCTCTTCTATAATCAACATAGACACCAAATCTGTGAAATTGGGAATGTTTTCCCGAGTCTGAATAGATGTTTTGAATGCCTCCACAGTATGAAGTTCATTCTTCAACTGTATCTTTCATGCCTTGGTATTCGTTTCATAGAGCTTTGCCAAGGTGTCCCACGCCTCCTTGGGGGACTTGGCATCCTGTATATGTGCCCAATCATGGTATCCTGTATACTGATAGTAGAGAGCCAATACATAACTTTTCTGGCTCCTTGGTTCCAATCTTTGAACTCTTTCACATCTGCAGTAGTCGGATTGATCTCCGGTATCTCCAATGCCTCTTCATGCTCACCTTCTATGTAGTCCCAGTGACCCTTTCCCATCAGGAAATTTGTTAACCTGAACCTCCAAGCATGGAAGTTGTTCTTATCAAGCTTCTCAACAATAATCTGATTTATGCCATCATTAAACATCTTGCCAGACACACAAATTTACCAGAAACAGCACTCTGGTTTGTCCTGCACAAACTACTGTATTTTCTGTAGCGGTACTGTACTACACTCAAATGTCACAATTAGTGACCTCAATGTGCATACATACACTCAATGGCAATTGTTGACCTCCTTGCAGCACACACAATGTCTGCACAACCAATCTGTCTTCCTGTAGTTCTTAAAACAGAGTTCTGCATAGAAACGATGACTTACCCGCAGTGTTTGAAATCATCTGCTTTCTAAAAAACAGAGGTCCTAATGCGCCCGAAACGCGTTTTTGGCCCGAAAAATGTCGTCCGATAAGATAGTATAGTTGCTGCACACACACACTCACAAAACCCTAAAAGAGAACACACAAGGTGAGAGGCTGAAAATCTTCTTCTTCTTCACACAACACTCAACACACCATATACAAAGATAAGAGCACACACAATATGAAAAGGTACTCAACCAAATACATACTAGGGTTCTCTATAGTGTGAACCCAACTAAATGAGCTAGCGCTATAACTATGCCAGTCTAGCTATCACACAACCGGTATATATAGACATAGCTTCTCTCTCGCACTCTCCCCCTATAATTTACCTATCTCACTCTTACTCTCTCTCTCTCTCTCTCTCTCTACATAGAAAATGTAGAGAGAGAGAGAGAGAGAGAGAGAGAGAGAGAGAGAGAGAGAGAGAGAGCTTGGGTGAAGACTGTTGGTCTTCACCCAAGCTCTTCTCTTATATAATCAACATAGACACCAAATCTGTGAAATTGGGAATGTTTTCCCGAGTCTGAATAGATGTTTTGAATGCCTCCACAGTATGAAGTTCATTCTTCAACTGTATCTTTCGTGCCTTGGTATTCGTTTCATAGAGCTTTGCCAAGGTGTCCCACGCCTCCTTGAGAGACTTGGCATCCCTGTATGTGCCCAATCATGGTGTCTTGTATACTGATAGTAGAGAGCCAATACATAACTTTTCTGGCTCCTTGGTTCCAATCTTTGAACTCTTTCACATCTGCAGCAGTCGGATTGATCTCCGGTATCTCCAGTGCCTCTTCATGCTCACCTTCTATGTAGTCCCAGTGACCCTTTCCCATCAGGAAATTTGTCAACCTGAACCTTCAAGCATAGAAGTTGTTCTTATCAAGCTTCTCAGCAACAATCTGGTTTATGCCATCATTTAACATCTTGCCAGACACACAAATTTACCAAAAACAGCACTCTGGTTTGTCCTGCACAAACTGCTGTAGCGGTAGAAGTTGTTCTTATCAAGCTTCTCAGCAACAATCTGGTTTATGCCATCATTTAACATCTTGCCAGACACACAAATTTACCAGAAACAGCACTCTGGTTTGTCCTGCACAAACTGCTGTATTTTCTGTAGCGGTACTGTACTACACTCAAATGTCACAACCAGTGACCTCAATATGCATACATACACTCAATGGCAACTGTTGACCTCCTTGCAGCACACACAATGTCTGCACAACCAATCTGTCTTCCTGCAGTTCTTAAAACAGAGTTCTGCATAGAAACGATAACTTACCCGCAGTGCTTGAAATCACCTGCTTTTTGAAAAACAGAGGTCCTAATGCGCCCGAAACGCGTTTTTGGTCCGAAAAATGTCATCCGATAAGACAGTATAGTTGCCCTATAGCTTTACTCCCGCGAAGAAAGCTCCTCAATCAGAGATCGTTTTGTCGGTGCCTCCCGTAGAGCTCTCGACAAGGGTGTAGTCACCAACACAAATAGGGAAGGGTAGTTGAAGCTCTTACTCTCGTACCGCTTCCTATGCTTCTCTTGCTTGCAACTCAGCCCTTAGCATAAACCAGGCTCTGATACCATGAAAAGATGCATGGAAGAAGAGAACTTGAGCTCTTGCAAGCACACACACACTCACAAAACCCTAAAAGAGAACACACAAGGTGAGAGGCTGAAAATCTTCTTCTTCTTCACACAACACTCAACACACCACAAAGATAAGAGTACACACAATATGAAAAGGTACTCAACCAAATACATACTAGGGTTCTCTATAGTGTGAACCCAACTAAATGAGCTAGCACTATAACTATGCTAGTCTAGCTATCACACAACCGGTATATATAGACATAGCTTCTCTCTCGCACTCTCCCCCTACAATTTACCTCTCTCTCTCTCTCTCTCTCTCTCTCTCTCTCTCTCTCTCTCTTTACGTAGAAAATGTAGAGAGAGAGAGAGAGAGAGAAGCTCTTTCAAAAACAAATCAGTGCTGATTTGTTAATGAAAGAGCTTCTCTCTCTCTCTCTCTCTCTCTCTCTCTCTCTCTCTCTCTCTCTCTCTCTTGTTAGGATATCAAGCTCATCTAGTGAGGCGGTGGACACTGATGACCCACCTGGGGGATAGGCCCCACACTTACACCACTAGCATGGTTGGTGAGATCATGGGTGATATGCGGCCAGTGGGATGACAAGCGAGTCTCTCTCTCTCTCTCTCTCTCTCTCTCTCTCTCTCATGTTTGCACATGCACACAAAATCTCTTAGCTATTGATGAGACTGGCCAAAATATACATACACATATATAAATATATGTACATGTAATTCTGTGTATATATACATGTGACGATAAAATAATATAGGGATGCATATACATACACACATACATGCATACTTTAGGAACTAGCACACACATAGCATATATACATACATCTACAATGTCTATCCATATATATTTACATACACACACACATACATATTTACATACTCACATATATGTCTACATACATATACATATATTTATGTTTTTGTAAATATATATGTTCACATACATATCTACATTATATATACGCATTCTTTTGTGTGTGTGTGTGTGTGTGTGTGTGTGTGTGTGTGTGTGTGTGTACACACACACATAACAATATACCTATACATCCATATGTACCCATGCATAGAAGCAATCAAGTATACATACATGTATATGCATATTTAGCTTATCCTTATGTAAATGCATATATAAGTGGGTAAAGAGTCTATATTTGCACATATATGTGTACATGGTACTCACATAGACTACCTATACATATAAACATCATTTATCTATCTATCTCTAGATATACATAAGTACAAACATAGCATACCTATACCTATACACACACACTTAATTATTTACACACTCACACACAAAGATACACACATTGGCACACCACATAGATATAGGTATTTGAATGAATGTTGTAACCCATATATATGTGTGTGTGTGTGTGTGTGTGTGTGTATACTGGTATGTATGTGTATTTACATATATCCAAATATATGTTTGGTAAGCATATGTTTTGCTTGCCTTGCGTGCCGCATGCACACTCACACATATGTATGTATGTATGTACACACATACATACATACATACACTCTTATAGATACATACATACATACATACATATAATCTTATAGATACATATAAAAAAATTACTCATATACAATTACTAAGAAATTCAAAGTTAGACCATATACATGTATATGTATATGTTTGTGTATGTATGGATGTCTATGCTTATGTATGTGCATGTTTGTATGTATTTGTGTAATCATGCATGTGTGTGTATATATGTACGTACACATGTAATCCCATGGCTTTTGACCCTGTATACTTTAGCTCACAGTCTCTCTCTCTCTTTATATATATACATATGTATATATCACACTCACTCCCCCCATATCCCCCTCTCTCTCACACACACACCCACACTCACAAAGTGAAATCTCTCTCTCTCTCTCTCTCTCTCTCTCTCTCTCTCTACTACCAACCCCCCAAGAACCTGCATTGAGAAACATGAATGTAGGCCTCTCTCTTCAAAAATTGAATGAAACTCTCTCTCTCTCTCTCTCTCTCTCTCTCTCTCTCTCTCACACACACACACACACACACACACACACACACACACACACAACACACACAATGGAGAATTATCTACACACAATGGAGTATTGATCTCTCTCTCTCTCTCGCTCAAAAAAAAATGGTGCGCTTCATTCTCATTTTTAGCATCCCTAAAAAACATGAAAGGGAAGATTTGAAAATATGAGAAGGAAGATATAAAAAAACAGAAACATATCATGTCTTTTCAAGCCTCTAAATTCAAATTTTAATGTAACCTCCTCTCTCTTCCCGATCCTTCAAATTGTTGCCGCATGGCAGGTTTGGGAAAGTCCTCCTTAAGATAATAGAGAGAGAAGAGAAGGCTTTGAAGTGTGTGAGAGAGGACTTTAATGTTTTGTTTTGTTTTTTTTTTTGTTTTTTTGTTTTTTTGGCAGTCAACGAAACGCCATTGTCAGAAGGCTCCCGCTCACTAACACTATAGCACTTCCACCGCAAAACCGGCATTCCATAAGCAGGAGCGGGCGTTACGGGCGATTTTAAGCTGGCCTCTAGCGTAGATCCGAGCTTAGCACTTACGTGATGGCCATCCCCACCGCCAAGCACGTTTACTCTCGGCCTGCTCCTTGAAGATAACCCTAGAATCATCTATAGCACTGATATCTACAACAGAAGGCATGGTATGATCTCTTGTTAAGTGTCTCTTAGAGGACCCTACCGTGTACATGCAATCTCTTGTTACGTGTCTCTTGGGGAACCCTACTATGTACAGGCGCATAGTGTAGTTTGATTTACAAGATTATCACCATGTTAGATTCGAACTATTTCATGTGATTGATGAGTTAATTAATGGAGGCCCCAAGGAAGCCAAATTTAGATTTGCACATTTAGATGTGGCTAGGAGGAAACTCATGTTAGGATTTATGTATAATGGACTTCCTTATGAGGTTGGGATACATGTGCATGTACATGGGTCCATAATACATTATGGAATTCTCGAATGGGATTGGGATACAAGTTGATATACATGGGTACACATGTAGATTGGGTAGTAGTGTCTCAAATAGGAGATCTACTAGTGGCTTTATGTTCTCTTTTGGAAGTGTTGTGTTAGTTGGAGCAGCAAGAAGCAATTTTACTTTGCAGCCTTACTTTGTCAAGTATAAAGGATGAGTACAGGGCTGTTGCTACTATGGTGTGAGATAGTTTGGTTGTAAAAACTACTTGCAGATATGGGTGAGCCCATTATTAGGGTAGTTATTATTATTATGACAACATGGGCAGCATGCAATGGGCCAATAACCCAATGTATCATGCTAGCTTAAAGTACATTTGCATTGATATTTTATAAGGAAAATGGTTCTAGCAAGTGATGTGGATTTGGGTTATGTCAACATACAGGATCACGTGGCTCACATCTTCACAAAGGCACCGAGAAGTTTTATAGGTTTAGAAGCTTATTATGCAAGTTATGGAGTTGAGCTCGAGGGGGAGTGTTGAGATATCAAGCTCAACTAATATAAATATTGAGCTCGAGGGGACTGTCGAGATATCGAGAACAACTAATACAGATACGGATGATGTACCTACATGATTACTCAGCACTTAAGCCACTAGCATGGTTGTGAGATTATGTGTGATATGTAATCAGTGTTTTATAGATGATAGCCACTTTGGTTCACTAGAGTTATGGCATAGTTATAGCGCCAGTTCATATAGTTGAGTTTACAGTCGGGTTTACACTATGGACCTTGTATGTGTTATAGTATACTATAGTATTTACTCGTATCTTTATGTTATGGTTTTAGTAGAGAAGTGAAGCAAATAGTATACTATAGTATTTACTCGTATCTTTATGTTATGGTTTTAGTAGAGAAGTGAAGCAAATAGTGGAAAACTCAGCCATCCATCTCTCTCATCTATTCTTGTGTGTGTGTGTGTGTGTGTGAAGAAGAAATCTTGCATAGAGTTTAAGCTTCCCCACATTTTTCTTAATCTAGAAGAGTCCTTTTTTCATGAAAATTGATATGGGGCCTCACCCACATGGTGTCTCTTGAGGCTGGTAATATTGACTTGGTCCAAAAAGTTGATCCTATAAAACTGAGTCTTCATCGAAGATGATGTCATATTATGGAGCACTCATATTCTGGAGTAGATTTGTCTATGGAAACCTGAATGGCAACGATGGGCTAAAAGGGTGTCCATGCTCAAGAAATCATAGCGAGCAATCTCATTGATCACAAGTGGAGTATCTTTAGTTCAAAATCAATGAGATCGTTGCTTGCATCTCTCACCATAGGCTACAATATAGATCCCCCTTCTTTATGTCTAACATCTCTAGCAAGTCTTGGAGGAGAAGGTACTCCTCACATTCTATGGTGATAGGAGTCAAGGAATCCACGATTGATGGTTGTACACAGCAACCACATCATGGTGTGTGGTTGCACACAGCAACCACATCATGGTGTGAGATGGAGAATGATTAAAGGCCACTTTGAGATAGAAGGCAAGCACTCTCCATAGCCTTGAATTGGAGATCCATCTCCATCTCTACTTTCTCTTGATCATGGTAAGTGATGCACGACATAGGGATGAAGGGATCACTTCTCTCATCTTCCTTGAGAATATCTATGGCTAAAATAAATATAGCAATGTCCCATTTAATAAGATGAACAGATCATGCTCAGTAGAGATGACATGAATAGAGGTAATCAGGAGAGATTAAGGAATGCAATCTCTCTCTTAATTCCTCTCTTGGTTACCTTCTTGTGGCTATTATCACCAAGCTTCATAGATATCTAAGGGAACCCACTACTGGAGTGCACAATTAACTACCTCACATGCAACAACGTCGCGTTTCGAGAAAAAAGACAGATGTTTTTAGGCTCTAGGGTAAAAAACAAACCCTCAAGCTCTATGTTTTTGCAAAACCTAGAATAGATATGGTCACTGAGAGACGAGCATAGATAGAAATAGAAATGAGATAATACAGAGTGGAGAGACATGAATACTAAATGTTTGAGAATAAACTAAATGAAGTTTGTTTTAAATATTTATACTAACTTTATTAAAAACCCTAACTTTATAATTTCTTAAGAACATAATTTTAGCTAAAAGAAATAATATTCTTAATACATGTAATGCATATGGATTATATGTCAATTAAATTACAAGGACTCCACTATTATGAGGATGTGGGGAGACTAACATTGCATCATTTTCATTTCTACCTCTAATCCTACAATCTAGTTTGAAGTAATAGCGTAGGAGGATTACTTATCACCAGTGAAATTTTAGCCACTCGACATTGAATGTAACTATATAACCTTCCCAAACAACACACTGAATTACAAATTTTAGTCCCCCTTTCTTTTCTTTTCCTCCTCTTCATCTCCCTCTCTTTTTCTTTTCCCCTATTTTGAAGGTAGAATTTGACCTCTCCATATCTTCTCATTCTCTTGTTTGCTTCGGGGAAAATTTTATATAGAGCTCACAATCTACCTCTTCTACATTCTGGTTAATTTTTAGCAAGTTTGCAAAACATGACATGGAGATATTCACATATTTGGTGGCATCCATTTAGAAAGGCTCTTCCAAATTGGTTATGAGGAAAAAGGTATGGGCCCTTGTCATTCAGTCATTCTCTTAATTGAAATTTGGTTTAGGGTTTAAAGATATAATAACATCTTAATTGAACATTATTTTAAGAGAATATATAAACAGAGTATGAGGAGTCTCCACAATCAATTTCAACTCATTCTTTGGTCATTTTCCTATTGGAATCATGCAAAATCAAGTGTTGTGAAAGGTATGTTTTTTATTTTACCTATGAAAGCATTTGTAATTCATCTTGTAAAATATAGGCTTCTTTTTCTCTACGGGGAGATATCAACATTACAACTTTAAAAGCTATATATTGGCAACACTATTTATTGATTTATCAGAAAGTAAAAATAAATTTGTATAAAGTCCTTTTCAAATGTTATATTTTATTGAGAAATATCTAAATTTACCTTTCTCAGTGGTTTCTTACTTTTTTACGTAGCTTTGTTAATATGTTTCTTTTATCCACACTATAGCAAATGTCTCACCAAAGGAATTGAAGAAGTAATATTCACTGCATGGAGGTTTTAAACAAGAAATATAAAGATAGAGATTAATCCACGTAACATAGATCTTTTGGAATATTATGACATAAGATCAAGAATATCCAATATAAAATTGGGAAAAAAAAGAGAAATGTCTGATGTACTTCTTTGTTCCCACTTAGATTTTTTTTTTGGGAATGTCTGATGTACGTCTTTGTTCCCACTTAGAAAAAGAAAAGGTTGCCACTCTTCATAATAGAGGGATACAAAGCTACAAAATGTAAAACATATATTACACAAACAATTTAAATAGAATCTTGACTAAAAGATAGACATTAATATACTCATTTTTTGGCTTGAGTCTTAAAATTTGTTGGGTAGTATATAATTGGGGCTATCTTTGTACATGTGAATAAGTACCTCTGCCACATCACCTCTATCATCACTACAATTTTAAAAGTTTAAGATTCCCCTTTTCCAATGCTTGGACATATTGTTGTTGGCTTTAGACTTAACTCTAAATGTGCCACGAGTGCTTGGTTGCTACATAACCAACCATGAGAACTTAGAATCCAAGCCTTCTCATTGGATAATCTAAAGAGTTATGCATAATGAATCATATCTCAACTTGTCTATTGGATATCTAATTCTAGTAGACCTATATACACCTGGATCACTACCAAGTGTTCTCAACATTGCTTTGGTTTTTTGTACACCGAGTGTAGCAACAATAGGGATCATAAACTCCTCATCAAGGCTATGTTATGAGCCACTATCTCCATCAAGAGTGACTTGCTAACATATTAGGCATTATAAAAGGCTAATCCACCTTTTCTTTTCCCTTGCATGATACATGTGAACTTGCTAAATTTTAAGCACTTGTAGTACCATCATGTGACACATTAGAATTCCTAACTCTCTTCCTCAACTTTTTTGACCAAGATCTTATAATGGACTCATTGCTAGAGGACTAGCCTAATTCACCAGCTACTCAGCTTAATCCACTAAGATCTCACAATAGACCCATTGCTAGAGGACTACCCTAATCTACTAAGTGCCTATGATTTCTACTCAACATTTAAGGCACTCATATGATTCTTTGCTTTCATCCCCTTTAGAATCCTTCACTGCTACTCATCTTATCAAACACAATTGTTGAAGAGAAAATCAAGGTAGCAACAGACACATAGATGTAGCAAGTAAGAAGAGATAGATAGAAGCACAACACTCAAACTAGATTGATGAGAATGAAAAGGTCACTTATACACTCATAAGAGTGTATACATACGCTCAAGGAAAAAAACCTCCTAAAGAGGGAAAAAGTGCCCCAGTCCATTATTAGCGTATGTGCACACATCACTACCATATAAATGGTTACAACATCTGTGCTCACTTGTATCTCACACATAGTGGGGTTAGAGCATAGCTTTTTGCTCAAGGAAATAACTAAGGAGTATACATTTTGTACCTTGGGATCCATCTTACCTTCAAACACCTTATCTAGTGCATGTACATAAACAATGCATCCAAACATCCAAACACTTTTAAGTGTTCCAAAATTGGTTTTCTGAGAGTAAACTTTGTTCAGGTATCGTGTCATGAACTACACTGGGCATCACATTCATGATATAAACTCCAGTTGCTACTACTGCTTCAACCCAAAAATAATGAGGCATCCCTTTCTCATTCATCAATGCACGAATTGTAATATGCTTGTTTTTCCTTTTTGCAATCCCATTTTTCTATGTGGGGTGTTACCTATATGTAAACCACCTCTTTATCCCATGCTCTCTCACTAAATTCATTAGAGAAATATTCTCCTCCACCATCTAGCCTTAGGAAAAAATTTATGTGCATACCTTTGTCTTTGTCTACCATAGATTTAACACTAGTCTTGTAATTGAGCCACTAAAGTGGCTCAGGATCTCATTTAGGTTATCCAAAGTAGGAATAGGTAACCATATTGAAACTTAGCAAAGTAGCACATAGAGGAGCTCCCCTAACAAAGTGCGTCATATGGGAATTTTATTTTACCCAAAAAAGTGAAAATAGTAAAAAGCCACAAAAGTAGCATGCTCGAATTAAAGGGCCAAAAATGTTGTTAGCTTTAATTCTATCATCAGTTTAAGTGAATACATACATTGTGTACATGTTGATACATTTTTCATGAGATTTTTAGCATGTATAAAAATTATTTGATTGGGTTTTAATAACATAAACAAACATTTAGCGCTACTTTTAACAAGTCTCACTTAGTTTATGACTATTGAAAAATAGTATTTTTGATTCATTCTTTGCGGCTCTATTTTTTTCAACTCTATACATGTGTTAAGAAGAGTTTCCTGAGAGGATTTTGTTTGAAACTAAATAACTTAGGAGAATTAAACCTTCAAAAAGCCACAAAAGTGGCTTTTTTAAAACAAGACTAGTATTAAAACTCCAAAATTGAATGAACGCAACACTTTTCTCTTTCATGAAATACACACACGCACTTTCCTAGTGTGGTCATCAATGAAAGATGCTTAACAATGGCGTTGTGTGATTGATGTCATCTTTATTGTTCCCTAAATATGAGATTGTGCCACATCCAAAGGTTTTATCACGTAAAAATATATACTTATCACATGGAAATATATGCTTATCACATGGAAATGCATGCTTTTTTGTGGTCTCATCAATAAAAGATGCATAATAATGGCATCCTGATGTTGTCTTTGTTGGTCCCCAAACAAACATGAGATTTTACCACATCCAAAGGTCTTTGACTTACATGCTTATCACACAAAAATGCATGCTTAGCCTGCTGCGAATTGGCACACTTCACATACTCTATGCATTACATCCACTTTGAAATTTGAAAAACTTATAAAACAATACTCTGGACTTGCATATTCTTCAGTCACCCCCATTGAATATTAACATGTCCAATGCATTTATGGAAAATGTCAATGTCCTGATGTCGTCTTTATTGGTCCCCAAACATGAGATTTTACCACATTCAAAGGTCTTTGACTTACATGTTTATCACACAAAATGCATGCTTAGCCTACTTGTGCCAATTGGCACACTTTACATACTCTATGCAGTACATCCACTTTGAAATTTGGAAAACTTGTAACAATACTCTGAACTTGCATATTCTTCAACCAGCTTTGAATATTAACATGTCCAAAGCGTTTATGGGTGGAAAATATCAGTATCCTCTTTCCCTCTAAATATTAACATGTCGAATGCATTTATGGAAAATATCAATGTCCTCCTCCCCTCCGCTCTGAGCCGACTATCGGCTGCTCCACCTCCCTACTTCTCTACTTCCCTATGCTAAGCTTCAACGACAATGGCTGCATGCACCTTAGCTTCTTGCCTTCCTCCAAGAGTCTTCTCTTGCTTTGGTGTAGGAAGGTAATAGGAGACACCCACAATATGAACGTAAACTATGTCCCCCCTGTTTGTCTTCCTCCAAGGGTCTTCTCTTTGCTACAGTGCTGCCCCACAGCAGCCACCTTGCATAGCTGTGTCTAACAAAAATGCAACAAAAACATAACTTACAAAAAAGTCTCGGCCGCGTATGATCTTTCTGACAGCGATCAACCTTTTGATGAAGATGCCTTCTTGCAAACTAGTCTTAATAAATAGAACTATTGTTAAGCCATCCGCGAGGTGCTCTCTCTAGTCCAAGCATTCACGAGCTGATAGAATAAATATGGAGGACACTCAAGAACTTGACTCTCCCCCAAGCCCTTGAGAAAACAATAATGAATAAAGAATAATAAATATGCTAATCTAAAGGAGATGAGAGGAGAAAGGAAGAGGATAATAAGAGGGAAAGGAACCTAATATTTTTATGGCCCATAAAGTTGAGCATGATTATGTGTAGGAGTTACCACACCTCCCATGGCCATCCAAGCTCATCTTGGACCTTGTTCAAGCCCCACAATGTCAGGACATGGTGTCCAAGAGTAAAGTCTACCTACTCCTTGTGTGGACTGTTTTATGAGATACCGGGTCGAGTGTAGCATGTAGTAGATACCGGGTCGAGTGTAGCATGTAGTCTGTTTGATAGTAAGTGTGCCAAATTTAATCCAAGCCATCTCTAAACCATTTAGGTCACCTTACATTGTGTTTAGAATTTCTTCTCTTCTTTCTTGCGTGCTACGCGTTGTGTGCGCTGTTAAAGCCATGGAAGAGGCTTGTTTTGAAGCCTTGTTATTAATCTTAGTTAATGCTTTAAATTTGAAAAAACAGTTTAATTTATTGAGTTAAAAAAAAGACGGATTCAAACCCTCCTACCTTATGCGTTGGCCGCAGCAAAATTCTTGCAGTGAAAAAGCTTGTTTTCAATAAGCTTGTTATAAGCTTTTGGTTAAAGCTTTTTAAAAAGCTTAAAATTTTAGAGTTAAAAAAAAAAAAAAAAGCCTTGTATGCTGCGCGGCCGTGGAGGAGTATTTCTCAAAAGCTTTCAAAAGGCTTTAGATTAAAGCTTTAGTCAAGCTTTTTTTTAAAAATTAGTTAAGCATGGGCCGCCACCTTGGTTCTTTTCTTCTTTCTTTATTTTTTCTCTTTGTTTTTCTTATTTTATTTTTGCTAAAACAGGCTAAAATTAGCCAACCTTCATGTAATAGCTATAAAAGCTAATAATATAGCTATTCTAAGCTATAACCCCGGGCTTCTAGAGTTATAAACTTAAAAGCTTATATTATTAAGCTTATGAAACAAAGTTTTTACATCATATATATTTAAATTTTAGTTTTAAAAAGCCCAAAAATATTATTAATAGTAAAGCTTATATTATTACAAGCTTCCCCAAAAAAAAAGAGAAAGAAAATTTTTTCCAAAACAAAAAGAAAACGAGAGAGAGAGAGAGAGAGAGAGAGAGAGTCTTGCATGTTAAGGGTGGAAATTCATTGGTGGAGGGTTAATTTCAAGTTTTTAATAAAAAGTTCACTATGAGCTTTAGTTAAAGCTTTAAAAAAAACTTTAATCCTTGGAGTTTTAAAAAAATAGTAAGACTTATGCACTCTTTTCTTTGGTAAGCTTTTTCAAGTTTACTATAAGCTTTAGTTAAAGCTAAAAAAAAAGA
The DNA here is from genome assembly GCF_041138505.1 of Cibotium barometz. Taxonomy (NCBI): domain Eukaryota; kingdom Viridiplantae; phylum Streptophyta; class Polypodiopsida; order Cyatheales; family Cibotiaceae; genus Cibotium; species Cibotium barometz. Next base: position 43,476,438 of record NC_141051.1, on the reverse strand, counting down.
AGCTTTAATCCTTGGAGTTTTAAAAAAATAGTAAGACTTATGCACTCCTTTCTTTGGGAACCTTTGATAAAAGCTTAGACAAAGCTTTGATTAAGTTTAATGATTAAACTTTAATTATTATAAAAAGCATAAAAGTTTTTAACTTAAAAGTATATATACGGGAGCTAGCAGACTATAAAATGATTACGTTCTCTTTTCTATCTTTTTTAATTAAAAAAAAAGGAGAGCTTTAAGCTTATTAAATCTTATGTCTTTAGGCTTATTTTAAAAAAGTCAAAAGCTTTATGAGATTATATTGAGCCGGTGCATGAAAACTTCAAACAATAATGCATATTAGAGGAAGTTCTACTCTAGTTTAACCTTGTCTTATCAATGTTTAGAATTTTCAAATCTAATTAGCAAAACAAAGACTCAATTAAATACATGCTAGACAATGTAATGAGTAGACAATAAGAGAGAACATTAACACAAGCATGAGTCACATCATATATGTAAACAATATCACTAAGAACATCACCATCAAGGAAGCTAGAATTTCATTACTAATATTAAATCACCCATTAAGTAGGAAAGCAATAAACTACAAGAGTGAGGGTAGCACCATCATCTAAGAAATCTCTATGGCTCAATATGCTAATATATGCCTTACGAGTGAGCAAGAGGACTCCTTACATAGGATATTTCTCACTCTTTTCTCAAGAATTACATTAAGATATAGAGAAAGCATTCAACTTTGGATTGTCTAAGCACATATATCACTCACTTGTCCTTCTTGGCTAGTTTTGACATGTGTTTTGGTAATTTCTTAATTCAAATATTTGTTGACTTGGAAGATATGCTCAACCCCACCTTGATCCTACATAAAGGCTCCTCAATGTAAACATGTTGAAAGTCTCCTTAGTCTAGGACTAAGGAGATAGGATCAACCCCACCTTGAGCCCACACAAAGGCTCCTTAAGTACACGTGTCAAAAGTCTCCTTAGCCCACATAGAACTTCTAAATAGATTCTTCTCTACTATGCATACTTCCACACTCCTCCACATGCTTGGCATGTGTTATACATCTTATTTAACCAGAATTATCATTTCATGTAGGCATAAGTCTAACTCCTATTTTATCGATATCATCAATTCTACATACATTTAGCACTATAACCCCATATGAATGTGTTTCTAAACCATGCACATAGTGTTTATATAAATACATAATATTACATAGAAACCCTTGGAATTCTTCATATGAAATAAGATATTTGGAGCCGAATCAACATAAATCCATTCAAGATAAACCACAACTTCTCATATTAGCTTCCCAAGTTGCCATCAACATAAGCTTAGGTTTCCAAGTTGCCATCAAACCTCATGAGAAAGTATTCACAAAAGCTTAGCTTCTTGTACAAGCCCCTTTCGATGAGCATTATTAGCATACCAAATATCAGGTCCCACATATATAATTAACACACATATATGTATCCATTACAATAAAGAAACGTCAACAAAAGGAAACTTTGGTATTTCTAATTGCTATGGCTCCTCATTTTGTGACCTTTTTGTGTGCACAATTGTTGAAGTATAATGAGAAGTGAGGAACAAGACTCAATTAGACACATCCTATAGGAGGTAATGAGTAGACAACAAGAGAGAACATTAACATAAGCATGAGTCACATCATATACATGTAGACAAGATTACTAAGTTACAACATCACCATGAAGACCCAAGGAAATTAGAATTCCTTTACTAATAATCAAATCACACATCAAGTAGGAAAGCTATAAGCTACAAGAGTGAGGGTAGCTCTACATCTAAGAAAAATCTATAGCTCGATATGCTAATATGATGCCATATAGCGAGCCGTGTTTCTCACTCTCAGGTGCACGAGCCAACCACTGGGATCTCTTGGAAACAAGAACGTGTTGGTGAAAATTTCATAAATAGAATGGCCTTCTTAAGACGGCTTCAGAGCGAACTCTGTTTTACCAGAGGTGAGAAGAGCTTTATTATAAGTGAGTAAGAGGGCTATTTATATAGGAGGTTTCTCGCCCTCTTATAAGTGAGCAAGATAGATCCAGGAGATTTCTCACCCTCTTATCAAGAATTACATTAAAACAGAAGATGAATTCAACTTTGGATTTGCCTAGGCATGGATGTCACTATCACTTATTATCCTTGGGCGAGTTTTGATATGTGCTTTCTTGATTTCCTAATTCAAAGATTTATTGACTTGGAAGATAGGCTCAATCCCACCTTAAGCCCACACAAAGTCCCCTCAACAAGTGCACATATCAAATATCTCCTTAGTCCATATAGGACTTCTAGAAGGATTCTTCTCTATTATGCATACTTCCATACTTCTTCACATGCTCTCCACATGCCTCCACAAGCTTATGTATGCATTGTATTTTACTAGAATTACCATGCCATTTAGACATAAGGCCCACTCCTATTTTATGACTCATCACCAATTCTATATATATATATATATGCACTATAACCCATACTAATTTATAAATCATATACATGGTATTCACAATGAGCACTCCACTCATTCTCACACTTAATACATAATATTACAGAGAAATCCCTGGAATCCTTCATGTGAAACAAGATATTTGGACTCGAACTATCATAAGCTCGCTAAAGATGAGCAAGCAAGTCGCCACCAAGCCACTAGGTGCTCATATAAGCTTCCCAAGTTGCCATCATAAAGTCGTTGTGAAAGAAGCTAACACTAAGCCATAACTACTCATACAGTTTCTCATATAAGCCACCACCAGCAGCAATAGCTGCTCATATAAGCTTAGCTTAGGTTAGCCTCTTGTATAACCCCTTCCCACAGTGAGAATTATTGGTCCCACATGGATGATTTCACCACACATATATATCATACATTGCAATAAAGAAGCCTCAATTACATGAAATTTTTGGTTTCACAAGACCTTTGAACGAGCCCCACAACCAGAGAATAGTGTGTAACCCACACAAGCATACATCCTAATTGGTAGAATGCTAAGTTTACATAATCCCTCCTAACCATCTAGCCACCATCCAATGTCTAACTGGGAACTGTCGGGTGACAAGAGTTAGGGGGCTGTAACTTAGCTTTTGAACATGTACATAAGTCATTTTCTTTACACTTAATTCTACTTTCTCTCTTGTGGTGGGTGATTTATAGTTTTCTTTATGTGTGGTGCTATTTGGGAATTTCTAGCTTCCATGGTATTTGTGAATATTCTAGCTCTTATATAAGCTCATGCCTTCCTCGTGTTTGTCGTATTCATTTAAGATATGAGGTTTATTTGAGTCGGATGAGCTTACATTGATTTCTCTCCAATGACGGAATAGGCTTTGGGCTGATATATGCATAGGAGAGGAAGAGGAGATAACAAGAGGGGAAGTTTTGGGGCAAAAGAGTGGGATTATGGAAAGTGCTTGTAAGTGTCCATAGTGGTAGGAAAATCTTTCATTGTGCTTTCTCTTGTGTAGCTTAGAGAAGGAGTAGGCTGAAGGGAAATTTTCATTATCCTTTCTCTTGTGTAGCTTAGAGAAGGAATAGGCTCAAGTGATCATGTTTAATATTAATTAGATAGCCATACCAACATTAGGCACATCCTTACAATAAGGTTTAAGAGTTATTAGTAGTAGCATTACTATAACTAAAGTATACACACGAGATACACACATAGATAACAAGACATAGTTACACAAATTAGAGTACACATAATAATTAGTTGGAGCTAACAAGGATAGCTAAGCCATTTACAAGAATTTCCTTTTTATATAATAGAAAATTGTAGTTAGAGACTCTAGTCTCAAATATGGGAATTTCATCAAGAGAATGCAATCACATGAAGTGCTAGTGTGCGATCTTAAGAAGTATGTTGCTTATATATCACAAGTTTTATACTGAGTCCACTTCTTATAAACAACTAGCATAATTAAGGAGTAGCTCTACCCACTTCACTCATAACTTGGAATCTCTTTCAATTTGTATGAGGGAGAAAGCCTTCAACACTCCAATACCAAGCTCCCTCCTTTTACGTGCCCAAGTAATGATCTCCACCACATTTTCACACATGACCTTATCCCTAGCAATGTGTTTGTAATCATCATTTTATAAGGAAACATTAATGGACAAAACAAAGATTTTCACAAGGCTATGCTTGTGGCATATACCTTAAAATAAAGTCATGATTGAAAAGTGAAAGGAATTGATGGATTTTATGATGATAAAAAGAGCCTCATGTGATGATCTCAACCATTTTTTATGGATTGTAAAGGATGGAGAAGAGTGGAGCACAAGAGCTATTGAAGCTGGATGTTGAATTAATTAATACACAACCATAAACTTATTGGTCGTGGTCTTGGAGTTTGTGTGGTTGCAAGAGATTGCAACTTTTACATAAATATACAATCTCTATAGTATCAACCATATGTGGATGAGCCTGAAGTGGGATGATAAATTAGTTTATGCACTACCATAAACCTATTGCTCATGGTCATGCAACTTTGCGTAGTTGCATGAGATTGTAACTTTTACACAAATACACAATCTCTATAGTATTAACCTAATTGTCTTGTTCAAAAGTGGAGCTTAAATGATAATCAACAAGGGAGGTATTAAAGAGCGATGTAATGATCAACACTTATATTTTGTTTTTTTTTTCCATTATCCCAAACAACCTTGCCCACACATGCATGTAAATGTCTTTGCCCACCTATTGACACAAAGAACTCTATCTATGTTTTCACAGAATCAATTTTACTCACAAATTGGTCAACTACACAACCTAAGCACTCAGTTCTTGGACAAGAACATCGTTGCGCCCTAAGCCTTGATCACTTAGGTTGTTATTTCCATACTCATGCCACTTGATGCTGAAATTTAAAGGCTAATAACTATTTCAATTGTTAGTTGAAAAAAGATTCTTTAAAAAAAAAGGCTTCTAAAATGCCTAAATGAAGGTCAAGGTCTTAAAAAAAATGCCTTCTAATTTTAGTCTTTCAAGTCACATTGTGTTTGCAAATCATTCAACTATCTAACTACTAGCAAGACACTCTCACTTGTAGCATTCTCACATGTAGTAAGGTACTCTTTCCATGGCTCGAGTATATGGAGTTTGTAATTGTGCTAAAAGGGGCATATGTATTCACAGGCATGGCCATAGTAATGATCATTACGTGTCCCATGACCTAGTTATTGGGCCTTGGGAAGATAGCATAAGAGGTTTTTGAGATATACATGCCCCCATCAAAAAAGTATAAGGTGATTTGGCGATGCGCGGGAAGACTGTTGAGACGAGCAATAATGCCCATTGCCTAGCGTCCTGACACCACCAAGATTAATAGAGGGGCAATATGTCTAGATGAGCATGTGGACAAAGCATAAAAAAAAGTGATGTGAATGGCTAGCTTATGATGAGTGTTTACAACTTTTAGGACACAAGGGAGCAGCTAAAATCTTCCCTTTGCTTGGCAACATCTAGTTGGGGGTTGGTGGTCTGTGTGAAGAGGCTCAAACATCATTTGGATGCGTGTGAAAAACTATCTTCAAGAAAATTGTTTTTTTCAACCCTTAAAATTAAAGGCAATGGTGAGGCTTAACTGGGATTTACACTTGAAAATCACTAGAAATTGTAATAACTAAAATGTATAAATTTCAACCCTTAAAATTAAAAGCAACATTGAATTCCCACAAATGCCAACATAGAAAATTACACTACAAACCCTTCCCAAATGAGAGATCCTCCCTTCCCAAATGCCAACATAGAAAATTACACTACAAACCCTTCCCAAATGAGAGATCCTCCCCGAAATTATGTTTAATGCAACGAAGTCGAAGTCACGTAATACACGACACCTCACTTTACAGCCCTGTAGAGTAAGACGTTCCTACTATAAAAGTACGGACTCTGCAATTTCGGAAGTAGAAAAGTCAAAGCGGAGTGATTCGCTTCTCACCACCGTGTGCATGTAATTTCTCACGTGGAGTTAATCCTGTATAATTACCTTCGTTAAACTAAGCTCATCTACTAATCCACTCGGCACTGTTACGATTCATCCGGCAACCCTCATCACATTCTTTCTCTCTCTCTCTCTTAGGTACCCATTTGAGAATTCGTTGAGGCAAACAGTATGTAGGTCATTCTGTAGTTCTGTTTGCCGTTAGTCTGCTTAGCTCTATCTGGTTTTCAGATCTGCGAGTTCAAGCTCTGCAATTCAAGATTTTGCCACTACTGTGTTGAGATCATGGCCAACACAGTATGCTAGCTTTCTGCACCCACTGTTTGGATTTGGCTCTCAAAAAACTGGAAGGGAGCTCATAGCATGTATGGGTGATAACATGGACTGCCTGAAGGTATGTGAGTAATCTCATGTTGTACCATGTTTCTTATGGAAGGTCATGCTGGGTTTGAATGAATGGTTGTATGAATCGCAAAGAATTATGGTCTTGGTGTTGTCGGATTTGTTGGATCTCGTGCAGGCAGAATGCCCTCCTCCTTATACTCAATGTATAGCAAAGTGATCTTAAACAGTCATGTTCCTCTGCCTCACCTTTGTGGAGCTGGCCCCTTTTTTGGGTCACAAATTCTGCATATCTGAAGCTCTCCATGTGTACTTAATGGAGTCTGCTCTTATGTGTCGAAATGGTCGAAGCCTGTAGCTTATCTACAGAGCATCCTCCATCATGTGGGTTGTGGTGTCCTGTACACAAGGGATCACACTTCAAAACTAATGTCGGGACTCCACAGGCCCAACCAAATCCAAATCCCAATTCTTCAAACCCTGGAAGTACCACTGTGCCCCATGCATGCAGCATGATCATGGAAACACCTGACCACAATCCAGAATCCTCACACAGAGAACATTCACAGTAGCGGTAACTGAAGTAGTAGTTGCCTCCTCAATAGCATCACACAGCGTAGAAGCAGGCTCCTCCATAGAAGGCAAAGGGACCAGCAACACATCCTGGTCACTGGTTGATGAAGAAAGAGTCAGAGGCGAAGCAATGGGAGACAAATCCCCCTTAGAAGCTGTGAGCAAAGATAGCCCACTGTCTTCCTCAAAAACATTACCAGAGATATCATCCTGGCAAGGAGAAGTATGCACAGAAACTAAAGGCAAGGCAACAGGAGAAACAAACTCCTCAGATGCAGTGAGCAAAACTAGCCCACTATCCTTCGCTACTACAGGAACATCTCCAAAAGAAGTATCCATAAGATCACTGGCTGCATAGCACCTAGAAGCAGAAACCATCTGCCGATCACACTGGCATCACCATATAGGTCACAAAGCAATTGCCACACATAGAAAGTAGAAGCATCATCAAGAGCATAGATGAAGTGTCGGAGAACCGAATCCTGACAATTTAGGAGGAGAAAGGCATAGATCTGTCCGTCAGTCTTTCTCCACCGACACAGATCCTCCGCAGAGGCAAGGTCCAGCACGCACCGATTCTTGTACGAGAGAAACTCCATCAAACCATACTCCCTGAGAATAGAAGTAACCTGCAACTTCCATGACTGAAAGTTACCACCATCCAACTTGTCTGTCTCATCTAGGAAATAACAAGAAAGTGGCACAGGAGCCAAATCTGAAGTTGTCATCATCGATCCAATCAATAAGACCAAACCTCATAAGATAAAAAAACTGTCCAAATCAGAAAACGCTGATGTAGGTCCCTTCCTCCCACCAAAACGCAGTCCTAAGAGGTTGGACAGCACCCGAAAAATCCTCGTGTAGCAAAAAAGGCATAAGATTCTGTCGACTGTACCTCCAACCTTGAGGCCACCAGAAGAGGGAAACAAAAAATGTAGATTTGATATAGAGAGAAAAGGCAGCCACACAAGGCTTGGGAATATACTGTAAGAGGGTGCAAGAGGGAAAGGCATCAACTAGGACTGTAGCTTGGGCTCTCCTCAAGAAAAAAAACGCACAATCTCAAAAGAAGAAGTGTCCACCACAGGTACCAAGGTTGCCACCAAAGCCAGAACCACCACAAAACCCCCTCTGCAAAAGGGAATGTCCACTGGAGAGGAAAACACAGCCAAGGAGGGGCTACTGTCCTGAAAAAACAGGCCGCCTAGTTCCAAACTCCAAAAAGAAAGAAAACGCTGATGAGAAAATACATTCAGGCTGTAAGCGATGAAGCCAAAGTGAAGGGAGAGCAATCAGCAGCAACTGTCCAGAAAACGCAGCATCCGAAGGGCTGCAAATCTGAGAAAAATGCAGAGGTGAAGGGGCTGTAGATAGGGCTGAATCTGAGGCAGCAGACGGAATCGCTGAACCGGGAGCGATGATACCATGAAAGAGTGCACAGAGCGGAAGCAAATAAGCACTAGGTGCTGAGTAGAGAGTGCAAGAGAGAGAGAGATATGGAGCAACTATGCTGAATATACTGAAGTGATACAGTCCCAAGCAAGAGACAGAAGTAGTCTCATAAGTGAGGGAGCAAAAGATAGACTAGGCAAGATGAAAAAGTGAGAGGCCAGCCCACCTATTTATAGGTGGGGAGAGCTGGCCGACTAGAACTGCAGAAGCTGGCCGGCTGGGAAAAATCCCAGAAAAATATATAAAATAAGGGTGGCCAGCCCACACTCAAGGGCCATGCAAAAGGGACCAAAAGGACACCAGACATGGGCAGAAACTAGGGATGAATGTGCTAACAAAAGCCACTTGGACCAAGTATGGTTGCACAGTGTTATGTGATGGGTGGTCGGAAATATGCAAGAGGAATGTGTTTTGTGTCCTCTTGCAAGGGCACTATGTTTTTGTGTGCCATTGATACATTTGTGCCTGGGATAGTGGTGATAGGAGAGTTTATATGGTCACACCTCCAAGAGGCTATCATGGAGATAGGCCCACAAAACATAGTGCAGGTGGTCACTGGCAATGGTAACAACGGTGTCTCTATGGGACGGATGCTAGAGGATTGGTTCCTGCAGATTGTATGGACTCCATGTGCATCCCATAGCCTAGACTTGCTCATTGAAGATCTTTCAAAGATTAGATGGATTGCTGACATCTTTGACACTGCGAGTAGCTTGGTGAAGTTTGTTACCAAGAGGCCTAAGGTCTTGGCAATGTATCGTGCCAATAGTGACCTTGAGCTTCTGAAGCCCTCACAAACCAGGTTTGCATATATGTTCATTGTGGTTGAGAGGGTAGTGAGAGTCGGACACGGACTCATGCGCACAGTGGTCTGCTGAGAGTGGATGAGCTGGGAGGAGCATGAGCACCCGAAGGCAATTGCTTTTGCACGCAAAGTGATGCAAGAAGGTTGGTGGAAGGAGGCAGAGGCTTTGTCGAGCGCTCTTCAACCAATCTATAGTGTTCTTTACATCACTGACATGGAGGGCAGCACTCTTGGACTCTTGTACGAGTTCATGGACTGGATTGGAGAGGCTCTTAACCGATGCACTCTCTTGATAGATGAGGTACTCAACATGCCAAGCTTGAACTTTGAACTTCCAACTAGTTGCCTTCTTGTTGTAACTTGTATCATAGGCTTTAGCTAAGGGCTTTGATCATTCATGGCTAATTTTCAGGGTTGAGAACATTCGACGGGTTTGGAAAACGATCGGTGGGATTGGCTCCATACACCAATCCACGCGGTTGCCCACATATTGCACCCTCTCTGGCAGAGTGAGGCACAGTATGTTAATGAAGAGCTGGAAGATGGATGGCAAGATTACATTTAGAAATGGATAGGAGGAGACGTGGAGCTCATGAGACGCTTGGAGGATGAGCGGCTAGTGTATTGGAATGCATAGCAGCCAGGTACGGGACGGGACATATAATACGGCAAAGTATAATACGCGTATTATACGTCTTTTTCGCGGGGCCAAAATAAAAAACGCCGTTTTTTTTAAAATAAAAAACACTAGTTTAATTACATTTGGTCGAGACATGTCACATACATGTTTAAAGTTGAAACTTGAAGTGTTGAACTTTAAGACTCAAGACTGGAGTTATAACTTATGAACTTATGAACGTTTAAAACGAGAGAGAGAGAGAGAGAGAGAGAGAGAGAGAGAGAGAGAGAGAGAGAGAGAATGTAAGAGTCAAGACTCAATATAGAGAGAATCTTCAATCGAGAGAGAGAGAGAGAGAGAGAGAGAGAGAGAGAGAGAGAGTTATGTTGCTGCCTTGGGGACCTGAGCAAGGGTCGATGGGGAAAGAGGCGCGACCAGCACAACGAGGATGCGAACGAAGGGAGAGAGGGGGAGAGAGGGGGAGCGGCGAGCAGGGGTGAACGAAGGGAGAGAGGGGGAGCGGCGAGCCGGGGCGAACGAGCAGAGATGAGAGAGAGAGAGAGAGAGAGAGAGAGAGAGAGAGAGAGTACCGTACCGTGTGAGGTTGGAACTTGGGCGTGCAGGTTCGGGAAGCAACAGAGCGCACCAGAGCGCACGCGGATCCCAAAAAAGCCCAGGCATAACGTTAAACGTTAGCCTGGCAAATTTTTTAATTAAAAAAAAAACCTCACGTTTTTTTTCAAAAGGACGTTTTTTATCCAAAAAAACGTCCCGTCGAGTATTTTTTATAAAAAACGCGTTTTATAGCTGCTATGTTGGAATGCCATCCATGCATTTGGTAGGCAGATTGCATGCATGCAAGAGACACAGCTTCAGCCAGTCTCATGGTGGGAGAAGTATGGGATCAATAGCCCTCACTTGGTGAGTACAACTCTAAAAGACAAGACTGTTATTTCAACTTATAAATTATAACATGTACTTATTACATTGATCAATGATGATTATACTTATAAAGTTTCTGCATTTTAATGGTAGAAATGCCTCGCCATTCGAGTCCTCTCACAAAAGCTGTTCGGGTACTTGTGAGAGGAATTGGAGCACGTGGGCCTGCTTTCATACAAAGAAGAGGAACAGATTGTGTATTACTTAGTGGGAGCGGTTGGTGTATTACCATTGCAATCTCTGCCTTATTGAGCAGCCTGGCAATCCGATAGAGCCTCGCCAGGTCATTGAGAAGATGAAAGACGTCCCAAAGATTCCTCAAGAGGAGCGCGATATATATGCCATGTTGTATGAGGAGTTGATGGCACCTGCTCATGCCACACGAGCATTATTAGGAGTTGCTAGTACTAGTGCAGCAATTGAGACGATTGCGGCAGTTGAGGCAGCACCGTCCTCTTCTGAGAGTGATGTTGAGTTTACTGAGGAGGCTACTGATGAGGACATCGAGGATGTTGAGGATTGAGTGCCCAGACTCCAAATTGAGGACTCTAGTCTTTGGGGCTATCAAGCTCCTCTAGTTTACTGTTTGTCATGCATGATTGCATCTATCAGCATGCTTTACTTTGTGTATTTCAGACTTGAGTTTTCTTTTTTCATATCAACTTAGGATTTAGACTTTTTGGTTAAAGCCATATGTAGGTCCGATTCCTTCAGAAGTGAAAGATGAAGTGGAACTAGATATCATTGATGAAGCTGAAGTGATGGTTCCAGAAGAGATCCTTTTGCACCGCTTCAAGCATGGCTCAGGCCAAGACAAAGACAGTTCCTCACAAAGTTTCAGGACCGAGGAACCCACGAAGCGGTATGGCTTCAGAAAGAGTTCTTCGATGACTATCCGGCTTTATTTGACGGACTATTTGGAGGCTATGCAGCTTCCGTCAAGTTAAGCAAAAGGGGATGTCATGTGCATCCCACACTTGGATGCCACGACATATCTGAACAAGAAGGTGCAGGACCTGGAGTGGAAAACTGGTCCCATGTGAGCCCAGTCCAGGACGAGTCAGCCATGGTACCACTCCATTCGTCCAAGGTCAGGTGTGCATTGTCTTGCACATGAAGCAGTGCCAGTCCGCGTTGTGAGTCTCCCTCTGGAATGATGTCAATTGCTTTGTGTGTTTGGTTTGCGACCAAATGTCAGACGACTGTGGTATGGGCATGGGGAAGGCTATGGGCCACCCCAAGGGGGCCAGGAAGGCCCCAGGCCTTGTCCACCAGCCCTAGTATGGGCTGGGCAGGCTGTCAGACAGCCCAAGGGGCTTGGCCAGGCAGCCGACAGGGCCTTTGGGCCAGCCCATGGCCAGTGTGAAAACGTTGGCTTTAATAGCATTAAAATGTTATTTTCACTAGTCGTGGGTCTTTTTCAGCTAAGCTAACCGACCCCAGATAACCAGCCGAGCAGGTCTAGGAAAGGGGTATATAAACCCAAGGCGTAATTCAGTCCATCCCAACTCGTAATTCACAAGGTGCTGAAGCTACTCAAGGGCCAGAACAGCCAAGGGAGAAGCTAACGCAAGGGTGAAGGATTGAAGGTCAAACAGAGATCTATCTCAGCCAAGAAGGTTCAGGTTTAGTCTTTTATTTCAGATTTTGCATCATTCTAAGAAAAGCAAATACACCATTCGCGGTGGGGGCCCTACAGAGCGTATTCGGGACCCAATACTATGTCCTCTGCTCTCTCTCTCTCTCTCTCTCTCTCTCTCTCTCTATTTTCTGTTGATCTATTTTCAGTTTTGTGCGTTATTCTCGTCTTGTGCTGATTTCTAAGCATTGAAGTTACCGATCCCCCCCAAGCTTCCGCATGTTACATTGTTTGTGGGTGTGTGTATGTGTGAGAAATGAAATGAAATGAAATTTTATTATTGTCTTCGAAGGACCATAACGGGTCCATGAGACACATGTCGAACATACATGAATACATAAGTCGATGCGCTTGGGAGCCTCATCGGAAAGCATAATGAAACTGAAATGTCTGAAACTAGAACTGAAACTGAAATGAAAATAAAAAAGCTATGGAGCATGCTATAAGTGTACATCATGAGAAGCATGTCATGCCATATAGGTACTCATGAGGGCTGGGCCCCCTCGTCAGGTGCACCATAATAGTAGAAGAAGTCGTGCCCCTCCACCTCTCCTCCCTGGATCAAGTGGATAATCTGGTCCCTCGAGAGCCCGCGATCCGTAGGCGACAATGGAGGGTCCCCCCCGAGGTGTCTCTGTCTGAATGCCAATGTCCTCTGGTGTCATGAGACCAGTCTCTTGTAGTGGCCTCTATGTAGGTGCTCTATGCATCTCTGCTCAATCATCTCATATGTTCATCCTCGTGGGTACAACAATGGTCTCTGCAACCATGTCGGGTCCGGAATGTGTGGATCCTCCCTGTGAGTCTCAGTGTGGTCTGGTGGGTTGTCTGGCTCCTGGGTCTCTCGCGCATCGCGAGTCTGGTGGCCCTGCATCTGTCTAAGTCTCCTGTCTCTGAAAGTGAAAGCCCTGCATCTGTCTAAGTCTCCTGTCTCTGAAAGTGAAAGCCTCTCTGATGAATAGAGCTAGGCATCTCTGATCCTCATAGTCAATGACCTTGGAAATAGGGTCAAAGCCATCTCTAAAGAGACAATGAAACCTCCCCCCGGAGCTCATAGTACGTTGGGCATCTGCATAAGAAGTACTCCTCTGTCTCAACCTCGCCCATGTCCCATATGGAGCATGTCCGGTCCTGTCTGCTGACTCTCCTGCCTCTCCTCGTCCGTCTCATCCTGCCTGCCTCAATCTCCAATCTGTGGGATGAAACTCTAAGCTGTCCAAGAGAGATATTGAGTGCATGCGAGAGATATATCCCCGTGTACCCTAGAGGCTCAATGAAACCCTCATCCGAGATCTTGAGAAAATGACTGCGGTATGCAGCCATCTTCACAGGCAAACGTGTGGGGAGGATCCATGTACGGAATGTGTAGAGCTAGAGCAGGTCCGCACGAATGACCTGATTGATCTGGTGTCGTGATAAGTATAAGTGAGGAGCATCGAGACTGTATCTGAATGGCGGAAGCCTGTCTAGGTCTAGGCCAAGCGAGTGAAACCATGTACGGAGTCTATGGAACCAGCATCTTTGAGTACCTGCATCTGCCCAGAGCCTGGGATGAAGTCAAAGCAAGCCATGGAAGCCGGGTGCGACCCTCTACTGTGTCTCCAAATCTGAGGATCCGCTGGGGGTATATGATAGTCTGGAAGGCTGCATCGAGGACCAATGGTGAGGCTCCAAACTCTGCCAGTAAAATGTGGTGGGGTACCGAAGGCTTGGCTCTGATGAGCCTGGAAAACAGTAGAATCTGTACCCTCTCGATCGCTCTCCACAGAGAGAGAGAGAGAGAGAGAGAGTTCTATAAACATCTACAAAAGACCAAAGGGTCTGAGACCAAATGTGTTACAATGTGTCCAAGAAGTCACAAAATCATGGACAAAAAAACATGAGAGAAAGCATGAGAATGTTCTTTCCTTGAAAGCATAGGTGTCAATAAGATTCTACCGTGTCATGAAGAAGGATGCAACCTGCTTATTGTTTGCAAAGGGTGCCTGTGAAATGTCATAGATTCGGATTTGTCAATGTGATGGTGAAGCTGATTGCTATGCTAACGTGCTTCAACAGGTGTAGAGGTCTTTAAAATTATGAGACGAGCGAGTTACAGGTTGTAGAAGAGTCAAGTTACAGGTCGTAGAAGAGTCACTGAAGGGGGGCCAATGGCATCCTTATTCCATCATGTTAAGAAAGGTTTGTCCCCTACTGTTTCTATGGAGATAAGAAAAGGGTTATCACAGAATGCTTGGTCTGTAATTAAGATGGGTCTTTCTGCAGAACCAAGCAAGAACTCATACACCAACAACAGGCGGTGGTGGCCACAAATCAATCAATGGATGGGCCTTTCAGCAGCCATGATAATGATGGTATCTCTCTGGCTACAATGCTATAGCTAAACTAGTTTTTGATTGTGTGCATAGTTGTGAGCATTTTTTTGTCATCGATCTTAAACCTTGGGCGATGGCTGACAGCTACCTTTGTGTTTGCAATAGGGATGCAATGGGTTGACCTACACATATGCTGTTTACAGTGAGTTCATCAAGAAGCAGCTTCACTACAGTCAGGAGCGCACTGATGATCTAGGAGCTGCCAAGGATTTTGGTTCTGTTTTTGGCATAGTGTCAGGCTTATGCTATTTTCTCTTTCCACCATGGGTGTCAGTGTTTATTGGAGCGCTTATGCATTTCTTTGGCTACAGCGTGGTTCGTGTTAACTTTTGAGAAAGCAATCTGACTAAAAGCCAATCTATACAATGTTATGTTGCAAGCATTTCGTGTTACTGAAGCACC
The DNA here is from genome assembly GCF_041138505.1 of Cibotium barometz. Lineage (NCBI taxonomy): Eukaryota > Viridiplantae > Streptophyta > Polypodiopsida > Cyatheales > Cibotiaceae > Cibotium > Cibotium barometz. Next base: position 43,461,325 of record NC_141051.1, on the reverse strand, counting down.
TCTCTTGTGTTTGTTTGATGAAGTGGGTGCAAGACTGAATGCTTTTTGCTGTGGTTATGGACTTCTCTGCAGATTTTATTTTCTCTTACTGGAAGAATGAAAGCATCCTTTTGGTTGGTTTGTATCATACCATCTTCCTTTTGAAATAACAATATTTAATGTCATATATGCTCATTATGTTGGAAATTTGCCTTATCTCCATCTTTGCTTGGAAAGGTAGCTCTGCCTTTCTTCTGCTGTTGCCACTGGTGGAGACAATTTTGTTGACACAGCATGCATCATGACAGTGTAGGGACACTTATATGTTGCTTTGTTGGTATCCTTTTTCCTTTCATTTCTCCCCTGATTGTGCTTTTGTGTATCAAACAAATTACTGACATGTTCCTTCATGATGATGCCATTGCTACATGCAGTCTGGAAAGCTTCAAGGGCCACAAGGGCACAGCAGTTGGCATCCTCAAGTCACAATTGGGGCTAAGCGCAGCGATTTTTGTCACGGTAAGCCTCAATACTCTGGGAAAATACATGTGAATTGAAGTAATTGAGATACATATTATTTTTATGCTCATTGTTTTATCTGCAAAAGAAAGTATCAGGCAATCTTTCATTTAAGGTGCGTACTGTGTACATGGCAGCTAGGTCGACAATCTAATATATACCTATTCTCTGTGTATTTCTTGTAGGTTTATGAGGCTTTTCTGCAATCAAAAATTGTGAACTTCATATCACTCATCACTGTTGTTCCAAGCATAGTGTATTGTGGGCTTGCCTTTCTTATCAGACCTTATACCTGTAATGAGGAAGAAACAGATCAATCTGATATCATTCAGCGCTTCAAACTGATTTCTGTAAGTATTCAAGATCCTGTCTAAAGCTAGGTGTGGATGCCATTGGAAAAAAATGTGTTCTTTTAGTTTGAGCTAGGGATTTATCATAATATAAGCTTCCTTGCACTGGGAACAGATACTTGTTGTGGTACTCGGAGTTTTTCTGATGGGAGTTACGACCCTGGAGGTGACTTTGGATTTGGTTTCTTAAACAGAAAATAATGGATCTTAACCTCATTAAGCATCTCAAACAGTGAAGACTACCGCATAGTTATTCTCTTATTTTGGCCATGCCTTCTTGGGTGCATTCAGGAAGCCTTTGAACTCGAGGCTCTGGCCCAGAAGTTCGTTGCAACATCAATGCTTTTTATTTTGGGGGGAATGCTTTTGGTTCCTGTAAGTTTTTTGAAACACCTCCATCTCTTCAATTTCTGTTTTTCTTTTTGGCTTCTTATTGCTGAAAAGAAATGTCTATCTATGGTGTGGCCAGCTATTTCACAATCCTCTGGATCGCCTGCAAGCCGCTTTTGGAATGACGACGCCTGTAGTATGTGCATTGGATCCTGTTCTCCATCATAAAGATGTTTTGAAGACTGATCCAGAGGAAGAATCAGAGTTGGATGAGGAGGGCACTCTCTTGAAATCAGTGCAAGGTGTATCAACAGAACATGCAGCCCAAGCCCTAGAAGGAGAAGAAGAAGATGACTTTTATGTTAAAGGAGCAATTCAAGAGGATGCAGACTTTCATTATCCCTCTGCATGGGAGAGCCTGCTAGGAATTGACTTTTGGTAAGTGCCTTTGCATTGCTCACATATACCTGTCCTTTGAGATGTTGTCATAAAATTTGGCAACCCCTGTTGTTTACCCCATGTAGGTTGATCACCCTCGTTGTTTCAAGCGGGGCAGGCTCAGGTCTGGCCATTATGAACAACTTTGCACAGGTTTGTAGTAATATAGTACACTTTGAGTTTTTGGCATTAAACTTGGGAGTAAGATATTTTTTGAAATTTTGTCCAACTTTGCATTGCAAACAAGCCATGCATGTAAGATCTTCAATGCTGCACTTTCTGGAGCATGTGGATGGATCATACCAAAACTTTCGATTTTGACCTAGAAGGAGTATCTCTATGCTTGTGGATCCATCTCCATCCAATCTGTCTATGAAACCTGCAGGCTTATATAGTCTCTGTGCTTTAGCCATGGGTGGGGTGTTCATCCTTCCCACAGCTCTTTGATCCTTTCAAGGATTTCCATGACTGAACTTCTTCCTTGTTTGATTTCTTGTAACTGCCAATACAGAAGATCTTTTTTTATACTGGCCTTTGGCCCAAGATCCTCCCATAGTTACCAAATTTCACTGTCCGTAGACAGCCGCGCGTAAGCGCTTATTTATCCACCCGTAGGCGATGCTGCCAAGGAAGCACCAAGGGGGGTTTTGAACCTAAGACGTCTTGGTCATAGGCAAACACCTTCACCACTTGAGCTATCACCTCATTGGCCGATACAGAAGATCTTTGTCATTGCCTGTGGTCCGAAACATGAAATGATCTGCCAGCTCCTCTTCTTTCATTTTCTTTAAACTGCCCCATTTCTTGAATGCCTGTATGTGGATGCCGGGATTCAACTCTCCCTGCTCGTACTTGCTTCTGGTCTTCCCGTCATGGCACTGGGAGCTTCCCGTGCTTGCTCTGGCAAGCTCGAGTCCACTTGGGTGTGTGCCTCGTGCGATCCTTTTTCTTGCTCTCTTTCTTTCTTTGTTTCTGTCATCTCTTCTGGGACAGTTTCAAACCCTTCTTTATGTGTATCTAATCCTCTCATGTCTTGGTCTTAATTCCTTAATTTGTTCCTCATTGCTCTGTCTGGGATTTATATTGAAAATTTCGTGGGTCTTTGATGCTTGGAATAAGAGACAATTGCTTGTTGCTCTGCAGTTGCTAAATCCCTTCCTGCTTGGCGATTGTTTTGTTCTATCAGCTATTGTCTCTTCGACGATTGCTGTTTCCCAACAGGATCGCCAAATGTGAGTGGTGTGGTGAGGTTGGGTTGGTGTGGAACACAGTTGCTGTTGGCTACGTGGATTGCTTTTTTTTTTTTTTTTTTTTTTTTGGGGGGGTCCTTTTCGAGAATAGAGATCCTTCTATTAGGTAAAAATCAAAGCCATATGCTAAATGTACATGCTCAGAACCCTCCAAAGAGGCAAAGTACGAATCTGGGAGGGTAGCTCCCTCCATGGCTGGACGGTCTTGGAGGGAACCTACCTCATACAAGGAGGGGGGAAGAGCCATACAGGTGGTCTGTAATGCCAAATGATCTCGCTGTCTTGATCATAGACCCACGCGCCATGCACAGAAAAGCCTGTCGTCGTTCTATGCATGCGATCCAAACCTCCTTGAAGCTTCCCCCACTTGGCACGGAGGTTTATGAATGATGTTAGTAAATTTCCCTTTTATCAGTAGCACACTTCCTAGTGTCCTGCTGACAGGCGATCCCGGACCCAACACACTACCCTTTTCACTTAATCTGCAACGGCAGGAGTGACAGAAGGTGAGAAAGTCATACAATCCACCAGTACTTCAAGTTAGGAATTCTTGGAATTCCCAAGACTTCTACTTGAAAACCCAATCCACAAAGTGCTCTCTAGTCAGAGATGGGAGATCATCTGCAGCATTGCTGCATGGCATATATGGTGGGTCCGTTGCAACGAGGCCATCGAGGGCGCACTCACCCCTCCTGCTGAGTCCATCCGTTCCATATGGACCAGATGGGACTTGAACCAATAACTACCCAGCCTGTGCGTGGTCACAAACAGTAAGCACTGGAATTCTAATGATTTACTGAAAAGTGCTTTGCTGCTGGTTTTGTCTTCTCTTGCTCCGTTTCCTGCTGGTGGACTGCATCAGGCTTCAGAACCGTCTCAGTATACGGCCCACTTTCCTGCCTTTCATGCCTCCATGACTTGGATTGTCCCCAAGTTCCCTGTGCTCTATCTGGAGTGGTATGAGATCATCACTAAGATAGATCTTTGTGGTTCGAAGGGTAGCTCTCTTGGTGAGGAATGCTGATCGAGCTTCTAGATCTTGGAACTTGAGGATCAGTGGCCTCTCTCAGGTGGGATCTTTCCTTGCTCTCCATGCATCCAAAAAGGGAGTCCCAATAATGCCCATCTGTTGACACAATGCTGCTCCGGCTTCCTTCGGCGAGTTCCCTACAGGGAGGCTGTCATGGTTGCTGTAATAAACTTACGAATTCTTTTGTGGTACTATGGCTTGTAGGGATATATATATTTTTTAAATTATGGACAACAGATAATTTTCTATTATCTACATCAGATTGTAACTAGATTGATCTTTAAAAATAGGCTGTTGTATGTTTGCAGATTGGTAAGTCAGTAAGAAGTGATGCTGTAGATGCTTTTGTGGGCGTTATCAGCATATGGAGCTGCTTTGGCCGGCTTGTTTCTGGGTATATGTTTATTCCTATAGTCTTTTTTTTGCAGAGTTTCATTAGCCATGTTAATTGTTGGTTTCCCTTTTGTTGTCTTTCTCTGTCCATGTGAAAAGCATCAACTTTTGAGGCAATCACTCAAAGAATAATGCTTTTTTATGGATACCATTCTTCACAGTTCAGGAAAGAGACTTAAGATCTTGATAGGAAATTTTAGCATTGTGAAATGTGATCAAGAGACCAGGGTGTTTTTGCATTGTTGTTCAACTATTGTGACACATCCATGTATGGAGCAATAGCTTATGCTGGGATAAACCAAGAAGGGGAGAAGAGCACAACTTCTTGAAACATAGCTTTTCTTTAACTTCTTCTCCTTCACCCTGATGGACAAGCTGCAAAATAAGGGAAACCCCAATACAAGGACATCGATGTAACGTGATGTGACTGTTTGTTGTCGATGTTGATATCTTTGTGACACACTCATAGCCTGTCTCCATATCATGTTTCTTGTCCCCCTCATGGCTTTCCCTCTTTGGAACAATGGCTGTATCAGAATGACATTAATGTGTCAGTTGCACAATGTTGTTATCTTTGTAACACATGCCTACTAGCTCCTTTTCACTTCTGTTCACTTGACAAGGACATCCATGGGACTCTTTCGGTGTCATAATCTTTACACAATGGCTATGCCACAAGAAAATCAGTGTACAAGGACAAATGTCACTGTTCATAATGTCATTATCTTGGTTCTCCCTCTTTACGCAGTGTATGCCACGGACATTGATGTGACTATTTGCAATGTCATATCTTTATCTCATATCTTCTTCACAGAAGCATAGCTTAAGGTGGATTGGAACAGCTAGATGCGTACATGCTAATGGCCATGACATCCATAATGAACATTTAGCATATTTCATGACATCCATAAGAACTGAGATCAGCATAGCAGTACATGTTTTCATCTCCCTCTATTTTGGTTCCATGATTTCATCTCCACCTTTGGTTATCACTGCATGGAGTGGTAAAACCATAGTTCAGAATGACAGAGCCACTACTTGTCTCAGTTAACAGGCTACCCACTGTTTTCTTCACAGGCATATTCCTCTTTTCTGGTATTTTCACTTGTACTTAATAATAAACATGCGAGTTTGATTCTACCCGAGTTTTTCTGAAACATATGTGGACTGATTGGTGATTTTAGGTATGGATCTGATCTTATGATGAGTGCTGGCTACTCAAGGCCCATCTGTCTCCTCATTTCTCAGACAGCTATGTGTGTCTGCTGCCTTCTCCTATCCACAGGATGTAAGTGTGAAATTTCAAAATGCAACCATTGAGGTGTCTTTGAGATGCTTACAGCCCTTTTTTCAACTATTCCATGAGAATGCCAACCATTTGTAACATACTCGTCTGATATTGCAGCCACACCATTTCTTTTTGCCGGATCGGCAGTAGTCGGTTTGGCTTATGGCTCTTATTGGACACTGGCACCTACAATCATTTCTGAAGTGTTTGGGTTAAGACAAGTAGCCACTTTGTACAAATTTCTTGGGTGTGTTTTCACTTATCATTAACAGTTTCATTTTTCCTTCGTTTTTGATTTGGAGAGAACAAACCAATGCTCGCCTCTAATGATGTGTAAGCTGTAATTGTGCAGGTTAGGGCCAACTATTGCATCATATCTTCTGTCTGCAAAGGTACTGGGATATCTGTATGACAAGGAGAGCATTTACTATCAGCAGCAACATGGTGATGATGTGGAGGAAAATGCTTGCTATGGAAGAAGATGCTTTGAATTTGGGCTGCTCTCATTGGCATCTGTGTGTTTTGTCGGTGTCGTTGCATGCTTGTGGTTTGCATATCGTACCAGGAAGATGTACTCAAAAAATGGGCATGTACATCTCCAAACATCATAATGAAGACCTGGGTGATCTGAAGGCATGATATGGATACATGTATGTGGTACAGAGTCATGAATTTGATGCAAAATTTCTTCTGTTCTAGAATCTTAAAGAGCTTGTATGTAGATGTACTGACATGTACACGGCGTTCATTCGTGAGGGAAGAGAATCCGTTGATCATAATGAAGACCTGGGTGATCTGAAGGCATGATATGGATACATGTATGTGGTACAGAGTCATGAATTTGATGCAAAATTTCTTCTGTTACAGAATCTTAAAGAGCTTGTATGTAGATGTACTGACATGTACACGGCGTTCATTCGTGAGGGAAGAGAATCCGTTGATCCAGAGGAGGAAAGCACTTGGGCTTGTAAAGCAATGAAAGAGAAGTGATGCTGTTTTTGGGGGCAGTGTCAGCATCACAATGGAGCTCAATGGTGTTTTCTGGTGAGAGTGTGAGCATTACAACTGTCCCAGAGCCTGGTCTTCCTAAGAAAAATGCTGCACTTGTCATGCTTTTTCTAGCTTGCATCATGTGGGGTTTCTTTGCCCTTGTGAAGTGATGAAATATAACCCTCCACATGGTGTGCTCTCCTGTGTTGGTAATGGAGTGCAGATGTATGTGGCTAGAGTTCTCACTACATGCAATTGTGTAGCAATGGAATACAAGGTGATCTATGGTCTTGATAAGCCATGTTTAATTCATGGTAGTGTATATCATGGATGAGGGATAACGTGTGATCTTCCTGTGTGTTAAATGAAGGGTCTAGTTGTGGGATTTTTGTATTTGTATCCAATATTAAGGATAACTTTATTAGTTTGATTAATTGGAAGGTGGATTGTTTATTTATTTTTTGTATGTTGTGTTATCTTTCGTGTTGAATGAAAAATAGAATACTTATGTGGTTTATTATGTTGTCAACTCAAATTGAAAGAAAACAACAAAGGCTACAAACAAAGCTAAGTCAATGCACTACTTTGGGTCGACGTGAGTGTGTCAAGCAACTAATGTTGGAGGTGTGACAACTTAAGAGTATGCAAGAAATTTGATACTCCTATTAACTCATCATCATTTTTTGTGTAGATAGTAGTGTTCTCTTTTAAGAAATATTAAGTAACTATTCATGAGTTGTAGGGATAGCACAATTGGAAGGATACTTGCCAAACACATAGTTAAATCTTCTCTTGAATGTCCTAAATTCAGGTTTGTGAATGATGACATAACAAGGGATTCCTTGCATGAAGTTAGTAAGATATTCATTGTAAATGATGCCCCAGGTATATGTGATAAAGCATGAATTAGTGCTCAATCATACGTAACGACTTCAAAAAGTTAGATAAAGGATATCAATTTGTACCTAGAAAAAAAGAGGTTTACCTCTTCCAAAACCCCTTTCATGTAGAAAAAGCACGATGATTATTAAATGTAAAGGTGGTGGAACTCATTGGAGAGCTTATACATTTATGTTATGTATACACTTAGAAGTTTGATTCAAAGGAAATAGTCTTCAAGTTGTATACATTTATGTTATGTATACACTTATAAGTCTGATTCAGAGGAAATAGTCTTCAAGTTGACTGCATTCAACAACTTTATCTTGGATGTGAGCAAGGTTAGATCAACAACTGTAAACTTTTATAATATGACCATCTTAGAGTGTGGTGGTGTATCAAGATTTGTTATGAAGTTGGATGAAATCAAAGAAGTGGTCAAAGGTGAGAAGATTGAAGAGTAAGTTTGATGTTGATGAACAAAATATTAGATCCGAATATATCTAGAGTAAGTTTGATGTTGATGAACAAAATATTAGATCCAAATATATCTAAAGAGCATCGGAACTACTTGAGTGTACAATTTGAGAACAAAATATGGTGGTTTGTTGCATTTGAGGTAATCTCACATTTTATTATTTTGTTTCTGGAGCTTGATGTCCGATGTGACATATTTATCTTTAGTAGTATTTATTGTTGGAGGTCCCAAAAGAAGACCATGAGATTTTTTTCAATCTTAGGGATGTCCTTAATGAAGTCAGACTTTGGATTGAAGATTTCGATGAATACACTTTTGAATAGCATCTTGTAGGAGATTTGAAAACTATGAAATGCATGTTTGGTGTATCTAATGGATCAACAACAAAGTATCCATGTATATACTTCACGAAGAAAAGAGATGATGAAGTATATTCGACATACCCTTGTCAAGAGTTTATTTTTGCACGTTGCATGCTATGGTGAGAATGGTACATAAATTTGTTTTTCAATATGTGTGTTTTGCTTACAAGATGGAACTTGCATCTAGCTTGTTGTAAAAAAGCAAAACATAAATGGAACTTGCATCTAGCTTGCTTACAAGATGGAACTTGCATCTAGCTTGTTGCTATGGTGAGAATGGTACATAAATTTGTTTTTCAATATGTGTGTTTTGCTTACAAGATGGAACTTGCATCTAGCTTGTTGTAAAAAAGCAAAACATGTTTTTTTGGAGATTGGATTGCATCAATGGCAATTTCAGATCAAGAAGAATATAAAGAAGTCAGGGGCAAGTGGAAATTTATCGTGCAAGCCTTGCTTTGGTGGAGCCAAGGTCATATTTGCAACCAAGTTGTTAGTTTGGCAACCAGTGAAATATGGCATGTAAGAAGTTACATATGGCTATTCCTGATTAAAGCAATGGAGGACAGACAAGATTGGCGAAGGCAAATGTTTGGATTGTGATTGACAATTTGGCACTAATTCTACAAAAGATGGAGTTTAAGAAGGGGGATGCAACCGAGTTTGCTCTACTTTTTATGATGTGATTGAATCTTGGACTTCAAGTTTTATCACACTTACCATGGTAAGCTTAGTTCAATATTTAGTTCAATAACTACAACATGTGTGTTAAAGCTAACACTTCAAAAATACACATTTTAAAAGCACATTACAAACCAAGGAAGTTTGGCAATATGGTCTACACAAGGAATGAAGTGATCTCAGTGGAAAGCTCAATGTAATTTTCAAAAGACAACAACCCATGGAGGTGGTGTACATGGTATTAATCCCATGAGGCAATTGGTTGAAAGGCGGTACAAGACAAAAGAAGTCACGGCTTGTTGTGATGATCATTGATTAGGTACCTGAGTATTTGTAATGAAACCACATGAATAAGATTTACATGAGAAAATATTGATAGCATTGAGTCGGGGTTGAGATTGAAAGAATCATTGTTGGTTTGGTGCATCCTCATCACAAGCCTAAAGTCCTTCACATTGATAGTGATCTGCTTTCCGTGAATGATTATTGCATGGGTGTCACACATCGTTTTTCCACCAAGTAATCTTCAACTGTTGTTTGGATGTCAAGCATTATAACCTGAACATACCACTTACCAAGTGGATCTATATATATCTTAGAAAGTCTCTCTCATTAACCCTTGTAAAAGTATAAGCAGCTCAACAAACTTTTGATACTTTCTAATCTCTCACCAGGCAACTGTGAGACTGCTCTCCATCTTCTCTTCTTGTGAGTTGGTCTTGGAAGATGTTGGGGTGTCAAAACCACTTTGTGGGTTAATATGGTTTCGCTCACCCGACCTACCGTAAGGAAGTTTGCCATCTTACTTGCTCAAATGGGCACATAACTTTTGTAAGACGACACTGAAACATATAAAGTAGCCTTCCTTGCGCTTAATGTTAAATAGAGAAAATCTATTTACTTATTGTACAAAGCTACTTAAGACTAGTGATAGAGGTTGACCATTTATAAGTTTGGATACCATAATGTAAAAACTTGTTATTTGTATAAAAATCAATTTTGACAATAAGCAATACACAATCATTCCCTTGCAGTAGTTTTCTTGTGAGCTCTCCTTCTTTCCTCTTATTTCTTGCTTTCATGCTATTAGATTCTTACATGCTTAATGGATGCTTGTTTGAATAGATTTGATAGTACTTCTCCTTTTCCATTAGCTTGTTCTTCCCTTGCCCTTGTGAGAGTCAACCACTGTGAAAACAGATCTCTTCTTGCCTCCATCTACACATTGAGAGCTCTCCCTTCATCCCTTTGGTAAGGAGCATTCTGGTGTGACAATAGAGTGAGGATGCGACGTACGAGCTAGCACATCCACAATGGAAAGTCACATTTGTAGCTCGACGGCGGCAAGACTTAATGACACATGCTTTGGCCAGGCTAAGGTAAACTCTTGACTTGAACAAATTTGGTCCCATTGTCGAGGACTACCCTATGGCTTAGCTGTATTTTTCCATCCATTCTAAGCTATTGGGATCACCGAATATTACTTGGTGTTGATTAAGAGGTCACACTCCAAAAAGCGTAAGGTTTTGGAGCATTATATGTGTGTTTGTATATTTTATTTTGATTGCATCAGGGCATTGTATTCCCATCTAATGATAGGAAAAAATCCTAGTTTTTTTGGTGATTTGCACAAAATTGGAGTCCAAAGGCTTAGATTTCATTGCTTTGATCCAAGGATTAGCTTAGCAATTATGATTAAGAGTGGAATTGACTTCGAAAATATGAGCATTGAGCAGTGGGATAGCTAATTTTTATTCATGTATTTGATAATTTATTCATGCATTGTTGGAATTGGTAGATTAGATGCATGCTAAATTATTAAAAAATAATAAAAAATTATTTAATTACTTATAATAAAAAATTATTTAATTACTTACATTATAACTATTAATTAGTATTAGGAACAATACACCACATCAAGTCTAAAAAACCACAAATATCAATAAAAACAACGTCGAACTAGCTCTTAGATAGGGCATGTGAATCCATAGTCCCGTATAAAAAGATGTGATCCTAGACACATGAGTCTCTAGACATGAGCCTGCTGATGTGAACCAAAGGCATGAACCTAAACATGTTAGCCTACTGTCAAAATTTTTTTAAAAATAAATAAATTAAAATAACTTGTTTGAAACCATTTTCACACCTGTCCTAGAACCAACAGGGACCTTGCATGCGAACCATTTTCAAAATTGCACCAAAACACTAGGGACCTTTGATGTGAACCCGATCTAGACTACTTGTTGGAAATGACAATATAATGAACTATAGCATATCAAACCATACTTCCTCAAACCCACCAAGCCTTTGAGCCTAGCAAAAGACAACACTCAATAGAGTGCTCCCCAGTTAAGAAGGCTACACTCCTTCAGATCCACCTCTATCAAGGAGCTTTAAGAAGAATAAGAGCTGTCCCTAACCTCCGACCAATTGGCTCTAAAAATAATGCCTTAAATTTAATGAAGATGTAAGGAATAACATACTACCTTGCATACACAAGAGAAAAGAGAAGAGAAAGATGCATGCAAGGGTCGAATCTGAAGAATTCCACTTAGCCAACCCTATGAGGGTTAACTGTTCGATGTGAAGCCGCTAGGGGGGGCTCACTCCACACTCTCCTTGTGTCACCCAAGGAGAGATTCAATGCTAGGTAGTGAGAAAGAGGGAAGGATCTATGGAGAGCTCAACCTCTACCTCATGCCAATCGTATGCAAATGAAACATGGTAAATAGCAATGAGAAGGTAGAAGAGAAGAGAAGAGAAGGGGGAGCACTACCATTCCAACTCACATACACCAACAATCAAAGCAAGCAAGCAATCGCACAAGCAAGCAAGCAACCATAAGCTCAAATGAGAGATAGAGAGAGAGAAAGAAAACACAAATAAGACAAATGGGATTGTCCCTTTTATATTTCATAAAATGTCTTATATACATAAGCTCATATTTACAATGTCCGCTTGCCCAATTACAAGTGGGGGCCCAAAACTAGTCTTCCTAGTTTTACTAGCTCTATGTACATCAAATCCTCATGACTGCCGGCGTTACACATGTCATAACCTTGGTCATCCCATGTATCATTCCCACGTATCATTTACAATTAGCACATTGTGCAGTTACAAAAAGATGAGTTACAAAAGGGCGTAGTAGCCGCACGAAGGTCATGTTAATCGGAGTGGTCAACAAACCCCCTCCCGAAAGTAGGTCTGTCCTTGAAACTGGTCGGAGCTATCGATAAGATGGAGTACATTCAGACAAAATCCTAGCGGGATGTAGGAATGAGAGGGGCTCGATGGAAGATCCGGTAGCTGGTCCAAAAAGTGGTCTCCATCACGTCTTGAAAAGTTGGGAGCCGCCATAATATTCGAAGAGCTGCTTGAGTGTAGGCCCTTTGTTGATGTCGAATGCAAGGCCTTGGTTGTCTTCGTAGTAGTGGTCCCAATTAGGGAACGACTCCAGCAGTGTGATAATAAGGTTGAAGAACCGGATGGTGGCGATCACTGTTGGGTCATGAACTTAGATAAATTCGTTGAAGCGCCAGACCATATTCTCTTCGGTGTAGGGATGTTTCATGGATGGGGGCGCGAGCCATGGGAAGTTGAACTACTGGATCTTAGGGTTCTTCAGTTGCTCCGCGTGAAAGGTACTCTAGGCCCATCGACGGCGGCAGGGCGAATGGGGAGATAGTCAGGTGTGATCCTCAGTGCACATGTGGCACGTGACAATATCTCTCATATGAAGGACTTGGCCAGGAATGGCCTCTGCCAGGCCAGCTACTCGCCCATGAGATCAAATGTGATGGGGTGAGCAGTGGGCAGGTGGCCAGAGGTGGTAGCCGCCTCGCGGGTTTGGGGTGGGTGGTCACGCTGCCCACTGCTTGTGCTTTACATTCAGGTATGGGCGAAGGAAGTGAACATTGAGGCGGTCCATGACATGGGTAAGTGGCTGCTCCTGGGGTTGTCGACCGAGCAGGATGGCTATTGTCTGCTCGAACTCCGTGCGGTCTAGGGGACCGCGCCAGTTTAAGGGGTTGAATGGAGGGTTGACTTCCTCGTGCTCAAATGGGGGTGGTGGCGGGATCTCCCCTTCTTCAAGTGGTTGGGTGGAGGGTTGGTGGGCCGGCGACGGGGGTGGAGGGGCTGCTGATGATGAGGGTCGTCTGGTAAGGCTGGCGTCGAGCGGTGGTGGTGGTTTGGCAGATGTGGAGGCTAGATCCCGGAATGCGGTGTGCATTCCTAAGTGAAGGGATAATAAAGGGGGTGCGGTGTGCATTCCTAAGTGAAGGGATAATAAAGGGGGTGAGGGGTTGGTGATGGGGAGAGGTGTGGATGATGAACTAGATGGTGGAGATGGAGGTGGAGGTGGGGGTGAAGAAGCTCTTGGGGGTGGAGGTGGCAAGTTGCCCTGCCCATGATTGTCGTTGTCGTCCGGGGCAGGGTCAGCTTCAGCACAACAGCTTGAGGACCGTTACTATAGAAAAATAAATAGCCCCCACAGCAGCCTCAGCTTCAGTGTACTCCTAGGGAAAGACTAAATGTGTATCGTCAAACTAGAAAATTCCAGTTGCTGCCATAACTTCAATCTACAGGAAGAAGCACTTGGGTGCGGAGTATGGTGGTAGAAGATCATGCAGAAGAGACAGGTATGCATCATTGACCACATGCCATCGAATGGTGCGAAAGTACTCCAGCATCCCATTGGGAGATCTCAAAGGGGTATGGGTAAGAGATGACACCGTTGGGGATAGCCAAATCGAGTAGGTTGGCGGGTTGGGTGGGGTCGGCGGAGGGAAAGCCATAGTGGAGGAGGAGGCTCCAACCCATCAGGAGGGGTTGGAGCATGGGGAGCTTAAAAAATTCATGTGGGTGGTGGAATGAAAGGTGGCCTTAGAAGAAAAATTCTGGGATAAGAGTAAGAGTGTCGGTAGGGAGTTTGGTGAGGGCATAGGTGTACTGTTGGTGGGAGAGTGGCTCGTCTCGCGACGTAGAGGTTATGCTGCAAAAGGTTGAGCTCAATGCTGCAGAACTGAAGGTTGACCGGTTGGTATGGGGTTTGCGGGGGAAAAGCCAAAATGGGGAGCTCTATTTCCGTGTCCATTAAGACGTCCACCTTCCTCTCTAATGTGTTGGATGAGGGAGCCAAAGGAATGGATGGAGGCTGGGCTGCTTGGGCCTCAGCATCTCCGAGCTGCTCTTGCAATGTGTGGAAGGTAGCCTCAATGAGTGCCTGATGCTTTTGCAAAGTCTTCTTGTGTGCGGGCAAGAGCATCCTCCAGAGCCTATGCCCGAGTCTATGCATCCTGATGTAGGCCTCCGATGACAGTGAGCTTGTGATGTGCTCTTTTGGCCGCTACATGGGGTTGGGTGACTTGCTGCTGGAGCTCGATGATGCGTGTAATGGCAGTACCCAACTGCTTTGTTTGTTAATCAAGCTTCTTCTATAGCTCCATAAACTAAAGGTTCGCATGGTATAAGTCCTCAAACATAGCGCACTCTTGGGCCTTGGTGAAAATATGCAGAGGAGAAGAGAGCTTGAGCTCTTGCAAGCACACACTCTCATACAAACCCTAGAAGAGAACACACAAGGTGAGAAGCTGAAAATTCTTCTTCTTCTTCACACAACAAAAGAGGTCTACAAAGAAGATAAAGTGACTAACACACATAATAGAGTATATACAAGTGGTCTATAATGTGAACACGCTAAGTGGAGTGGGTAGGTGTGGACTATTCGGTGTAGTCCAGCCGTAGAATCTTTGGCGAAGATATGTTGGTGCTAGCTACCAAACCCGTCAGTGATGTAAATGTCGAACGGTCATGCAGGCGCCTCGTGATTGTTAGCGCATGTTGAGCTTGACATCTCAACACTCCCCCTCAAGCTCAACTCCAACTCATGAACTCTGAGCATATCTTGAAATGAAGCTTCTCATCTCCCAAGGCCTTCGTGAAGATGTCAGCGACCTGATCCTGTGTGGTGCTGACGTAGGTCAAGTCGATGTTCGCGTAAACCACGTCTCTCCTTGATACACAACCTAATATCACAAAGCAAAGGGGTTACACTTTTATTATAATACATCAAGATTTAATTTGGGATTGGTTGGGTTACTAACCTATTGACAGTGTTGAGGTGGTATGAAAGTATCTTTCTCATCATTCCAAAAATCGGTGGAATTAATTTGAAAGAACCCATTTGGATGTTTCTTCACAGTTTCTTGAGCACCTCTATATATCACCTTGAACCATTTGACATCAAAGATGAATAGACTAAATGCTCTAAATCCAACCTCAAGAATATCTTGAATAGCTCTACAATACTCAAGATTGTCCTCTATGACATTGGTATTATGTTTGCCAGCTCAACGTTCTTGCTCAAAAGTTACCATCACACCACAATCAAATGTATTTCTTTTAGAATCCACACGCTCCGTGTGAAAGTGCCTTCCCTTTGATCATATTACATTATATAGTTTGTACTAAAATTAAACAAAAGCATAACATTTAGTATAGTGCATTAAACAAGGTATATACATGAGACAAAGATGAAGAATGTAGTTACTTGAGGGAGTCACATCCTCTTGCATACTCATGATCTTCCGTTGTGATCATCTCTCCATTTTGCGATGCCATCGATATTGCCATACGAAGCCATTCTATATTGATCACATTTGGTAGAGGTTCCAAAGCTGGGTGGGAATGGCAAGCATCTATTTGCTCTTCTGAAAGCTCTTCTCTCATTCTTTTATCTTTTGATTGCATCCTTGTATCTCCCAATCCACTTCTCCATGATGGGACTATTTAGAATGCAGAATGTATTCACCTTGTGGCGTAATGCTTCATCTAATCTTTGTTGTGCCTTCCTTTTCCCTCAGGCACATTAGAGATTAGCCGGTCATCCTCCTCATTGCTCCACAATCATGGTATGGAAGGATCCATGTGAGATAGATGCTTTAAGATATACACAAGAGACTCTTGCATCAACCATCCCTTTGCCATTCTTGCTTCTGGCATTTCTCTTTGTCTCACAAATTCCTTTAAGGTTTTCATGAACCTTTCAAGTAAAAACATCCATCAAACATGAATAACACCACAATGCCACTTCATTAACCAAATGCACCACAAGATGCAATTGGCTAGTGAGAATTATTCTAAGAAAGTTGACCTCGATTATACACACTGCCTTAATAGCATTGAGACAAGCCATCTCAATGGATGTAGGATCTATCTCCTTTAAGGATGTGTACCTACATACATAGCAATCATGTGTACTATTTACTAATACATAGCTTGTGAGCACATAAGAATACCAAATAAGTAATATAACTTAGCTAGTGAATTGCAGAGAAGATTTATACCTCACCAAGCTTCCCATTTTATAAATAGCCTCTCTCACCTTCTTGTCTCCACAACCAACTATAGCAATTGGAAGAATAAACTATGCATAGGAAAAAATCGAATGTAGTATATGAGCCTACAAATTATGTACCACAAAGAGAAAATGAAAAAGCGAATATTTATATACTTGTAATATCTTGTGCCAATCATGAGGCCATATAATTGTTCCTCTCCTTTCTTTTTGGTCTTTGTGACACCCTTCAATGAATGCATTACTCCCCTTGGTGTATGAAAAGAGGTCACACTTTTCACCTTATTGTGCTCTATCTTGGTTAATACCCATTGTGCCTTTGGTAGGACTATGTTGCCACTCTCACTTTCAATTGGCCATGCACTTTG
This sequence comes from Cibotium barometz, assembly GCF_041138505.1. NCBI lineage: Eukaryota > Viridiplantae > Streptophyta > Polypodiopsida > Cyatheales > Cibotiaceae > Cibotium > Cibotium barometz. Next base: position 43,444,633 of record NC_141051.1, on the reverse strand, counting down.
AAGGCGTCCAATGTTTTGTAAGTGATCCCTTACACTCTTTGTATCTCTTTTACACCAATTAAATGGTTCCAAATATTTGTTTCCACATTCTTGAAGATATGCATGGGATCTAAGAGATGATTAATCTTCATGTCACACCAATATGGAAGTCAAAAGAAGATCGAGTGTCTAGACATCCCATTTGGTAGTGGATTGGGGGTGCTTCTCCATGACTCAAACCAATCTCTACCTGTCATCATAAGTGGTGAGACATCATGTGGCACATACGTGGGATATGTGAAGGAGGAATCGATGATGTTTGCCATACACCACCTTCTTAAGTGTAGAGGGTCTTTCTGAAACAAGTGATGGTCTACAAATCGAACATGCATGATGTCTTGAGGTTGCCAAACCTATTTTAAAATTGAGATAGAGATATAAACTTAAAGTTTAAAGGTTAAAGCCTTATGCATATAAGGTCCAAGTACGTACCTGAGCACTCTGAGAACCCGAGATAGTCATGCATCGTCCAAAGCAAAACTCCTTTCACCTCCACCTCATGCCTATTTATTGGCCTTGAAATGTCATGTACTTTGATACCTCTCCATAGTGTCTCAAGCTCCTCAATCAAAGGCTCTTGAGGTACACATCCATGTTTGCTAACTTGTACTTGCCTGGTACAAGTAGAGTAAGCATGATATGACCTTTTTAAATTGCCACCCATGGAGGGACGTTGTAATTCACCAATACAATAGGCCAAGTAGACCATGATGTGGACTTGAAGCCAAATGGGTTAACACCATCAATGCCCAAGCCAAGACGTTAAGCGACGGGGCTCATCTTTAAACTCTAGCCATTGATGCTCCACATGTTGCCATGCTGGTGAATCAGCTAAAACGATCCTCATGATGCCATCGGTTGATCGATGAGTAGCATGCCATGTCATGAATTCTGCAATCCCCTTACATTTAAACATGTGGTGGATGCGAGGAATGATAGGGAAGTGTCACAAAACCTTTCGGGAAACTTTATCTCCATGAAAATCATCCCTATACTAGCGGTTCTCCCCACATTGTAGACATTGTGTTGCATCTTTATTAACCCCTCTAAATAGCATGCAATCATTGGGACATGCGTGTATTTTTGTGTTATACACACCTAGCATAGAGAGCATTTTATGACACCCATCTCGTGAGTTAGGTAATAGATTTTGAGGGGGAAGAATCTTCTTGAGAAGCCTACAACACATAAGAAATCATATGTCAAAATATTAGCAAGGAGAGTATATAGAACATGACCCATTTTTTTTTGAGAGAACATAATGAGACGGTCTTACCGAAAAAAAGGACCGGTGATATTTGTATCACTCCATCCTCCATAAGTTGTTTGAAACTTTAATAGCTCCAAGTTTGCTCATAGTGTGGAGTACAAACATCCCTCATACAAAGGGGTGCTTGTCTCTCTATTTATGCAAAGTTTCCTCCTCTTGTGACATTGGAGCTTGCTCACTATTATCTATGACCTCCCATCCAAACAAGTCATTCACCATGTCGTCCATGATGAGATTATCTTCCTTCTCATGTGGCAATGGTGGAGGCACCTCATTCATTGGTTGGGGAAGATGAGTCTCAGCCATGCTTTCCATATGAAACCTTGCCACCTTCCGCACTCTACCTGATGTCATTGAATGGTGTGGTATGTTTCCTAGCACTCTCCTATGGTTCTTCTCCATGTCATCATCTACACTTGGTCGTGCCAATTCCTCTCATGAAGACCATATGTTCAGACATGCTCAATTGTTATACGACATTGTCGTATATACTGGCCCTTGCATCGATCACACACAGAATAAATTTTTTCTCTCAACCATGCCTCGAAACCAATTTTTGGCCCTCCATGATCATTGTCAGATATCTTTAACCTACCCAAAACTAACTTAGGGGGTTCAAACAAAACACACAATACCATCCAGAACGGTTGACAGAAAATAACACCAAACCTCTTCTTTCAAGGCTATTCCATCAATCATCTCTTCCTCTCTAACGTAAGTATCTCTTTCTTCTCCCAAGCTTTAATGAAAAGCTTCAGTCCTCTCTCTTATTCCAAGCTTTCATGGAAAGCTTGTACATAGCTCTATGTGAGGTTTTGTTCCCCTTCCCCTCTCTTTCCTTCCCCTTTCTCCCTTCCCCTCTCTTTCCTCTCCCTTGCCCTAACCCTAGCCTAATGCATAGAGCTAGAGTTTAGGCTTAACATAACCTAATTTATTTCATTCACTTATGCATTAGGAGTAGGGTTTAGGAGACACCTATTTTTTCTCTTGTTCTCTTTGCATGCTAATGTGTTTATGAGAACTAAATTTTTTATTTACTATGTTTCTTTTTTGTAGGTTTATTCAAGTAAACAAGGGCTTAGGCCAATCCTCTCATACGGTATCTCATTAAAGAGGTAAGCCCTCTTTTTTAATTTTTGTTATGCTTCTTCTCTTTGTGTTTTTGCACCCTTGGGTGCTGGGGATTAGGGTTAGGTCAATAGGCTATGCAGTATGCTTATGCATAAGTTTATTGCAATAAGCCTTATGCATAAGGCTATGCAATAAGCCCTATGTATAGCTTATGCAATAGGCTTATTGCATAGCCTGTTGCAATAAGCCTTATGCAATAGGCTATGTATAACCTTATTGCATAAGGGCTATGCATAGCCTATTGCATAAGCCTTATGCATAGCCTATTGCACAAGGCTTATACATAAGGCTTATTGCAATAGGCTATGCATAAGGCTTATGCATAAGCCTATTGCATAAGGCTTATGCATAAGCCTACTGCATAAGGCTATGCATAAGGCTTATGCATAAGCCTATTGCATAAGCCCTTATGCAATAGGCTTATGCATAAGCCTTATGCATAGCCTATTGCAATAAGCCTTATGCATAGCGTTATACAAAAGGCTATGTATAAGCCTATTGCATAAGGACTATGCATGAGCCTATTGCATAAAGGATATGCATAGCCTATTGCATAAGTCTTATGCATAGCCTATTGTATAAGCCCTTACGCAATAGGCTTATGTATAAGCCTTATGCAATAGGCTATGCATAAGCCTTATGCATAAGCCTATTACATAAGGGCTTATGAAATAGTCTTATGCATAAGCCTATTACATAAGGGCTTATGAAATAGTCTTATGCATAGGATATGCAAAAGGCTTATGCAATAGGCTATGCATAAGGCTTATACAATAGGTTTATACATAGGGCTTATGCAATAGGTTTATGCATAGGCTTATGCATAAGGCCTATTTCATAATATGTTAAAATGAACTAAAATTTTGATTTATTATGATAATTTTTTGTAGGTCTATTCAAGTGAACAACCACCAAGGGATTAGTAGGCCACGAGGCGGCTCATACGAATTCTCAAAGAAGAGGTAAGCCCTCTTTTTCCATTATTTGTTTATGCTTCTTCTCTTCAAGTTTTTGCACCCTTGGGTGCTGGGGATTAGGGTTAGGTCGATAGGCTATACATAAGCACTATGCATAGGCTTTACATACCCTTTTTTATAATTTTTTGTCTAAGCTTTACGCATGGCTTTACATACCCCTTTTTTGTAATTTTTTGTCTAAGCTTTACGCATGGCTTTTGTTAGAGCAATCATTTTTTGTTGCCTCATGCATCTATGTATAGGAAATGTCAATAGACCCCTCACAAGGCCCTCATGTGGCAAATCTGCTATATATTCCCCTTTTTTGTAATTTTTTGTCTAAGCTTTACGCATGGCTTTTGTTAGAGCAATCATTTTTTGTTGCCTCATGCATCTATGTATAGGAAATGTTAATAGACCCCTCACAAGGCCCTCATGGGCACTAGGCTTAGTCTAAGTTTACTCAAAAATAGGCATGGTTCTATCAAACCTTTTCACATACACAAAGTTAATCTTTTATGCATTCTATAATTCTTATTTTTAATCTTATATGTAGGCGGGCTTATAATTGGGCCAGTCCGATGCCATGGGGAAATCTATCCCGCTTGGCCAGTCGAGGCAGACCATGTCTTTGATAGGCGCGGGGCCGAGTGGTGCAGATCCATCACGATATGGTTGTGATGAGTCCACACCACCTTCCTCGACTAGACCCACCCCCGCTCCCTCATGTGTGTCTTCACCACATGACGACGATATAGTAGGGAGTCTGGGAAGACTAGTAGATGGCTAGTAGAGTGAGGGGGAGTAGACTGCTTTTGATTTGGCAAAAGTAGCACTAGCTCTCCTGATGCATCTCCCCAGCAAGGGGGCTCTTCATCTACACATTATGAGCCAGCCCCTAGGAGACCCATTCCATCATTTGATCCACGCACTGAACCATACAACGTGGATGTCGATGGTGCCCTTGTGATGGATGCACGAGGAAAGCAAGTCATGCATTAGGGGAAATTTGGGCTCATTTTTGGGCCCTCTAAGGAATGCCACATCATAAAAAATGGGACCATGGTTTTTTTTTATTTTTGTAAATCAACTCCAATTTTTTCTGAGGTTGCATATATAGAATCTACTCTTCAAGATCTTTCCATTGATATATAACATGATGGGGTTTGGACATGACCCATGGAAGATGTACAAAAAGTAGGTTCAAAAGTGATGATGTGGAATGTTAGTCTTTAAACTTGATTTTGAGGAAAATGGCATATCTTGAGCTTAGCAACTCCAAATGTTTTGGAGTTTGAAATTATAAGATTTACTTTTCATGATCTTTCTAATGATATGTCATATGATGGGGTTTTAACATAAGGTAAGAAATGTTTACTCGTGGCCCCCATTTTCAAGGCAAAGATGGTAAAAAATCCCCTTATGAATGTAAACTGTGAAAAGAACACTGATGTAAGAAGGCTATGGAGTTACCATGCCAAAGACCTAGAGGGCCCAAAAATGAGCCTAAATTTTTCCTAATGAACCACATGCATGTACTTGCAAACCTAGAGTTCATGACCTCCTTCAAAAATTGGAAAGCACAAGATGAACTTTCAAAGAAATACATCATTGATGTACTTAAGTCGGAGTTCTCTATTCCACATGCGGGTCTTTGCTTCTCCGAGGAGTGGATGAAGAGACGAATTACTTAAGCTTTTGCTCTCTAATAGAAGAGCAAATATCAAGAGACCAGCAAAGAATAATTTGGAGAAGCAGCCCAGCATTTGTACGGTCGAGGAGTGGAGGCACGCACGTAGCTTCGTGAGAAAGCACCCACGTGCTTTTCAACAACAAGCGACGACGGCGAGTGCTTCATGACTATGAAAGCAAGGGGCTTCACACTCACTACAAGAGAATGAGAACATAGCTGCGCAAACTAGAGAGAGATGGAAGTGAGAGAGGGGCCAAGGAAAAATTTAGAATTTGGTGGGGTTTACGCAGCTATATGTGCGGCTATTTGTAGCGTAAATAGCTGCACATATAGCCTCGCTCTATTATAAATTTTTTTGAATATCCCGTGTCGACGTCGCAACTATTTTTGCTTCCCCTCTGCTCCCTCTGCTGTACATAACCCTAAGTTTTTGCAACCCTCTCTTCCTCATGATGGCTGCATCTCACTCTTTGTCCTCTCCTCACAAAGTCTCCTCTCAAGTCTTCTCCCAAGTCTCCTCCCAAAGGAGGATTCCTTACAAGTCTCATCCCAAGTCTCCTCCTAACAAAAAAAAACCATGATTTTGTTAACACAAAATCATAAAAATACCATTTTCTTAATCTCTAGCTTATCAAGCCTAGAGTTTAGCTTTAAATTAAGAGACTATCATTGAGAAGCATCCTTTTTCAAGGGACTTAGCCATAAGAATAGCCATAAGGATGGCTATTCTTCTAGAGAGAGAGATTTACTTAAAGAAAGCATTACAAATAAGCATAAAGATTAACTTTCTCTTAATTAAACATTAAGACTTTAAGGGAAAGCTTGATTTGAATTAAAACAATTATTTAGAAAGCTTCTCAAGCTTGAGAGGGATTGAGAAGAAGAAAGTCATTTGAGATAAATCGAAAAAAATCATAAAAATTGATTTTACTTCTACATTTGGCTTGATTCTCTATTAGCAGAAGTGAAGCCCCCGACCAATCAATTGGTCCACCAAGAGGAGAAGAGCAACTCCAAGAGTTGTTGTAGAGAGAGAGAGCTCCAAGCTCCCAAGAGAGAGAGAGAGCTCCAAGCTCCCAAGAGAGAGGAAACTTTAAGGGATAATAGAAAAATATGATTATTTTAATATAATACTAGCATACTATAGCTCCAATATTTTTTTACAAAAGAATAAGGGTCTATTTAGAGGTGAGGGAGGCCACTAACCAAGTCTAACTGGGTTCTAGAATTTTCCAGACTCAGTTTGACTCAATTTGGACCAGTTTGGTTCCCTTTTGATTTGGTTTGATCCAGGAGAGAGAAGAGATAAAAATATTATAATTTTTTTGAATTAAAAACGCTTCCACACATGTGAAAGAGGCACCTACCTCAAGAGTCTCCCTTTCCTTACCAAGGTGTCAAAAATGCATCATTATTCTAAAATATCTCATTTTTTTAGTAATATCTCATAATTTTTAACAAATAAACATTGTACTCAGTCAACTCTTCATCTTATATGTGCATTTACTCATTTTTGGGTATTTTCTTTTATTCTTTTGGATTTATCTCATCCCAACACTTGGATTAATCTAATTGGCCCATTGGAACCTTAATTGGACCATAATCTATTTTTTTTTTGAAAATATAGACCATTAGGCTAAGGTCCCTTATACCATTTTCAATTAATTTCTAATGCACATTGGAAAGTTCATTTTGAACTTCTATTTCAGGGGAATTCATTTTAGACACTAGGAGGATTTTTATATCCAAAGATATCTCAATTTTGGATTATCTCTCTCTAGGTCAAAACAGGGTAAAACAAGATCTTTCTTCTATTTCAGAGAGGGGAAGAATTACAAGAACAGAAGGGGAGATTCTTACACCTTTACACCTCAAAAGATGGAGGGAGGAATCTTACATCCTACCCCACTTAAAAAACGCGAGATGTCCTCATCTCGCAGGTGGAGTATAATCTCTTTCATCTTCTTCTTCTTCAATCACTTCCAGCGTTATTGCCTTGGAAGTGGATGGCCGATTTGGGAACATGTCTTTTTGACTTCCCCTATTCTGAGAGGCAGAGGTCTTGCATTACTTTGGATTGAAACTGAGGGTTGGTTAGAGGGTCTTCCTCTAGGATTTTCCTAATTTTGACGGAAAGGAACCTGATTACTCTGGAAAGAAGGAGCTAGAGTCTGAAATCTTGGTCCCTTACTTCCTTGCCCCGAAAACCTTGATCCAAAAGGAGTTGGGCAATCTATACTACAATGTCCAAATCCTTGATAGTTATAGCATTTCACTTCTTTGTTCAAGGGTGGAACTTTTGAAGTTGAATTCCAGGGGATTGCGTTTCGGGAAAAAGAACTTTCTTCCATTCTGGAACTTCCCATATCCTGAGTTTGACACCTTGTTGTCTCTTAGGCGGTGGAAAGTTGGAATCACCTTTCGGAGTTAGAAATCTTTTGAAAGATGATGGTACTAGCTTTGGCAGGACCTTGACATCAAAGGCCTTGGTGAAATTCTTCGCTATACACACTGCTTTGGCCATGGAAACTGGCTTGGCATTCTTCACTAGGATATTCAAAGGTTCATTTAGTCCCTGAATGAACCTGGCCATCAGCTGTTCTTCATCCAGTGGTGGGTGGCGAGTACTTGAGGAGGAGAGCAAACGCTTGGTGATACACTTCAATAGTTCTTCTCCCTTGGGTTAACTCTAAGAATTTGTTCATCTTGGTTTCCAAAAAGCCGGGAGGACAAAATCTCTTCCTTAGGTAAATCTTGAGATCATTCCATGTCTGGGTATTCCGATCCAGACGGTTTGTCTCGCAGTGGCTTCTCCATGCCGCTCTAGCTGTTTCTACTATCTTCAGCCTTGCAAGAGCCATTTTACTCTTCTCATTGTACCCGATGACATCGAAGTATTCTTCCAGTGCTTCGATCCACTTCTCCACAGTCTCGCCCAAGTTTTCCCCTTTAAAGGTCTCCAGGTTGCGATCTATGAAGAGTTTTATGAACATCTGAGTTGAGATCTTCCTCATCGAGTTGGGGGTTAACATTCCTACCATGAGACAACCTCGATCCATGATCCTATCAATACAAAAATTCTTGTTAAGTCCCTTTTTTCCAAATTAACCAAGACGCTCAGGTGAAAAGACTACTTTATTTATAATTGAAATTTGACTTTAGATCTAACTGATTCTGGGGTTCTTTAGATTGGTCATCTCCCCCCACAGAATCGTGGGATAAAGATTCCTTCTATAAGAAGAACATACACAACTTATTACTAGAGAATAATTCAATCATATTCTTAACACAATAATGGTCCATCAGACCGAAAATTTCATCTGATCATTCCTCCATGGGAATTTCAGTTATGCAGGTTCTCAATTTGTCATCCCTTAATTATAGCCACTAGGTCAAAGATCAAACAACAACAATCTGTCAGGACAATCCACTAATCTCATAGTGATTTACAGAAATTATAATCATCATTCCAGTTACTAGCAACATCACTAGGATTCGTCCCATTCATCCTCATTGTGGCTTTGTTCAACTTATCTCCTTTCAACCAGAATTCATAAATCATCATCTTTCAACTAGAATTCTAAAATCATATCAACCAGCATTCGAATTCATCATCTGGATAGCATTTTTTCATATAAATTCAAGGTCTTACTCATATATATTGTCAGTCTAAAGAGCTGTAGATATATTGTCAGTCTAAAGAGCTGTAGATATACCCATGGTATATACAGGTAGTCACCGTCCTTGGAGTTATAAGGTAAATACCATCATATCTAGGCCTCAAGCAAGTCAAGGATTCCATACAATTGTGGTACTTCCATTTGAAGACCCAATTTTTGATTTATGAATCTTTATTCTGAATATCAATTTGTATGAATTTCATCACACAATTATAATCTTTTACTGGTACTTTATAAATTTTTGACACTTCTTGCTTCTTGGTTGATCCACTTTGGCTAATTCGCTCTGATACCAGCTGAAAGACCCCTGCCCCCTCTGTGCAACAAATTCACAGGTGCTAGCAGTGAAAATAACACTTCTTACGTAGGGCAGAGCCTCTCGCCCACGCATATCTAGACAAGAGACTAATCCCTCGGTTCTTCCAAAATCGAACCCGAAAAAACTTTCCTCGCCCCAAAAAGCACGGGCGATTCCTCTAGGATATTTTATTCTAACGTAGTCAAGGTCTTCACTAACCAAACTGGTCTGACCGAACCTGTAAATCTCATGGTCATATCAAGGAAGAGACTTGCACTTGGATCATAGAGACCAACACTTTTTTCCTCGTCACTCAAGAGGCACAGCCATTGATTCTTTTCCATAGAACAAGGACTATCTAGGATTTACTTCATCTATCGTAACATAATAAAATTTAGTCTCATTTCAGATAGGTCCTCTAATTCTCTCTTTCAACATCACAAAAAAGAGGTAAGTGCTTTCAACATCACAAAAAAGAGGTAAGTGCTTTCATATCTTTCCTCTCTTTCCTCTATTATTATTGCACCCTTGGGGATTTGTTTTGTAGGTTTGTACATAAGCTTTATGCATAATTCTTTACGCATAATGCTCATGCATGCTTTATGCACTCATACATAGTTTTATTCTTAAGGCCTCATGCATAGTTTTATGTATAAGGCCTCATGCATAGCTTTATGGCATAAGGACTCATGCATAGTTTTATGCTTAAGGCCTTATGCATAGTGCTTTATGCATAAGCTCATGCATAAGCTTTATGCATAAGGCCTCATGAATAGCTTTATGCTTAAGGCCTTATGCATAGTGCTTTATGCATAAGCCTTATGCATAGTTTTATGCTTAAGGCCTTATGCTAGTGCTTTATGCATAAGCCGTATGCATAAGCTTTATGCATAAGGCCTTATGTATGCTTTATGCATAAGGCCTAATGCATAATGCTTTATGCAAGGCTTGCATAACGGCTTGCATAAGGCTTGCATAACGCATAGTGCTTTAAACATAATGCATAGTGTTTTAAGCTTATGCATAGTTCTTTAAACATAATGCTTGCATAAGGCTTGCGCAACGGCTTGCATAGCTTATGCATAGTGCTTTAAACATAATGCTTGCATAGCGGCTTGCATGTTTGCGTAGCTTGCATAGCTCTTGAATAGCGGGGTTATTTGACTTAAAGAGTCGAGACTAGTTGTTTAAATTCCTGTGGTGGTTATTGCATTGTCTATCTATTAATTCCCGGGGTCATTTGACTAAAGAGCCGGGTCTAGTTGTTTAATTTTTTTTAATTTTCTTGGTTTGTTTATTTTTGTTTTGTTTTGGAGAATGAGATGATTCTCGGGGTCAATTGACTTAAAGAGCTGGGAAGTCTTCATTTAATAATATTTTCTTAATATTTGATAATTTTTTTTTGTGTTTTGAGGAATGAGATGATTCTCGAGGTCAATTGACTTAAAGAGCCGGGAAGTCTTCATTTCATAATATTTTTTTAATATTTTCTTTGTTTGTATAGATGTGGCATGGGTTCTCGTTCTCTTGTCCCACACAAACCCACAGGTTGAGGCTCTCATTGAGTCTCACGGTTTGCTAGGGAGGTAGCATCTTTGGCTATACTCCCACTCTCGAGCAGTTGGTAGCCTATATAACAGGCACCCCTTTACCATCAGGTCCGCCCACATCCCAACAGAGTCCCTTGCTAGGTACTTCACCTGCCTTTATATTCACCCCTCATTCGTTAGCCCCAGTTATTGCTACAACATCTCCTACACCTCCACCTTCAGGAGATGTGACACCTCACAGTTATCATGGCTCTTATGATGATGAGAGTGGCAACCATCGTCGTAGGGAGCGTAGTCGTGGAGATGGTGGCGGTCGTACCTCACGCCGCACTAGCACTGAGAGTGGAGGTAGAGGAGGTAGAGGATGCCTAGGGTAGTGCTTTGGGGGTGGGGATAGTTCTTCAGAGTCACCACCACATCATGGTGATATATCATATTATGATATCACAGATGTGGGTGGCATAGTTGATGACTCTCGTGGGAAGGAGGTGGTAAACTACTTGCGCCAAGTAGTTTTTGCTCACTATAAAGAATGCTTTATACATTTTAAGCAGCAAAGGGAGAGCCTAGTGGATGATTGCATTAAAGCTGTCCACAGGAAGTATCCTAATCCTCACCACGACCAAAGGTTTAATAGTAGATGGGCACGACACAAAATCAAAGACATACTTAAGAATAGGAGGAGACATGTAAAGGAGGAGAAAGCCCGAATAGATGCCGGTCAAAATGGACACGGTAAGCCATCTACTACTCATAAAAGCGAGTGGAAGAAAGCTAAGGAGTAGTGAACCAACAAAAAAGAGAAGTGCGGCGAATACAAATGGAGCGATATGGATCGTCGCACTTCAGATCTGGAGGTCATGCATCATGGGAGGCCGAGTTTGTATGTATAGTGCAACTTCATGTCTTTTCTTTGTATGCTCTCTATTTGAGTTGTGTTATAACTATTGTAATGTTTGTCTTGTGATGTAGCGTGACATTGTGGTGGGTAGAGATCCTACCCCAACAGAGACTGGCTACCATTGTCGCCACCGTAGAGGAGATACAGGGGATTACCTTCAATGAAGGGATCATATCCAATGAACAATAGAATCGAGCAAAGAGAACACCAATGTAAGTAATACTTTTTATTTTTATTTACAAAACATGTTTCGGCCTTTATAATACTTTCTATTTTTATTTATATATTTCTTCACTTTGTGTAGGCATAAGGTGGACAACAAGACTCGGAGAGTAATGAGTCATGACTCCTCCGAGTAGTCGGCCGTCGCTAGTTTTTCTTCATGTATAGTTTTGGTTTATACAACTATGTTTCTTTTTCAAGCCTCATGTGGCTATTATCATGTATGGGCAACTTCTTGGATATAAGATGAAATTTTTCATCTTCTTTATGTATATATGTTTTTATTCAAGCCTTATGTGGCTACGATCATATATGGATAAATTTTTTGGATATAAAATGTAATTTCTCATCTTCTTTAATCAATATTCAAAGTGTGTTCACAAATATTTTTGTGCATATCTACCTTTAATTTAAGTTTTTATGTTGATATCTTTGCTGATCTTGATTCGTCAGTGTACAAGTAAGCAAAACCTTAAACCAGAGAGCTATGTAGAAAATGCTGCTGCATGTTCAGAAAATGCAGCTGTACATCTGCACAGGCAGCTGTCTGATTTTTTTTAAATTCCAAAGCACGTCTATATATGCGTCTATAAGCGCATCTATTATGTAGTATAGACGTGCTTATAGACATGCATATAGACGCTCTTATAGCCTCTATTATAGAGTGTCTATATGCACGTCTATATGCACATCTATAAGTGTGTCTATTATGTAGTATAGACGCGCTTATAGACCCTCTTATAGCCTCTATTATAGACGCATGTTGGTAGATGGATTTTATACTCGCTTATAAATTCACCCGTAACATTTTAAACCACGATGTCAAAACACGTCTATAAACATGCCTACGGTCGCTTTTCCTTGTAGTGACTTCGGCTTGGGAGGAAAGTCCTACTTCATTGTGCTCGTTTCATAAGTACCGTTTTTTAGTAATCATTTCTTCTCCTCTTTATTTTTTTGTACTATATCATTTTCTTTAGCTAATTGTATATTTTCTTAATTGTTTTTTGTAGAGAGAGGTTATTGGGTGTGACCCAACAAAGGAGGAGTATTGTTAAATTTGCAGCAATGTGATGAGCTATGGTGGATCAAATGCAAGAATCAACATAATTAGCATGTGATTAAGATGAGATTAGTGAGCAATTAATCTAATACAATAATGTAGGCATGGGTACTCAAAAACTAGCAATTTCTCATTAGGCCAATGCCTTAATTTATAGATTGTATATCCACAAGATGCCAAGCATCTAATCCCACTCATTTCTCCTGGATTTGTTCAACCTCCCCTACATATGGGGGCACCTTTTCCTAGAATCTTTCCACACCCCTATATTCACTCATGCTACCCTTGATTTCTCCTGGATTTGTTCAACCTCCCCTACATATGGGGGCACCTTTTCCTAGAATCTTTCCACACCCCTATATTCACTCATGCTACCCTTGATTCTCTCATCAGTAGATTCCTCTCACCTTTTCACTGCTACTCACTTAATTATAGACTCCCTTTTACAGTCTCTTGCTAAGGGCTTGTTCCCCCACACACCATTCACTTGCATATTTCAACACCTCCCCTTAAGTGAATAACTCTAGCACGCCTGGACCCTATACCAAGTTTCCCTCTTACTTGGTAGCCCGTGACCAGTGCCCTTTTCACTGCTACCAACTTAACTATAGACTCCCTTTTATAGTCTCTTGCTAAGGGCTTGTTCCCTCACACACCCATTCACTTGCAGATTTCAACACCTCCCCTCAAGTCAATAACTCTAGCACACCTGGACCCTATACCGAGTTTCCCTCTTACTTGGTAGCCTGTGACCAGTGCCTCAAGTCCCTAACTCATAGTCCTTGACACTCTCTCTCTATGTGTCCAAGGCTACTACAAGTGCCTGTGACCTTGACTAAAGTTCTCACACATACATCTACCACATGGCCTACATCATCGGTAGTTTTACTCTGTTGGGGTAGGTTACATTGGGTTATGGGGTTTCTCTCTCTTTCTCTCTCAGAAAAGATGTCATGACTCCTCTTGGAGTGTTTGTGAAGTTTGCCGATGTTGATCCTTCTTCATTGGGTTTGCTATAGTCTCTAGCGTGAATGATTTCATGATTCAAGATGCATGTAATGCATCGTAATGCTTTCTCATTCTTGTTCTTCCACTCATTCTCCCCATGCTCCTCTGGACATTCATCTCTTCCCTCAACTAGCCCCCACATATTTTTTCTCATGAGCAAATACATGGTCTTTGTTTTGCCATGTATGGAACTGCTCCCCATTAAATTTAGCTATTTCTTGTGCATTTCTCATGATGATGTGAAGGGGGTCTTACCTCTTGATCCAATTAAAGATTCAAGGGCAGTATCTACCCTTTTACAACTCCAATATGATATTTAATAATGATTACAACAAGTTTATCAGCATGAATTCACAAAAAAATACATAAAGCCAAGGGTAACTAATCTGTACTGAATGGTTGGGATATCAAACCATCTCCAAATTGCAATTTGAAGTGATAGGGATCTGTATCAAATACCCAATGGTAAATTTGAACCATCAATTGCACCAAAATGTAGTGATTAGTGTTGATTAATCATTGATTAGTAAAATAATCCCCTATTTTGTGTGTAGAAAATAGAGTGTGCGGGGAGGCTAGATCTGGTGCCTTAGAGTTCAAATGAGCTCAAATCCTTGATTAATCATTGATTAGTAAAATAATCCCCTATTTTGTGTGTAAAAAATAGAGTGTGCGGGGAGGCCAGATCTGGTGCCTTAGAGTTCAAATGAGCTCAAATCCTTTCAAAGGCATCAATATCAGTTAGTCTAGTATAGAGGATCAAGCCAAGAAACAAAAGATTTAACGAAACGTTGGATGCTTCATCTCTGTTTTACCAAAGTCACTTGCAGATTTGATGTAGAGCTTGATGCCACTTCTCCTTGAGGAATTTCACAAATCTAAGATCATCAACATGTAGAGCACCCTTGAAAATCCATGGGGCTGAGAGGAATTAGGCTGATTCACCTTGAGTGAGTGTAGATTTTACTTTCAAAAAAACGAGGCTTCTTAATCAGCGAAACTCGACGACTTCACGCGGCGATTTGATGAGCTGAGTAGGTGGGCTGGAGCATAGGCCTTGTAGCTAGAAGAGGCTAGGATCATTTAGCCTATTGTTAAGGCTGGAGGGAGAGGGAGCTCCTCCACCAACTGGGGGTGTAGAGAATAGTTGAAAATAGACTAAATATGTGATTATCCCCTAATTATGATTAATAGGCTGATTAGCAAGATAATTAGACTCAAAAATTGGATGAATCTTAAGCTTGGCTCTGATACCATGTTAAATTTGTAGCAATGCGATGAGCTATGGTGGATCAAATGCAAGAATCAATATAATTAGAATGAGATTAAGATGAGATTAGTAAGCAATTAATCTAATACAATAATGTAGCCATGGGTACTCAAAAACTGGCAATTTCTCATTAGGCCAATGCCTCAATTTATAGTTGTACATCCACAAGATGCCAAGCATCTTGTGGATGCCAATGCCTCAATTTATAGTTGTACATCCACAAGATGCCAAGCATCTAATCCCACTCATTTCTCCTTGATTTGTGCCACCTCCCCTACGTCTGGGGCACCTTTTCCTAGAATCTTTCCATACCCCTATATTCACTCATGCTACCCTTGAATTTTCATTCCCGATCTTCCACTCATTCTCCCAATTCTCCTCTGCACATTCATCTCTTCCCTCAACTATCCACCACAGATTCTTCCTCATGAGCAAATACATGGTCTTTGTTTGCCATGTATGGAACTGCTCCCTGTTAAATTTAGCTATTTCTTGTGCAATGCTCATGATAATGTTTAGGGGGTCTTACCTCTTGATCCAATCCAAGATTCAACGGTAGTGTCTACCCTTTTACAACTCAAATCTGGTGTTAAATGATGATTACAATAGATTTCTAAGCATGCATACACCAAAAATTGTATAAAGGAAAGGGTAACTGATTTGTACTGAATGGTTGGGATATCAAACCACCTTCAAATTGCAATCTAAAGTGGTAGAGATCTGTATCACATACCCAATGGTAAATTTGAACCATCAATTGCACCAAAATGTAGTGATTAGTACTAATTAATCATTGATTAATGAAATAATCCCCTATTTTTGTGTGCAAAAAATAGAGGGTACGGGGAGGCCAGATCTGGTGCTTTAGGGTTCAAATCAGCTCAAATCCTTTCAAGGGCATCAATAGCAATTAGTCTAGTAGAGGATCAAGCCAAGAAACAAAAAATTTGACCAAACATTGAATGCTTAATCTCTGTTTTACCACTTGTAGATTTGATGCAGAGCTTGATGCCACTTCTCCTTGAAGAATTTCACAAATCTGAGATCACCAGCATGTTCAGAACACCAAAAACCCTTTGGGCTAGCTCCATTGCTCCCAATTCCAAGGCATGAGGACCAACTTGTGATTTTTCTCAAAATAAAAGGCGCTGGCAATTTCGTGAATTACGGCTGCTTCTCTTGGGGGCGGTTTGACAATCTGAAGTGATGGGCTGATGCGTGGGCAAGATGGCTATGTGTGCCTAGGAGCTTGTTGCTTAATGTTAAGGCTGGAGGGAGATCAAGCCCCTCCACCAGCTAGGGGTGCAAAGGTTTAGATAAAGAGAGCTTTAAAAATGGATTAACTCCTAATCATGATTAGTAGGATAGTTATGCTTAAATATTTGATGGATTCCTAGGCCATGGCTCTAATACTAAGTTGAAAGAGCTAAAAAAATGGATTAGAGAGGTTTAGTTAAAGAGAGCTAAAAAATGGATTAAAGAGGTTTAGTTAAAGAGAGCTAAAAAATGGATTAACTCCTAATCATGATTAGTAGGATAGTTATGCTTAAAAATTTGATGGATTCCTAGGCTATGGCTCTGATACCAAGTTGAAATGCAAGCAAGAGTGGGCTATGGTGGATCAAATGCAAGAATCAATATAATTAGCACAAATGATTAGATGATGATTAAGATGAGATTAGTGTGAGCAATTAATCTAATAGGATAGTGTAGGCATGGATACTCAAAAACTGGCAATTTCTCATTAGGCCACTCCCTCAATTTATAGGTTTTACATCCACAAGATGCCAAGCATTTAATCCCACTGATTTCTCCTTGATTTGTGCCACCTCCCCTGCACCTTTTCCTAGAATCTTTCCACACCCCTATATTCACTCATGCTACCCTTGATTCTCTCATCAGCAGATTCCTCTCATCTTTTCACTGCTACTTTTTACAGTCTCTTGCCAAGGGCTTGTTCCCGCACACACCCATTCACTTGCATATTTCAACACATCCTGAAGGCCTTAATGCTGCTAGAGAATGTTGCTATGTCCCCGACGTGTTGTAGTGTATGATGAGATTTGGACACAAGTCCAAATGTCATCCTACCTCATCGAGGTTTAGACACAAGTACGAATCTCCCCCCTCCACATTAATGAGATTTGAACTTGTATCCAAATCAATTAATTCAATAGAGATTTGAACTAAGTACTATTCAAATCTTAATGCATTAGTCTAAATCTCAATGTTGAGAGAGGAGATTTGGACTTATGTCCATATCTCATTACAAAGAGAGGAGCTTTGGACTTATGTTAAAATCTCAATGGTGTGGTGAGCCAAATCTCCTTCTAAATCTTCTCCTTCTACAAATGAGATTTGGACTTGTGTCCAAATCTCCTCCATCGCCATTAAGATTTGGAGACAAGTCTGCAACTCTTTCCTCCATATCGAGATTTGGACTTTGTCTAAATCTCAATGCAATAGGATCAGATTCGGACATAGGTCTAAATCTCTTGCCAGCTTTGTAATGAGATTTGGACACAAGTCTAAAGTGCGTTTAGATTTGGATAGATCTTTTGAAATTGCAATGGGATATAGACTCTATGGAGGGCATGCCCACATATCACAAAGTCTCTCTCTCTCTCTCTCTCTCTCTCTCTCTCTCTCTCTCTCTCTGTGCACCTCTCTTTTTCTTCTTCTTTTCTATAGCATCCTTCTCTTGTGTAAGTCAATCAAAATCATATGAAATTTCCTTGGATTTTTCTCTTTCCATTCAAATTAGATTGATTGAAATCAAAAGTAGCTACTAGGAGTTTAGGTAAGAAAAAGGAGCCAATAGGAAGCCTACGTTCAGAATGTATTAAAAGAACGATAGGCAATGCCATCGTAAAGTTTTATTAAGATTGATGAAGGTTTCATAGATATTATATAGGAAGAGATGTATATAACATCACAAAAACTAGTCAAACAATCGCAATTAGACCTTGATAGCTTCCCCAAACTTGACACGCTCAGCGTCGGATGCAAATACAGCAAGCAGATTCCAAGAACGCCCATCGCCGCCTTTTCCATCCAACACGATGAGGTGATCCATGGGCTGCTTGCTGGGGCTGGCGCAGTAAAGCGGCCTGCCCCAGCCGCAGTCGGTGTCGTAGAAGGGCAAGCCCACCATTGAGGGCATGCCGACGGAGCGGCCGGAGCCGCTCTCGACACTGACGGAACCTGCACCCAGGAGCTCGATGAGGTCCGTGTGGGACTGCACTAACTCCTCCGTCACTCTGGCCATGGAACGCTGGATTACTTGCACCACAAAGGCCAGCGGCTTCTCGCAGAGCTCCTGCACGGTGGCGGAGGATGTCGCTACGCAGATAGCGTTTCCCATGTAGGTGCTAGTGAGAGCGGGCACGATCCTTTCCCTCAAGTTTACAACGATACTCAGAGAAAGGTCCTCATGCCGCGGTCCCAAGAGGCTCTTGGCCTTGGCCTTCCACACGTGCGCTGAAAAAGCCACGAACCGCGAACAGCGGGTGGGGCCGCCGGCGTACTGATCGCAGATCGCCTGGCGTTTCAGCTCGTCGAGGGCGTCAGCGCTAAATGCGAACTTCGTGGCTGTGCCAATTGCGGGCGGGCGCTTATTCTGGGAGGTATTCTTTGCAAGAAATGGGAGATCGATGGTGGGCGAGGGTGGATTCCGAGGCTTCATTTTCTCTCTTCTGTTGGTTGTGTCGGGGGATGTGGCCAGACCGGCACCCCGTGCGATGGAGCACAGGTTCTGCAGGAAAACAGCGGCGCCATAGCCGTCCGTCACCCCGTGGCTGCAGTTGATGGAGAGAGCGAAGCCCCCGCACTTGAATCTTGTCACCTGCGTCCAAGCACCAATTAGCTTGCATGATGATCATTATTGTGTTACGATTATGAAAATACTTTGAGGATACCTGAAGAGCAGCTAGTGGACGGTCTCCGCTCATGAACTCGCCTCGCAACAAGCGAGCGTACAGAAGATCCAAAGCAGGCTCGGGCGACGAGACGTCACCGAGGTCTGCAAACTCCACGTCCGCTTTGGCAGCCACGAATTGGACCCCCTCCCCATTGCAGTCCACCTCCAGCCGTCCCTCATCCGGGTTCACACGCAGCCTTCCGGCAACCCACGGGTAATGCACCAGCAGCGCCTTCAAAGCATTTCTGAGCACCAAGGCCACGTTCACAGTACTGTTGGGGTCCTTGGCTGGCGGATAGAACAGCGCCACCGAGTTGTAGTGGCTGAAGAGGTGGTCGATGTTGGACAGCTCCAGCACACCCGTGGGAGCTACCTTGACCAGAATGGGCGCCTGCGCTTCCACCGTCATAAGCTTCTCTTGTATGATCGCTGTGCTAACAGTGATACCCGAACACGCCATGTATTAGAAGAAGTATATGCGATAAAGAACAGCCGTGAGATTGCTCATTTTCCACTTCAACATGGGCATCATATATATACCCCCTGTGATCAAGGGAAAGTAATTAAATTTCTGAAAATCTTTCTTGTGGCTTAGGGGCATGCACGCTACTTTACGAGGAGATCGTCCTGTGAGGTCCACGTGTCCTCTAGTTTAACTATCCACGCTATACCATCCCGTGTTCCATAAAACAGTTGACGAACGATCAATGGAGGATAATATGCAACTATCTTCATTAGTGAACACCTTACCGTTGGTACAAAGTCACATTATGTGTATATATGAAGCCGCGTTGGTATGAGAAACAAGTGAGAAGTCCCAATAAGAGAGAGAGAGAGAGGGATTGATTTAACAAGAACACAAGCATGAGAGAGAGAGAGAGAGAGAGAGAGAGAGAGAGATTGATTTAACAAGAACACAAGCATGCGAGACACAAAAAGGGGAGAGGGGTCCATTTTTACATATACATGCTTACGACATGATTAAGTATCACATATGTATAGACAATACCTTAGGGAAAGTGTAGGCCTATAAAAAAGTTATAATTGGGAATTCAGCACTAATTATGATGTAATGTTGGGAATTCAACACGAATTATGAAGTAGTATGATGTAATGTTGGGAATTCAACACTAATTATGATGTAATGTTGGGAATTCAGCACTAATTATGATGTAATGTTGGGTATAGAAAGTGGGCCAAAGAAGTTTCGATCCACATGGTGAGTTTCACACCTTGTATTTTGAAGCCTATTTTGGACTTCACTTGAACATTTTTCACTTCAAAACATAGTGCACTTTCTTAAGGGTCACATTCTCGTGCATATTCATACTCTTCTATTGTGAATCATCTCTCTATTTTTTTATGCCATCGATATTGCCTTATGAAGCCATTCTATATTGATCACATTTGGGAGAGATTCTAAGCCGGGGGTGGGAATGGAAAACATCTATTTGCTCTTTTGAAAGCTTTTCTCTTATCCTTTTATCTATTGATTGCATCCTTGTATCTCCCAGTCCATTTCTCCATGATAGGACTATTTAGAATATATAATGTATTCACCTTTTAGTGTAATTCTTCATCCTGTCTTCTTTGCCTTCCTTTTCTTTATTGTGGTACATTAGTGATTAGTTGGTCATCCTCCTCATTGCTCCACAATTGTGGCATAGAAGGATCTATCTGAGAGAGGTGTTTTGAGATATACACAAGAGACTCTTGCATCAGCCATCCCTCTGCCATGCTTGCTTCAGGCCTTGCTCTTTGTCTCCCAAAGTTCTCTAAGGTTTTCATGAACCATCCATCGAACATAGACATCACTACAAAGTACCACTTCATTAACCAAATGCACCACCAGATGCATCTAGGAAATTTTTCCTTAATTATAAACATTGCCTCAATAGCATTGAGATGAGCCATCTCAATGGATATATGATCTATCTCCTTTAAATATATGATCTATCTCCTTTAAAGATATGATCTATCTCCTTTAAAGATATGTACCTACATACATATTAATCATGTGTACTATTTATTATGCATAACTTGTGATTGCATGAGAATACCAAATATTAAATATAACTTAGATAGTGAATTCGAGAGAAGATTCATATCTCACCAGCTTCCCATTTTGTAAATTATAGCCTTTGTCACCTTCTTGTCTCCACAACTAACTATAGCTATTAAAAGAATAAACCATGCATAGAAAAAAATGGAAGTTAATATATGAGCCGACAAATTATGTACCATAAAGAGACAATGAATAAAAGAATATTTGAATACCTGTAACATCTTGTGCTAATCATGTGTCTTGAGGCCATATAATTGTACCTCTCCTTTATTTCTAGTCTTTGTGTGAAGGCACCCACTCTATTTGGTATATGAAAAGAGGTAATCACACTTTTTACCTTATTGTGCTCCTTTTTGGTTAATACCCATGGTGCCTTTGGTAGGACCATGATACCACTCTCATCTACAAGTGGCCATGCACTTTGAAGGCAACCAATATTTTGTAATTCATCCCTTTCATCCTTGGTATTTCTTTTACTAATTAAATGGTCCAGAATATTTGTTGCCACATTCTTGAAGATATGCATGATTGTTCTTCAACTCCCACCAATATGGAAGTTAAAAGAAGATTGAGTGTCTTAGCATCCTATCGGGTGGTGAATTTGGGGTGCTTCTCCATGCCTCAAACCAATATCTACCTCTCATCACAACAAGTGGTCATGTGGCATATACTTGGGATGTGAAGGAGGAAGAAATCGATGATGTTTGTCATACACCTTCTTCTTTAGTGTACAGGGTCTTCCCGAAACACATGATGGTCCACAAGTCGGACAAACCTATTTTAAAATTGAGATCATTGAGAGGTAGAGTAACAAGTTTAAAGTTATAAAGTGTAAGTATGTACATGAGCACTATGAGAACCCGAGATAGTCCTACATTGTCCAATGAAAAACTCCTTTCACCTCCATATCATGCCTATTTATTGGACTTGAGACATCATGCACTTTGATACCTTGCCATAGTGTCTCAAGATCCTCAATCAAAGGCTCGAGATACATATTAATGTTTGCCACCTTATACTTTCCAGTGGTACAAGGAGAGCAAGCATGATATGACCTTCTTGATTGCCACCCATGGAGGGAGGTTGTAATTCACCAATACAATAGGTATGGAGGGAGGTTGTAATTCACCAATACAATAGGCATGATATGACCTTCTTGATTGCCACCCATGGAGGGAGGTTGTAATTCACCAATACAATAGGCCAAGTAAACCAGGATTAATTTAGAATTGAAGACAAATGGGTTAACACCATCCATGCCCAAGCCAAGACGTAAGTGATGAGGCTTATCTTTAGACTCTGGCCATTAATGCTATACATGTTGCTATGCTGGCGAATCAGCTTACGATACTCATGATGCCCTTGGTTGAGGAATGAGTTTCATGCCATGTCATGAGTTCTGCAATCCCTTACATTTAAACATGTGTTGGATGCGAGGAATGATAGGAAAGTGTCTCAACACCTTTTGAGGAATTTCATCTCCTTGTAATCATCTCTATATTGGCTCTCTCCACATTGTAGACATTGTGTTGCATCTTTATTAACCCTCTAAATAGCATGTCATTAGAACATGCATGTATTTTTGTATAATCCATACCTAGCATAGAGAGCAATTTACGAGACCCATCTCGTGAGTTTGATCAATGGATTTTGAGGGGGAAGAATCTTCTTGAGAAGCCAACATAACATAACAAATTTTATGTTAAAATATCTACAAAGGAGAGTATATAAAACAAGAGACATTTTCTATTTAAGAGCCTTGTATTGATTGGATCTTACCTAAGAAGACTTGTGACACTTGCATCACTCTATCCATAAGTTGTTTGTAAGTTTAATAAGCTCCAAGTTGGATCTTACCTAAGAAGACTTGTGACACTCTATCCATAAGTTGTTTGTAAGTTTAATAGCTCCAAGTTTGCTCAAAGTGTAGAGTACGAACATTCCTCATACAAAGGGGTACTTGCCTCTCAACGCAAGGTTTGCTCCTCTTATGACATTGAAACTTGCTCTCTATCATCTATGACCTCACGTTCAAAGAAATCATTCAATATGCCTTCAATGATGAGATCCTCTTCCTTCTCATGTGGCAATGGTAGAGGCACCTCATTCATTGGCTTCATGCAATGATTCTAAACCGTGCTTTATCTATGAAGCCTTGCTGTCTTTCAATCTACCCGATATCGTGGAATGGTGTGGCATATTGTGTAACACTCTCTTGTGGTTCTCCTCCATGTCATAATCCACACTTGGTCATGCCAATTCCTCATGAAGACCATGATATGTACAAACATTATCAATTGTTATACAACATTGTCGTATATATTAGCCCTTGCATCGATCACATATACATCATATCTTTTCTCTCAACTATACTTCGGCACCTAAATCTAGCCCTTGATCACTATTAGACATCTGCTCAGACCACAAGTGAATACATATTAGCATAAAAAGACATATGCTATCTAAAACTACCAGGTGGAAAGTGGCCCAAGATTTCATTGCTATGCGGCGTTTACAAGAGCAAAATTTCAGTGCGTGAAATTAGTTGCAAAATTTAGCTGTTCAGCAGCATGCAACTTGCAAATTGGTACTCCTACCTAAATCATCATTGTACGATTCTTTCTATCTATCCCCTTTGAGTAACATGTCCAAGACAAAAGTGGATTGATGGCAACAGCTCTTTCTCCCACCCAAGTTATTTCCTTCTCTTCCACATCTCCCTCCATCAAAGCTCATCCTCTTCCAAGGTATCTGCTATTCTCTCCCTCTCATATGCTCTCAAGCTATCATGGAAAGCTCCTTTCTTCTTTACTCTCAAGCTTTCATGGAAAGCTCCTTCCATGCTTTGGGTTAAGTTTTTCTCTTCCTTCCCCTCTCTTTCCTTTCTCTTTCCCCTCTCTTTTGCCTTTTCCTAACCCTAGCTTCTACATATAGAAGTGCCAATATAGAGCTTTGATGGAGAGCTCTCCCATCAAAGCTCTCTATTAGGCTTTTTATTTAGAAGCAATAGTTAGGGTTTCATAAACCACACAAGCTTTCTATTAAGTTTGTATTAGGTTTAGGATTAAAGAGACTCACCTTGTTTTTCTCCTTTTCTCCTTTTCCCCTTCTCCTCTTTCACTTTTCCTCTTGCTTTCTCATATGTTAAAATGTAGTATACTTTCTAAATTTTTGTTTTATTTTGTTGATATTTTGTAGGTTTATTCACCACAACCCTAGCTTCTTGAGATAAGAGCTCACTCCTTTCTATTATGCTTTTAGGACTTTTTAGGATTTTATGCTTTTTGGGTTTTGTATTTTTTGGGTTTTATGCTTTTAGGGTTAGCTCTAACATACATAGAGCTCTCAATTCTCTCAATGCATGCATAGAGCTCTCAATTCGAGTATAGAGCTGTTGATGCATGTAGAGAGTTCTTAAAAATGAATGCATAGAGCTTTTAGGATTTTGTATTTTTTAAGGTTTTTTTCTTTTAGGGTTAGCATAGAGCTCTCAATGCTCTCAATGCATGCATAGAGCTCTCAATTCTCTCAATGGATGTTGAGAGCATGTATAGATCTCTCAATGCATGCATAGAGCTCTCAATTCTCTCAATGCATGCATAGCACTTTCAATCCTCTCCATGCATTAATCACTTTTTTTAATATTATGTTTTATAATAACTAATGGTTTAATCTTATGTTTTGTAGCTCTTGCACTAATCCTCCTCAGGCTTCACAAAAAAGAGATAAGCCCTTTTTTTATTTTAATCGTTTATGTTTTTCTCTATGTTTATTACACCCTTGGGTGTTGGGTCTAGGTTTAGTTTAGGCTTGTATAAAGCTCTGTGTATAAGCTTGCAAGCTTATGCATAAGCTTGCAAGGTTTATGCATAGGCTTGCATAAAGCTTATACATAGGCTTGTAAGCTGTATATATAGGATGTATGCATAGCCTTGCAAGCTTTATTCATAGGCTCTACACATAAAGCCTATGCATAGAGCGAACATGAAGCTTTCATCATAGAGCTTTGCTAACTTTTACGTTTTATGGGTCTTGCACTAATCCTCTCCTTAGGCTTCACAAAAAAGAGATAAGCCCTCTTTTTCTTTTAATCGTTTATACTTTTCTCTATGTTTATTGCACCCTTGGGTGACCATTTTAGGTTTACTTTAAGCTTGCATAAAGCTCTATGTAAAGGCTTGCAAGCTTATGCATAATCTTGCAAGATTTATGCATAGGCTTGCAAGATCTATACATAGGCTCTACACATAAAGCCTATGTATACATCCTATGCATAGAGCTTGCAATGAAGCTTGCAACAGGAAGCTTTATGCATAGGCTTCATGAAAACTTGCATAGGCTCTATGCATAGAGCTCTTATACATAGGCTTTATGCGTATCCAAGCTTATGCATAAGAGCTTTATGCATAGAGCCTATGTATAGCACTTGATGTCTAGGCTCTAAGCATAGAGCCTGTACATAGAGCTTTATGCATAAGAGCCTATGCATAGGCTCTATGCATAACACGTATGTAGAGCTTTATACATAGAGCATATGCATAGTGCTTTTTGTGCGTAGGCTCTATACCTAGAGCCTATGCATAGATCTTTATGCATAAGAACCTATGTGTAGGCTCTATGCGTAGATTTATGCATTGGATCTATGTGTAAGCTCTATACATAGCATGTATGCATAGAGTGTATGCATAAGCTTTATGCATTGGCTCTATGCAATAGCGTGTATGCATAGAGTGTATGCGTAAGCTTTATGCATAGAGTGTATGTGTAAGCATTATGCATTGGCTCTATGCGTAAGCTCTATGCATAGCGTGTATGCATAAGATTTATGCATAGAGCCTATGCATAGCGCTTTATGCATAAGAGACTTATGCGTAGAGCCTATGCATATCTCTTTATGTGTAAGATCTATGCGTAAGCTCTATGCATAGCTTGATGCATAGGATCTATGAAAAGATTTATGTGTAGGCTCTATGTATAAGCTTTATGCATATAAAGACTATGCATATCTATTCATGAATGTTTTATGCTTCGAGCAATTAACTCTTATGCATGTATTCGGTTCGTATTTGGTTTGGGCTATATGTATATAGGCAATGTTGATCGACCCATCACAGGACCCAAATGTCATGAACCTGCTCATTATCATCACACAACCAACGATATGGGAAGTAGAAATGGACTTAGTTTTCACATACACAGGTATGTTTTGACATCCCTTTTCAACCAACGATATGGGCAGTAGGCATGGACTCAGTTTTCACATAACATGTATGTTTTGATATCCCTTTTTATATACACAAAGTTTATCCTTTATGCATTTTGTAGGTTGATTTGTTTAATCTTATATACATGCCAACATACCATTGGGCCAATCGACTCCATATGGACAATCAACTCCATATGGCCAACGTCTCTATGGGGACAATCCACTCCATTGATAGGCTCAGGTCCCGAGTGGTGCAAGCCCATCATACTATGGTTGATGAGCCTACACCACCAAGGTCGACAAGACCCATCCCTAATCCCTAACATCCATATTCACCACCATGTCGTAGATAGAGAGTCTGGGTGGTCTAGTAGATGTAGTAGTAGCAAGGGGAGGAGGGTTCTTTTGCTTTCAAAAAAGCAACACTAGGTCTTGCGAGTTATCTCCTCAATGGGAGGTTCCATCATCCATTCATTTTGAGCCACCCTCCTCGAGGAGATCCATCCCACTATTTGGAATCCTACCATATAATGTGGATGTTGATGGGGCCCTCGTTGATGGATTCTAGAGGGAAGAAAGTTATCAACAACTGGATGCATGTACTTGCTAACCTGGAGTTCACAAACTCCTTCAAGAAGTGGAAAGCATAGGATAAGCTCTCAAAAAAATATATTATTGATGTGCTCTCAAGACTGAGTTTGATGTTCCACATCCGGGCCTCGCCTTCTCAGAGGACTAGAGGAAGAAACGGATAAAGCTTTTGCTCTCTAATAGGAGAGCAAACAGTAAAAAAGAAACCCCAATAACAACAGGGAGAAGCCAAGAGTTTGCTTGAAAAAACCTGCTTAAGTCTGATCAGAATTCATATGACTTTCCCAACAATGTCCTAATAGTAGTTGTAGGTTAGGATACATGTGGTGCATGGTGTACAGTGGTTTTACCAGTGGATTGGGTTCAATTCCCAGCAGAGCTCACACTGAAATTTGTTGCTAAAACTTGTAAACAGTTTGTATCCTGCTTTCTACAAATGTGTGTCTTTGTTCTGTGTTTCCGACGTTGATCATATTGATTAGCAGAGATCAATGTTGTAAACTCTTTCTTGGTCAAGAAATTGTCATGATCACTTTATAATCTTGCATTACTTCCAACAAGATTCAATAATCTTGCTTACTTGCATCAAATTAAGCAAGAACACCATAGTTGTGCATATCTTATGTCAAACTTTATAATATTTCTTGATTTCTTGCAGTTTCAACAATTATCTTTTAAAGAAACATAATTCTTGCAAGAAATAATCAAGATTAAGAAAATTTTAAGCAAGAATCACTCAATGTTGCTTCAAGATTTTATTTTTATATTGCCTTTGCATTTCTTTAGAAATCTACACCAAAAAACTTATAAGCAGTACTCTGCACAATTTTGCATAGATCTACTACACAACTATGAACTGCACCACTCTGCACAATATATTCTACAAAAAAATTATACTTTGCACTAAAATTGCTCAAATATGCATCAAAACAATAAACTACCCTGGAATCTTTAATGTATACCAATTCTTGATAAGAACTACACCAAAATCTATACAGCAACCTTTAATATTCTCCAAAACTAAAATGATTCCCCAAAAACTAGGAGAAAACTAAGGTACCAAAAATGACTGAAAACCTTAATTCAAAAATCAAGATTCTCTCAAATCTGTGCAAGAATTAGGGTTTTTAAAATCTGTGATGATTAGTATATATCCAAAAATGATTATCATTAATCCCATTGCTAATCCACTCAAAATAGAATCAACAAAAAATTTGAAAACTGTGTAAAAGCATTAATTCAAAATTTGATTAAGTACTAATCACTCCCTAATCAAAACATGTATCAAGATCTAAGCCAAGAGTTCTGATACCAATGCAAGAAAGAAAATATCACCAAGTTGAGATATTGAGATGGATCTACGCAAGGCATGGAGTAGGCATGGATGTAGGTCACCATCCTAAGGTAATAGCCAAGAAGGCCATGAAAGCTCCAAGAAAGGCGTATCATATGATAAAATGGTAAAGTGATACAATGACCATGATTCCTATGTCTAATAAAGCCCAAGGCCTAAAAAGTAGACACATGTGAATGTACCTAAGTCCCATGTACCTAAGTCCATTCCTCATGTGTATGTGCACCAAATCTACTTCATTACAAGATCGATCGTGGGGGAGCAAGCATCAAAATTGGGCAGCCTAAAGCAAAATCGGTGAAACCCTCCAGTTTGTGTGGATGCTTGATTTTGATTTCCCATCAATGGGTTGCCAATTGACCATACAGACAAAGGTAGTGGGAATAGTTCCAGATCCCACATATTGGGTTCCTCGGGGTTGCATCACATCTATGGTAGCTAGCACATACATCCAGTTTTCACTAAAATTGAGAGGAGGAAGTGATGCATACATTTCTGTTTCCTCTTCCTCTTTGGAATTTTTCACCGTGGGTTGGCATATTTGTATGAATGTGGTTCGCTCGGTTGTGTGACTGAACCATTACCGAACATTTGCCATAACATGAGGTGTGCTCTTAATGTTATCAGATCTATCTTTAGAATTTGTGAATCCATGCGAACATACACATGGTCTAATGCCCAATCGTGCACCAATTTGGATTCCTTCATGAAGGTTCTTCCCAATATTATGTCATATGAGTTTGGTTGGCACAAAAAGTCTATTTCTACAAATGTACGATGGTAGCGAAACGTAAAGAGTTTGAGTCTCACGTTCTCTAAAATCCCAATGGGCCTTGAAGATGTTCCGTTTGCCATTTAACGAGAGGATCTACTCTTTTTAGATAGGATTTTCCCTATTTTTCCCAACATCGTTTTGTGATGATGCTAACCCCCGAGGATAGCCAGTGCTGCCTGGTATTCGTTATGATGAATTGGGATTGTAGCATTAGTGTCATCACTTTCATAATAACGTTTCCCAATTGATTAATTGGTATCTTGACGACTCTGGTTGTTCTTTCCCTTGTGTGTTTTAAGGTTCTTTCTGCTAGAGGTGACAGAACATCCTCTGTAGTGTTGGCTAGCCTTAGTCCACCCTCTACCCATTCCTTTATGTCTGCCCATAATGTGGGTGAACTGCGTAGTAGTTGTGTCAATGGCATTTGCACAGAAGTGAACAGTATAGCCGCGAGGCTGGGTTCTTTGGCAATTGAGAGTTCCTTCCATGTGTGCATCTCGTATCCATCCCTATAGGGAGTGAATGGATGGACTCATCCTGTGCATCTTCCTTAAACATTCTTGACATCGTGTTTCCTTGAGATCCCTCTTCTGTCTCCTTTGGAATTGGAGTAGGTACGTCCAATTTCCTTTCCCTTGTTGGTTCTTTTCTTGGATACATTATATCCTTGACTCGGTTAACCTATAACTTGGCTTCGTGAAGTTGTTTGCACTCTTCTACTAGGGCCCTTGCTTCTTCGAGCTTCCTTATCTCCTCTCTGCATTCAGGTATTCACCGACTCCTTTAGGGGTTGATGGTCTTTCCCCTTGCATCTCTTGGTCAGGCTCTTTTGGTTTGACTGCTTGATCCCTCTCTTCTCTTGATTGGGTGGCTCCGATGTCGATTGTATCTTCTTCAGATTCATCTTGGATTGTGACCTTGGTGTCACCCTTACCCACTTTTTTCACCCTCCTTCTCCTGCCAGTTCTGGAAGTGGTTTCACCTGCTGGGTTTTTCCCTTTGTCCCCCAATTGGGCCTGGGCTTGTGTCGGGACATTGAGTGGCATGATGTTTCCAGGTTGCACACTAATTGTCCGTACAATGGCTTGGTTAGAAGTGGAAGTCAAACCACTTGCGCGGTATGGACAATCTTTGATCGAATGATCACCCACATTTAGTACAAGTAAGTACTGGCATGTCATTAGGGGTTGCAATCAATTGTTGAGGTTGGTGCATATGAACCACATTCTTGTTTGGACATTCAACGATTCGATGCGATCCACCGCAACCAAAACATTGTAATGGTCCTCTCCTCATGTTTGAATTTATGTCCTTACCCTTCCACTGTACCGTGGTTTCAAACACAGGTACTGGTCTGTAAGACATAGAATTTTGGTGCAATCTCTGCTGCTTCCTCATAGTACTCACCACTGAGTTCTACTTCATGCACCATATCCATTTATTATGGTGGATCTTCAATCAATACTTCATTTGATTTTAGCCTATTGTGGTGGTAGAATCGATGGCGGTAGAGGTGAAGTGTCTTGTACCCGAAACATCCCCCTAGGTAAATAGGAAGAGTTTGGCTGTCCTACAACTATAGTGATTTGCACAGGTGGTGCTAGTAGGCCAATGGAGCTCTAGGTGTACTGACAACTGTGCTACTATTTAGAACCTTGGATATCTGCACATGGAGGTGTCATGATTCCCTAATTTTACACAGTGTGCACAATAGAGTAATGGCCTTGCTCTTAATTATGGGCATTCGGTTGGTAGTGTGATTCAATCTGCACATACAGCACCACACCAATTCTCTACAAGGGTAAAGATGGGTAAGCCCATGTCCAGATGTTTCTCTTCCATCCTTTACCTTTAACTTTTCCAGTATTACATTACTGAGTTCATCCACAGTCATGTTCCCTACTTGCTTGCTTGCTCCGAGTTCCAGTCTCTTGGTGACTCGAGACCCGCGAAGTTGTTGCTGCCAAAGATATTTTGACATCTTCTAGTTGTGGCAATTCCAGCATATTGTCTTCATATTCAATTACCAGTTTACAACATGCATCCAGAGTAGTTAGTCGGGCTAATACTAGATAATCATGCATCTTGTGGTCTTGGACTCCTCTCCGGAAGCCAGGAAATAATTGATCATTAGTTAGCCTCTCCCATAGTTTGCACCTTGAATTCAAGTGCTTGAGCCAAGTGTAACATACCTATCTTCACTAATAAAGAAATGTCCATGTAATAGATGAATTTATGAGTTTTTATGGTATAAAAATCAATGATTTTATTAAATGAGCCATTTCTACTTAGAATCTTCAAATTTTGAGCCCAAATTTAGAATCTGCGGGTGTTTTTACCGTAATATAAGATTTTACAACATCCAAAACGGACAGCGGATCAAGCTTATACGCAAATTTTAGTTATTTTTAGTTAAAAAGTGACGACCTTTAAACCTTAATAAATGCACGACCGGGCATCTGATCGACGAAGGGTCTGCATCCCAACCAGGAGAACATCTCGAACAAAAAACATTTTCGTCCCCTCGGGCGGTACGGCATGCAAATCGAGGCCGATGTCCCAAATTTGGAGACCCCACCCCAAAAAAGGGACCGTACAGACTTACCAGGGTGCCTGTACGATGGCCGCACAAGAACCAAAGGTTGACCGCCCACTGTGTGGTCCCCATGCACCGCTACGTGGACACCCATGCTGCCTCTTACCAGATAAGGTACATGCATACCACTCCTTTCCCTATTTAACCACCAACGTGCCTTTCCCCCCCGAGAGCCATGCAGGCCACTCATCTATAGCCTTTGCCAACACACCGTCCTTTCGACCTTGCTTTGCGCAGCGCCCACACTTGTACCCCACAGCTATATAAACCCCTGGGGTGCTCCATGGGCACAGCACATGTTTTTGCATAGCCCATACTCTATCGTGTCGCCGTATGTACAGCCATCTATCCCTACGTAGTGTACTTGCTGCAGTGGTGCCGCCCGTCGCAACACCCCTCATTTGCCACTTTTCAGATAAGGCAACTTTCCTCTACTTCCCCCTTGTTTTAGAAGGCAGTGTCCTTAACTCTTCTCTCCCTCCCTCCCCCCCCTCGCGGTGTGAAGAGACTTATAGTAGCACCCTTCTCCCCTTCAGCAAAACATTTTTGTGTTAAAGACATCTCACAATCCCCCCCCATTTGCATGGACTTTAGCAAGAGGTTTTGGCCTTGGAGAGGGTTCATGCACTATGGTCTTTTGCTCATATGGTGAGCAAACGATCTCAGAATTGAGATCTGCCTGGAGCATTTTGACCGCGAGACAATGAACCCTACAAGGCGACATCCAAGATGGCCCCATCTCGAAAACATCAGAATATTGCCTCGGGAGGAGCACGCAACAATGAGATTAGAGAAGATGCGAAAATGGTGGCCAGGTTAGCTTGGTTATCTTTTAAAGAAGAGTTTTTTTAAAATATTAGTGTTAATAAATGTGTATCTTTTCCTTTTAAAATAATGAAATAAAATTGCATGAAGCTACGATTTGAAGTGATGCTATATTCAATGAATTGTATTGAAATTGTTATATTTAAAGAGTGCAAGTTTTTCCTGGCTTCGACGCTAACTCCGTTCTGTGCTTGTGTAGCCAGGCGGCGTCATTAGCAAAGCTCAAGAATGGCCCAAGGTATCCCTCATACCATTTGGAGAATAAGGTTCGCCAATTGAGGCGAGAGATTACGATGATGTCTAGTTCTAAGGGCCCAGACTAGTGCGGTGAATAAGCCCACCCTAGTGTGCAGACATCGCTCTGAAGGGCGGGAGGATAGAGCGACAGAGCCTGAGAGGGTGACAGGCCGGCTTGCCCCAGTGGTCGACGATGAGGTGTATGGTCCCATAGGGTTTTGCCCAGCAAGTAGAGGCTGGAAGCCGAATTCTAGGAAAGAATAAGAGAGCCGGTTTGGCTTGTATGGAATTGATTCATGTATAAACTTTTTTTATAAATCTTGTCTTTGGCATTATTGTATTGTGGAAAAAGGCTATTTTAAAACGAACCTTGTGAAAAGGGTCTTAATTAAGGAACATGTTTATTTATGTCAAATAGTATGGTAGAATTAATTAGAAAACAAATTGAGGTGTGAGTAGGGTGGAAAGTGGGAGGATGGAATGTCCCGACGGTAGCATCCTACGGACGGGTGGAGCCAATTAGTCGGGTAGCTTTCCAACAGATTAAGTGAAAGCCCTACGCTAGATTAATAGGTTCTTGGGCAATTCTATTCTAGAAGACTAGGCCAGTGGCTGTGCCTTGCATGGATGAGGAAAAAAGTGTTGCCTCTAGAAATCAAGACTAGTAGTTCCCAATTTATGATCAATTATCCTATGGGTGATTTGATTTTTAGAAGATCACGCTCCCCCTGCGGGATAGGACTAGGTCTTACCTATGAATTTTATCCTT
Organism: Cibotium barometz; assembly: GCF_041138505.1. Taxonomy (NCBI): domain Eukaryota; kingdom Viridiplantae; phylum Streptophyta; class Polypodiopsida; order Cyatheales; family Cibotiaceae; genus Cibotium; species Cibotium barometz. The sequence goes on along the minus strand of NC_141051.1, from coordinate 43,411,215 downwards.
GAATCTCTGCATGGTCAAGGTGTAAATGAATAGGAAATTTTCTCCAAGTTAAGACTTAGTGGACTATCTTAAGTGTTACCCCTATTTTGGAAGGGGGAACCTTACAATTGGTATCAGAGCCGATTTGAGCTCCTAGGACTTGCCATTTAAGGACTGTTTTGCAATGTATGTTTTACCTAACATAATGCTAATTAATAAAAACATCTTACTAAAAACAAGTTGAATTGATTTTTGAATGATTGTAGGAAGAGGAAGATGCCTACTCGAAGTTTCTAGTTTTCCAATGCATCTTCGAGACTGCTAGTCACTCCTCAAATTTTGAGTTCCATGACACCATGGTGCAGATACTAGAGTTTCTCTTGTATCAAAAGAGGATGGGGAGTCGTGGGCCAAGATATTTCTTCATCCGAATGGATTGAGTTGGGAACCTTACCACCGACCTCAAGCGGATTCGTTGGATTGAAAAGTTGAAGATGATTTGTTTATTTTGGTTCATCTCGGTACTCCCAGGGCTGACACCTCTGTGACTAGATGGGATTCGCATACCTTAGGATCGCTGGGTGTATGATCGAGTGATGCAAATCTTCTGCCTGCCTGCTGAAAGAGTAGCTGTGTTGGGACCTACCCCAATCCAGAGTCTACCACCCTTACCATCAATTTTAAGAGTCTTAGAAACTACAGTGGAACCCCCATACTTCACCTATGTGGACCGCTCTACCCTTATGTCATAGTTAAGCTTAGGAATTTTCTTTGATGGCAAATAAGACTAATTTATTAGTCTCAGATCTTTGTAATAAAACTCATCCTTGTAAATATTTGGAAATAAAATGATTTCAATGTTTTACTAAATATGGAGACATTATCTCTTGGGGGGGAAAATTCCAGCTTGTAATAACTGACCACAAAAGTCTAAAGTGGATCTTCCTCAACATGCCAAAAAGGAGATGGATTGAAATTCTACAAGAATATGACTTCGACATCAAATTCTGCCCTGGGAAAGATAATGTGGTAGCAGATGCACTTAGCTGCGCCGCAAATCTTTCTTAAGTGCAATTTCAATGCCAAATAATCCCATATTGGTCAAGGTGGAAGAAGTCTCATCTCATGATCCAGATTATCAGAGGATAATGAAGTTAGTAGAAGAAGGGGGAAATTGAGAGAAAGAGAAGAACCTAATCAAGGGATACTCCACTCATGAAGGAAGCCTCTACTTCAATCACAGGCTATGTATCCCTAAGGATCCTGCTTTAAAGAAACTAATCCTCCATGAAGCTCATGATAGTCGTGCTGCAGGACTCCCAGGCTATACAAAAACATTAAATGCCGTATAAGAAGGAGATTTCATTGGGCAAGCTTAAAAAATGATATGCTTCAATACTTGAAGCAATGTCTCTCATGCCAAAGGATCAAAGCTGAAAGGGTCAAGATGCCTGGGAAACTTCAAATGAAGTAGGAGTGCATTAGTATGGATTTTGTCACAAGTCTCCCCACTGTACAAGGAGGATATGACTCCATTCTAGTAGTAGTGGACTTACTTACCAAAGTAGCTCACCTTATACCAGCAAAGAAGACCTTCAAAGCTTCTGCTGATGTTGCTCGAATATTCATCAAGGAAGTCCTCAAACTTCATGGTCTCCCAAAAAGGATAATAAGTGACCGCCGAGATTCTGACTTCACTTCAAAGTTCTGGCAGTCCTTATTTCAAGCCGTGGGCACTTAACTTTGCTTTAGCACAGCTTATCATCCAGAGACCGATGGCTAGATTGAGAGAGTCAATCAGGTAATTGAAGACATTCTCAGAGAAGACATTCTCAGAGCATATTGTGGACGAGAACCAAGAAGATGGATTTAATACCTTTCTCTGGTAGAATTTGCCTATAGTACATCTTATCATCAGAGCATAGGAATGTCACCATTCAAAGCACTCTATGGGCAAGAATGCTTAAATTTCTCTTATCCGACCATAAGAGTTGAGGCATCCAAGAAAATGCTCAAAGAGATGGAGGAACAAACCAAGGCAATCTAAAAGGATATTAAAACTGCTCAAGATATCGACAAAAGCATTATGTTGACACCAAGAGGTCTAAAAGGATCTTCGAGGAAGGAGACAAAGTTCTTCTACGAGTGCGACCCAAATGAAGTTCTCTATCACCTGGGAAATATAAGAAGCTCAGCCCTAGGTATTGTGGTCCCTATACAGTTAAAAGTGCATATAAACTCCAGCTCTCCCACCAGTCCATATCAAAGTCCACAATGTATTTCATGTAAGTCTGTTAAAACCTTATGTACCCAGTCTCGATCATATTCTTGATGATGAACCAGTCAAGGAGTCCTTGAATTACAGCCCAGTAGGGTCATAGATTCTAGGGAAAGGCAACTCTGAAATAGAACTCTTGTAGAACATCTAGTACAGTGGAAAGATGACCCTGAAGAGGATGCAACTTGGGAAGATGAAGCTACACTCTTAAAGGATTATCCCCAATTTATGACGAGATGAGGACATCTTGATTTCTTTAAGGGGAGAAGGATGTAACATACCCATCTTCACTAATAAAGAAATGTCCATGTAATAGATGAATTTATGAGTTTTTTATGGTATAAAAATCAATGATTTTATCAAATGAGCCATTTCTACTTAGAATCTTCAAATTATGAGCCCAAATTTGGAATCTATGTGCGATTTTACCCTCTTATAGGATTTTACAACATCCAAAATGGTTATTTTTAGTTAAAAAGTGACAACCTTCAAACCTTAATAAATGGTTATTTTTAGTTAAAAAGTGACAACCTTTAAACCTTAATAAATGCACGATCGGGCGTCCGATAGATGAACGGTCTACACCCCAACGACCAAGGGAACATCCCGGACAAAAAAACATTTCGCCCCCCTCCCCCGGGCGGTCTAGCATGCAAATCGAGGCGGCTGGCGTCCCAAATTTGGAGACCCCACCCCAAAAAAGGACCGTACACACTTACCAGGGTGCCTGTACGATGGTCGCACAAGAACCAAAGGTCGGCCGCCCACCACTGTGTGGTCCACATGCACCGCTACATGGACACCCATGCTGCCTCTAACCAGATAAGGTACATGCGTACCACTCCTTTCCCTCTTAACCACCAGCGTACCATTCCCCCAGAGCCATGCAGGCCACTCATCTATAGCCTTTGCCGGCACACCCTCCTTTTGACCTTGCTTTGCACAACGCCCACACTCGTACCCCATAGCTATATAAATCCCTGGGGTGCTCCATGGGCAACACGCATTTCTGTGTAGCCCATACTCTACCATGTTGCCATCTGTACAACCATCTGTCCCTGCGCAGTGTACTTGTTACAGTGTTGCCGCCCCTCTCAACACCCCTCATTTGCCACTTTTCAGATAAGACAACTTTCCTCTACTCCCCCCCCTTGTTAGAAGGCAGTGTTCTTAACTCTTCTCCCCCCCCCTCGTCCCTCCCATTTGCATGGACTTTAGTAAGAGGTTTTGGCCTTAGAGAGGGTTCATGGGCTGTGGTCGTTTGCTCATACGGTGAGCAAACGATCTCAGAATTGAGATCTGATGACGATTGGAACATTTCGACCGCGACCACGAGCCCTACAAGGCAACATCCAAGATGGCCCCATCCCAGAAACGTCAAAATATTACCTCGGGAGGAGCGCACAACAATGAGATTAGAGAAGATGCTCCTAATGTGGCCCCAACCCTCCTGTTACAAGCTCCTCAAGGAAATGGTTGGCAGGTTAGCTAGGTTATCTTTTAAAGAAGAGTTTTTTTTAAATATTAATGTTAATAAATGTGTATCTTTTCCTTTTAAAATAATGAAATAAAATTGTATGAAGCTACGATTTGAAGTGATGCTGTATTCAATGAATTGTATTGAGATTGTTATCTTTAATGAGTGCAAGTTTTTCCTGGCTTCAACGCTTACTCCAATCCGTGCTTGTATAGCCGGGCGGCATCGTTAGCAAAGCCCGCGAATGGCCCAAGGTATCCCTCATACCATTGGGAGAATAAGGTTTCCGATTGAGGCGAGAGATTACGATGCTGTCTAGTTCTGAGGGCCTAGGCTAGTGCGGTGAATAAGCCCACCCTAATGTGCAGACATCCCTTTGAGGGGCGAGAGGATCGAGCGACGGAGCCTGAGAGGGCGATAGGCTAGCTTGAGTCCTTGCCGCCAGCTCTACTGCTGTGACGATGAGGTGTATGGTCCCATAGGGTTTTGCCCAGCAAGTAGAGGCTGGAAGGCCAAATTCTAGATCATCGGCAGTATAAAGGAAAAGAATAAGAGAGCCGGTTTGGCTTGTATGGAATTGATTCATGTATAAACATTTTTTAATAAATCTTGTCTTTGGCATTATTGTATTATGGAAAAAGGCTATTTTAACGAACCTTGTGAAAAGGGTCTTAATTAAGGAACATGTTTATTTATGTCAAACAGTGTGGTAGAATTAATTAGAAAACAAATTGAGGCGTGAGTAGGGTGGAAATTGGGAGGATGGAATGCCCCGACGGTAGCATCCTACGGACGGGTGGAGCCAATTAGTCGGGTAGCCTTCCAACAGATTAATAGGCGTGAGTAGGGTGGAAAGTGGGAGGATGGAATGCCCCGACGGTAGTATCCTACAGACGGGTGGAGCCAATTAGTCGGGTAGCCTTCCAACAAATTGAGGCGTGAGTAGGGTGGAAAGTGGGAGGATGGAATGCCCCGACGGTAGCATCCTACGGACGGGTGGAGCCAATTAGTCGGGTAGCCTTCCAACAGATTAAGTGAAAGCCCTATGCTAGATTAATAGGTTCTTGGGCAATTCTATTCTAGAAGACTAGGCCAGTGTGGCTGTGCCTTGCATGGATGAGGAAAAAAGCGTTGCCTCTAGAAATCAAGACTAGTAGTTCCTAATTTATGGGTGATTTGATTTTTAGAAGATCACGCTCCCCTTGCGGGATAGGACTAGGTCTTACCTATGAATTGTATCCTTGAATCTCTGCATGGTCAAGGTGTCGATGAATAGGAAATTTTCTCCAAGTTAAGACTTAGTGGACTATCTCAAGTGTTACCCCTATTTTGGAAGGGGGGAACATTACACCAAGACACATAGTCTCATACATCAACTCCATTTCCTTTTGTTTGATGTTGTGCAGTTGTGCCACAGGACTCCATCTGTCACCACTTCTGACAAAGCTGGGTAGCACAAACACATTCTTGAGCCATGTGAAATTAACCTTATCTTCAGGTTTGAGGGCTCAAGATAATGGTTTGTGCCCAGCTTTGCCAGAAGTGGCAACAGATGGAGGCCAGCCACTGTATTGTGGAATGGCTCATCACATTAGTCACCTCTGTACACCATTGTAGAATTAAGAGCTCCATGTCCTGTAAGAACGTGGGATGATTGATCATCTGCTCAATGTCCTTCTTGGTGTACAGGCGGTCCTCCACTTCACCCGCTTCTTTTAGTAGATTATCCCCTTCATCTAGGGTTACAAACTCTTTGTTCACTCTTGACTCTTGACTCTTCATTAATGGGTTACAAACCCTTTGTTCACTCTTGACTCTTGACTCTTCATTAATGGGTTACAAACCCTTCCTTCACTCTTGACTCTTCGTTAATGGGTTCTAAGTTTGGAATTTCTCCCACTCCTGCTGCCCATGACTATTTCTGGCTCTTTGCCACATGATTGAAGTAAGTTCACACTTCCCATCTCCTTTTGTTTTGCTCTAGCCCTTCGAGTATTGAGCTCTTGTTTCCTTAAGCTCAATTCTCGAGCTGCCGTTCTACCTCAATCCTTTTCAGATCTAATTCTACTTTCTTTAAGGTTGGGAAGAATACTTGACCAGTTTGCCATTCTACCTCAATCCTTTTCAAATCTAATTCTACTTCCTCTGAGGTTGGGAAGAATACTTGACAAGTCTTGGCTATGCTTTCCATGTCTCTTCTCATTCGGGGGGTGCCAGTGTTGTTTGACAACCTCAAATTTGAAGGTTGGATAGGTACTTTTTTCCTTGGACCAAGTCCAGCGCTGGTTGATAGACCCATGCCCACAGATTGCGCCTCTTCATCGCATTGCTGGTTTGGAGACCAAAAACTCCCCGGGCTATATCAATGATACCGCTAGATCTAATAGTTAGGGGAGGGTTGTTTCTCCTCTTCCCCAAACCCAGAGTATCACAACCTTTCCTCCATGGATTCGTCACAACTAGTTTCGACAGTGGTTAGATTCCTTAAAACTCTCAATTGAGTGCTTATTACTAAATGGCCTGAACCCACACTCTTTTGATAGGAATATCCTGGGTGATTTGATGCACTATCGTCAAGAGTGAGGAGGCCTCAAGTGCATGTGAATATGATTTGATAAGCTATTTTGCTACCCCAATTTAATTCTGGTAAGATACTATCGACTTGTTTTTTGAGGCCGTGAGATTGGAGAGAACAGTTCACGACGTGAAATGTCAAAAAACTGAACATTCACGTCGTGACTGATTTTCTGTACTTTCACGTGTTAAATTTTTTTTGCTTTGGACTCAAAAATCCATGTTACCTTGTTATAATTTTTACTAGTCTCAAGAACTTCCTTAACCTTAATTTGGCAATACCAAGTTCATGAGCTAGATTTGATTAAGGCGTGATTGCAGAAATTGTTGACGCCATGAAGGAAAAATGTTTCACATCGTGAAATGAAAATGGTTCACGTTGTGAAATGAAAATGGTTCATGCCATGAAAGGCTCTGAAATAGTTCACGTTGTGAAATGCAAATGTTTCATGCCGTAAAATGCAATTGTTTGATCACGTCGTGAAATGCTCTGAATCAGTTCACGTCATGAACATTTTCTGCTAATTCACAATTTTTAATTTTGTCAGATCTGTGGTGTCAGAGGTGTGAGGATAAGGCTACCTATTTTTGCCAAGGTAATCCCGTGAATTGCGGCGCTAATTGTGACAATGATGTCGGGAGTGTTTCATGCTATGAAGTTGCAGAAAACATTTCACATTGTGAAATGGTCTCTTGCAGTTTCACGTATGAAATTCCCACGTCGACTGAGATGAATTTGGGTGAACAATACCTATCCAGATACTTCCAAAATGATTGTGCCACGTATAAGGAAAGTTCAAGACACAATCAATGGCTCCTTATTTTTGCAATTTTTGTAAATTTTTGAAAGGAAAGAAAAACAAAACATCACCTTTCTCATTCACACAAATTACGATTCTAGTGATACAAACATCAAAATTAACTAGAAAAAATAGTGGAGCCTTCTTCCAAGACCACTCCACCACATGAATACATAACAAAAACAACAATTTCTCTCAATTTTTCACTTCTAGCCTTATCCATTCATTCCATACACAATTTCTCTCAATTTTTCACTTCTAGCCTTATCCATTCATTCCATACACAATGCACTACCAGAATGCAAAGGCAATGATGAATCTTATGTAATGGGAGCTGAAATTCAAAGAGGATGGAAGAAACAAAGGTGTTTCCCTAGCAGCGGAACCAAAAATGTTATAGGCTACTACACCTCCACGAGGGAACTCAATGCATTCACCTTAGGGAATAGCAATAGAACACAACTGTCATAGGGCACTTACCAATGCTTTGAACTTGTGTCCCTTGAGGTCTCCAAGCTCACTTGAGAAGCTCCAATCCTCCAAGCTCCACCTCCATGCTATCACCGTAGAGTCGCTCACACCACCACACAAGGCAATCACTCTTTCTCACTCCTCAATACAAGAAAGAGCTCTCATAATAATAGCGTAAAGGGGGATTTTGTCGATTCATTTTATGAGAAAATGCCTTATATACAATTGGCCCTTATTCACACTTGCCCAAAACTTACTTAACTAAGGCTGTAGGTGGCCAATATCTCATAATGTACAACTTTTTTAGTGCCTTTGCATGACACTCATTAATGTCCTTAAATGGAGGAGCATATTTGTTAATACAAAATGGGATTAATAGAGACATGTTCTTCCTCTCAGCCACACCATTTTGCTGAGGTGTGTATGGCATGTACACTGATGCCTTATGCCTTTTTCAGCCATATATGTATGAAATTCCTTGAACATATACTACCCCCCTCGATCTGAATGAAGGATGCCAACTTTACATTCACATGCATTGTCAGCCATGGATACAAAGTGCCTAAAGCACATAAAAACCTTTGACTTTTGTTTTAATGGATACACCCATCTATATCTAGAGTAATCATCAATAAAAGTGATGAAGTGGAGATATCCCCCAATAGATGGTGTCCTCATAGGACCACATACATCACTATGTATACGCTATAATTTCTTAATAGGTCTCACAGATCCATCCTTTGGAAATGATTCCTAATGCATTTTACCAAGAATACACCCCTCACATACATGTCTAGCAGGGGTCTCAAGAGTTGGCAACTCAGAAACCATATCATGCCTTTGAAGGCATAACAAACTGCCATAATTCAGATGGCCAAATTGTGCATGCCATAATTATACATCACTCATAGCACGAGTCGTAGAGACTGAGCAAGCATCATGTTGCAACTTCTCAAATACATCCATCTTGTATAGGCCATGAAATAAGATACCTGAGACAATGATATAATAACCATTAAGCCTGACAAGGCTAAGGCTGAAACTGACAGCAAGTTCTTCTTAATGCCTAACACATATAAACTTTATAAAGAGTAAATGTTTTGCAATAGTGAGCACGACTCTACCAACACCTTTGAAAGGATATGAGAAACCATTTGCACATGTGAAAGTTCTTGCACTTGGGAAAGATTCCAGAGATGAAAATAAATTTTTTTGTGAAGTAATGTGCTTACTAGCACCACTGTCAAAGTACCAAGCATCCAATTCTGCTTTGCTTCACAGAAAGTGCAAGCAATGCATGTGCCTATTCCATCTTGTTTGAGCAGTAGTGGGAGGTATTGATGGTGCACGTGGAGGAGCCACATCTATATGAGATTCTACTTCAAATGTACCTGCAGCACTTCGTTGCACTAGTAGTTGTGAAACAGGACAAGTTTCACTACCACTGGCCACATTCTAAAGGCCTTTAGCAATGAGTACATGCCTCATCATATAGGAACACAATGGGTAGTTAGTCCTATAAAGTTTGTCCTCAGCAAACAACATGTTGAATACATCACTACTACCAACCATGACTGTCTACCAAATGCAAAATCTTTCAACACACTGCAAGTACTCAATATTCACTGAATGCAACCTTGGATGGCTGCCAACTGACTGAATCACCTGCAAAGTGTATGAAAAATAACACAGTAGAGAATAGAGTGTCATTGGTGAAAGTATGATGGTCGATGTTGTTAAAGACACTGTAGATGCTGCTGCACACCAAATCTTTGCCATTACATAGCCCAAACACCCAAAATCGAGCAGAACCAATCCTAAATAATGCCTCTCCTCCAGAACGTCTGCAAAAACCTTGCGGTGCCCAAAATGCATCCGAAAAGCGCCCGAATCGCATCGCAGATCCCAAAATGCTATATACAACACACTACAGTATATACCTTCTTCTCCTAAGAGGGTATCTCAATCAGAGACCAAAAAATAGGGTCGTGAGGAGGGAGGCAGACTACTAGATCATGTCAAGGAAGCTAGCTCTGATACCAATTATTGGAATCAGGGTTAGGGTTGCAACAATGCACACGGACAAGATAGAGAATCTTGAGGGAACACAAACTCACTAGATTAGAATGAACAAATGTGTGCAATAAGTACACACCCCAAAATGAGTAGATAAGAGGGTGTATATATGCACAGGGAAAAACCTCCTAGTGAGGGAAAAAGTGCCCTGGTGGTCCTAAGTGTGTTCACACACATCACTACCACATAATGTTACAAAGCTACCATTAAAACTAGCTGCTACACAAAGCAGTTAGAAGGCTTCCATTGGGAAGTTGAATACGAGTACAACCTCAAATTCCATGACATATAAATCGGTAAACCTAAACCTTAAGCTTGATCTATGGGAGTGTGTGGGTACAATGCATTTCTATTTGATTGCTTTGGTATTTGGGAAATAGGATTAACATTGACACTGGTGAGGGGATTTATGGTTGTTATTCTAGCTCGTGTGGTAGTTTATGATACTTTTCCAAGTATTTTTTCTATTCTGTGAGCTCACTGTGTGAAAATACCGTGAATGGGAGAAGAGAAAAAATGATAATGTTGGTTCACTCAGGGATTTGAGTGAGAATTGTTTTGTGTTTTTATTGTTTGATTTAGTATTTTTCATTTGATTTGATGTTTCAGTGATAATGTGTAGATTAGATTTGGGAACTTATTAAGTGTTTTCTTAGTAGATATGTTAAAAAAATAGAGTTAAAATGTTTGTATTTGCTCTCTGTAAAGTTTTGTACAGTAAACTAAAATAGATCTAATTAATTTTTAATCTATCTATTAAATAAAAAATTTAACAAAAAGAAGTTCTATACAATGAACTAAAATAGATCTAATTAATCTTTAACCTCTCTATTAAATCAAAAAAATCTAAAAATTAATAAATAGCATTGCATTCTTAGCATGAATAGAAGCATTTTGATGTATTTTGCTAACTGAGATCGGGATTATTTAAGTACTAATTAGCAAATAATCCAATCATCATTTTTTTGATATTTTCTAGCAAAGCACGAAATTAGTCGCATCATAACTTGAGCTCCCAAACTCAGAATTCAATTTCCATAAGCACCATTAGAATCGAGAGATCGAGATCTACAATCTTCTAGATTCAGTTTGAGCTGATTGGAATTGTTAAAAAAATGTATTTTTAGATCTCCAATTAAGATTAATGACATAATTAGTCATAATCTAGGCATCATTATCTTAATATGGATGTATTCACTTTGCATTTCAGCTTAGAATTTTTCATGGTAGAGAAATTTTTATTTCACTATTATAATATGTAGAGAAAACTAAAAAAGATAGAGTGCTTAAATTTGCTTAATTTTGTCCATTTTGAAAAGGAAATTATGTGCAATTTACTTGAGACTGTTTCCATTGAGTATTGTGTTGAAGTTTGGCTTATTGCTTTAATCAAATGCATGCCTTGCTTGCATGTTTTCATGGCTGATCATTCCTTGGCTTAAGTCTTTTGACATTTGCATTTGAGTGTGAAGGTTGATTTTATCCAGAGGAGACAACGGAACAGTAAAATATATTCTTGGGTAAAGCTTTGTCTTCTCTATCTCACCAAAAGTTTGCAACTTTGGCCATGAGAGATTTTTCTCTCTTGTCCATTCCATGTATGCATGTACATATCTTTTGTGGGGTGAGTAAGATGGAGTTTTTATCCACATTATATGTTTAATGCATTTGGTATCTTAGTGGTGTTTACTGGTACAATTAGGCTTCATAGAGCACATCTTTGGAGGTGATAGTTTGGCCTACGAACAAAAGGAATGAAGAGGTGGGAAAGAGGTGGGAAACAAGGCAAATGCGGCCTCGTTTGTGGCTTGGACTTCTTCAATGATTATGATACGAAGACCAACTAGTATAGTTTCATGCTATTATCCCTAATTTCAACACGAAGAAGATGAGTAGTAGCTGGTGATTGGTAAGACTTCCGAGCTTTAAACTCATCACAACACTCACATGCACTTTATGTTATAATATATTCTTTGAGGTCCCTCTTGTGAGTCCTCATGGAGTCCACAAGTACATACACGACTATGTATGCTACATCCACCTTAGGGACTAATTTCACTTATTTGGTTGATTTACAATACATAGCAATCAAGGCTATGGCTCGATAAGGAAGTTGATCAACTAGAGCTTACAAAGAGATTGGAGATCTTGACTATTGCAAACTTGTGAATTGTATTATGACCACCCAATCTATGGCTTCATCCTCAAGTAAGTCCTAAACTCTATTGTTTGTATACTTGAGTAGCTTATCATGTTATATTTTAACATTTCAACGTGGTCAACAAACTCGTCCGATTTTGAATGGGCAGGAAAGGGTACGAATTAGGACGAGTAGAAGATTATTAAAAAATTATGATTCTCTGAATTGCAATAACTTTCTATGCACAACTCATAATGAGAAATTGTTTGCATCAATGGAAAGCACATTTCTAGACAACTTTTGACTACTTGAACATCCCGATCGGACTTACGAGTCAAAAGTTATGAGCTATACAAGTTGACCACGCTTGGCCAAAAGTTGTGCATGCCTAGTAATTTATCCTAGCTCAGTGACTCTTTTTGAGTTCTAACTTTTTCTTGATGTTATAAAGACCTTCTCCTAGGCCTCTGTTAGGTATGACCTCAAACTGCTAAATTTAAAATTACCTAAAATTGGTGACATTTCTCTTTTAGTCGTTTAGCCTAGTTACAAATAGCATGTGGACTTTGGAATGGAAGACAAGAATGCACCCTGGCTTTAAAATAGTACTAAAGTGCTAAGACTGAAGACTGTCACTTATGTGAAGAGACGACGACCGAGTGTAAACGAAGCGAGATTCTTTCTACTTCTCCACACTTGGCTCTAATTCCCTGCTTGGGTAGAGTTCACAAAAATTGAATATGCGCAATTGTAGACAGTGTCATGAACTACTCTCACACAAATTTTGGTTATGTTCTGACACGGTAAGATTATTGCCTATTTTTAGTAGTTCTTACCTATAAAATTGCAAGAAATTCAAAAGAAACTAGATTTAAAGCATCCACATCGGGCCTTGTACTCTAAATATACATCCTATCAAGTTTGGATTAGTTTGGGACTAGCCCATTGTCGACTTCTTTATGAGAGAAAAGCTCAAATTTTGTATAACTCTGTGAAGCGAATTTGGGAATTGAAAGCAAATTTTAACAAGGCTATATCTTTTCACTCAAAGATATCTTTCAGACACATCTTAATACGGTGATATTTTGTCCATTGGAGTTTAAGCCTCTCAACTCACCATCTTTAGAAGTGCCTTTAAAGAGCCTATGCGGATCTACTGGCAAAATAGCCATCTTGAGAGGTAAGTTTCCTAAAACTAGTTGTTGAACACTCCTCAATAATCTGTTTTGAGAACTAAGCATATGACTCAACTCTTGACCTTAAGGAGTATCAACACGCCATGTCTAAGCTTGTTCTGACTACTTTGAAAAACCTGCTATTTTTAGTCTCAGTACAATCTAAAGTAAGCTAAAATTTAAAAACGGATTAGCCTGAAGTGAGCCTATGAGATTTTTTCATTGAAAACTTAAAGTCAAGAGCCTTAACTAATGAACAACGTGATCACAGATCCATTGTTTTCACCACCCATCAACAATGACTTGCATGAGAGTATCTTGGGATCAGGGTTGGGAAGAAAACCTTATGTACATTCAACTATGTTGCATACTCGGGTTAGCTGAACGGGTTGAATTTGTTACCTCCACTTTTGGATATTCTAGGGATTGGTATATTGGTATTTATTTTAGGGATTGGTATACTGGTATTTATTTTAGGGAATTGAGGACGCCTTTCTAATACTTTAAATCCTTCCTAAAATTTAATAAATAGGTTACCATTCTCGTTTGACAAAACCAATAGAAACTGAATAGAGGGAGGAATTGGAGACGAGGTAGTATTCAGAGTTCTTCTTACCAAAAGCTAGCGTGTCTTATTTTTGGCCTCTCAAAGTTCTAGACTCAATTGGGCATCTATTTTATGAACCTCAGAAGTGGAAGAGTCTTAAATAGCTCTCAGTTTGGAGGATCTAAAGGGCCTCTCATGTGCCCATAGCAAGCAGTGGAATTAAACCCCTTAGATCTATGAAAGTTGGATTGAGAAAAATGTTGTGAGTCAAACCATGCATCAAGTGAGCGTAGAGATTCTTGGTTCAAGAAATTCCTCTTGAAGGAGAAAATAAAACAGCCATGTCAAGTAGCCATAATAATCCTTTTCTTAGAGCATCCTTAGTTGAAGAGCATGTCAGAGAATAACACTAAGTGAACCATCTCCTAGAGATTGGGAGAAAATATTATCAGGAGGTTCAAATATGAGAAGATTCTTTGCATCATCTCTAGCAAAGTACGTATACATGGACTTTTAAAAAAAGAGTTTTCAATATCATTCCTATTGAGGGAAAAAGTTCTAGTCCATGTCTCGAGAACCTTAATGCATTTTGAATAAATAGACCTGACTGGGGATTCTACTTCTATAAGGATGTATGAGGTAACAAATGCATTCCTTATAATGAGCTAGAGGCAAAAGTACTCATGGAAGAGCTTAGGAAAGGTGAGAGATAACCTTCTCTTTTTCCTCATCATGTGCCATGCCCATCAGGTGTCTTGACTCAAATTTCAATGAGGTAAATGCAAAGGTATGGGAGGATGGTGTGACGGAGTATTTATGGCAATTCCCACGTCAAGAGCATGTGGTAGCATGCAGCCTAGGAAATCGAAGCTTTAAGTGGATTACTAGAGTTCACTCACTTTCCACATAGCAACCATGATGAAAGAATCCCACCCACTACTTCTTCGCCACCCTATGACTTTGTAGTTTGAGATTCTTTAGCATAAACTTATGGCGCGGAACCTACAGGACCTATGCCTTATGACTATATTAATATTGTGGTTCCACCTATTTCTTTGGGTACTTGTTTACTCATTCATTAGCAAGAGGTATGCCTATGCTTTCAACTATGGCCCACTTGTTTACTCATTCATTGGCAAGAGGTATGCCTATGCTTTCAACTATGGCCCACTGCCTTGATCAGACCAATAAATGCAATAGTAGGTCCATATCTAACCACATGATTACAACATCATGTTCCCACATAGTCACCCACAAGCGCACACAATGCCAATTGGGAGTGGTGTAGCAGAGTGAGGACTAATGTTCCTCCACCACTGGATCGACCAATTCTAGTAGAAACTCTAGCTAATCCTGCACTACCAGCAGCAAGAATGGTATCGATAGAGGATGCCATGAGGATGGTAGAAGCTATTGCAAGAGTAGTTGTGGCCAGAGAACGTCTAGCTCCTATGGCAGCTTTGTCACATGGACCTCGAGAAGGAAATGTGATAGATGAAACTCTAGAGTCTGGAGTGTATTCAAGGCTATGCACAAATTCAGTGGGACAAGATATAGCCATGGCCATTTAGAAACCTTTGAGAAATTTTGTGAAGCTCTGGATGTTAATGATGATTCCACAAAAATCAGAGAATTTGGATTTACCCTAACGCATGAGGCTGCCAAATGGTTCATAACCTTGGAACCAGAGGGAAAAAAAACTTATGAAGATTTCCTTTTTAATTGCTTATATGAAGACTAGTTCCAAGTGGAGATCGGTAAACCAGCTTAATACTCTTAAACAAAAATAAAAAGAGACTATTCAAGAATTATCAATAGAGCTAAGTATCTTTATAATAGGTGTGAACCTGAAGAGAAACCTAGCCGCCAGACACAATTGATCTCACTCTTCTTAAAAGGTTTACAAAAAATGAAAGATTGTATGATATACCGTATGCACAAATGCATAGAACCTTCAATGAGTGTGTATTATTGATTACAATGATAACTTTATGGGACCACCCAAATAAATTCATGGCTTTGAAGCATCATTCAAAATGGGATTGGGAAGTGATAGATCAGGCGGGGATGCATGAATGATGAAAGAGAAGAGGACCCTAATTTGATTGGAAAACTACTAAAGCAATTAAAAGAAAAATGTAAGATCATTACAAAAGAGGCAAGAAATCCCCACCTCTCTATCCTAAGAGAGGGGCATGGTTTGGTGTGCGTATTGAAAATCCAATCATACGACAACAAAAAGTCATCACTTAAAACCAAGGCCGAATCTATGGTGTGGCTATTGTGCTCGTATATGGGTAATTATGATACTAACCAAGATGCTACCAATTTATTTCGGCACTTAAATCTAGCTCGACAAAACGACAACCCTGGCATTGCCTATTCCTCACAGGCCACTTGCTTTACATGCACCATCGATGATAGTTAATCATAACACAAATGTCACAGGGAGTAATATTAGACCTGCTAAAATACCTCCACCTATATTGCCTCCTTAACTAGCTCCACCCCAAGAGTAACTCCTATCAAAGATGAAATAACCTTGGAGACTTTAGTGCCTCAAATTTCTTATGAAATACCTGGGGAAAATATTGAGACTCCTAAGTATTTTGTAACCCCTCCACGCTTCACTCTGGTTGCATCTAATGAATACACATCATTGATGAATATAGCAGCATCAACATGAGGAAGAGACATAAATACTGTGACTCCTGCTCTCTTGTTTTGCATGTGGAGGACCTCACATAAAAGTAGAGTGTCCGAATAAAGTCTAGAAGAATAGCCCTATGTGGAGGACCTCACATTTTTTTCGAATAAAGTCTAGAAGAATAAAGTCTAGAAGAATAGCCCTATTGCAACAAATCATGTTCCTTTAGATAGATGGTGTAGTGGTTGTGGTATAGAGAATCTACTCAAATATTTCCCTTACCATACCACCCAACCTTCTAGTAGTGGCCCTCCTAGACTGACAACAACTTTAAACATGTTGAGAGCTCTTTGGGGAAAGAAAGAAAACCCAATCTTGACTCCGGTCAATGTAGTACTGACAAGAGCTCAAGCCAAGCAAGCCCTAGAAAAAGAAGCAACTAAAATTGATATACCTTCCAATAAAATTGCAAAAAAGAGAAGTAAACACAACAAGAAGAAGAGTATCCTAGTTTGGTAACGACAAGGATAAAGTTGAAATCCAAGATAGAACCAAATCATCTTCTTCAAAATCGTCTCCTTCTATCCTTACCGATGAAACTTTAAACTATACCAAAAAAGTCATTAATGGTAGTCTAGAACAAAGTTTGCAAAAGCTGCCTAAAAACTTGATGCAATATCCCAACCTAGTGTGGAAGGAAAGGAATGCCTTAAGGTAGCTACAAATTTGGTTAAACAAACTCAATTGGAGTTAGAGAGCGTGTTTGGACCAATGAAGACTCCCCAATCTTGTCCCCCCCACACCACTCTTGGTAGTACCACAGATGGATGATGAAGCCTTGGTGGTGCTAGACTCCAAGTCTGAATCAATCAAGACTGAGAAAGATGTGAGAATGATGAATGAACATCTAACAAAGGAAAATTAAGTGTAAGGGAATCTTCCATGTAAACCCAAAAACATAACTCTTTAAGAGAAGTGAGAATCCCTTCCTTTAGAAATCCTTGAACAATAACTTGACCAAGATCTCAAGGATCTTTGGCAACATAGAAATCTTAGACCTTCTCAAAGATCTAAAGTTCCTTTAATTATTGAAGAAAACTCTCTTCCAAGATCTTGGAAATATGTATTTGACCTTTATTCCCTCGTGGGATCTTTGCGAAATCTTCCTCGGTATCTTGGAAGTGAGGGTCAGGAAATAGAAAAGAAGTCAAATAATGGCCTCTTTATTACTGCAAGCTCTATGCATTTCCAAATGGCAACTTTGTCTAGAGACAAAATCATCATTCTAAGAATATAGAATTGTTGCAGACAATCTTGTCTACTCTAGTCACTATTCATTTAGGCCAACTCTTACAAGGTAAGCTTGCCATATGGAATGATGTACAAAAATGGCTAAATGGATGCCTTAGGGCTAAGATAGACGAGACTAATGATGAGGACAATGAAAATTCAGATTTGGATTGAGAAGGAAGTCTTCCTTAAGTTCCTATTAATAAATTAAAAGAATACCAATATTATGAAAAAGCAAAAATGAATGCTACACTTTCGATCTCATATAAGGGATACCAAATTCCAGCCATACTTGATGGTGGAGAGCTAGGATGAGCATAGCCACTTGGGAGAAGCGGGGAAAGCTAAAACTTGAGTCCAATAGTGTGTCAGTTAAAATGGCACAGATGGTTCTCTAGAACGGCCATTTGGCAAAGTTAGTCGAATGCACATGGAAATATGTGGCATAACTTTTTACTTTTGTTATCATGGATTTCCCAAGGCCAACTAACTATGATGTTATTTTGGGAAGGCCATTCATGAGATAGTTATGATTCATGACTGGAGAACTAATAATATTTATCTTTGAAAAGAAGAGCAATTGATCAAAGTCAATTTGGCTAATCATAATGTTCACCCGATCACTAGATCTCCAATAGATCTAGATTCTGATATGACTTCTGATTCAAGAGAATCCACTGTAACTAGTGTATGTATGAAGTGCAAAGAGAAAAGATTAATCGTCTTGAGAAGAAGATTTATCCTAAAAAAACACATGATATAAATGGAGAACTACACATTAATCTTAACCAAATTGCAATGGAAATCAAGAAACATAACCATGAGATAGCGTCTATTCCAGATCCAACTTACTGTGAAATTTGGATGCAATTATTGGCAACTATGGATGTAGTACCCCAAAAAATTGAAACTAAATTCTAGAAGGATGAAAACATGGAAGCTAATTTGTTTATGATGAATCTTGTATCAATAAAGGAAATGTCTAATGATGAGGCTTCAACTGGAAGTGATTGCAAAGATATCCTTTATAAGAAAATAAGAAAATTTAAAAAAACTAGGTGAAATTAAGAACAAACCTTTGATTTTTTTGTGAGGATTCGTCCATGCCCCACCCTAATCTTACAATACGTGGGTGCTATTCAATCCTATGATAAGTTAGTTCAAACTCTTGGAGAAGATTTGAATCAAATCACTCCTAAGCATACCCTTGAGGAGTCAGTGAAAGGAGCCAATGATCAAAGTGAAACATCTTCAGAAGAAATCTCCTATATGAAAAGATGACTCAAAGTGCAAAAAAGAAGAAGAATAAGCTTCTAAAAGAAGCTTAAAAATAAGCAAAACAAAAAACTCGAGAAGAGGAATAGCTTGAAGAAGATGTGTCCAAAATCCCTAAGTATTTCAAAAACTATAACATAGTAGAGCCCACTGTTTATGGTGGAAAGGCCACGAGAACAAAAGAAGAAAGTGCAAGACCCTCATATGAAGGACCTCGTGAAGAGCTTAAGCTTGTTTACATTGCTACCGACCTAAAAGAATCTTACTAAACCTAGTGAAGAGCTTAAGCTGGTTTACATTACTACCGACCTAACAGAAGAGGAGGAGAAGGATCTTATAGGTCTTTTGAAGGAATTCAAAGATGTGTTTGCCTAGAAATACACAGATATAAAAGGAGTGTCACCCAAAGTTTGTAAGCACACTATTCCTAATGGATGATGCCTGACCAGTAAGGTAACGATCTCATCCTATGAATTCTAATTATGTAAAATTAGTTCGAGAGGAACTTGACAAGATCATCAAAGCTAAGTTCATTTATGAAATTCAGCACACTGAATGGGTTTCACCAATTGTGGCTGTGCCAAAGAAGAATGGAAAACTCAGAGTGTGTGTTCACCTGAAGAAATTCAATGCATCTAGAGTTAAGAACAATTATCCTTTGCCATTTACTGAACATGTATTAGAGAGGGTGTTTTGAAAGGAGACTTATAGCTTTCTAGACAGTTTATCAGTCTCTACAATCAAGTTCAAATTGATCTTGCTGATCAACATAAGAGAGCTTTCATTATTGAATGGGGCACTTTTGCTTACAAGGTTGTCTTTTGGTTTGACCAATGCTCCTGCTGATCAACATAAGATAGCTTTCATTATTGAATGAGGCACTTTTGCTTACAAATTTATATCTTTTGGTTTGACCAATCCTCACATGCAACCTTCCAAAGGCTAATGTGTATGGCTTTCTGGGACTGTCTGAGAGAATTTCTTAAAATCTTTATGAATGATCTGGTTGTACCATCACTTTGGAAGGAACATTTAAGCTGCTTAAAGAAGGTGTTTCTCATATGTAGACTCTATAAAATCTCTCTGAATCCTAAGAAATTCCAATTAATTGGTAAAGCATGGAGTAATCTTGGAACACATCATAGTCTCTAAAAATGGTATTTCCACAAATGATGGTAAAATGAGAGTGATCCTTGAATTTACTCCAACAAAAAATCCCAAGGAAGTGCAAAGGTTTATGGGTCATGTCGGCTATTACATTAGACTTATCTTCATGTATACAAAAGTCTCAAGACCTTTGTACAAACTTTTGATTATATTTATATGGACAGAGGAATGTCAAGAATCATATGATAAAGTCAAAAAGGCATTGGCATTGGTTTTCATACTAAGAGCACCAAAATGGGATGTAATCTTCCATGTGCACATTGATGCCTCTGCATTTGCTATTGGATGTATACTAGCTCAACCGAAGAACATAATATGGATTTTCCTATCAGTTTTGTGCTGATAGACAGCTCAATGATGCTGAGAAAAATTACACAACTACTGAGAGGGAAGGACTGGCCATGGTGGCCATGGTGTACGTAGTAAAAAAATTACGACACTATTTGTTGGTAAACAAGTTTGTGTGATTTGTTTACCACCAAGCTCTTCTTTACTTTAGTAAATAAACCATGTGCTATAGGACATATTACAAGATGGTTACTCATCTTGATAGAGTTCGACTTTATGGTTACAGTACATAAGATATCCACGCATGTGCATGCTGACCAGAATAACAAATGGAGAACGTCCTATGGGGGTAGATGATGATCTCCCTCATGCTCCCTTATTCCAAGTGGATATAATTTCTGAGTGGAGCATCGATATATTAAATGACCAATAGTTTACATGTAAACAAGGCTATGTCCAAAGATAGAGTCAGGAAAGTGATACGATTAGCAGCAACTTTTCAAATAATATCTAGACAACTTTATCGGTTAGGAAAAGATTATATTCTTCAATGATTTTTCATTGCAGCTTAGGTGGGGGGAATTTCAAGGGATTCAACTTCTTCAATCATTTGATTCTACTACAAAATTCAATTATCGGATTCAAGACTTCAAAGTAAGTTTTTCCTAGCATTGGGTCTTTTAGATTCAAGAGCTAATAAAAACCTCTTGTCCTACAAAACATGGGAAAACCACAACTTAAGAAAACAAATCTTGTACTAAATCCATGTAATGGTTATGATTCAAAATGCCTCGGTGTATTAACAACTTCTTACCATGTTGCAAATGATCTTTTGGAAGGTAGGTTTTATGTTATGAACGTAGGTGAGATGTCGAAAGAGACCATATTGAGTCGTAATTGGATGGCTAAGTATAGATGCAACCCTAGCTAGAAAGATCATACCATGAGCATGTTGCTTCCCTCTAGAGTAAACACTATATATGTGACTAATGATATGCCAATAGTATGGTCCAGCTCTGTAAGGGAACCAAAGCACTACATGTTAAATAAAAATGGGAAGATTATAATAAGTATAGAAGAACCAAAGCCAGATTTGAAGATATTGTTATCCCCTGAAGCTGAAACCTTTCCAAAATTTGACTAAGTTATGGCTATAATGAATCTCCTAAAGTATCAATTCTTCTAAATGTAGACATGCCCAATGCAGTGGTAAATGGATACCGATGGGTGGCACAAAAACATTTAGTGAGTCCAGATTCATCTAAGCATAAAACTTTCTCTTGGTTCCCAAAAAGAAAGTACATAACTTGTTAGCAAAGGATGAATGTAGCCCTCTAGTAGTGAAACCTCAAAGAAATCAAAAGAGAAAGCAAAGTAACTCTGCTCATTGTTATACTAAAAATAAATATGTCACTAATAATAGCAAGAGCTATTGGGAAACAAGGTTAAGGTGGATGCCCACTAGGAAGTTAGTTGTGCTGCTGCAATTACATGGAAACCCATAGATGTAAACTTATATGCAGTCAGTAAAAGAGGAATCATGCCCACTAGGAAGTTAGTTGTGCTACTGCAATTACACGAAAACCCATAGATGTAAACTTATATGCAGTCAGTAAAAGAGGAATCATGCCAGATGTGATAGGTGAAGTGGCTACTAAAAAAATAATCTATAGGTTGGTCGTCGAGAGAAGATAACCTGATCCCCTAATGGAGATCCAATAGAAGGACATGTGAACCCACATTAGCTTTCACCTGATAAAGATAAAAATACAGCCACAGTTCAAAATGACAAAGGCAAAAGACCTTTAGATGTAGAAATTTATCTGGCAGATTTACAAGTTATTGAAGAGTTGATAAAAGCCTTACCCTCAAGCTCTAGACCAGCTTTTGGTATAAACAAAACTCCTATGCGTATACCAAGTGTACTACCAGAGGATGAGCACTGCAAATGCACGTACAATGCTTAACATCAAAGAAATCATAAAGAATGTACTTGCGCTTAACTAGATATACAGGCGAAATTGGCATTTTCCTGAACAACTATACATTTTGATAAAGATTCTATTTTTGAAAACTAATTAAAGAAATGGAAAGATTTTTTTTATAGAGATAACTTTAGACTACAAGAACACCCTGATCGGAGCTGTACAACTCAAATTATGGTCTCTACAAGTTAGGGTTGTCCTGTTGGCCAAGTTTTCTCACAAACTGCAATTATGGTCAAACTGATGTCCATACTAGCAGGTAGTTTGAGCAGTCAAATATCAATATTATGTAATTTAATCATACCAAATCCCATGTTCATCGAATACTCAAAACTATAATTTAGACGTTGTGAGAGGAATCCGAGCCCATCCCAGCATGGTGAATAGATAAAAGAAAAGTATATGTGATGGTGCGTAGAGAATCCTTGGTGGAAAAAGCGACATGTGGTAGACTAGAAGAAATGCATAGTTGTCAATGAAAAAAGAAAGTGCATAGGCAATCAAAGGAGTCATGCGGCGCAACATTCTGGATGAAGCAAGGTAACAATGGGTTTAGGAATAAAATTGAGAAGTTTTTCAAGTGAAAAAAACGAGAGAGTGAAGAGAATGAGAGGGGAGTACAGAAAGGAGGTTACATGTAAGCTGGAGGCTTGACAATTTTGAAAGATCGATAAGAGAGGGGATTAATACAATGTGAGTGGACGTAGATGAGTCAAAGCAGACAATGTGTCGAGGATCACAGAATCACTTAGGAGGTGGTTTCCCTAGGATCTCTGTGTGGCATCTCTATTAGAGACTTGGCTTAGTCTAATTCTTATTCAACTGTAACTGCTTTCTACCAGATGAAGGATGGCTTGTATGAGCTTGAGAAACACATATTATTTGTTGCAATGGGTTCAGTGAGTTTTGAAGTCGTAAGTGAGAAGAGAGTTTAGTGGAGAATTATTATTGATTCTATTTGGAGGATCCCAAAGGTGTTTGGTGTTTTCTTCTTGTATGTTTTGACCCATGTCTGAAGGTTGTTGAGACGACTGGATAATTATCATTTATATACAAAGGGCTTCCTATGGCTTTGATTAATGAGTTATTTTTGCACTGATATATTTTTTTGGTTTGTGATTATTTAGAGAGTACATGCAGGAAAATGAAGATCTGAAGTTTGCTGAATCAAGTTTGAGTTAGAAAGCTTTAATTTTGAGTCAACAGGGTCTGACACAATCAACTATGTGTTGGGTTTAGTCAGCTAGGGTTTAGTTCACTGATGTTGCAAAAGAGTATTTTTTTCTGGTTTGAAGTCTGTGAAGTCTGGGCTGACAATCAGAGAATAACCGGAAGCCAGTTGGATAGGTTGTGGGGGGCTTGATGGTGGTCTAGGCCAGCTGAGGGCTTGATGGTGGTCTAGGCCAGCTGAGGGCTGATTCAGGTCATGAAGGTTTCAATTAGGGTCAGCTGAGTATCAGTAGGGGGTATAAAAGGGTAAATATGATCTTTTGGTTTGAAAGGAAGTGAGTTATTGGGGGTATAAAAGGGTAAATATGATCTTTTGGTTTGAAAGGAAGTGATATAGGGATTTTTTTTTACTATCATATTTTTAGTCAGTCACAGCAGAAGCAGGTAACTTTGCAGAATTGAAGGGGAAAGTGTTCTAGAGTCAGCAACCAATTAACTGTTGTCAGTCAACAGTAGTCAACTTTGCAGAATTGAAGGGAAAAGTGTTCCAGAGTCAGCAACAAGCAATTAACTATTGTCAGTCTTGGGTTTGTTGTGTTGGTTCTTGGTATTCTACGTTTTTTGAGAGTGTAGTGCTGTCAGAGGACATTGAGGTTGGTGAGTTGTGATTTGGATCTGAATCAGCTAAATCAGCTAAATCAGCTATTTCGGGTTGGTGGTCAGTAGGAAGTCAGTAGAGGGGAGAGTTGTCAATAGGATCGATGAAGTTCTCAAGCAAGGAGTTTGAAGTTTACTAATAGAGGAGGATCTTTCTGGAGCTTGGGAGACATATATCTAACTGGAATTAGCTAGCAAGCATCTCACTTAGGTTAACAACTGATCAGTTGTGTCAGCAAAACAACTGATCAATTGTGTCAACTTAGTGCTTTTCAAGTCTGTAGGGTGAGGGGTTAGGAGTGAAGATCAGATCTATTGGAGGTTAGATCTAACTTGGGAGGACAACTCGAGGAGTCAGCTGAGTGAGAGTGGAGTGTGCATAGGTCTTTGAAGGTGTCAACTCGAGGCAAACAATAGGAGCAAGGTTGATTTATGCCCCTGGAGATGGGATCTTAGTGTCCTGCGATTCTGATCCCTTTACATTTTCTTCTTGTGTGCCTGATGGTGGTGTTATAGAGGCCATCACCTAGCAACCTCACATGCTTTGGTGCCCCCATGGCTGATTTTGCATATGATGTTTTCAAATGTGAGAAGGAGAAAATGCCACTCATTTCCTGAGGAGAGTTGAGTTGGCAGCTTTGAGGAACAATAGGGATTATGATGCATTTAAAGCTCGAATGATTGGATTACTTCTGGAAGGAGCAACCAAGGAATGGTATGAAGATGTGTTAACAAAAGAGGAGAGGGGTAATTGGGAGCACTTAAGAAATGCATTAAGCAGAAAGTGTACGAGGATTGATAATCCAAAGGACCTCTGGAAGGAACTCAATAGATTGTATCAAGGGGAAGAAGAAGAGATTGTTGCTTTTGTAAACAGGTTTTAAGGGGTCTGAGAAGGATTGTGAGGGTATGAGGGGAAAATCAAATACCACCTGATTTCTTAAAGAAGGATAGATTTATAAGGTTGTTACATAATTAAGGAGAAGGTGGAACTCAAAGACCCTGATACCCTACTGAGGCAATTAGCTTGACATCGAAACAATGGAAGAGAAAGGTGCGGAAATAGGAGCTAGCTCGGAAAGAAAGGGAGATAGGATTGTTAGCAAGATATGACCATGGAACCTATGGACATATGGTTGAGCCTTTGCCTACTGATGTTCATGTAGAAAGAGACCACCTCATCAAGGGCAGTTGAGTCAAATAGAGGTTAGGATGGTCTGCATCATCAGGAGATTCAAAGGTTTATTGAGCAAATTGGGAATCTTAATCTTGCTATGTAGGTTATTTAGAACCAGGTCTGAAGACCACATGGAGAAAGACCATAAAGAAATTGGGATGGAGCACTTCCCAGTGTGTGCTGCTACAACTGTGGGAAAAGGGTGTAGATAGCTCCATAATGTCCTCAACCAAGGAGAGATCTAGGAGGTATATACCTGATTATTCAAAGGCTGGAAGGTAATAGAGGAGTCGGCAAATAGAGAAGTAAATAATGGAAACCAAGGGCCAGTACAAAGGTAGATATAACCCCAAGGTTCTTTGGGGAATGTGCACAGTCTTGAAACCATTGAGGAAGAGGAGAATGAAGCTGACATGTTGGCCAATAAAATAACAAGGATGCAAAGATCAAAGTCAAAAGGTGCTGATAAGGAAACAAGGGCCAAGAAAAAGAAAAGAGAAAAAGGGAAGACAACCATGAAGAAACCAAAATCTAACAAGCAAGGAAGAGCTAGAGTTAGAAGGAGAAAGATTGATATGGGTGATTTTTAGTTGGGTGAGGGGGAATATCCTTATAGTCTCCTCTCAGATGTGAAGCACAAGAAGGAACATATCACATATGGTTAGCTTTTACAACGACCTCTAGCATAAGAAAACAATGGCATAAGATTGCAAGTGTCAAATGAGTCAAGTTTAAACACCTTAGGTGTAAGATTTCTCCCTCCAGCTTTTGACGTGTGTAGGTATAAGAACCTCCCCTTCTGATCTTATAATTATTCCCCTCTCTGAAATAAAAGAAAGATCCTATTTTACCTTGTTTTGGCCTAGAGAGAGAAAATATCTAGAGGGAGATAATTAAAAATTGAGATATTTTTAGATATAAAAATCCTCCTAGTGTCTAAAATGGTTTCCCCTAAAATAGAAATTCAAAAAGAACTTTCCAATGTGCAATTGGAATTAATTAAAAATAGGTATAAAGGACCTTAGCCTAAGGGTGATTTTCAAAAATTTTTGGATTATGGTCCAATTAAGGTTCCTATGGACCAATGAGATTAATCCAAATGTAGGAAGGAGATAAATTCAAGAATAAAAGAAAAACCCCTAAAAATGAGTAAATGCTCACATAAGATGAAGAGTTGACTGAGTACAAGGTTTATTAGTTAAAAATTAAGAGATATTTAGAGGAAATGATGCATTTTTGACACCTCAGAGTGGGGATCTCCACTCATGAAGGAGGTGCCTATTTCACATGTGTGGAGGAGTTTTAAACTAAAGAATAATGAGATATTTTCATCTCTCCTCTCTCATGTTTCAACTAGATCCAAAAAGTAAGCTAGACTGACCCAAAAATGGTCAAAAATTGACCAAACTGATCTGGAAAATTCTAGAATCAATTTTCTTGATTAGAGGCTCACTTTTTCCTATAAATAGAAGCCTCCCCCTTTGTAAAAGCTTAATGGTGTTTATGCACTGTTACTCTGTTCTCCTGTCTTGAGCCATTACATTGAATTTTTTAATAATTCAATTGTTTTTGGCCTAATCCTCTCCAAAGTGAATTGGTGGCCACTCTTGCTTCAAACAAGAGTAGAACCCTCAATCCCTCAAGCCAAAGGAGAGCTTACAAGCTCTATGTAAGTTAATTTTCTTACTTATTTAATTTTAAATCTATGGTTTTCTTGATTTTCATGTTTTGCAGTAAATTGAATTAAATTCAAATGCTATGCCTTGATGAAAAGGCCACCCCTTTCTCTTCTTTACATTCTAGCATTTCTTAATCCTAGAAAAAATAACTAAAGGATTAATTAATCTCTTCTTATTGTTTTCTCTCTTGAATTTAGAAAATTGTGTAGATTAGAGTTATATGAATCTAATTTGGGTTAATTTAAGTCAATTAAAGAATGAGAAAAATGAGAAATGGTCAGCCATACAAAGGAGGTTATAGCAAAATTTTCCAAAATTTTATGGAAAAGAAAGTTTATTTTTAATGTTATTCCAAAAGAGTAATTCCCACCATTTTTGCATCTAAAAGAAATATTCTGATTACTCCATGTACATATTCACCTATGAATATGCATGGATATCACTGATATTAATTATTAAAATTGATTTTTATGCATAGAAAGATGCATAAAGGAATTATTTTTATTTCAAAAGTGTTATTCTCATTAAAATTGATTTTTATGCATAAATATTTGCATAAAGAATTTTTATATCAATATTAGAATTCTCTTAAATTCTATGTTTAAATTCTATGAATAGAGGATGTGAGGTGAACAGATGTGATGAGATGTGATGTGAATGAGATAGATATGAATGGATGGATGGATGGATGTGATGTGAATAGGGGTGATGAGATGTGAGGTGAATAGATGTGATGAGATGTGATGTGAATCAGATAGATGTAAATGAATAAATGAGATGTGATGTCATATGAATCAGGATGTAAATGAATGATATGGGATGTAAGTGGATGATATGTGATGAAAATGGATGTGAATATGTATGTGAAGAATGGATGTGGATATATGTGAAAGAATGGATGTGGATGTATGTGAAAGAATGGATGTGGATATATGTGAAAGAATGGATGTGGATATGTATGTGAACGAATAAATGTGGATGTATGTAAAAGAATGGATGTGAATGTATGTGATGAAAATGGATGTGAATGTGTATGTGAAGAATGGATATGGATGTATGTGAGAAAATGGATGTGGATATGTATGTGAAAGAATGGATGTGGATGTATGTGAAAGAATGGATGTGAATGTATGTGATGAAAATGGATGTGAATGTGTATGTGAAGAATGGATGTGAATGAGTATATGAAAGAATGGATGTGAATGTGTATGTGAAGAATGGATATGGATGTGTATGTGAATGTGTATGTGAAAGAATGGATGTGGATGTATGTGAAAGAATGGATATAGATGTGTATGTGAAAGAATGTGATGTGATGTAAAGAGATGTGATGGTACATGAATATATGTTGATGTGAAGTGATAGATATGAATGTATGGGTAGATGTGAGTAGTCGTACATGTGAACGATTGGATGGATGTGGATGAATGAGATGAGATGTGTATGAATGAGATATGATGTGGATAGAAGTGAGTAGTCGTACATGTGAACGATTGGATGGATGTGGATGAATGAGATGATATGTGTATGAATGAGATATGATGTGGATAGAAGTGATGTGATATAATGTGGATAGAATGTATGTGATGGGATGGTTATGAGAATGAATGTGGTGGATATGAATGAATGAATGAATGTGATGGATATGAATGAATGTGATGTGATGGATGTAAATGGATGTGATGGATGTGAATAGATGTGATGTGATGTGAATGAATGAGATGTGAATCGGGATGTGAATGAATGAGATGTGAATCGGGATGTGAATGAATGAGATGTGATGTCATGTGAATCGGGATGTGAGTGAATGAGATGTGATGTAAATTGGGATAGATGTGATATGTGATGTGAATGAATATGATGAGATGAGATGTGGATATGGGTAGATGCAATTGATGAGAGTTGATGCGGATAAATGAGAAAAGATGTGATGAGATGGAAAATGTTGTGATGTTAATGGAAATACATATGAAATAAATGAGGATTAATGTGGAACAATGTGGAAAGACCAGAGTTCGTTATAGAAACTGTATTTATGACCTGTTTTTAAATGACTGTTTTATGTCAAAATGCTAGGGAAGCATTTTGACCGTCTTGTGAATGAGGTCGTTGGAGACGTATTTGTTAAAGTTGCAATAGAGCTGACGGAGAGTCAATGGAGGACGTCTCGCGTGGCAAGGTCGACCAGCCTCGGTTCGATTTAAATGGTGAGCTTCTGGTGTACGGTGGATGAGGGACCAAGAAAGCAGCCTATGAGTGAAGCGCTAGGTGACCTGCGCGAAGGATCCTAGAGGGTGGCAGGCTCTGGGTCACCAAAGATACCCACACGTGCGAGTAAGAGTTGTTTTCTGAATTCGGGCATTGATCTGGTTGATTGACCTTGCTGGTTCGCAAACGGATGAGTCCATGGCTCTTTTATATGGATTTGTTGGTTGATCTTGCTGATCTTCAACAGAGATTCCATTTTGATTTTTATAAGTAAAGATATTGCCGGTTACTATGAGCTAGGAACTATCAAAATTGAGGTCCCTGAGTGGATAGGTGGTGAGCATTCTGGTTGCCAATGATGCCATAGGTACAGCGATGAAGGAAAAATTAGAAATTAGAATTCAACCGGATATTTTGGAAGTTTATGATCAGTGATACTATAGTTTCATTAAAAGATTATTTTAAAGACAGCTGAATCTGTGAAAAAGGCAATTTCATATTGGGTGTGTAAGTGGTGTGACTAGTTCTAAATTTGCATGAATATCCGGCTAGGGGGCCTGGGAACTCTTTTCCCTGGTACCCGGGACAAAACCTAACCAAATTTTTAATTGGATCCCATCACTACAGTGGTTGGGCGGTTGGCTAACCCACGGGACTATGGGGTTAGGCTGGACTGATGGATCCCTAAAATGAGACTCAATTCTGTTATGGTATGATAGATGAAGTAAATCCCAGATAAAAATTATTCTATGGAAAAGAATCAACAGCTGTGCCTCTCAATGAGGAAAAAAGCGTTGGTTTCTATGATCCAAGTGCAATCTTTTCCTTGATCTGACTATGGAACTTACGGGTTCGGTCAGATCAGTTCAGTTAGTTAAGGCTTTTGACTACGTTAGAGTAAAATTATCGTGGAGGAATCGCCCGTGCTTTCCGAGCGAGGGAAGCTTTTCTGGGTTCGGTTTTGGAAGAACCGAGGGATTAGTCTCTTGTCTCTGGATATCCGTGGGCAAGGCCCCGAGTGAGGGACCCTGCCCTGCACAAGAAGTGCTACTTCCACTGCTAGACCCATGAATTCGTTGCACGGTGGGGACAAGGATCTTTCAGCTGGTATCAGAGCAAATTGGCTAATGTGGATAAACCAAGAAGCCAAAAATGTCAAAATTTTATGAAGTAGCAGTAAAAGGTTGTAATTGTGTGATAAAATTCATACAAATTGATATTTAGATTGAAATTCATAAATTAGTAATTGGGTCTTCAGGATGGAAGTACCGCAATTGCATGGAATCCCTGACTTGCTTGAGGCCTAGACATGATGGTATTTATCTTATAATTCCAAGGACCATGACTACCCGTATATACCGAGGGTATAACTGTAACCCTTTACTAGCAGTATATACGAGTAAATCTAAGACTTGAAATTATAAGCAAAAATGCTATCCAAACGATGAATTCGAATGTGGTTTATATGATTTTAAAAAACTCTGGTTGAGAAGTGATGAGTTGATTTGGATTCTGATTGAAAAATGATGATTCCTGAGTTTTGGTTGAAAAGTGATAAGCTGAGCAAAACCACAATGAGGATGAATGGGACGAGTCCCTATGATGATGTTCATAACTGGAATGATGATGTTCATAACTGGAATGATGATGTTCATAACTGGAATGATGATAATGACTTCAATAAATCACTATGAGATTAGTGGATTGTGCTGACAGATTGCTACTGTTAACACTTGACCTAGTGGATCAAGTTAAGGGATGTCAAATTAAAAATCTGTATAATTGAAAATTCCCATGCAAGACTGTTCAGATGGAAATTTTGATCTAATGGACCATTATTGTGTTAAACATATGAATGATATGATCTGAAAGAATTGTTATATCTGATGATGAGTTCTATGTAAGGGATCTTTTTTCCAAGATTATGTTGGGTTCACCAGACTATAAGGAACCCCAAAATCAGATGGATCTTAAGGGAAAGAGTTGTCCTCTAATTTACGAGATGAGGACATCTCGCGTTTTTTAAGTGGGGTAGGTGGTAAGATTCCTCCCTCCAGCTTTTGAGGTGTGCAGGTATAAGAACCTCCCCTTCTGATCTTATAATTATTCCCCTCTCTGAAATAAAAGAAAGATCCTGTTTTACCCTATTTTGGCCTTGAGAGAGAAAATGTCTAGAGGGAGGTAATTCAAAATTGAGATATTTTTGGATATAAAAATCCTCCTAGTGTCTACAATGGTTTCCCCTGAAACAGAAATTCAAAAAGAACTTTTCAATGTGCAATTGGAATTAATTAAAAATAGGTATAAAGGACCTTAGCCTAAGGGTCCAGATTTTCAGAAATTTTTGGATTATGGTCCAATTAAGGTTCCTATGGGGACCAATAAGATTAATCCAAATGTAGGGAGGAGGTAAATTGAAGAATAAAAGAAAAACCCCCAAAAATGAGTAAATGCTCACATAAGATGAAGAGTTGACTGAGTACAAGGTTTATTAGTTAAAAATTAAGAGATATTTAGAGGAAATGACGCATTTTTGACACCTCAGTGTGGGGATCTCCCCTCATGAAGGAGATGCCTATTTCACATGTATGGAGGAGTTTTAATCTAAAAAATAATGAGATATTTTCATCTCTCCTCTCTCCTCTCTCCTATTTCAACTAGATCCAAAAAGCAAGCTAAAAAAATTGACCAAACTGATATGGAAAATTCTAGAATCAGTTTGCTTGGTTAGAGGCTCACTTTTTCCTATAAATAGAAGCCTCCCCCTTTGTAATGCTTCTCTAATTAAACTGACCACTTGTTCTCAACTAGTGGGCCGATTTCTTTTAGCACATTATTGAATTCTTTATTGCCAAGCTCATGTCCTTTATCTCCTTGAACTCGAACTAATGAAGTTAGCGCCAACTCCTTGGCAACACACATATGAACCTTCCTTGGACTAGCACCTGCATCTACTTTAATTACTCTTTAATTACTCTTCAAACCATTGCTTTAGTCTTATCAAGCAATGTCTTTAATGTTTCGCCCTGTACACCATGTGAATGAATTTCGGTGTGTATTAGAAGCTGTGTTAGACTATCATCACTAGGCATGATAGTACACATAGCACGAACAAGATGCCTTACAAGTAGCTGGCTTTTTGCAATACTGAAAATTGAGATTTCCACCATTAATGACTAGGACACCAACTTCACAAGTTTTCTTTATGCACCCTTTGAAACTAATGTAATTAAGGAAGCCATTGTTCAAATACTAAGGGCATGTGGTGTGTAAACAATGCATTTCACCAATGCAATGGCTTATCTTACACACCCCTAGAAAGTTGACATTCGATGTAGCTGCCTTTGTCCACATGTGGCCATCTTATTTATGATCCATGCCATCCATGCCTACTGTAGAACCCATGGTGGTAGGAAAATCAAATATTACATTCCCATCATAGAATCTAGGAAGCTCATTCACCTTAAACACATGTGGTATATGTCTCACTAGCTTTGTCAAAGTATTTTCCTTCCTCATGTTAAATAAGAACTCTACATTTATGCACTATTACTCTGCTCCCTATCCTGAGCCATTTACATTGAATTTTTTAATTATTTTTGGCCTAATCCTTTCCAAAGTGAATTGGTGGCCACTCTTGCTTCAAACAAGAGTAGAACCCTCAATCCCTTAAGCCAAAGGAGAGCTTACAAGCTCTACATAAGTTAATTTTCTTACTTATTTAATTTTAAATCTATGGTTTTCTTGATTTTTATGTTTTGCAATAAATTGAATTAAATTCAAATGCTATGCCTTGATGAAAAAGCCATGTAAGATTCCTCCCCAGCCTCTCAGGATGTCCAGTATCTTCCCCTGTATAGTCAAATCCCTCTTCAAAAAATATAAAAGATCTTATTTCTACCAGTTTTCGCCTAGAGAGAGAAAATCTTCTAGAGAGTGGTAATTCAGTTTTTAAATATTTTTGGATGGAAAAATATCTCTTCTTATTAAAATAAGTTCCCCTGAAACAGAAGCTCAAAAAGATTTTCAGAAGATGCATTAGAATTTAAGTATAATCTGTTCAAGAGGCCTTATCCGAAGGGTCAAGATTTTTTTGAAATTTTAAATTAAGGTTCCTATGGACCAATAAGATTCATCCAAATGTAGGGAGGGGATAAATAGAAGAATAAAAGGAAAATCCCCCAAAAATGAGTAAATACTCACATAAGATGAAGAGTTGACTAAGGACAAGGTTAATAGTTAAAAAAGAGAGATATTTAGATGAAATGATGCATTTTTGACACCTCAGTATGGGGGAATTCCCCTCATGAAGGAGGCACCTATTTCACATGTGTGGGAGAGTTTTAAACTCCCAACTAATGAGATATTTTTATCTCTCCTCTCTCATGTTTCAACTAGATCCAAAAAGTGAGCTAAACTGACCTAAAAATGGTCAAAAATTGATCAAACTGATCTGGAAAATTCTAGAATCAGTTTGCTTGATTAGAGGCTCACTTTTTCCTATAAATATAATCCTTCCCCTTTGTTGAAGCTTAATAGTATTTTTGCACTGTTACCCTGCTTCTCCCAAGAGCCAAAAACTGTGAATTTACTCATAATTCATTAGTTTTTGACCTTTCCCTCTTCTAAAGATTGGTGGCCACTCTTGTTTCAAACAAGCGTAGAACCCTCAAACCATCAAGCCAAAGGAAAGCTCTCAAATTCCTTCGTAAGTTGGAGATTCTTCTCTTTTCTATTCATTTTATGGTTTTTTTTATGATTTTTGTATTCTCTAAATTGAATATGATGTTATGCCTCATTGAAAAAAGGCATTCCCCTCTCTTCTTTAGTAAATCCAAGCATTCTTTATCCTATATGAATGATTAATGGATAAAATCAAATATTTCATAATATTTCTCTTTGATAAGTAGAAAATGTTTACATTAGAATGATTTAAATACTCTTAGTAAAATTCTAATTAATTTTAGAGAGTTAAAAATTGAAAAATGGTCAGCCATACAAAGGTGGTTATGGCAAAATTTTCTAAAATTATGTAAAATAAGTTTTACTTTTTTTTAATTCAAAAATAGTAATTCCCATCGTATATGTATTCTTAAAGTGTCATTTTTCCTCCTAGGTATAGATAAATGCATACTAAAAATATAAAAAAGTTATTTTCATCATAAATGATTTTTATGCATAAATGGATGCATAAAAGAAATTCTTTTATATTAAAAGAGTGATTTTCATCATAAATAATTTGTATGCATAAAACATATGCATAAAAGATAATTTTTATATTAAAAGAGTGATTTTCATCATAAATGATTTGTATGCATAAAACATATGCATAAAAGATAATTTTCATATTAAAAGAGTGATTTTCATCATAAATGATTTGTATGCATAAAGATAATTTTTATATTAAAAGTGTGATTTTCATCATAAATGATTTTTATGCATAAATAGATGCATAAAAGAAATTCTTTTATATTAAAAGAGTGATTTTCATCATAAATGATTTGTATGCATAAACATATGCATAAAAGATATTTTTTATATTAAAAGTGTGATTTTCATCATAAATGGATTTTATGCATAAATTAGATGCATAAGAGAAATTCTTTTATTCTAAAAGTGTAATTCCTACTAAATTGGATTTATGCATGGAAAGATGCATAAAGAATTTATTTTAATCCAAAAGTGTTATTCTCATCAATTTTGATTTTATGCATAAATAGATGCATAAAGAATTTTATTTTTAATTCAAAAGAGTTATTTTCATCAATTTTGACTTTATGCATAAATAGATGCATAAAGAATTTTATTTTTAATTCAAAAGAGTTATTTTCATCAATTTTGATTTTATACATAGAAAGATACATAAAGAATTTTATTTTTAATTCAAAAGAGTTATTTTCATCAATTTTGCTTTTATTCATAAATAGATGCATAAAGAATTTTATTTTTAATTCAAAAGAG
Source organism: Cibotium barometz (assembly GCF_041138505.1). Classification (NCBI taxonomy): domain Eukaryota; kingdom Viridiplantae; phylum Streptophyta; class Polypodiopsida; order Cyatheales; family Cibotiaceae; genus Cibotium; species Cibotium barometz. Next base: position 43,376,194 of record NC_141051.1, on the reverse strand, counting down.
TTATTTTCATCAATTTTGACTTTATGCATAAATAGATGCATAAAGAATTTTATTTTTAATTCAAAAGAGTTATTTTCATCAATTTTGATTTTATGCATAGAAAGATGCATAAAGAATTTTATTTTTAATTCAAAAGAGTTATTTTCATCAATTTTGACTTTATGCATAAATAGATGCATAAAGAATTTTATTTTTAATTCAAAAGAGTTATTTTCATCAATTTTGATTTTATGCATAGAAAGATGCATAAAAGATTTATTTTTATTTCGAAAGTATTATTTTCATTGAAATTGAATTTATGCATAGATAGATGCATAAAAGATTTATTTTATATTGAAAGTGCTATTCTCATTAAAACGGAATTTATGTATAGTAAAATGCATAAAAGTTTTATTTTTAATTCGAAAGTGTTATTTTTCTGTAAATTGAATTTATGCCTAAATTGATGCATAAAAGGATTTTTATAAAAGTGTTATTCCTACTAAAGTTGTCTTTATGCCTAATTAGATGCGTAAATAATCTTTATATCAAAAAATTAGAATTCTCTTACATTCTATAAATAGATGTGATGAGATGTGATAGGAATCAGATAAATGTAAATGGATGGATGGAAGTGATATGAATCAGATAAATGAAAGTAGATGAATGGATGTGATGTCCTGTGAATTAGGATGTGAATGAATGGTATAGGATGTGAAGGAATGTGAATCGTGATATGAATGAATGATAAGGGATGAGAATAAATGACGGCATATGAATCGGATGTGAATGGATGATGTGGTTTGATGTGTGAATGATGTGGGTTGATGTAGATGGATGAATGGATGATGTGGGTGTGGATGTATGAATGTGGGTGTGGATGTATGAATGTGGATGTGGATGTGGATATGGATGTATGGATGTGGATGTGAATGTGGATGTGGATGTATGAATGTGAATGTGAAAATGGATGTATGGATGTAGATATAGATGTGGATGTATGAATGTGGTTGTGAAAATGGATGTATGGATGTGGTTGTGGAAATGGATGTATGGATGTGGATGTGGATATGGATGTATGAATGTGGATGTGGATATGGATGTATGAATGTGGATGTGGATGTGGAAATGGATGTATGGATGTAGATATAGATGTGGATGTATGAATGTGGATGTGGAAATGGATGTATGGATGTGGATGTGGATATGGATGTATGAATGTGGATGTGGATGTGGATGTATGAATGTGGATGTGAAAATGGATGTATGAATGTGGATGTGAAAATGGATGTATGGATGTAGATATGGATGTGGATGTGGATGTATGAATGTGGATGTGAAAATGGATGTATGAATTTAGATATAGATGTGGATGTGGAAATGGATGTATGGATGTGAATGTGGATATAGATGTATGAATGTGGATGTGGATGTATGGATGTAGATATGGATGTGGATGTACGAATGTGGATGTGGATGTGAATGTATGGATGTGGATATGGATGTGGATGTATGAATGTGGATGTGGATATGGATGTGGATGTATGAATGCGGATGTGGAAGTGGATGTATGGATGTGGATGTACGAATGTGGATGTGTATGTAGAATAATGAATGTGAATGTGTATGTGAAATGATGTGACGTCGATATGAGTGAATGGATGAGATGTGATGACATGTGAATTGGGATGTGAATAAATGATATGTGATGTGAATGAATCTGATGTGATGAGATGGAAAAATGATATGATTGGATGAGAATGAGTACACATATGAATGGAATGTGGAATAAGTAATGTGGACTAATGAGGGATAATGTGAAAAGACGAGAGTTCATTATAGAAACTGTATTTGTGACCTGTTTATAAATGACTGTTTTATGTCAAGAATGCTGGGGAAGCATTTTGACCGTCTTGTGATTAAGGTCGTGGAGACCTAATTGATAAAGTTGCAACAGCTGACGGAGAGTCAACGGAGGACGTCTCACGTAGCATGGTCGACCGAGGTCTTGACCAGCCTCGGTTCAATTTAAATGGTGAGCTTCCGGTACAGTGGATGAGGGACCAAGGAAGCGGCCTATGAGTGAAGCGCTAGGTGACCTGCGAAGGATCCTAGAGGGTGCTGACCATACGGTGCTCGGGCTCTAGGTCGTCGAAGATACCCACACGTGCATCGTGGAAGATATTGGAACAAGGAGTAAGAGTTGTTTTTTGAAACCGAGTATGGATCTAGTTGATTGACCTTGCTGGTCCTCAACTGATGAGTCCATAGCTCTCTTATATGGATCTATTGGTTGATCTTGCTGATCTTCAACGAAGATTCCATCTGGATTTTTATAAGTGATTATCTGCTGGGTACTATGAGCTAAAGGCCCCTAAGTGAACAGGTGGTGAGCGTTCTAGTTGCCAATGATGTCATAGATACTCCGATGAAGAAATGATTGGAAATTAAGATTCAACCAGATACTTGGAAGTTTATGATCAATAACACTATGTTTTCATTAAATGACTGAATTAAATACATTGAATCTAGGAAAAAGGCAATTTCATATTGGGTGTGTAAGGGTGTGTTAAGTGGTGTGACTGGAGTTAAATTTGCTTGAAAATCCGGCTAGGGGGCCTGGGAACTCTTTTTCCTGGTACCCGGGACAAAACCTAACCAAATTCCTAATTGGATCCCATCACTACAGTGGTTGGCGGTTGGCTAACCCATGGGACTGGATGGGGTTAGATTGGACTGACGGATCCATAAATCGAGACTCAATTTCTGTTTAGTTCGATAGATGAAGTAAATCTCGGACAAAAATTGTTCAACGGCTGTGCCTCTCAATGAGAAAAAAAGCGTTTGTCTCTATGATCCAAGCAAGTATAGTCTTTTTTCCTGATCTGACTATGGGACTTACGAGTTTGGTTAGATGAGCTCAGTTAGTTAAGACTTTTGACTACGTTAGGAAAAAGTTATCCTGGTGGAATCGCCCGTGCTTTTTGGGCAAAGGAAGTTTTTTTCGGGTTCGGTTTTGGAAAAACCGATGGATTAGTCTCTTGTCCGGATATCCGTAGGCGAGGCCCCGAGTGTGGGACCCTGCCCCATGCAAGAAGTGCTACTTCTGCTGCTAGCACCCCTGAAATTGTTGCGCGGTGGGGACAGGGATCTTACAAGCCACCCCCTTCTCTTCTTTACATTCCAGTCTTTCTTAATCCTAGAAAGATTAACTAAAGGATTAATTAATCTCTTCTTATTGTTTACTCTCGTGAATTTAGAAAATTGTATAGATTAGAGTTATATGAATCTAATTTGGGTTAATTTAAGTCAATTAAAGAATGATACAAATGAGAAATGGTCAGCCATACAAAGGAGGTTATGGCAAAATTTTTTCCCAGAATTTTGTGGAAAAGAAAGTTTGTTTTTATGTTATTCCAAAAGAGTAATTCCCACCATTTTCCAAAAGAAATATTCTAATTACTCCATGTACATATTCACCTATGAATATGCATGGATATAACTGATATTAATTATTAAAATTGATTTTTATGCATAGAAAGATGCATAAAGGAAATATTTTTATTTCAAAAGTGTTATTCTCATTAGAATTGATTTTTATGCATAGAAAGATGCATAAAGGAATTATTTTTATTTCAAAAGTGTTATTCTCATTAGAATTGATTTTTATGCATAAAAAGATGCATAAAGGAATTACTTTTATTTCAAAAGTGTTATTCTCATTAAAATTGATTTTTATGCATAGAAAGATGTATAAAGGAATTATTTTTATTTCAAAAGTGTTATTCTCATTAAAATAGATGCATAAAGAATTTTTATATCAAAATTAGAATTCTCTTAAATTCTATGAATAGAGGTGATGAGATGTGATGTGAATCAGATAGATGTGAATGAATGGATGGATGGATGTGATGTGAATAGAGGTGATTAGATGTAATGAGATGTGAGGTGAATAGATATGATGAGATGTGATGTGAATCAGATAGATGTAAATGAATAAATGAGATGTGATGTCATGTGAATCAGATAGATGTAAATGAATAAATGAGATGTGATGTCATGTGAATCAGGATTTAAATGATTGATATGGGATGTGAGTGGATGATATGTGATGAAAATGGATGTGAATGTGTATGTGAAGAAAGGATGTGGATGTATGTGAAAGAATGGATGTGGATATATGTGAAAGAATGGATGTGGATATGTATGTGAAAGAATGGATGTGGATGTATGTGAATGTATGTGATGAAAATGGATGTGAATGTGTATGTGAAGAATGGATATGGATGCATGTGAAAGAATGGATGTGGATGTATGTGAAATAATGGATGTGAATGTATGTGATGAAAATGGATGTGAATGTGTATGTGAAGAAAATGGATGTGAATGTGTATGTGAAGAATGGATGTGAATGAGTATGTGAAAGAATGGATGTGAATGTGTATGTGAAGAATGGATATGTGTAAGATTCCCCCCTTCTAAAATAGGGGAAACACTTAAGATAATCCACTAAATCTTAACTTGGAGAAAATTTCCTAAAAAATCAAATCACCCATAGGGTAATTGATCATAAATTGGGCAACTACTAGACTTGATTTCTAGAGGCAACGCTTTTTTCCTCATCCATGCAAGGCAGAGTCGTTGGCCTAGTCTTCTAGAATAGAGTTGCCCAAGAACCTATTTATCTAGCATAGGACTTTCACTTAATCTGTTGGAAAGCTACCCGACTAATCGGGTCCACCCGTTCGTAGGATGGTGCCGTCAGGACATTCCATCCTCCCACTTTCCACCCTACTCACGTATCAATTTATTTTCTAATTAATCCTACCACACTGTTTGACATAAATAAACATATTCCTTAATTAAGGCCCTTTTCACAAGGTTTGTTAAATTAGCCTTTTTCCACACTACAATAATGCCAAAGACAAGATTTATAAAAAAGTTTATACATGAATCAATTTCATACAAGCCAAACCGGCTCTCTTATTCTTTTCCTTTATACCGTCGATGATCTAGAATTCGGCCTTCCAGCCTCTACATGCTGGGCAAAATCGTACGGGACCATACACCTCATCGTCGGCCGCCGGCCGCCCCACTGGCGAGGACTCAACCTGGGCCTGTCGCCCTCTCAAGCTCTCAGGCTCCATCGCTCGATCCTCCCGCCCCTCAGAGGGATGTTTGCACACTAGGGTGGGCTTATTCACTGCACTAGCCTGGGCCCTTAGAACTAGACAGCATCATAATCTCTTGACTCAATCGGCAAACCTTATTCTCCCAATGGTATGAGGGATACCTTGGGCCATTCTCGGGCTTTGCCAATGACACCGCTCGGCTACACAAGCATGGAACAGAGTTAGTGTCGAAGCCACGAAAAACTTGCACTCTTTAAAGATAGCAATTTCAATACAATTTATTGAATACAACATCACTCAATTCGTAACTTCATAAAATTTTATGTCATTATTTTAAAAGGAAAAGATACACATTTATTAACACTAATATTTTAAAAAAAACTCTTCTTTAAAAGAAAACCAAGCTAACCTGGCCACCATTTCTTTGAGGAGCTTGTAAAGGGAGGGTTGGGGCCGCATCAAGAGCATCCTCTCTAATCTCGTTGTTGCGCGCTCCTCCTGAGGCGATATTCTGATGTTTTCAGGAAGGGTCCATCTCGGAAGTCGTCTTGTAGGGCTCACTGTCGCGGTCGAAATGCTCCAATCAGATCTCAATTCTGAGATCGTTTGCTCACCGTCTGAGCAAAAGATCACAGCGCATGAACCCTCTCTTAAGGCTAAAGCCTCTTACTAAAGTCCACGCAAATGGGTGGGGGGGGAGGGGGGGGAATTGTGAGATGTCTGTCAGGCATTTTTTTGAGAAGTATTTTGGGCTTGTATATATATGGATGCATGGCTTGTGTGAAGAGTTTGGCTTTGAATGCGTTGGCAGGTGTACAGGGTGGATCGGTTTGGCTGTAGGCTTGTGCAGGCCTGTCCGGAGTGTGGTCTACTGGAGGTCCATTGGTGGATGTGGTATCAGCTGCTCGGTCGCCTGGAAATGTGTGCGCGTCCAAGAGTATAATTGGGCACTCGTAAGCTGCATTTAAAAGGTGTATGGAGACATGGGCAAATAAAGATGAAGGGATGTAGCTTAGAGCACGGGGTGTGAAATGGAAGGTATTTGGGGTGGCCATCTCTTAGGCCTTAAACAAAATAAAAAATAATGATAAACGTGGCCACAAGTGAGGAGACCACGTGGAGGTTTCTGGAGCTGCCAGCAAAGGAGCTCCAAAAGGTTGGCGAAGGGTAGAAGTGGCCGCCTTGCAAACAAAGCTTGGGGATTCTGCAGACACGGTCGGCGTGGGTGAACCGAGGCTTCTTCGGTTAGGCTTCTTCAGCCGGAAGCGCTCTTGTGAGCGGACAGAGCCAATGCCGAGTTGGTAAGAGAGAGCTGCAGGCTGGTGGCTGCTGCAGGTGTGCAAGAGGAGAAGGCCCTTGGGTGTGGTGGTGGAAGTGACGGGCTACTGAGAAGAGCCGCCTAGGTGAAGGGTGCCGACGAGCTGGCGATGAAGACAGCGGGCCTTTCGGGCGTGTGCAGCCACAGGCACAGGAAAGGCGAGCACTGGTGGTGTGTGGCTAGGCGCAGCAGGAAGGCCTCTCTGGAGCGGACAGAGCCGATGCTGTGAGGCAGTGTGGCCGCCTTGTATGAAGGTGGAGAGCCTGGTCAGCAGACGCTAACCTGAGGTTCGTGGTTGGAGGCCCCCCTTGGTGACTAAGTGGCGGCTACTGGTGTAGCGAGACGGGGAGCTGACTAGAGACGCCGACGTGTTGGTGAAGAGCAAAGAAAGCATGGGTGAGTGCCTTTGAGGTGTTGGCTGCCAGAGTGTGGTCTTGGTGTGGCTGGTGGCGACTGTGGGAATGTTTCAGTGTGAAGTGAAGCTACAAGCAGCTGCTTTGCTGGCGGCTTGGAGGTGATGGTTGTCTGTGAGTGTGGAAGCAAGACAAGGGTGGTGTCTACGAGTGTGGAAGCAAGACAAGGGTGGTGTTAAAGGTGACAAGCTGGCAGGTGATCTACGAGGGCTGGTGTGGGCTGCATAGGTGAAGCCGGAAGTGGAAGCTGCCGTGAAGAGTTGGGTTTAGGACAGTGGACAGAGCAGGGTGCCGAGTGAAGCAGAGAGAAAGATAGGTGTTGCTGCTTGGTGGTGGGCCGGTATCACTGCAGATAAGCTGCAGGTGGCAGAGGATCAGCACAGAGAGAGAGACAGAGAGTGAGAGAGAGGTGTTTGGTGTAGCTGCTACTGGCGACACATACAAAAGTGATGGGCTGCAGAGAGAGTTGGTGGGGTGCCTTCTGAAGAGAGAAGTGGCCGGGTTCTGTCTGGTGTGATTGGTACAGCAGGCAGGCAAGCAAGAGGTTCGTGGTGATTGGGGATGTGGTGTATCCTCGGGAGTGTGACAGGTCAGAGTGTTGATGGTTCGTGTGTTCGTGTGGCTGGATGGCTTGGTCGTCAGATGCAAGGTTGAATCCCAGAGGTGGTGTGGCCGTGGTGGAATTCCCTTGGCAGTAAATCCAGGCCTGAGTGTTTGTAAGTTATGTGAGTAAGGCTTCTGTGTTGGGAGAAGCTTGTATGAAGTGTTTTCTGGGAATATAAATTGCTTGGTGTTTATCTTGGTCTATGGTGCCCCTGTTCTGTGCTGTATTTTTGGTGTGGGTTGGGTGGTGAACTGAGAGAAGTGCCAGCCACGGTGGCTAGTGGTGCCCCCGTTTGTGTTAGTGTTTCCAAGTTTGGGAGGTGAAGGGCTATAGAGGCAGGTTCTTTTTTCTTTTTTTCACCTCACATTCTTCTGGTGCCCCCACTGAGGATAGTGTTGTTCTTTGCCTAGAAGGGCGTATGTCCCACTAAGGGAGCTCAGGGATTGTTATAGGTTTTCAAGATGTGGTCTTATCCAGAATTTCATGGTAGGAAGGATGAAGATGTGTGTGACTTTTTGGAGCAAATGGAGTTGGCATGCATTAGCAACCATGTCACAGATGAAGAGCAGGTTCTGAAACTGGTAAAGATTTTTTTGAAGGGAGATGCCCAAAGCTGGCTTAAAGATTTTGAAGTACAGGATGCGGCAGGTGAGCTACATGGTGTTTTGACCTTAGACAGGTTGAAAGAAGGCCTTTTGGAGAATTTTCAGCAAGTGGAGGATTCTAGTGTGCTTTGGCAGGAGTTGAGCGTCTTGAAGCAGGTACATGGGCAATCACTGGATGATTTTGTGCAGGTATTTACATGTTTGTGGGGTAAGTGGTGTATGACATTGAAGCAGGAAGTTCCTCCTATGTTTCTGAAGAAGAGCTTGTTTATTGATGGTCTGTTACCTCATTTGAAGGTCAGGGTTGAGTTGAAGAATCCCAAGTCATTTGATGATGCAGTTAGGGTTGCTAGGGAAAAGGAAGGCAAGGTTTTGAAGCAGATGGAGATGGGTATTTATCCATATGAAGGTATTGTGTCTGCAAGGGATAAGCATGTAAAGTTGGTTGAGGTGGATAAGAGTTCTATGCAAAGTTTGATTAGACAGGAGCCTCAAAGGCCTATACAGGTGCAAAGGGGGATGTTTTATGTGCCTTCTGATTTTTTTCCAAAGTCTTTAAAGCAGGTGAAGGTGGATGAGAAGATTGATGATGCGATTGAAGCTAAAGTGATGATGCGATTGAAGCTAAAGTGGTGGATGAGAAGCAGGATGAGGAATCTAGGTCAAGGTTTGAGACTTTTGCAGATGAGAGGTTGCCAGTGGAATCTTTTTTGGATTTGGAGGTCGTGGCTGTTCATGATAGTAATTTGGAAGGCTCTATTGAAGATCATTTGCATTTGGATCTGGATGACATGCATGCACATGGAAGTAAAGAGGATGATGCCTTGGGATTGGTTGATGATAAGAAGGAAGAGGAGCTGGATACAGGATGCTTTGAGGATGATTCTTTGTCAGATCCTACAGGGGAGGAGGATGGGGTAGAGACTTGTGCTGAAGTGAAGATGGCTTGTGATGCGGATGTGGAGAGTATGGAGGAAGATCCAATTATTATGGATTTCCTTGCACAGCTTGATGGTGGTTTGGTACCTGTGATGGATGATGTGGATGTTGTTCCATTGGATGCATTGTGTGCTCGGGAGTCATTGGACGATGATACTGGGAGGGTTGGCAACATTCAGGCAGGTATGCATGTTGATTTGGCTGATGAGGAGCGTTGTGATGAGAGTATTATGCTTGAGGATGATATATGGGAAGTTGCTAGCCTTGATGAGCAGGAGCCAGAGATAGAGATGGATGCTGACATGGTTGAGAGTGTAACAAAGGCTTCTTTGCGGGTTGCTGAAATGCTAAAGGCTGTGCATGGATGACAAGGTTTCTGAACCAGTTGAACTATATGGTTGTGAAGAGATGCCTGAAGTACAAGAGCTGGAAGTGCTTGTGGACACTGCTATTGGAAAGGATGTGGATTTTGGCGAGGAGAAAGGTCAAAATGTTGGAACCTGGCCTTCATTGGTAATAATGAATTGGATGCTAAATGCTGCAATGCCACAGGTTTTGAAGACAAGGAGGTTTGTTGTGGATGAAGTGGACGTGGATGATTTTGTGGCCTATATGGTTGATGTTTGGTATGTAGTGATATAGCCATGGTGTTTCACAGATATTGGGAAATGGGATGGTCACTTACAGATGTTTCCTTTTGATCCTGGTGGATAGCTACTGGACTTTATCTTTTGCTGCTGAGCATGAATGCTCTAGCAAATGCGGGGGTTGGAAAGTATGTCAGGCATTTTTTTGAGAAGTATTTTGGGCTTGTATATATATGGATGCATGGCTTGTGTGAAGAGTTTGGCTTTGAATGCGTTGGCAGGTGTACAGGGTGGATCGATTTGGCTGTAGGCTTGTGCAAGCCTGTCCGGAGTGTGGTCTACTGGGTCCATTGGATGTGGTATCAGCTGCTCGGTCGCCTGGAAACGTGTGCGCGTCCAAGAGTATAATTGGGCACTCGTAAGCTGCATTTAAAAGGTGTATGGAGACATGGGCAAATAAAGATGAAGGGATGTAGCTTAGAGCAAGGGGTGTGAAATGGAAGGTATTTGGGGTGGCCATCTCTTAGGCCTTAAACAAAATAAAAAATAATGATAAACGTGGCCACAAGTGAGGAGACCACGTGGAGGTTTCTGGAGCTGCCACAGCGAAGGAGCTCCAGAAGGTTGGCGAAGGGTAGAAGTGGCCGCCTTGCAAATAAAGCTTGGGGATTCTGCAGACACGGCCGGCGTGGGTGAAGCGAGGCTTCTTCGGTTAGGGCAGCAGCCAACGGGCACAGAAAAGAGAAGTGAGGAAGTGGCTGGCTGCAGCCGGAAGCGCTCTTGTGAGCGGACAGAGCCAATGCCGAGTTGGTAAGAGAGAGCTGCAGGCTGGTGGCTGGCACGTAAAAAGGCAGCGCAGCTACTGCAGGTGCAAGAGGAGAAGGCCCTTGGGTGTGGTGGTGGAAGTGACGGGCTGCTGAGAAGAGCCGCCTAGGTGAAGGGCACCGACGAGCTGGCCGATGAAGACAGGCGGGCTTTCAGGCGTGTGCAGCCACCAGCGTGCGTAGGAAAGGCGAGCACTGGGTGGTGTGTGGCTAGGCACAGCAGGAAGGCCTCTCTGGAGCGGACAGAGCCGATGCTGTGAGGCAGTGTGGCTGCCTTGTATGAAGGTGGAAAGCCTGGTCAGCAGCACAGAGACAGACGCTAACCTGAGGTTCGTGTGGCTGGAGGCCCCCCTTGGTGACTGAGTGGCGGCTACTAGTGTAGCGAGACGGGGAGCTGACTGGAGACGCTGACGTGTTGGTGAAGAGCAAAGAAAGCATGGGTGAGTGCCTTTGAGGTGTTGGCTGCCAGAGTGTGGTCTTGGTGTGGCTGGTGGCGGTGACTGTGGGAATGTTTCACCGTGAAGTGAAGCTGCAGCAGCTGCTGCTGCTGGCGGCTTGGAGGTGATGGTTGTCTGCGAGTGTGGAAGCAAGACAAGGGTGGTGTTAAAGGTGACAAGCTGGCAGGTGATCTACGAGGGCTGGTGTGGGCCGCGTAGGCGGAAGTGGAAGCTGCCGTGAAGAGTTGGGTTTAGGACAGTGGACAGAGCAGGGTGCCGAGTGAAGCAGAGAGAAAGATAGGTGTTGCTACTTGGTGGTGGGCCGGTAGCACTGCAGATAAGCTGCAGGTGGCAGAGGATCAGCACAGAGAGAGAGACAGAGAGTGAGAGAGAGGTGTTTGGTGTAGCTGCTGCTGGCGACACATACAGAAGTGATGGGATGCAGAGAGAGTTGAGGGTTAGGTGGGGCGCCTTCTGAAGAGAGAAGTGGCCGGGTTCTTTCTGGTGTGATTGGTACAGCAGGCAGGCACGAGGTTCGTGGTGATTGGGGATGTGGTGTATCCTCGGCAGTGTGACAGATCAGAGTGTTGATGGTTCGTGTGTTCGTGGCTGGATGGCTTGGTCATCAGACACAAGGTTGAATCCCAGAGGTGGTGTGGCCGTGGTGGAATTCCCTTGGCAGTAAATCTAGGCCTGAGTGTTTGTAAGTTGTGTGAGTAAGGCTTCTGTGTCGGGAGAAGCTTGTATGAAGTGTTTTCTGGAATATAAATTGCTGGGTGTTTATCTTGGTCTATGGTGCCCCTGTTCTGTGCTGTATTTCTGGTGTGGGTTGGGTGGTGAACTGAGAGAAGTGTTCCAGCCGGTGGTGGTGCCCCCGTTCGTGTTATTGTTTCGAAGTTTGGGAGGTGAAGGGCTATAGAGGTAGGTTCTTTTTTCTTTTTTTCACCTCACAATGTCCTTAACACAAAAACGTTTTGCTAAAGGGGAGAAGGGTTGATGGCTGTTGTAAGTCTCTTCACACCGGCCGGGGGGGAGAAGAGTTAAGGACAATGCCTCCTAGCAAGACGGGGATGGAGGAAAATTGCCTTATCTGAAAAGTGGCAAATGAGGGGGTGTGGAGAGCGGTGGCTACTGCAAGGGGTGGTTGTACTATAGCAAGTACACTGCACAGGGATAGACGACGGCACAACAGCGCATACGCTACGCAGAAATGTGTGTTGCCCATGGAGCACGGGTGGGGTACGGGTACGGGCGCTGCGCAAAGCAAGGACGAAAGGATGGTGTACCAGCAAAGGCTGTAGATCAGTGGCCTGCATGGCTCTGTGGGAAAGGTACGGTGTCGGTTAACAGGGAAAGGAGTGGTAGGCATGTACCTTATCTGGTCTAGGGCAGCACGGGTGTCCACGTAGCGGTACGTGTGGACCACACAGTGGGCGGCCGTCCTTTGGTCCTTGTGCGGCCATCATATGGGCACCCTGGTAAGTGTGTAGAGTCTAAATTTAGGGGCAGGGTCCCCAAATTTGGGGCATTAGCCTCGATTTGCGTGTCGAACCACCCAAGGGGTGATTTTTTTTTTGTCCGAGAGGTTCTCCTGGTCATTAGGGTGCAGACCCTTTGTCAATCGGACACCCAGTTGTGCATTTAGTAAGGTTTAAAGGTCGTTGCTTGTTAACTTTGCTTGTTAACTAAAAATGAGTGAAATTTGCGTATAAGCTTGATCCGGTGTCTGTTTTGGATGCTATAAAATCCTATATTAGGGTAAAATTGCATGGAGAGTCTAAATTTGGGCTCAAAACTTGAAGATTCTAAGTAGAAATGACTCATTTAATAAAATCATTGATTTTTATACCATAAAAACTCATAAATTTATCTATTACATGGATATTTCTTTATTAGTGAAGATGGGTATGCTACATCCTTCCCCCCTTAAAGAAATCGAGATGTCCTCATCTCGTCATCATGAATTGGGGATAATCCTTTAAGAGTGTAGCTTCATCTTCCCAAGTTGCATCCTCTTCAGGGTAATCTTTCCTCTGTACTAGATGTTCTACAAGAGTTCTATTTCAGAGTTGCCTTTCCCTAGAATCCATGCTTCAATTTTTAATTTTTTTTTCTAAAGCTTCCTGAGGATAGCCCCAATGCAAGGTTAGTGATTTTGATGTGTAAACACACTGAATGCAACTCTAATTGCTCAATTGTATCCTGAGTTACATCAAATTCTACTAATTGTTTATTAATTATCTTGATTAGTCTTAATCATAATGATTAAGACTAATCAATAGGTCAAGAGAGTGGAGGCTCCAACTAAGCTTGTGGAAGCTGACATTGAAGGGGGATTTTGCATGGAGGTGTTTTCCTTAATGAGGACTAATAGCACAAGAAAATACTCCAGCTCAAACCTTGCAAAAAATGCACAAATCGTTAATAAACAGGCGACTGGTTTTCTATGATTTTTGGTTCAACCCTTGATTGTTTTGAGCTTAGCTTTGGGCTGTAAGTAGATTAAGCTATGGAAAACCTTCACCTAAAAAGTTTTAAGCTGATTGTAATGCCACACAAACAATGAAGCTAAACTTTAATCACTTGCAAATTCATGATTTTTGCATGCAGCGCAAAAAATTAGCAGAATCCCGTGATGAGATGAAGCGTCTAGGTGTGAGAAAGGTCCTCCAAAATTTGAGAGGCAATGGTTGCCTAAGGAGTGAGAATGGAGCCTCACAAATTTGAGCCACAACAAGGATGAGATGATAAAATCAAGATTTGTGGATAATTAGTGACTTAACCACATTAATGAGTTGAGGTAAACTAAATAGAGTGATTAGAAGAAGCTCAATAGAGAGAGGGAGGCTCTGATACCATGATGAAATTATGAAACCCTAATAAAAGGCTATAGAAGCTAACCCTAATCATACTTATTAAGTTAATCTAGTCCTATGGAGGAAGAAGACCATTAACAACATAATGAAAAACCTAATGACTTAATCAATCTTAACTCAAGTATAATTAGGTTACAAGATGGAAACTTGTACTCATAAAGAGGCTTGAGAGCTGCTTGTGTTCATTGCTTGGAAATGACCCTTTTTATATGAGGAGGGTACATCTCTTACAAATATGCTCATGTGGGATAATTTCCAAGTGTGACGTGGTTGCATACTCACCTACTCAATTCCTGCCGCTACATGTGCTTTTTGACACCAGACGTCTCAACAGGTAGAACATAGGATAGACATTATCCATGGTAGAATTTTGCCTTGTAGAGCTCCTTTTATAGAATAAAGTTTATAGAGAAAAAAGAAATCTTGTCTCATATTGAGGACCTACTTGATAGAAAACTTATTAGGCCTAGTAGTTTACCATACAGAGTACTTGTTCTTCTCGTCTCGTCAAAAAGAAGAATGCAAAGTTGTGCATGTGTATAGACTACCGAGCCTAAAATAATAATACTATCAAGAATAAATATCCTATCCCTCGTGTGGATGATCTCTTAGAGGAGCCAAAGTATTTTCCAAAATTAACCTTAAGTCAGGCTATCATCAGGCTAGAAAGGGTGAAGAATAGATATCCTATCCCACATGTGGATGATCTCTTAGATAGGTTCAGAGGGGCCAAAGTATTTTCCAAAATTAACCCTAAGTCCGGTTATCATCAGGTTAGAAAGGCTATATAAGATTTTCCTAAGACCACTTTTCACACGCAAATGGATCATTATGAGTTTTTAGTACTGCCTTTTGGACTTACTATTGCTCTAGCTACATTTAGTCACATGAACCGTATATTCCTGAAGTATCAAAAATTCATAGTTGTTTTCTTTGATGACATCTTGGTTTTTAACAAAGATGAAGATGAGCACGAGAAACATCTAGAGATAGTATTCAATATTTTGAAAGAAAATCAACTCTATGCTAATACAAATAAGAGTAAATTCTTTAAGAAAGAAATTAAATACCTCGGACATATTATGTTTGCAGAAGGAATTTATGTTGATCCTAAAAAGATAGAGACCATTAGATCATGGCCTAGACCAAAGGACATTCATGAGTTGAGATTCTTTTCTTGGATGAAACAAATTTGCTTTTACAAAGCACATTACTTGACTGAATTATTGAAAGAGACTAAATTTTTTCTTTACATTGACATGCATGAAAAATATTTTAATACACTTAAGTATGCAATTACCCATGCACCTATGTTAACACTACCTAATTTCCTTACACCATTCTTTGTGGTAGTAACTGACGCCAGTGAACCCATTTTGGTGATGTGCTTATGCAAGATAATCATATGATCGCTTTTGAAACTAGAAAATTGATACTATCCAAACTTATGTACTTATGATAAATAATTGTTCATGTATTGAAAATTTAAAACATTATGTTATGGTTTTGAGTTTATCATTAAAACTGATAAAAAAAAGTATCAAACATTTGCCTTCATAATCTTTTATTCAAAGTTTTCATCCAACTATTTAATATACACGTGGACATGAAAATGTTGTTGTTGATGCTTTGAGTAGGAGACCTACCATTAATAATATATCTTATTATTAAGGGAATTTATTTTGATAACACGAGGGAAACATATGAAAATGATTCTAATTTTTCTGATGCATACAATAAGATGAAAGATAATGACTGGTTACCTCATATGATGACGGTTTTCTTTTCTTCCATAATAGATTATACATTATCAAACCTTTTAGGCAAGATATTATTGAAGAATCTTATCAACCACACTTTTTTGGTCATAGAAGAGAATCTAATTTGTAAATAGTTATTAGAGAAATTTTTTTTAGCCTACTATACATAAAGATGTTGCTAAGTTTGTGTCAAAATGTGTTGTTTGTCAAAAGATTAAGAGTTATAAAGGAAAGAAATTCGGTTTTCTTATCAGTGCCTTTATCTCTTCCTAATGAACCGTGGGAGCAAATATCTATTCCTAATGAACCGTGGGAGCAAATAGGTATGGATTTTATTATTGGTTTTCCTTTGACTGCTAATAATAATGATATGATTTGGAGTATAGTAGATAGTTTTAGTAAATAGGCTTACTTTATTGCTTGCAAAAAGATATTAACACTTATCAAGCTGCACATATTTTCAAGGTCGTCATCCATGCGTCCCAGTTGATATTGTACCTTTTATGTCCCATCCAACCTTGTCCGAGGACTATTTCCTCCCCCATTGTTCTTGTAGGCATCACATAGAGCTTCCCTTTCAAGGGATTATTTCCAATGTGGAATAAAAACATCACTGTGCCTAAATAGTGAACATGCTATGACGCCACTATTGTAACTATGGCAGGGGTTTATGGGACATGAAATTGTAACTAGCCCCTGTATCGACAAGAGCTAATTTTTGGACAAAGCTCGTCGAGATGGTCATTCCTAACCACAACCAAGCTGGGTTCACCTCCTATTCTTCTTCTTCAAGGTCAACCCCTTGGGCCATATTGACCATGATGTGTCTCTTATGAAGCTTGGCTTGCCTTGCTTGGCCTCTTGTTGTGTAGATTGTTTCATATCCTCATGGTCTTTTTTGCGTTGTTTTTTATCATGGATGGCTCTTAAGGTGGCCTCAATCAGAGGGCTATAGTAGCATTTTGGTTTACTACCATTGAAATAACCAGCCATTTCTACACCATCAAGTGTCTTGATGCACACTACACCTTGTGGTGTTATCTCAATGACTAGGAAAGATCCTAAGCCTTTGATCTTGAGCTTCTTTTTGTGTGTCTTTGTACTAAATAAAAGGACCATGTCATCCTCATTCATTTATTTGTCTTTAAGTTGTTCGTCGAACCATTGTTTGCGCCTTAGCTTCTAAACAATCAGGCTATATACTATTAAAAGGTAGGTTTCATCGAGCTTTTCAAGCTCAAAAAGGCAACAACCTAAGACATTTCTGGTGAGCTTTTCATGTACGGTGATGTGTAAGCTGGGGACCAAGGACTCCATTGGCATGACCGCTTCAGTACCATAGGTTAAACTGAAGGGGGCGGCATTGGTTGCTACCTTGTAAGAAACTCTATAAGCCCAAAGTGCAGCCAGGAACTTTTGTTTCTGATTGTTGTTGCAGCTGGCCTCCACCGCATATAAGATATTGTTCATGCTTTTCGCTTGGTCATTCGCTTGTGGGTAATAGGGGGAGGACTTTCTGTGTGACAAGGAACTTTTGCAAGAGGAATTGGATTACCTCATTAATGAAATGTGTCTCGTTGTCGCTATAACGAGCTCAAGGGGGCAACCAAAGTGTGTGATGACTAATTTGTAAAGGAATTTAGCAGTCGATCGTGCATCAACTTTGTGGGTCACCCGAGCTTCTACCCATTTAGTGCAATAATCCGTGGTGGCAGCTATTATGTATCGGTCTTGACTGTATTTGGTTGTTGGATTGATGGGTCCAATGAAATCTATGCCCCATTTCTAAAATGGTTGCAAAGACACAATTGAGTTCAAGGGCATGTGTTCCTTGAAGCTGGGAGTTACTCCACATTGGCACTAGTCACACCACTTGATGTATTCCGTTGCATCTGCCATTAGAGTGGGCCACCATAACCTGACCATGAGGACCACGCGCAGTGATATCTGTTGCAAAGTTCTTCCCCCCCATCATAGGCAAAGTGAGCCTGTTTAAGAAGGAGGGCATACTTGTCTTCTCGAGCAGATACAACGTCATAGAATTTTATCTTTCCCCTGCATATAAAGTTGGCCTGCAATGAGTCGGTAAGGGGCTACCTATTTAATTAGGTGATGAGCTCAGTATTTATTGAGGAGGAGATCCATTGGTAAGCCATTAGCTAAGAAATGTGCCATCTCCTCCCCCCATTCAGGAATCAAGTAGAGTTAGAACAGGGTGGCATCTGGTAAATCATCATCTACTCCTACCGAGACAGTTCGCCATTGGGGATCCTTGACATATGGGCTGCTAAAATATGTTGAGAGCCCTTCCTTACCGTGGTGGTGAAGTCAAACTCAAGAAATATAAGCAGCCACTTGGTGATTCTTCCTGTCATACACAGGGCTTGTTTACGAGGTACAGAAGAGCTTGATGGTCTACAAAGAAAACAAACTTAGTCTCGTCGAAAGATAATGGCAAAACTTTTTGATGGTGTAGACCATGGCTAATCCTTCTCTCTAGGTCGTGGTGTAGTTCCTCCCAGCTTCATTGAGTTGGCGGGCTGGCAAAGCTGATGGGAAAATCCATCTTGTGTTCCCTTGGTTGGGCCAGCACACATCCCAGTGGGGCAAAAGCTGATGCATCGATGTGGCCCTAGAAAATAACGTCCGAGTTGAGAGACCTGAGAATCGGAGCACTTGCCAAGGATTTTTTTAGCATTGTGTAAGCCCATTGGCATTCCTCAATCCACTCGAAGACGATCAAGAGTGTTGAGATATCGAGCTCATCTAGTGAGGTAGTGGACATTGATGACCCTCCTGAGGGATAGGCCCCACACTTACACCACTGGCATGGTTGGTGAGATCATGGGTGATATGCGGCCAGTGGGATGACAGGCTATGTGACAGCCATTCTAGAGACTACTGGCATAGTTATAGCACCAGCTCATTTAGTTGGGTTCACACTATAGAGAACCCTAGTATGTATTTGGTTGAGTACCTTTTCATATGGTGTGTACTCTTATCTTTGTATATGGTGTGTTGAGTCGTGTGTGAAGAAGAAGAATATTTTAAACCTCTCACCTAGTGTGTTCTCTTTTAGGGTTTTGTGAGTATGTGTGTGCTTGCAAGAGCTCAAGCTCTCTTCTCCCCTGCATCTTTTCATGGTATCAGAGCCTAGTTCATGCTAAGGGCTGAGCTGCAAGAGCAAGAGAAGCATAGGAAGCGGTACGAGGGTAAGAGCTTCATCTACTCTTACCTATTTGTGTTGGTGACTACACCCTTGTTGGGAGCTCTACGGGAGGCACTAGCAAATGATCTCTGATTGAGGAGCTTTCTTCGCGGAAGTAAAGCTATAGGGCAACTATACTATCCTATTGGAAAAAAATTTGGGCCGAAAACGCGTTTCGGGCACGTTACGACCTCCGTTTTTCAGAAAGCAGGCGATTTTGAGCACTGCGCGAGGAGGTAAGTCATCTCGATTCTCTGTAGAACTTTGTTTTAAGAACTGCAGGAAGACAGATTGGTTGTATAGACATTATGTGTGCTGCAAGGAGGTCAACAGTTGCCATTGGGTGTATGTATACACATTGAGGTCACTGGTTGTCACATTTGAGTGTAGCACAGTACCACTATAGAAAATACAGCAGTTTGTGCAGGACAAACCAGAGTGCTATTTTTGGTAAATTTGTGAGTCTGGCAACATGTCAAATGATGGCATAAACCAAATTGTTGCTGAGAAGCTTGATAAGAACAACTTCCATGCTTGGAGGTTCAAGTTGACAAACTTCCTGATGGGAAAGGGTTACTGGGACTACATAGAAGGTGAGCATGAAGAGGCACGGGAGATATCGGAGATCAATCCGACTGCTGTAGATGTGAAAGAGTTCAAGGATTGGAACCAAGGAGCCAGAAAAGTTATGTATTGGCTCTCTATCAATATATACAGGACACCATGATTGGGCACATACAGGATGCCAAGTCTCCCAAGGAGGCGTGGGACACCTTGGTAAAACTCTATGAAACAAATACCAAGGCACGAAAGATACAGTTGAAGAATGAACTTCATACTGTGGAGAAAAAGAGTATGTCTATGAATGACTATGCATTGAAGATCAAGGGTATTGTGGAATCCCTTGCATCTATTGGCATTTCAGTAGATGATGATGATAAGGTGAAAGTCTGTCTACGTGGTCTCGGGCCACCATACAAAGCGTTCAAGACTTCTATTCAGACTCGGGAAAACATTCCCAATTTCACAGATTTGGTGTCTATGTTGATTATAGAAGAGAAGATCTTGGGCGAAGATCAACAGTCTTCACAAAACAAAAACAGTTCAAAGCAACAGGCCTTCTACACAAGTTCAGGAAGAGGACGAGGTAGAGGAGGCCGTGGACGCATCCAAGGCGGTGGCCGAATAGGTAATCAGAATTATGGCCCAACAGCAACAACAACAACAGTCCCAGAATTCACAACAACAACACGCAGGTGGAAGAGGCCAATTCAGAGGGCAGGGGGAGTAAAAGAGGTAGTGGAAACTGGCAAAGATAGTATAATGATACACATGGATGATTTTACTGTGGTAAGCTTGGACATGTGCAGGCAGATTGTTATAAGAAGCAAGCTAACATGCAAAATGGAAAATTGCAGCAAAACAACTATGCATCCTCGAGCAAAAACAATGAGGATAATGAAAGGTTGTTTTTTATGCAGCATGTTGTTAATGCCATGTCTAAAAATGTTGAAGCAGCACATAAAGATGATGTATGGTACGTTGATTCAGGTGCTTCGAACCACATGACAAGTCATGGGGAGTGGTTCAAGGAGATGAAAAACCTTGAAAGACTAGGTTTTGTGAAAACAGGGGATGACACTGCTCATCCAATTGCCCATGTTGGAGATGTTGCATTGTCTATGAAGGATGGCAAAGTGAAGTACCTTGTAGATGTACTTCATGTTCCAAACATAGCAAAGAATCTGGTTTCAGTTGGCCAGATAATTGAGCAGGGTTTGCAAGTTTGGTTTAACCCTGATGGTTGTTATGTTGAAGACTTTAAAGACAAGTGTAGGTTGGTTGCAAAAGGCAACAGAGTGGGCAGAATGTTTACATTGATGAATGTAAACATGCCTGAAGTGAGTGCTCTGTGATGTTTGCAAATGGTTCAGGAATTGTTGCAGACACAGACATTTGGCATAAAAGAATTGGACATGTGAATGTGCAGAGAATGAAGTCTATGCAGACTAAAGGAATTGTGACAGGGCTGCCAAAGTTTAAAGTTAAAGGTATGCAGAAAATATGTGAAGCATGCCAATTTGGAAAGCAAACAAAGCATGTATTTGGTGCCTAAGGTCAGATGGAGGAGGAGAGTACTTCTCAAATGAGTTCTCTGAATTTTTGAAGAAGAATGATATTCGGAGCATGCAGATACACTCCTCAGATACCTGATTTGTCTCATCTGAAAGTCTTTGGATGCATTACATATGTGCATGTGCCAGATGAGCTGAGAACTAAGCTGGATCCAAAAGTTGAAAAATGTGTGTTTATCGGGTATTCCCTTGAGCAAAAGGGATACATGTGTTATAACCCTGCTACACGTGAGTTGAGGGTAAGCAGGGATGTTGTTTTTGATGAGATGAGCAGCTGGTATGATGCTGAAAAAGAAGCTGTTGGGGCTGATGTGAGTGGAAATGTGGTTGCACAGAATGCAAGTCGGCAATCACAGTCTTTGAGTTGACTAGGAGAGTCCTCATCTAGTGGTTCAGTTGATAGACCATGGAGTGGCAGGCTACGTCATAATACCAGTCTTGCAAACATGATTAGTACATCACATAAAGACAAAGAGAAAGTGGTTGAGCCCCTTAGTACATCACATAAAGGCAAAGAGAAAGTGGTTGAGCCCCTTAGTATGCCTAACATTTCTACAGGGCATTCTCATGTTGATGGAGAGTCTAGTGGCTCAGAGATGAGCCTTGATGAGGATCTTGGGATACCAGCTATGAGAACACCTGGTGTAAAGAAGACTATGGAAGCCATGAATGCAAAGCTGCGAAGATCTAGGAGAGTGAAGAATCCTGTGCAGAGGTTTACCTATGATGGTTATGTGGCACATCACTATGCATACATGGCAAAAGTTGTACAGGTTGTAGAGCCCACATGCATTGATGAGGCTATTGGAAATGTGTGTTGGGAGACAGCTATGGATGAGGAGATGGATGCACTATATGGAAATGAGACTTGGGATTTAGTGCAATTACCTGAAGGCAAGAAAGCCATTGGATGCAAGTGGGTGTACAAAGTAAAACGTAACAGTGATGGAAGCATAAGCAGGTACAAGACTAGATTGGTAGCCAAAGGATATGCGCAGACATATGGCATTGATTATGAGGAAACTTTCAACCCAGTTGCCAAGATGGCAACAGTGAGAGTTGTGATAGTAGTGGCTGTGTCAAAGAAATGGTTTTTACATCATATGGATGTAAAGAATGCATTCTTACATGGGGATTTGCAGGAAGCGGTGTATATGTTGCAGCCACCTGGTTATGAGGATGTGAGTCACCCCGAGCATGTTTGCAAGTTAAAGAAAGCCTTGTATGGCTTAAAACAAGCACCAAGAGCATGGTCTGACAAGATTTCTGAATATCTTGTCACTATTGGCTTTCATGTAGCCAATGCAGATTTCTCGCTGTATGTGAGACACAGTGATAGAGGGGTTGTGCTTGTTGTTGTCATCTATGTAGATGACCTTATCATTACGGGGGACCATGATGCACAGATCTTTGATGTAAAGATCTTGCTTAGATAGAAGTTTGAGATAAAGGATCTAGGGGAGCTCAGATATTTCTTGGGCATTGAGGTGATTAGGTCACCACATGGTACTGGATTACTGCAAAGACAATATGGCTTGGACATGTTGTCCAAGTATGGTATGATAGGCTGTAAGCCCATCTCAGTGCCATTGGATCAGAATGGCAAGTTGAGTACAGATTCAGGAGAGATTTTGGAGGATCCTACTATGTATAGGCACATAGTAGGAAGCTTGATCTACATGACGATCACCAGGCCAGATTTGAGCTATGTTGTTGGGTTGGTGAGTCAGTTTATGCAGGTTCCTCAGAAGCCGCATTTGGATGCATTGAGATGCATACTGAGGTATGTGAGGTCTACTTTGCATTGTGGACTATTTTATGAAAC
Organism: Cibotium barometz; assembly: GCF_041138505.1. NCBI lineage: Eukaryota > Viridiplantae > Streptophyta > Polypodiopsida > Cyatheales > Cibotiaceae > Cibotium > Cibotium barometz. The sequence continues at coordinate 43,353,552 of NC_141051.1, read as the reverse complement.
TGGGATAGGGATATGTGTACATGGATACACAGATGCTGATTGGGCTGGTAGTATCTCAAATAGAATATCTACTAGTGGCTTCATGTTTTCTTTGGGGAGTGCTGCTGTGACTTGGAGCAGCAAGAAGCAACCTACGGTTGCTCTATCCAGTACTACAGAGGCCGAGTACAGAGGTGCTGCTATGGCAGCATGTGAGGTAGCTTGGTTGAGAAAGCTACTTGCAGAGTTGGGTCTATCAGTGGACAAATTGTCATTTTTTGTGACAACATTATAGCAGTATACAGTTGGCCAGGAACCCAATTTTTCATGCTCGCACGAAGCATATAGAGGTCCACTACCATTTTGTCAGTGTGAGATCCTACTGCCCCCTCTGCGCACCAGATTCCCAGAAGGTAGCAGCAGCAGCGGAAGCAGCTCCCTCTGACGTGGGGCAGGGTTTCTCACTCGAGGCCTCGCCCTCGCCCTCGAATGTCCGGGCACGAGATTAAGCTAGTGATCATTCCAAGAACCGAAACTGAAAAATTTTCCCATGCCCAAAAAGCGGGGACGATTCCACAATTTTGAATTTCTTAATGAATTTTTCTAACGAGGTCAAGACTGAACTAACCTTCATCTGAATAAACCGGATAGAAGGGAAACTATAACAGACTTAACTTGAAGGAATCAACACTTTTTTCCTAGTTGAATTAGGCACAGCCGTTGATCTATTCATTTGAGAAGTCTTCAGGATTGTAATTAACTACTCGAGTTTCAAGCGTAATCCTATTAATCAATTTTATTATTAAAACTCTACTGATTCCAGCCTCATCCGGCCCATGGGTTAGCCACCACCCAACCACTCGAATAGTAGAACCAGACAAGTACTCACCCACCCATAATTGAAAGCCTTTCTTAACTTTTGCTTTAAAATACAGATACTCACACACTCCTCTTTAAACTTTAATTTATAAAACAATCCATTGACAAACAATTACTGGGTACAGATGTCACAACTCAAAATTTCATTTCAATCCTTGTTTCTCACAAAACAGTATCACTCTGGACTCTCCGTTTTGAGACCAGCAGGTCAACAACGAGATCCAGTAGATCTAGTAATAGATTAAAATAAGTTTCTCATTCTCTTCCACGACATACACATGGGTGTCCTCGGCACCGCGAGCCCATGCATCTCCTGGTCAGAACCCTCCAGGATCCTCCTTAGGTGTCCTAGCACTTCACTCAAGGACCGCTTCGTCGGCCCTCGCCCATCGTACCGGAAGCACACCATTTTACACCATACCCAGGCTGGTCAAGACCTGGGCAGGTTTTTGCCACGTGAGCCCACTCCCCGCCAGCTGTTGCAACCGAACTTCCCTTAGAACACACATATACCAAATGCTCCCTCCAGCATTCTGGTGTAAGACAGTCCTTTAAGAAAATAGGATTTCTATGCAAGTTTTCAGTTTTGAATTTCTTTTGAATACAATGAGTATATCTTAATTCCGTATCCCAAGACTTCTAAATCACAGGTCTGGATTCTCAAAGCAGAATTCCTTGAATTCTAAATTCTTGATCCTCAGATCAAAATCAAAGGTCTCAACTTAGTTTCAGATTCGGTGGGTGATTTAAGTGAAGATTACTGAACTGGTCACATCGTCTATTCTTGAAACTGACGAGGGAGTTATGTCTTGGTCGTAGTCTGATTCAGGATTTGAGTCTGGAAAGGTTCTCCCTAATCTATCTTTCTCGAGGGTAATAATTCAATTACTACTTTACTGAATTCAAAACTAAACACGAATTCCTATGAGGAATAAATTAGTCATTTATCTACTTCGATAGTTTTTGTGAATTTTCTCATTACCATCCTAGAGAATATGAAATGGTAAAATTTCTTTCACAGAGTATTTACTTAATTCATTTACCCATATTCATGGGATTTAAACAAGAATTAAAGAGAACTCTTATTTTGATATAAAAATTCTGTATGCATCTATTTATGCATAAAAATCCATTTTGATGAAAGTAACACTTTTATTTTAAAAAAAATCTTTTATGCATAAAAATCAACAATGATGAAAGTAACACTTTTATAATAAAAAAATTCTTTTATGCATCATTTTATGCATAAAAATCAATAATGATGAAAGTAACACTTTTATAATAAAAAAATTTCTTTTATGCATCTATTTATGCATAAAAATCCATTTTGATGAAAGTAGCACTTTTATAATAAACAAATACTCTTTTATGCATCTATTTATGCATAAAAATCAATATTGATGAAAGTAACACTTTTATAATAAAAAAATTCTTTTATGCATCTATTTATGCATAAAAATCCATTTTGATGAAAATATATTCTTTTATGCATAAAAATCAATATTGATGAAAGTAACACTTTTATAATAAAAATTATTCTTTTATGCATCTATTTATGCATAAAATCCATTTTGATGAAAGTAACACTTTTATAATAAAAAATATTCTTTTATGCATCTATTTATGCATAAAAATCAATATTGATGAAAGTAACACTTTTATAATAAAAAAATTCTTTTATGCATCTATTTATGCATAAAAATCCATTTTGATGAAAGTAACACTTATAATAAAAAATTTATTTTATGCATCTATTTATGCATAAAAATCAATATTGATCAAAGTAACACTTTTGTAATTAAAAAAATAACCATTATGCATCTTTCTATGCATAGAATGTATATTTAATAAAAATCACTCTTTTATAATAAAAAAATAACCAATATGCATCTTTCTATGCATAGAATTTATATCTAATAAAAATCACTCTTTTATTAAAAAAATAACCAATATGCATCTTTCTATGCATAGAACTTATATCTAATGAAAATCACTCTTTTATAATAAAAAAATTAACCAATATGCATCTTTCTATGCATAGAGTTTAAATCTAATGGAAATAACACTTTTAGAATAAATATATTTCTACTATGCATTTTTCTATGCATAGAATGAAAATGACACTTCTAGAATACACAAACGATAGTGATTATTCTTTTAGAATAATAAAAGATGAAACTTATTTCATAATTTTTTAGAAAATTTTGCCATAACCTCCTTTGTATGGCTGACCATTTTTCAAATTTTCCTATCTTAAAATTACTTAAAAATTATCCCCAAATGGTTTTAAGCACTCTAAACTAATCAATTTTCACTTTTAAAAAAGAAACAATATGAAAAGTTTAATTCCAACAATTAGATTACTTAACTAGGATAAAGAAGGGCTGATTTTAAGAATGAGAGAGAAGGAAAGCCTTTCCAGCATAGCATCAGATTATCATTTCAAACAAAACAAAAATTAGAAAACCATTAAAAGAATAAAGAAAAATATAAGATTTCTAACTTACATGAATTCTGGGAGCTTTTCTTTGGTTTGATGGGTTGAGGGATCTACTCTTGTTTGCAACAAGAGTGGCCACCAAATCTTTAGAAGAGGGAATGGTCAAAAACTAGTGAATTATTAAGAAATTCACAGTTCTTGGCTCTTGGGAGGAGTAGAGTATTAGTGCATAAAAAACTATTAAGCTTCAACAAATGGGGAGGCTTTTATTTATAGGAAAAAGTGAGCTCCTAACCAAGCAAACTGATTCTAGAATTTTCCAGATCAGTTTGGTCAATTTTTGACCATTTTTAGGTCAGTTTAGCTTACTTTTTGGAACTAGACTTGAATTAGGAGAGAGGAGAGATGAAATATCTCAATTTTTGATAATTTTAAACTCCACCACACATGTGAAATAGGTGCCTTCTTCATGAGGGAGGAAAATTCCCATTGTGAGGTGTCAAAAATCCATTTTTTTAGTATTTCCTTTGGTCCTTGGTCCACTCTTCATCTTATGTGAGTATTTACTCATTTTTGGGGGGATTTTCCTTATTTTTTCTATTTATCTTCTCCACACATTTGGATGAATCTGATTGGCCCCTCAAAACCTTAATTTAAAATTTTCAGAAAATCTGGACCCCTAGGAGGATAAAGCCTCTTGAACAGATTATACTTGATTTCTAATGCACCTTCTGAAAATCTTTTTGAACTTTTGTTTTGGGGGAACTTATTTTAATAAGAAGAGATATTTTTCCATCCAAAAATATTCAAAATCTGAATAATATCTCTCTAGAATATTTTCTCTCTCTAGGGGTCAAAACAGGTAGAAACAAGATCTTTTATATTTCTGAAAAGGGATTTGATTACAGGGAAAGATGCTGGACATCTTGAGAGGCTGGGGAGGAATCTTACGGTCAGAGAGAAGGTTTTGGTAGGAGACGTTGACCTTGTTTATGTCAGCACACAGGATTAGGTCCTTTGACGTCTTCACCAAAGCATTGGGTACAAAGAAGCTCCGCAGATTCAGGGCTTCGCTTGGTGTACATGAGATGGAGTTGAGCCCGAGGGGGAGTGTTGAGATATCAAGCTCATCTAGTGAGGCGGTGGACGACCCGCCTGGGGGATAGGCCCCACACTTACACCACTGGCATGGTTGGTGAGATCATGGGTGATATATGCGGCCAATGGGATGACAGGCTATGTGACAGCCATTCTAGAGACTGGCATAGTTATAGCACTAACTCATTTAGTTGGGTTCACACTATAGAGAACCCTAGTATGTATTTGGTTGAGTACCTTTTCATATGGTGTGTACTCTTATCTTTGTATATGGTGTGTTAAGTGGTGTGTGAAGAAGAAGAACATTTTCAGCCTCTCACTTAGTGTGTTCTCTTTTAGGGTTTTGTGAGTGTGTGTGTGCTTGTTGCAAGAGCTCAAGCTCTCTTCTCCCCTACATCTTTTCAAAGAGTCCATAAAGAGGTCGAGCGATATGAGAGGTCCCTAGTTGTCCACTATGAGACCTTTGGGCTGAATCATATTGGACAAATCTTTTGGCCATTTGGAAGGTCTTGAAATGTTTAGGTACTTGTCTGGTCTCTTCTGCTTTAGCACTTTCTTCGTCTACTAGACTTTTGGCTTCTTTTTTACCAGTGCTAACTTTTTATTGCGTGCTTTGCACACTGAGCAGCAGCAAAGCTTTTTTGATTTTGGTTTGAAATCAACGCGTCCTAGTAGTGGCTGTGGGATGGTTGTGTGGACCACAAGGAAGCTATTGGCAAACTCCTTTTGCCATATTTCATTGAAGTGGTCATGTGCTTCAACAACCCCAACATACTTCAACTAGTGGTTGTCTTAATCGTCTGGAAAGACATATCATTCGAGCTTGGGAAATCCATGAGGCCTATACGAGTCCTATGGTAGCGTGTCCCTTGATGGGTCAGCTCTAATGGGGCATGTTTGAGTTATTAGGTGGCGGCATTGGGTAGGTATGCTGATCTAAGCATATATAGAGATGTAATCTCTTGCCCATTTATCGTATAGCAAACCTTATACCAGTGTGTCTAGGTGAAATGTCTAGGGTGATGGCAAGGATATGCATCCGGTTCTCAAAGTCTTCTAGCTTCAGAAGAGGTGCACACTCCTCACTATCATTTTCATCTTCAAGTTTCTTGTGGCATGTCTGACACACAGATGGACAACAGTACATCGGGTTGTTATGATAGAGTCCTCTACCACTCATTGGGTGTACCTTCCATGTGTGTAGATTGATCTTGAACGTTTGATCCTTTCCCCCAAAAATGTGGTTGGTATCCAAGTGGTGAATCATTTTTTATTCTCTCATGAATGGTTTGCCAAGGATGCAGTCGTAAAAGAAACTAGCTGACATCCAAAGTTCACCACAAAGGTCTGGCAGCGGTAAGTCATTCCAAGGATCTTAATTTTTATATTCCTCAATAGACCAATGGGTCTACCTGTGGCTCCATCAGCAAGTTTAACCAATAATGCAGTGTCATCCATGGTGGGCACTCCCTATTTTTTCCATCATTGTTTTGTAATAATGCTCACTCCTGCTCCCCCATCCAAGATTGCTGTGACTTGGAGGCCATCAAAGGTTATCGAAAATGCCGCATTGAATTGGTCGCCTTCAAAGTATTGTCCAAGATTATTCACTCGAACCATGGAGGTGCCAATTATCTCAAGGGGTATAACAAGTTCATCTTCCTTGGATTCATTAGAGCTCTCAAGCTCTATAGACTTGTGCATGCCTACCCTGAGGCATCCCTCCATCCAGTCCTTTAGATCTTTCCATAAACTTGGGCAACCTTGAAGCAAGGTGCCTATAGGGATCTGGATCTGAGAAGAAAGGAAGGAAGAGAGACCAACAATGTCTCAAGGAGCGAAGGTTGTCCTGTGAGGAAGGATGGTTTGGTTAAGTCTTAAGATCTTTGGGTAATTTGCTGCATTAATGCAGTGGACAACTGATCAACTTGTCTGGACATGGACTCTTTGCTTTTTCCATGAGATTTTGTGCTGGTGGTCTTGAAGGAAGCTTTTGATGTACCCTCATGAAGTTATCAGGAATGTGTTCCCTCTTTGAAATTGTCCTCAAAATCCATAGCACTCCTACAACATTGCTCAAAGGAGGTATGGCCTAAGGCATAAAATGAGTTTTGTAAGGGAACGTCATAAATACCCTCTAGAAATCTCCCTATTAATCTTTCATCAGAGAACTTTTCCCTGGCATTGCAATGTGAGTGAAGATATCTAACTCTATTGATGTAGTCTCTCATGATTTCTCCTTCCTTCTATCTGACGTTATACAGCTCCTCCACTGGGCTCCATCTAGTGCCTTAGCAAGAATATCCTACCTTGAAGGCCTCTTTCAAGGCTTCAAAGGTGGCCTTGTCCTCATCTTTCAAGGACCTAAACCATTGGCATCCTTTACCATCTAGGGTGAGGTTGAAGGCACTCACCTTAACCTAATCCTCTACATGGCCAAAGGCTTCACAAATTTGATTAAACATCTCCAAATGTGAAATGGGATCTCCTGTCCCATCAAACTTAGTGATAAGCTTTGAGATGTTGGTGGGTTTGTTTCGCTCTAAGGTGCAGGTTATGCTAGTGCTAGGGGCATAGCCACCCCCTCCCCATTTCCATGGCTAATCTTAACATTTCTGGTGTCATCTCTCTACCATGGCTGGAGTGGGTGCAGGTTAAGGAAAGGTTGGTGGAGGAGAGGGGCTAGGATTATTTACCATTGGAGACCCTTGTCTGATAGGTGGGCTAGGTTGTGCCCCTTGTGGTCCCATGTGGTACCCAAGGTAAACTCCTTGTGTGATGTGAAGGGCCTGGGTAGACCCTTTCTCTTTGATACAATGTTTCTGGTCCTTGAGATGATGGACCTAGCCCTAGGTTCTGTACCGGTCTTTGGGCCTTGTAAGAATTAGCCACATGTAAGATAGGCACAGCTCTCTAGACTGGTGGTTCAGTCTGGGTCTGTTGGCTTTCACTCTGCCGTTCACTAGGATTTAAAGACGGTGTGGTCTCGCTTTCTTGTGGTTGGTCCATACCTCTCACCTTGGGTTGTAGTTCTTCTGACTATGTGTTTCCTAGGATAAGAAGCAAGGCTTCTCTATGAATGTGTGGGAGAGGTAGGAGCTTGCTCTTGGACAAATGGTCTGTCCATGCAATGAGGTTCAAGCTCTCCTGTATAGAGTTCAGGCGTTCACTACTGCTGTCAAAGATAAGCATTGTTTGACTCCACATAGTATTGACCAATAGTATTGACCAATGGGTCTAACCTTATAAGCCAGGGAGATTCAGGAGAGTTCACAAATGCGAGAGAGAATGGCACGGGCATGGCAAAATTGACTCGGCTGTGGAAAACACAATGAGGCTTTAGAATTGGCAGGCCCTTTAGGAACAAACAGCCATGGCACTGTCAGATTTAGAGATTTTTAAGATTTGTTTGGGGATTGCAGGGAATTTAAGGTTGTAGGTCTGATAGCCACCCACTATATTCTAGGACAAATTTAGTTGCACCCACTTGATTGAATGCAATTGAATGCACTTTATGCCCAATTTAATGCAATTATTTCAATTTTGATGTAACTTCCACATTCAGGCTAAAGATCTCACTAGATTTGGCTAATTGAGAAGGGAATGGACATGGCAAATGTGCCACGACCATGGCCTGTAAAGCAAACAACCATTTTCTTCTCAGAGTAGCCAACAGAATAAAATTTTTGCCTGGTTTTTTTCTCCAATTCTTGCTGATTCAGGTGTTTTTCCCCTAATTTTTTGTGTTTTTGATTCAATAGAGAGCTAGAGCTAGTCTCTAGCTATCTATTGGTGCCTGCAATGCATAATGAAAACTAGCTAATTGAGATTAATTTATGGATTAAACTAAGATGCAAGCTTGAAGAAAAAAGAAAAGAAAATTTCAAAGTTTTGCATGAATGTCAAGGGCAATGTTAGAGCACTTTCTTCCTTCTCCCGCACTCGGTGAAGATTTCAACGCTCCGATGCTCAATTAACCTTCAATGCTCCATGTAGTCACCATTAAAAAAAAACACAAAATCAAGCAACCAACCAGTGGATTTGCACTCCAACCAAGCTAAACAAAGACACTGGCAAATGAACAAAGTGAAGAACCCTAAGCTAAATCCATTCCTCACGGTAATGGTGCCAAACATGTTAAGCCTAACATACTACCTTGCACACAAAGAAGGGTAGAGAAGAAAAGAGATACACATGCAAGGGTCGAGTCGGAGAGTTGCACTTAGCCAACCCTAATAAGGGTTAACTCCTCAATATGAATTCACTAGGGGCTCACTCCATCTCTTCTTGTATCACCCAATAAGAGATTCAATGGCCAAGTTGTGAGAGCAAGAACGATGAAGCTATGGAAAGCTCAACCTTCACTTCGTGCCACGTGCATGCAAAAGGGACATAGTAGAGAGCAAAGAGAGGGAGAGAAAGGAAGAGGTTAGAACATCACCATTCCTACATGCACACACCGACAATCAAGCATGCAAGCAAGGAAACACAAGAAAGCATACATCCACAAGCTCAAATGAGAGAGAGAGAGAGAGAGAGAGGTTAGAACATCACCATTCCTACATGCACACACCGACAATCAAGCATGCAAGCAAGGAAACACAAGAAAGCATACATCCACAAGCTCAAATGAGAGAGAGAGAGAGAGAGAGAGAGAGAGAGAGAGAGAGAGAGAGAAGAAAAAAAGCTCAAATGAGACTAATGGGATCAAATCCATTTTCATATTCCCTAAAATGAATTATATACAAGAGCTCATAGTTACAATGGCCGCCTGCCCATTTACAATTGGAGGGCCAAAAACTAGTCTTTCTAGCTCTATGTACAACTATTCGTCTCATGACATACAAGCCATAAGCTTGGTCATCCCATGTCTCTTTTACAGTAAGCGCTTTGCACAGTTACAAAAGATGGATTACAATAAGTGTAGCCACGGTAAGGGTAATGTTAACCAGAGTGGTTAACAATAAGGCTACATACATTAAGCATATATGCATAAAGCTTGCATAGAGGTAAAAACCTTGTAAGATTCCTCCCTCCAGCTTTTGAGGTGTAAAGGTGTAAGAACCTCCCCTTTTGATCTTATAATACTCCCCTCTTTGAAATAAAAGAAAGATCTTGTTTTACCCTGTTTTGGCCTAGAGAGAGAAAATGTCTAGAGGGAGGTAATCCAAACTTGAGATATTTTTGGATATAAAAATCCTCCTAGTGTCTAAAATGGTTTCCCTTGAAACAGAAATTCAAAAAGAACTTTCCAATGTGCAATTGGAATTAATTGAAAATAGGTATAAAGGACCTTAGCCTAAGGGTCTAGATTTTCAGAAATTATTGGTCCAATTAAGGTTCCTATGGGCCAATAGGATCAATCCAAGTGTGGGGAGGAGATAAATCCAATTTATAAAAGAAGAATACCCGAAAATGAGTAAATGCTCACATAAGATGAAGAGTGGACTAAGGACCAAAGAAAAGAATTAAAAAACTAAATTTTGACACCTCAGTGTGGGGATCTCCCCTCATGGTTACCCCCAATTTTTAATCAATAAAATGAGATATTTTCATCTCTTCTCTCTCCTATTTCAAAACTAGATCCAAAAAGTAAGCTGAATTGACCCAAAAATGGTCAAAAATTGACCAAACTGATCTGGAAAATTCTAGAACCAGTTTGCTTGGTTAGAGGTGTTGAAATTAGAGCAATGTGATGAGCTATGGTGGATCAAATACTAGAATCAACATCATTAACAAAGTGATTAGTAAGTAATTAAGATGTAATTAGTGAGTAATTAAGATGTAATTAGTGAGTAATTAGCAAATAGCTTAATGCAGGCATGGATAATCAAAAATTCTCATTAGGCCAATGCCTCAATTTATAGGGTTTACATCCAAGCATCAAATCCCACTGATTTCTCCTTGATTCACTCCACCTCTCCGAGAATATCTCCACCTCTTTTGCTTGATTCTCTCCACCTCTTCACTTTTCCCAAAATATCTCCCAGAATATCTCCACACTTCCTAAATCTTCTCATGCTAACCTTTATTCTCTCCCAGTAGATTCTTCTCACCTTTTCATAGGTTCTTTCACATTTACACATTCTCTTTTACAGCCTCTAACCAAGGGCTTGTTCCCGCACACACCCTATTCACTTGTATATTTCAACACCTCCTCTCAAGTGAATACTCCTGGACCCTATACCAAGTTTCTCTCTTACTTGATAGCCCGCGACCAGTGCCTCAAGTCCCTAAACTCATAGTCCTTGACACTCTCTCTCTCTCTCTCTCTATGTGTCCAAGGCTACTACAAGTGCCCTCAACCTTGACTAAAGTGCTCACACATACATCTACCATGTGGCCTACATCATCAGTGGCTCAGAGGTGGTTTTATTTTGTTGTGGGGTCTCTCTCTCTCTCTCTCTCTCTCTCTCTCAGAAAAGATGATTCGACTCCACTTCCTTTGAAGCCTCCATGAAGTTTGCCGATGTTCCTTCTCTGGGTTTGCTGTAGCAGTCCCTTGCCATGTGTCCTGGCTTTCCACAGTTGTGCCAAGTGAAGGTCCTTCCTCCTACTCTGCCTCTTCCTCGTCCTCGTCCTCGAGAGAATCCTCCTCGGGTGAAGAATGCTTTTTCTTCTGCTGGCTGCTGCTGTTGAGTCAAGCCATTTCTTCTCTTTGCCTCTGCTCTCTTGCTCTAGTAGAGCTGCTTCTATCTCATGTAGCTTCAATTCAGGTATATTATTTAGTGTTGCTACAATATTTTCATATTCACCTTTGTCCACACTCTTCAGAAGCACTGCTAGTGCCTCATCATCTTCTACCTTTTTGCCAATAGCTGCCAATTGTTGCTTAATGCTTTTATATCTGTTCAAGTGTGTGATTAAAGGTTCACTTTCCTTCATGTCCAATTTGTAGAATTGCATTAACAGATTTATCTTTGAATTTTTTGCTTGTGTGCCAAATAATTTATTGAGTTCATCCCATGCATCTTTTGCCCATTGTATCCCTATGATGTGATGAATGAATTCATCATTTAAACTGAGTGCAATAAGTCCCAATGCTTTTTCATTCCTGATCTTCCACTCATTTTCCCCTCTCATCTCTGGGCATTCATCTCTTCCCTCAACTAGCCCCCACAGATTTTTCCTCATGAGCAAATACTTGGTTTTTGTCTGCCATGTGTAAAACTGTTCCCCATTAAATTTGGCTATTTCTTGTGTTGTACTCATGGTGATGTGAAGGGAGTCTTACCTCTTGATCCAATTTTAAGATTCAAGGGCAGTGTCTACCCTTTTACAACTCAATCTGGTGTTTAAGAGATGATTATAACAAATTTATCAGCATAAAGAAATTACATTAAATCAAGGGTAACCAATTTGTACGGAATGGTTGGAGTATCAAACCAACTCTGAATTGCAATCTGAAGTTATAGGGATCTGTATCAGATACCTAATGGTTAATTTGAACCCTCAATTGCACCAAAATATAGTGATTAGCATTGATTAATCACTGATTAGCTAATTAATCCATTATTTTGTGTGCAAAAAACAGAGTATGTGGGGAGTCCAGATGTGATGCCCTAGACTTCAAATGAGCTCAAATGCTTTCAAAGCCATCAATAGCAATGAGTCTAGTAGAGGATTAAGTTAATAAACACAAGATTTGACCAAATATTGAATGCTTAATCTCTGTTTTACCAAAGTCACCTGTGCAGATTTGATGAAGAGCTTGGATCTCACTGTAGACTTGATCAAATTGAATTCTGACTTCACCAGCTTGTAGAGCATGCTTGAAAACCCCCAGGGCTAAGAGGAATTAGGTCAATTTGATTTGAAGTGGACAAGATCTGCAAATTTGATGAAGAGCTTGGATCTCACAAGATTTGACCAAATATTGAATGCTTAATCTCTGTTTTACCAAAGTCACCTGTGCAGATTTGATGAAGAGCTTGGATCTCACTGTAGACTTGATCAAATTGAATTCTGACTTCACCAGCTTGTAGAGCATGCTTGAAAACCCCCAGGGCTAAGAGGAATTAGGTCAATTTGATTTGAAGTGGACAAGATCTGCAAATTTATCAAAAAAATTACGCTGCAGAAAATTACGATTTCTTCTTGATGCGCCGACGGTTTGCTCTTGTGATTGGCTTGGCTGGAGCTGCTATGGGTTGGCTATGTTGGGCTAGAAAGGTTTGGCCTAATGTTGAGTGTGCAAGGAGCTAGAGCTCCTCCACCAGCTGGGGGTACAGAGGTGAGTTGAAAAATAATTAAAAATTTGATTAATTTCTAATTATCTATTAATCTTGATTAATTAGATAATGGGCTCATAAACCTGATGGATTCTAGGCATAGCTCTGATACCATGTTGAAATTAGAGTGATGTGATGAGCTATGGTGGATCAAATACTAAAATCAACATCATTAACAAAGTTATTAGTAAATAATTAAGATATAATTAGCGAGTTATTAGCAAATAATTAAGATGTAATTAGTGAGTAATTAGCAAATAGCTTAATGTAGACATGGATAATAAAAAACCAGCAAATTCTCATTAGGCCAATGCCTCAATTTATAGAGTTTACATCGAAGCATTAGATCCCACTGATTTCTCCTTGATTCACTCCACCTCTCCCAGAATATCTCCACCTCTTTTGCTTGATTCTCTCCACCTCTTCACTTTTCCCAGAATATCTCCCAGAATATCTCCACACTTCCTAAATCTTCTCATGCTACCCTTTATTCTCTCCTAGTAGATTCTTCTCACCTTTTCACAGGTTCTTTCACATTTACACATTCTCTTTTACAGCCTCTAACCAAGGGCTTATTCCCACACACACCCTATTCACTTGTATATTTCAACAAGAGGCTCACTTTTTCCTATAAATAGAAGCCTCCCCCTTTGTAAAAGCTTAATGGTGTTTATGCACTATTAATCTACTCCTGTCCTGAGCCATCTACATTGGATTTTTTAATAATTCAATTGTTTTTGGCCTAATCCTCTCCAAAGTGAACTGGTGGCCACTATTGCTTCAAACAATAGTAGAACCCTCAATCCCTCAAGCCAAAGGAGAGCTTACAAGCTCCATGTAAGCTAATTTTCTTACTTTGTTTATGAATTTTAATGAAAAATCTATGGTTTTCATGATTTTTTATGTTTTGCAAATGATTAAATTAAATTCAAATGCTATGCCTTTGATGAAAAGGCCACCCCCTTCTCTTCTTTACATTCCAACCTTTCTTAATAATAGAAAGATTAATTAAGTGATTAATTAAACTCTTCTTATTGTTTACACTTGAATTTAGAAAATTATGTAGATTAGAGTTCTATAATTCTAAATTGGGTTAATTAAGTTAAGTGAAGAAAGATTAAAAAAATAAGAAATGGCTAGCCATACAAAGGAGGTTATGGCAAAATTTTTCAAAATTTTTGTGAAAAAGAAAGTTTTTTTTATGTTATTCCAAAAGAGTAATTCCCACCATTTTTGCATCTAAAAGAAATATTCTAATTACTCCATGTACATATTCACCTATGAATATGCATGGATATCACTTATATTAATTATTAAATTTGATTTCTATGCATAGAAAGATGCATAAAGGGATTTTTTTAATTATAAAAGTGTTATTCTTATTAAATTTGATTTCTATGCATAGAAAGATGAATAAAGGAATCTTTTTTATTATAAAAGTGTTATTCTTATTAAATTTGATTTCTATGCATAGAAAGATGCATAAAGGAATTTTTTTATTATAAAAGTGTTATTCTTATTAAATTTGATTTCTATGTATAAAAGTGTTATTCTTATGCATCTTTCTATGTATAGAAAGATGCATAAAGGAATTTGTTTTAATTATAAAAGTTTTATTCTTATTAAATTTGATTTCTATGCATAGAAAGGAATCTTTTTTATTATAAAAGTGTTATTCTTATTAAATTTGATTTCTATGCATAGAAAGATGCATAAAGGAATCTTTTTATTATAAAAGTGTTATTCTTATTAAATTTGATTTCTATGCATAGAAAGATGCATAAAGAAATTTTTTTATTATAAAAGTGTTATTCTTATTAAATTTTATTTCTATGCATAGAAAGATGCATAAAGAAAATTTTCTTATTATAAAAGTGTTATTCTTATTAAATTTGATTTCTATGCATAGAAAGATGCATAAAGAATTTTTTTTAATTTTAAAAGTGTTATTCCTATTAAAATTGATTTTATGCATAAATAGATGCATATAAGGATTTTTTTTTATAAAAGTGTTATTCCCATTGAAGTTGATTTTTATGCATAAATAGATGTATAAAGAATTTTTATATCAAAATTAGAATTCTGTGAAATTCTATGAGTATTTGATAAATGAATAATTAAATACTCTAAGAGAGAAATTTCTATCGTTTTATATTCACACGGATTGTAAAAAGAAAATTCAAGAAATCTATCAAGACCAAAATATTCAGATAAATGATTAATTTATTCTTAATTAAAATATTAGATATTTTATTTAAATTCAAATATAAATTTTAGATAAATTTATTTTATCTATGAGAAATAATTAAATGGTAAAAGAGGAATTCCTATGGCATTTGGAATTCAATCATTAGGATGGGAAAAGAGAAATTCCTAGCATATTATTGGAATTATTGGATATTTTATTTAAATTCAAAGATGAATTTTAGATAAATTTATTTTATCTATGAGAAATATTTAAATGGTAAAAGAGGAATTCCTATGACAATTTAAATTCAATCATTTAGATGGAAAAAGAGAAATTCCTAGCATATTGAATTAATGGGTATTTTAATTTAGATGAATTTATTTTATGAGAAATATTTGATGATAAAAGAGGAATTCCCATGACATTGGTATGCAAATAATTAAATGCAAAAAGAGGAATTCCCATGGTATTTGAGATCCATGAAATCAAATGGGAAGAAGAGAAATTTTTAGTATAATTCAATTTATGATTATTCATCAAAAGTGAAAATATGGATAGAATTGATTTTTGTAGATCCCATGAATTCTTTTATTCAAAAGAGGAATATTGAATATAAATCAATTGAGGAATTGAGAAGGAATATGAAAATAATCATCGAGAAAAAGAATCTTTATCTGTTCTAAGCAATTGGCAAAAATTTAAAAGTCCCATTATCAGTATCAAAGAAGAAAAAGCTACTAAATGGGGATAGGATGTGGAATGGATGTAAACGGGATGCGATAGGATGTGAATGGATGTGATAAGATGTAAATGAGATGTGATAAGATGTAAATGGGATGTGATAGGATGTGGTGTAATGAAAATGAATGTAGATGAGATGTGAAGTAAATAAATGTGGATGTGAATGATGAGATGAGAATGAGAAGAGAGAATATGTGGAAGGGTGAGATAGGAAGTAAATGGATGTGGATGTGTATGTGATGAAAATGGATGTGAATGTGTATGTGAAGAATGGATGTGGATGTGTATGTGAAAGAATGGATGTGGATGTGTATGTGAAAGAATGTGATGTGATGTAAAGAGATGTGATGCGACATCAATATATGTGGATGTGAAGTGATAGATATGAATGTATAGATAGATGTGGATAGTCGTACATGTGAACGATTGGATGGATGTGGATGAATGAGATGAGATGTGTATGAATGAGACATGATGTGGATGGGATGAATGAGATATGATGTGATGTAATGTGGATAGAATGTATGTGATGGGATGGTGATGAGAATGAATGTGATGGATATGAATGAATGTGATGTGATGTGATGTGATGTAAATGAGAATGAATGTGATGGATATGAATGAATGTGATGTGATGGATGTGAATGGATGGAGGTGATGTGATGTGAAATGGATGTGATGAGATGTGATGTAAATTGGGATAGATGTGAATGGATGATATGTGATGTGAATCGGGATGTGAATGAATGAGATGTGATGTCATGTGAATGGGGATGAGAATGAATGATATGGGATGTGAATGAATGAGATGTGATGTAATGTGAATCGGGATGTGAATGAATGAGATGTGATGTAAATTAGGATAGATGTGAATGGATGATATGTGATGTGAATGAATGTGATGTGAAACGGGATAGATGTGAATGAATGAGATGTGATGTGAATGGATGAGATGTGATAGGATGTGAATCGAGATAGACGTGAATGAATGAGATGTGAGGTGAAATGGATGTGATGTGATGCGATGTGGATTGGGGTAGATATGAATGGATGAGATGTGAATGAATGTGATGTGATGAGATGTGGATATGGGTAGATGCGAGTGGATGAGATATCTGATGAGGATAAATGAGGAAAGATGCGATGAGATGGAAACTGATTAGATTGGATAAGAATGGGAATACATATGAAATGGATTGAATTGGATAAGAATGGGAATACATATGAAATGGATATGGATTAAATAATGTGGATTGATGTGGAACAATGTGGAAAGACGAGACTGTTTTATGTCAAGAATGCTAGGGAAGCATTTTGACCGTCTTGTGAGTGAAGAGATCGTGGGGAGACCTAACTGATAAAGTTGCAACAGTTGACGGAGAGTCAACGGAGGACGTATCGCGTAGCAAGGTCGCGTAGCAAGGTCGCGGCCGAGGTCTTGACCAACCTCGGTTCGATTTAAGTGGTGACCTTCCGGTACGGTGGATGAGCACTAGGTGACCTACAAAGGATCCTAAAGGGTGCTAACCATACGGTGCTCGGGCTCTGGGTCGCCAAAGATACCCACACGTACATCGGGGAAGATATTGGAACAAGGAGTAAGAGTTGTTTTTTGAATTCGGGCATGGATCTGGTAGATTGACCTTGTTGGTCCTCAACGGATGAGTCCATGGATCTTTTATATGGATCTATTGGTTGATCTTGCTGATCTTCAACGGAGATTCCATTTTGATTTTTATAAGTGAATATATTGCCAGGCACTATGAGTTAGGAACTATCGAAAAGGCCCCTGAGAGTGGACAGGTGGTGAGTGTTCTAGTTACCAATGATGCCATAGGTACACCTATGAAGGAATGATTGGAAATTAGGATTCAACCGGATATTTTGGAGGATTATGATCAGTGACAATATGGTTTCATTAAATGATTGTTTTAGAGACAGCTGAATCTGTGAAAAAGGCAATTTCATATTGGGTGTGTAAGTGGTGTGACTAGTTTTAAGTTTGCATGAATATCCAGCTAGGAGGGCTGGGAACTCTTTTCCCTGGTACCCAGGACAAAACCTAACCAAATTCCTAATTGGATCCCATCACTACAGTGGTTGGGTGGTTGGCTAACCCATGGGACTAGATGGGGTTTGGCTGGACTAATGGATCCCTAAAATGAGACTCAATTCTGTTATGGTACGATAGATGAAGTATATCTTGGATAAAAATTGTTCTATGGAAAAGGAACAACGGCTGTTCCTCTCAATGAGAAAAAAAGCATTGGTCTCTATGATCCAAGTGAAAGTTTCTTCCTTAATCGGACCGAGTGTCTTTACAGGCTCGATCGGATCAGTTTGGTTAGTGATGACCTTGACTACGTTAGAGTAAAAATATCTTAGAGGAATCGCCCGTGCTTTCCAGGCTGTTGAAAGAACGGTAGAGGAGGAGGAGACACACACACAGGAGCAAACCCTAATGTATATTGCAAACCCTAATCATAGAGGGAAGCCATGTCCACACACTATGACCAGCTGGACACGCGGTCATTTATGTCTCACACATGTTTCTACCTAATCTGCCAGCACATAGCATAGCTGGCTCACACTCACATCGAGCTTGAATCTCAACAGCCCCTCTCAAGCTCATGATGTACTACCGATGAAGATGTAGATGAGCTTGGGATATCAAGACTCTCAACACTCCCCCTCAAGCTCATCCCATGTACTCCCAACATAGTTCGGAAGTACTCAAACTTCTCCCTGCTAAGTGGCTTCGTGAAGATATCAGCCACCTGCTCATCAGTCTTCACATAGTGAAGATCAACTGTACCATCCAGCACCTTTTCTCTGACAAAGTGGTAATGGACCTCTATGTGTTTGGTCCTCGCATGAAACACTGGATTCTTTGCCAGCTGTATACTGCTCATGTTGTCACAATGAATGACAACTTTGCCACTAATAGGCTCACATAAATCTGCCAAGAGACTCTTTAACCAAACAGCCTCGCAAGTAGCAATGGCTGCACCCCTGTACTCAGCCTCTATACTGGATAAAGCAACTGTAGGTTGCTTTTTGCTACTCCAACTCACCACAGCACTTCCAAGTGTAAAAGCATATCCACTAGTAGACCTCCTGTCATATGCGCTACCTGCCCAATCAGCATCTGTGTAGCCATGAATATCCAAGCTTTTACCACTCTCATAAAATAGACCATAATGTGCTGTGGTCTTCACATATCTCATGATGCGTCTCACTGCATCCAAATGTGGTTTCCTGGGGCTCTGCATAAACTGGCTAACCAGCCCCACTGCATAACTCAAATCCGGGCGTGTGATAGTCATATATATGAGACTACCAACCATCTTCCTGTACATGGAAGGATCATCCAATTCCTCGCCATAATCAGCCCGCAACTTCACATTTTGCTCCAATGGTGTACTCATAGGTTTACACCCTGTCATGCCATACTTTGCCAACATATCCAAGGCATATTGGCGCTGTACTAACCAAGTACCTGCATGATCTTTCACCACTTCAATGCCAAGGAAGTATCTCAACTCACCATTAGCCACTGGGCTAAACGTCTCATCATAATCCAATCCATGGATCTGTGCATATCCCTTTGCTACCAATCTTGCTTTATGTCTTTCAATAGAACCATCAGATTTGCACTTCACTTTGTAGACCCATTTACATCCAATAACATTCTTGTCCTTTGGTAGGGCAACCAAATCCCATGTATCATCATGGACCAATGCGTCCATCTCTACATCCATTGCTTTTTCCCATACATGCTCTCCAATAGCCTGTGTGTAGCATGTAGGTTCCACATGCTTCACCATAGATGTCATGTATGCATAGTGCATAGCAAAATCTCTGTATGTCAACCTGTCAACAGGATATCTGACCCTCTGGGATCTCCGCAATGCATGCGGGTCACTCTGTACACCTGTGACTCTAGCATGTGGTGGCACATATCTGTCCTGTCTAGCACCAGGTGTGCGTAAAACAGGTATGCCAAGCTCCTCATCCAAACTTTCAGAACTGGATGACTCATATCCTGTGATTCCAATTCCTTCGACTTTCTTTTTGCCTTTATCCATAGCACTACTCCCAGTGCTTATGCTCTCATGCCTCAAACGTCCTGACCATGGACGTACACTGCTACTCTCAGCTTCTGCTGCTGGCCCAGACATAGTAGTAGAACTTGAACTTGCTTGTGATGGCAAGTTCACATGTACATCAGCCTCAAGTGACTCAATAACACCCTCATCTTTTGCTTTATACCAACTAGCAAGCTCATCAAACACCACATCACGTGAGATGACCACTTGTCTAGTTTGTGGATTATAACACTTGTAGGCCTTTCGATCCTGTGCATATCCTACAAATATACATTTCTCTGCCTTAGGATCCAACTTTCTTCTCCTTTCATCAGGCACATGAACATAAGCTATACATCCAAAAACTTTAAGATGTCCAATATCTGGCCTGTAACCTGTGAGCCGCATCTCTGGCGTGCTTCCATGAATGGCTGTTGTAGGTGTTTTGTTCAATATATAAACTGCAGTAGCACATGCTTCTGCCCAATAGTAATCTGGCATGCTCTTTTCATTAAGCATTGCCCTTGCCACTTCACATATAACTCTATTCTTTCTCTCAGCCACACCATTCTGCTGAGGTGTATACCTGCATGTCAATTGTCTCCTTATTCCATGCTTCCTCAAGAAATGCTCAAAAGCTTTTGAGGTGTATTCACCACCTCCATCTGTCCTCAGACATTTAATCCAACAGCCATACTGCTTTTCTGCAAAAGCTTTGAAATCCATGAATTTTTCCAATACTTCACTCTTCTCCCTGAGAAAGTATATCCATGTCATCCTGCTAAAGTCATCAATGAATGTAACATAGTATAAGCTGCCTTTGATAGATGGGTTTTGTGCAGGACCCCATACATCACTGTGTACAATCTCAAGTGGCCTGTTACTCATATTTCCTTCTCTAGGAAACCTCAATCTTGCCTGCTTCCCAAACTGACAGGCTTCACAAACATGCATATGTCCATCATATTTGAACCTAGGCAATCCATTCACAATGCCTCTTGTTTGCATGTTCTTTAATCTCTGTATATTGACATGGCCAATCCTCTTGTGCCACATATCAATATCCTGTACCACATTCCTGCTCTTTGAGAACATGGCTGATTTTAGCTCAGGAATTCCAGCATCCAGCTTAAACAGTCTTCCTTCTTTCTTGCCTTTAGCAATCACTCTACATCCATGTTTGAAGTCTTCAACAAAGCATCCATGCTCGTTGAATCTAACCTGTAATCCCTGTTCCACCATTTGACCAACTGAGGCCAAGCTTTTAGTGATTGAAGGCACATACAGCACATCTGACATAGACTTTGTCTGACCATTATGCATGACCAATGGTACACTTCCAACATGTGTAATGACATGCTGGGTATCATCACCTGTTTCCACATAGCCTTTGACATCCATTGGCTTCATGTGCTCAAACCATTCACCATGGCATGTCATATGATTTGATGCTCCTGAGTCCATATACCATGTATCATCATTCTCAGCATTTGTTGTCATAGAACCCACAACATGCTTCATGGCAAACAAATGATTTGCAGCTCCATCATTGCTACTTGATGCATAGTTGCCACCATGTTGTGCATAGTTTCCACCATAATGACCACCACGCTGTGCTCTTCCCCCTCTCAAATCATTCTGTTTGCGAAAGCAATCTCTCGCCATATGACCATATTTGCCACAATAATGGCATTCCACATCTTGCATAGAATTTTGTTGGCCTTGCCAACGTCCTCGACCACGGGGGGTACCTCTACCTCGCTGAGGTGCATAACCACGACCACCTCGAGCACCATAAGAAGGCTGAAAATTCTGTTGTGGAGATCTATCCTGCCATCCACGACCATTACCACCACGTCCACGTGATGCAAATCTCCCCCTGCCTCTAAAACCTCTCTGCGAGTAAAATGCCTGATTTCTGCCATCATCATGGCTAGTAGATGCATCCTGAAAGGAATCATTGAGCTTGATTTCCTCAACCAACAAGAGGGAAACCAACTCATCGAAGTCGGGTAGACCTGTACTCCTCACTGAGATAGATGTATCAAAGGATTTGTATTCCTTGCCAAGACCACGCAAGGTAATATCCACCAAATCATCATCAGGCATGGGGGCATTTATTGTGGCCAATGCATCTGCAAACTTCTTGATTTCTTGCACATAATCATGTATGCTCCTTTATTCCTTTTCACATTGTGTATCTGCTGTCGCAATTGAGACTTGCGAGCACTCGTATCTGTATCAAACATCTTGACCAAAGTATCCCATGCATCTTTGGGATTCTCAGCATCCTGAATGTGTATGAGCATAGCATCAGAAATGCATATAGACAAATAATGCAGCACTTTGAATGCTCTCTCAGACCACTGCTTATGAGCAATAAGCTGCTACTGTGTAGGTTGCCGAGGTAGCTCAGGCTCTGGCTTAGCACCTGTAATGAGATTCCAAAATCCTTTCCCTTTCAAGAAACTCTTTATCCTGTACTTCCATGCCTGGAAGTTCTTCCTATCCAGCTTCTCACCAACAATCTGTACTGGATTGTCAGACATGTTCGCTCAATGCATACACCTTCCGCACACTTCAAATCTGTAAGTGAGCCTTCCTCAGCTCAACCACACTCCAATGAATGTTTCAGATACTCCAAGATAGCCAACAAACTCCAAATTTGATGTAGAAAATCAACCTGTAATCATCTGAGATGAACTGACTCACGCAGTGCGGAATACCCTGAATTGACACGCCTTCCAAGGCTCCAAATCGCAATGTAATGGTGCAATCAAGTCTAGGCAACTTGCATTGACACCTAATGAACCTCAATGTTGAGTATCAACTCCATCTGACATGTGTAATCATCAATTTTTGAAAACCCCTTTTTCTGTTTTTGAAAAAACCAGAAAAACCAGTAATGATTTGGCTCTAATTCCTTCAATATTTCACCAAATTGAGCAACCAGGCATTCATTGGCTTAGCAATAGTGTCCATCAACTCCATGTAAGAGGAATTTGTCCAATTGTAAAACACCAAAGATTAATTGCTCGATTAAAATGCTCTGTTTCTCTGCAACCAGTGGATAGCCTGTTTTAATCAGCTCATTCCCAGCTCAATTAAGCATCATTTGTCAAACAAATCACATAGCCCTCTTCTCCAAGATGTAAAGCATCCAATTGCTAAGAGAGTTGTGGAAGATATCAAGCAACAAGTGAGTAATCGACCTCCTCGTGGTGAAAAAACCAGAAAAATACCCTATTTCCTACTGTCTGGCTGCGCCGCCTGCTGTAGAGCCCTTTGGGAGTGTTTAACTTGCTAATTGAAGAGTGCTACAAGTGCCCAAGACACCTAAGTATGTGTGCAACCCACCAATGGTTGAATTTTCACCAAAAATAGGCTCCAAATGCATCAATTTTGGGCTTCCTCTTCTCTGTTTTGTGAGAGCTCAAAAAACCAGTAATTTCTCTCAATTAAATGCATGTAAATTGCTCCAAAATCACAGTAGGGCTTGCATAGAAGTTGCCAATACATCTCTCATTGTCAGATACATGTTTGCTTTGCCAGAATCACACATATTTCCACCATACATCAATGTTCCCAAGCTTTAATGGAAAGCTTCAAAAACCAGAATTTTGCTTTGCTTTGATTTGCTCTATTTTGCTTTGCCTTTGCATGTTTCACCTGCAATCCGCTCAAGGATGTTTAGAAGACCTTACCCGGTAGGCCAAGCTCTCAGATCTGATAGTATTTGGTGTGCTCCAAGCTTCACAGCTCCAATGGTAGCTTCACAGCTTCTTTTCACAGCTTCTTCTTCTCCCTCTTCACTCACTCACTCATAAACCCTAATAAACAGCACAAGGCTCTGATACCATGTTGAAAGAACGGTAGAGGAGGAGGAGACACACACACAGGAGCAAACCCTAATGTATATTGCAAACCCTAATCATAGAGGGAAGCCATGTCCACACACTATGACCAGCTGGACACGCGGTCATTTATGTCTCACACATGTTCCTACCTAATCTGCCAGCACATAGCATAGCTGGCTCACACTCACATCGAGCTTGAATCTCAACACAGGCGAGGGAAGTTTTTTTTCCAGGTTCGTGGAAGAACCGAGGGATTAGTCTCTTGTCCGGATATCCGTGGTGCGCGAGGCCCCGAGTGAGGGACCCTGCCCCGTGCAAGAAGTGCTACTTCCACTGCTAGCACCCCAAAATTCATTGCGCGGAGGGGACATGGATCTCACAGTTGGTATCAGAGCTAATTGGCTAAAGTGGATTAACTGAGAAGCAAAAAATGTCAAAAATTTATGAAGTAATAATAAAATATTAAAAATGTGTGATGAAATTCATACAAATTGATATTCAGACTGAAATTCATAGGAAACAAAGGCCCTTGCATAAGCTTGAAGCTTCAATCTCTTTGAATACACTTAAAGCTCTATGCATAAGCTTCAATCTCTTTGCCTAAGCTTAAGCCTTATGCATAGAGCTTGAGCATAATGCTTAATCTTATGCATAAGCCTTAAGCTAGATGCATGCATGCTTAAACCTAACATTATGCATAGAGCTTGAGCATAATGCTTAATCTTATGCATAAGCCTTAAGCATAGCCTTAAGCTAGATGCATGCATGCTTAAACCTAACCTAATCCTAAACCCCAACGCCCAAGGAAAGAAAATAGACAAATAAAAATAAGAGAAAGGTGAAGGGCTACATGGAATCTCAGCAAATTAGAAGCTGCAAAACAAACACACAATTAGAAGCTGCATATTAGAGACACACACATAAAAAACACTGAAACAAGAAAGGGATGGGGGAAGGGAGAGGAGAAAACCTGCTAATTTTTGGAGAGGACAAGCAAAAATAGGTTTCGAAAACGCTAATAGTGAGGCATCACGATTCTGTTAATAATTCTCCAAGATCGAAATAGTCGTCGGAATAGGCGTCAATATATAGATAATGTTTTTGATGTGTGTTTTGGCATTTATATCGATCGACGCCTATTTTGACAACCGCTTAAGTTCATTTTTTAATTCCAATTCACATTCAAATTTTGAATTTTTTTGCAGCCCGACACAAAAAAAAAGGTTTTCGCGACGCTTATACCGACTTTTATTTCAAAGGGCTTTTGGACGCTTATTTCGACGTTCATATTTGTCGGTTATTTCGAGGATCATTTCAACGTATTATTTTGACATTTATATCGATGGGTATTTTAACGACGTAGCCACTGTCGAAACTAGGCATCGAAAATGGATCATCCTATAGTAATGAGAGAGAATGCTAAGCTAGAAAGAATCCATAGCTCCTATATATGCATACAGTTTTATTAACATGCTACAAACGATCATAAGACCAATAAAGTTCTATTAAATTTATAATGGCCATAAGACCCTTATTTTAAGATTCCCTACTTCCAAAATAGAGGAAACACTTAAGATAGTCTACTAAGTCTTAACTTGGGGAAAATTTTCTGCTCGTCGACACCTTGACCATGCAAAGATTCAAAGATACAATTTGTAGGTAAGACCTAGTCCTATCCCGTAGAGCAGGGGGAGCATGGTCTTCTAAAAATCAAATCACCCATAGGGTAATTGATCATAATTTAGGCAACTACTAATCTTGATTCCTAGAGACAACGCTTTTTTCCTCATCCATGCAAGGCACAACCGCTGGCCTAGTCTTCTAGAATAGAGTTGCTCGTGAACCTATTTATCTAGCATAGGGCTTTCACTTAATCTATTGGAAAGCTACCCAACTAATCGGGTCTACCCGTCCATGGGATACTTCTAAGACTGGCTCTAGAGGTCTCGATATAGGAATCTTGTGTGGAAACAACATGAATTATCCCACAGGTCCCTCTATTTCTAGTTGGATTTGTTGTATCGGTCCTTTGCTTTGCTTAACCTTGAGATCTCCTCTTTTGGGTTAGGGTATTCTTGTAGCTTCTTTGGAAGGGGTTCTTCGTTTTTTGGTCTTGGTTTGTATCGTCCTTCCATTGCCTTCTTGGCCATTGGATTCTGAATAGCCATCCAAAAATCCATTTAGTAAGTCAAATGCTAATAAGAATGATTCTAGGAAAGCCAAGAAAAAGGAAAAATGTCATTATTACAGGAAACCTAGCCATTACATTCATGAGTGCAAGAAAAGGCTTGCAAAAGAGAAGAAGAAATATTCTAGCATGTTAGCGAGCTGATGCTTTAGCTCCAAATGCCAAGAATGAAGACCAATCTGCAAACTTTGTGGAGGATGATTGGGCTTTTTTGATCACATGCAGTTATGATCCTTCTGAAGAGGACACTTGTCATGTGCAGAAGCTCTTAGAGTCTTCTTTCAGCCCTAAGTATTGCATAGGAACACTTGATGCAAGAACAATCAACATAGACAGAGAATAGAGAGAGAGATGGCTGTATTTTCAGTATATTCATAGATGTATAAAAAGATTATACAAGTAGGTGCCATCTATCTCTTGCACAACAAAGTGTGGCAGCTCAACTTCACTTAGTGTTGAAAGAAAAGAACACAATGGGCTTGAGATCAGATGGTGGATATTGCCAATACCACTCCCTAGGTCCTATTGAACTGTCATGTGCATGAAAGATGCCATGGACATTCTCAAGTGCTGGTCCAGAAGAGGCAGCCAGATAAAGAGTATGAACCAGAATTTAGGAGCATCAGGGTGTAGATGAGGTAGTAGCTTCGACTTGGAGCTAGGGCATGGACGATGCGCTGTCGGCTGAACCAGGTAGGAACACATGAGTTGTCGGCCGCTTTTACAGAAAGTGGGCGGCTTGACCAAACAGTGGCGGCTGACCAACCAGAGGCGGTTGGACCAAAATCAGAGGAGCGCTGGGTTTTATGGATTTAATGCCAAGACTGCTGGCCGACTGCTAGTCAGCCAGTTCTCCAGGGAATCAAAAGGTCTATAAATAGGCAAGGTAGCTCATCATTGTACTCATTCAGTCCTTTAGGGATTGAGTCCTTTAGGGTCCAAGTAGGGACCAGAATTTTGGTGTTTATCACCCTTTTCATGAAGACAACCTAGGGCTATAGAAGAGTACCTTTTTGTACTATAGTAATATACTGAATTTCCAGCACATCTCTCTCTCTCTACTTTCTCTCCATTTCTGCGTTTTGCATCAGCATGTTTCCATGAGTGTTTAGGGCTGAAAGAAGACTCTCAGAGCTTCCGCGTGTTACATTGGTATCAGAGCATCAGGCTCAGCAAAGCTAAAGACTGAATCAGTCCCAAATGATGGTGTACAGGTCCAAGGTACAGGAAAGTACACGGGTCCTTTAGGGATTGAGTCCTTTAGGGTCCAAGTAGGGATCATAATTTTGGTGTTTATCACCCTTTTCATGAAGACAGCCTAGGGCTATAGAAGAGTACCTTTTTGTACTATAGTAATATACTTAATTTCCAGCACATCTCTCTCTCTCTCTCTACTCTCTCTCCATTTCTACGTTTTGCATCAGCATGTTTCCAGGAGTGTTTAGGGCTGAAAGAAGACTCTCAGAGCTTCCGCTTGTTACATTGGTATCAGAGCATTAGGCTCAGCAAAGCTAAACACTGAATCAGTCCCAAATGATGGTGTACAGTTCCAAGGTATAGGAAAGTACACAGATACGAAGCCCAAGGCAAGGAACACAGAATCGGAAAGAGCTCCCAGGAGGTTTGTTGGTGGTTTTCCACAAAGCCAGAGGGGATGGCAGTCCTGTGAGCCAGATAGGTTCTCGGGCAATGGTCCCAAGGGAGGTTTATCCTCCAAGGGGTGATGTGAGAGTGCCAGACTCATTTCTCAGGAATGAAGACCAAGATGGTGTTCAGAGTCAGGGTAGGAATGGATGGTGGACTAGATGGAATAGATGCATAGATCTTATTATGAGACAGAGTGGTTTTGGAGATCGGCCCAGGCTTTCAGAGAGAAAAGGGTTGCCAGGGATGGATGGATGACAGAGGGACTTCGGGAAAATATTGGGATGATGACAGTCATCCAAGAACAGGTTGGAATCCCGTCATCAAGTTTAGCAGAGGGGGATGTCATGTGCATGAAAGATGCCATGGACATTCTCACGTGCTGGTCCAGAAGAGGCAGCTAGATAAAGAGTATGAACCAAAATTTAGGAGCATCAGGGTGCAGATGAGGTAGTAGCTTTGACTTGGAGCCACGGCATGGATGATGCACTGTCGGCTAAACCAGGGAGAGCTGTTGGTTGTTTACAGAAAGTGGGCGGCTGACCAACCAAAGGCGGCTGGACCAAATCAGAGGAGCGCTGGGTTTTATGGATTTAATGCCAAGACTGCTGGTCGGCCAGTTCTCCAAGGAATCAAAAGGTCTATAAATAGGCAAGGTAGCTCATCATTGTACTCATTCAGTCCTTTAGGGTCCAAGTAGGGATCATAATTTTGGTGTTTATCACCCTTTTCATGAAGACAGCCTAGGGCTGTAGAAGAGTACCTTTTTGTACTATAGTAATATACTGAATTTCCAGCATATCTCTCTCTCTCTCTACTCTCTCTCCATTTTTGCGTTTTGCATTAGCAGGTTTCCAGGAGTATTCAGGGCTGAAAGAAGACTCTCAGAGCTTCCGCGTGTTACATGAATATTTCTTCCAAAGCCATAGCCGCCATGATGGATTATCTGCACCTCCAGAGGAGAGAAGTTGCCATGCCTTATGCTGCAATGGTGGAAGCTAACTCTCCTTACCTTTTGGAAGTGGGACGATAGTCCTTCTCTAAGAGAGACAAGCTGGGCCATAGCTAGAGGCTGAAGGGGCCAGCTCAAGGGACTAGCACATTTATAACTAAACCATGGTAGTTTTCCTTTGTTTTTTGGGATTGTTCACACGTTCAATGAGTTTGGATTTATGTTCAATTTTTGAAGAGATGCAACCAAGGATTTTCTCTGGAGCATGTATGTTGTTGAGAAGTCAAAGATTTTGATCTCATCCAAACCCATTTTCAGGCTCTGCGACTTGGGAGTATACACTCAATTTTTACGTTAATGGCAGATATGCTGCAGCAATGCGACCATTCATTGCAATGAGATGAAGGAATTTTGAGGAGCTGAGTTGAGGTAATTTTACCTGTAATCAAGGGTTGCTTGCAGGAAATAGAGGTGCTATTTGATTGGTGCTGCATTTCAGAATTAGGCTGAACAGGGGTTTTTCTTTCCTCGTTCACTTTTTGGATTGCCTAGCAAGGTGAATATGGTAGCACTGGCTACATATTTCGAGGGGAGCTTTGGGGAGGCTGGCATTGCCATTCTTGAAGAGCCTGAGCATCTTACTTGGTATCATCATGGAGCTCTTTGGAAATGGAGAAGACTCTTTAGCAGTCAAAGCGGAAGCAAATAAATGTGGCTTAGGAATCAAATTCTACGAGGGAAGGGTCCATGCTGATACTTCACTACACTGGTGAGTAAAAGGCTACTGATTGGTTCTCTGCAAGATGCTACTTTTCTAATCGATTCCTTCTCTTGGTGTGCCAATTCATTCTGCTGTTTCTGGGTTTGCACAGCTATAAAGTTTTCATCAATCCCAGTGTCAGTGATGTAGTCTGCACAACTACTGCTGAAGCTCTTGCCATGGGAAAGATTGTGGTATGTGCTGATCATCCGTCCAATGAGTTTTTCAAGGGTTTTCAAAGTGTCAGTGATGTAGTCTGCACAAATAGGGATATGCAATATTCTTGGTAATGTACCTACACAGTGTATAACTAAATTCTATCAATATTGTGCTATATGTACATCTGCTTACTACTAACTTCTTTCATGTCATTCATTGTTTTCTTTCATGCAATATTCTTGGTAATGTACCTATGGAGTGTAAAACTAAATTCTATCAATATTGTGCCATATGTACATCTGCTTAGTACCTGGGTATATGTTTAATCACCCAAAATATTGATAGTCTGAGCATACGACATTAACCCACTGCTCATGCATTGCATACACGTTTGTATCAATCAGTTTTTCCCTATTGTAGAGGTGCTTATGTGGACCTTTGGAGTCTTGTAAGTGCCAAACTCTTATGATTAATCCCTGAGCAATAACGAGCCTCCACTGTGAAGAATCGGTAATGTCTTAAATGAATGATTACCTCTCCACAGCTTATGAATGTAAACTGTGAAAAGAACACTGATGTAAGAAGGCTATGGAGTTACCATGCCAAAGACCCTTGGTTAACTTTGGGAAGAGCATCACAACACGTGGCCCCTATTGCTTGATCAAGCCTTGGTGGTTCTTGTGAACTCCAAGAGGTTCCTTGAGGGCTTCAGAAAGAAGTTTTAACTCCATGGAAATGTAAGCTTAATTCTGTTTTAACACATTGAT